>NC_080101.1:692916-1380833 GCF_950005125.1 Chionomys nivalis
AAAAGAAAGCATTTAATTGGGACTTGTGTACAGTTTCAGTTTAGTCCATTGTCATGGCAGGAGGCATGGCAGCATGTAGGCCGACATGGTGCTGAAGGAATACCTGAGCTTTCTACATTCAGATCCACAGGCAGCAGGAAGAGAAAGACACTGGGCCTACTATGGACTTTTGAAACCTTAAAGCCCATGCCCAGTGATGTACTTCCTCCAAAAAGGCCACCCCTCCTAATCCTTCTCAATAGTGCCACCCCTTAGTGGTCAAGTATTCAAATCTTTGAGCCTGTGGGGGCCATTCTCATTCAAACCACCACAGTTTGTGAGATAAAATGAAAGTGTCATCAAAAAGGAGATAGCTTCTGCTTTACTCCATAGGGTAATTGCTAGGGAAGCCAGATTGTATAAAAAGTTACCTTTCTCTCCACGGTTATAATTCTTTC
Organism: Chionomys nivalis; assembly: GCF_950005125.1. Lineage (NCBI taxonomy): Eukaryota > Metazoa > Chordata > Mammalia > Rodentia > Cricetidae > Chionomys > Chionomys nivalis. The sequence continues at coordinate 693,354 of NC_080101.1, forward strand.
TTCAATATCTCTGCAGCATGAAAAAGCTTCTCACAGAAGCTGACTATGTTATAAAATTTTCAGTTTCCTCTGTATCATTCATGTAACAATATGACATGTTTCTGTTAGTTTTAAAGAACCAACCACATAAACTCTATTTTATCCTATGTTCCTGCTTTAGGAAGTAATGGGCCTCAAAAGTTTTGTATTGAAAAAGTTGGCAAAGACACCTGGTTACCAAGAAGTCATACATGGTAAGTTCAAGAATCCTAAACAGGAAGGTGAGGGCCTTTTTGTTTGTTTGTTTGCAGGTAAGAGCCATTGTAGCTACTTCTTCATTATACTTTGTGGACAGAATCTTATAGTGTTCTGTAACTAAGTGCTCTAGAATGAGTGTGTAGCTTTAACAGAAATACTTTAGAATGTGTCCATTGGTTTAATGAATATTTTAGAATACCCATTTTATAGCAAGTAGGATAGAATTACTCTTGGAATTTTTATGAAGTCTTTGTAGTGTGTGTTGTATGACATGGATAGAGAGCCAGATTCTTTGGACAGGGTAATATTTAACTTAAGTTTACTGAAAGCATGCTATGGGGAAAAGTAGAATATTCTTGGAATAAGTGCTGAAAAATGCAAAACCCCTGAAGCAAGAACTGAAATTTGACTGCAGTGACTAGAGCATAGTCAGAAAACATGAACATAATTAACTGACATAACTGGAACTTAGTGAGTCAGAAAATACGAACATAATTTGAAATACATGATTTAGGCCATATTATTATTGTAATTTGGACTTCCTTATAAGGAAATTTAAAGGCTTAAAGAATTGTAAATAACAAATAATGAGATTGAAGAGCAATCATCTAGTAAAAGTATAACAGAAGTGGATGAAAGAGAATGCAGGGAAATGTTACATTATCCACACCACAAATGGTATGTGGTTCTTTCAGGAGTTCAAAGTTATTTTCATCCTAAGCCATTATTTGGGTTTTTGTTCCCTTGGTATTTTTACATGTGCAGAAACATGTAAAAATGTGCTATAACTTGGTAGTGCCTCAGGACAAATAAAATTCCAAGCTGTTTTTTGATACACTTCAACAACATGTACTTGTCAAAATAAATAAATCCAGGGCTTTATGAAGCACTAAACATTATGTTTAGTGTTTATTAAATCTTCATGTTTGAATATATGCCTTTTCTAACATTAATACTAAAGTTTACTGACATATTCATTGTATATACTAATGGGTTTGGTTCAGACATCTTCATGTAAATATATCATATATTCGACCAAGTTCAACCTCTTTTCCTCCTTTGTCCCCCTCCCCCATTATTGCTATTTATTTCTCCTATAGTCTTGCTTCTACTATTGTGTCCCATAGACAGGTATTATAATGTAGGATACATAAATGGAAGAGAACATGTGAAATTTTCCTTTTTAAGTCTTACTTTGCTTGATATGATTATTCATTTGGATATTTTCTTGAAGATGACATAACTTCATTCATTGTGGCAGAATAAAACTTTTAGTGTATATGTTTATATGTACCCCATTTTCTTTGTCCATTCATCTGTTTCAAGACCTTTAGGCTGATAACTTAAGTTGACTTTGTGAATATTCCTGTAACATAGACGATAAGAATCACTGTGGCATGTTGATTTAGAGTTCTTTATATACATACCTAGGGATGGCATAACTGTGTCATCGTGTGGAGTTCTAGTTTTAGAGAACTCTCCATACTGATTCCCATAGCAGGTAGACTACCTACGTTTTCACTAGCAGTACATAGGGTTCTATCTTTGTGCTATCCTCACCAGCTTGTGTTCTTTTGTCATAATAGCCGTACTAACTGGAAGGACGTAGACTCTCAAAGTAGTTGTGATTTGTATTTCCGTGATGGCTAAGGACAATGAGCATTTCTTTTTTATTTATTGATGATTTCTTTGTTTTGAGAATTGTATGTTCATTTCATTAGTCTATTTGATTGGTTTGCTTGGCTTTTGGAATTTAGTTTAATTAGTTCTTAGTCTTCGTGTCAGTCAGTAGTACTTTGTCAAATGTTTAGCTGACAGATTCTTGCCCTGCTCTCTAGGCTGTCTGTGCACTCATTTGTTTCTTTTATGGTGATGAAGTTTTATAATTTCATACAAACCAGTTTATTACTTCTTGGTTTCATTTCCTGTTATAGGACTCCTTTTTAGAGAATCCTCTATATTGGGCTATTTTTCCTATGTTTTCTTCTAGCTGCTTCAGTTTTACATTTTGATATTTGGTATATCTTAAGTTGATGGTAGGAAAATGGGAACTATGGATCTAGTTTTATTTTTCTACACTTGGATATCCATTTTCCAGCACTGTTTGTTTGTATGTTTTTCTAGTGTATATTTTTGGAATCTGCCAAGTCAAATGGCTTTAGCTGTTTCTGCGACATTTTATTGTGTTGACCTATCTGTTTTGTTTCTTTGGCTTTTTAGTATAACTTGAAATTGGATAATCTCTCCAGCATTGTTCTCTTTGCTCAGTATTGCTTTGCTCTTTGGGATCTTTTGAAACATAGAGTATAAAAATCAGTTGTAGCATGTTAAGAGTCCTTTAGGTACATACTGAGAGTTGGCATAACTATGTTTTCATATGAATTTTAAGACTTAGTTTTCTGTTTCTGTGTAGAATGCCATTGGAATGTTAATGAAGATTGCATTGGATCTGTAGATTTATTTTAGTAATATAGTCATATTAATTTTATCAATCCATGGGTGTAAGTGGTCTTTCCCCCTTTTGGTATCTTCTTCTGCTTCTACTGTAAGTGTACTTAAAAATTTCAGTGAGAGGTCTTTCACTTTTATGGATAGCTCTATTCATTGGTGAGTTTCTGTTTTGTTTTAAATGAATGGGGACTGCTTTCTTAAGTTCATTCTTGCCAAGTTCATTATTGGGTTATAAGAAAGCTACTGAATTTTATATGTCAATTTTGTGTCTTGCTACTTTCAAAGTGATTCTTAGTTCTAAAAAGTTGATGGAGTTTATAGTCTCTGACATATAAAATTATACTGTGCAAATAAAGGTACTTTGACTTCTTCCTTTCCTGTTTGTTTCCATCTGTTATTTGCTCTAGTGAAGACTGAAAGAACTATATAAAATAGGAGTAGAGAAAATAGACATTCTTTCTCTTCCTGGTTTAGGGATTTTTTTTTTTTTTATTTTCCCATTCACCACAATGTTGATTATAGGTGTCATATATGCCCTTTTGGTTCAATTAGGTTTTTCAGGACTTTTATTTTGAGGGGATGTTCTTCTGTCATCCCCATTTTCTACATCTGTTGTCATGATTAGGTGATTTCTGATCTTTGTGTAATACTATGAGGTATTTTTGCATATTTTGTATCATTCTTGAATTCCTGAAATGGAACTCAGTCATAATGAATAAATATTTTTCTTTCCATTTTATGTGCATGAGTGTTTTTGCCTATATGCATCTTTGTACTCCATGTCTGTGCCAGTGGAGGTCAGAAAGCCTTGGATTCCCTGGGAAGTTGAGTTACACAGGTGGCTATGAGCCACTGTGGGTGCTAGGACATGAACCTGGGTCCTCTGGAAGACCAAACAGTGCTCTTTTCTGTTGAGCTTTCTCTCTAGCTTCATGATCTTTTTACTGTGTTCTTGAATTTGAATTTGGTTCACCAGTATTTTCTTGAAAATGGTTACATCAGTGTTCATCAGGGACAATGGCCTATAATTTTCTTTCTTTCTTTCTTTCTTTCTTTCTTTCTTTCTTTCTTTCTTTCTTTCTTTCTTTCTTTCTTTCTTTCTTTCTTTCTTTCTTTGCTTTATCCACTTTGGGTACTTGGGATATACTAGTCTCATACAATGAATGTGATAAATTTCTTCCCTTTCTATTTTATGGAATGTTTTGAGGTGTGCTAGTGTTAGTTTTCTTTGAAAGGCTGGTGAAACTTATTAGTGAGTCCATTTAAACGTTTAAGTTGGGCAATATTGACTACTGTTTTTAATCTACTTAAGGTTGTTTATATTCCCTTGGTATAATTTTCATATGGTGGTGAAGAGTATTGGCCAAACAGGCTTGCGTTTTCATTGAAATAAACTTGAAAGACATAATCAGAAAACAATATAAAGAAATGTTCTTCATTGGTGTTGACAATATTAAAGATAAGACCCTGAGGTCAGTAACTGAAAAAAAAAAATAGAGCAACAGATCACTCAAGCATGAGGAGGGCAAGGAAGTGGGAGGCCATGACATTGTTTTTTATCCATATGAACTGGGAAACTAAGACCATGTAATAAGAAATTTAGAAATGTCACATAGGTGAACAGTGTGTACACCAGAAAAGGAAAGCTTTTACGGATTAGCTTCAGAGGAAATGACATTTTTTTCTACCTTGTTGGATTTCAGTTATAGCAAGAGATGAAGAGTTAAGACTATAAAAGACTGAAAACCATGTGAAGCTCAGGCCAGACCCAAAGAAGACTGAGATGGGGTTGGGATGTAGTTCAAACAAGGGAAAATACAAATGAGTATTTTGATGAACATTTGGATTAAAGAAAAAACAGGTGATCAGAAAGAGTTTGGTTTCTAACAATAATGATTAAGGTAAACTGTAATCTCATCAGTAATGTAGTTAGCCTTAATCACTGTCAGTAAGATAGGCATTACTACTACTATGATCTTCATAGTAAAGTAGCAGCTTTAAAGTTCCCTAGGTATAGAGTCAATAAATAATAATCATACAGCTTTTTCAGGTTATATGGAAAATACACGGGCTGCAGGTCTCTGCCCTTTTTACAGAGAAGAAGTAGCAAATTTGATTTTATCTATTTTGAGTACATCAGACTCAAAACCAGACCTAAAACCAGGACTTTGCTATTTATATACTAAACATTTTTTTTTTGTTGTTGTTGTTTTTGTTTTTCGAGACAGGGTTTCTCTGTAGCTTTTGGCGCCTGTCCCGGAACAAGCTCTTGTAAACCAGGCTGGCCTCGAACTCCCAGAGATCCGCCTGCCTCTGCCTCCCGAGTGCTGGGATTAAAGGCGTGCGCCACCACCGCCCGGCTTATACTAAACATTCAATAAAAAATGAGTGTACTTTGTTAATCTATCTCTGTCCTTTATGAACCAACACAAACATAATGGTTAATTTATTGAAACATCTCTTTGGGTATTTTCAAATAATCCATTGTCATCTGTTATTCAGCTTAACTGTCCCTAAATTAAGTATTTACTAGTAGTTCAGAGATGTCTCTGTGCTTATGGAGAAAAACAGTCAGTCATGATATAAATGCTAAAATTGAAATAAAGAGCTATGTAAGATTCTATAGGTAAACTTCTTAGAAGTTGTAGTATTTAGGATGATTGTTGGTGAACAGATGAGACTTTCACATGTAGGGTATTCTAGGCCAAGGAGAGATAAAAGAAATAACTGTAGAGAAAACCATGCATTAACGTCAAAAAAAAAAGAGCATAAAATAAGTTAATACTAGTCTTCCATCTATCATTCTACATCTTCTGCAGCTTTAGCAGCAAAAGGTTCCGAAGAGTGGTGTAAACTAGTGTGTCTTTTTAGATAAGTACTCAGGTTGTGATATAAAGCAACTTAGGGAGTGAAGAAAATAAATGGATACAAAGTGAACAGAGAAACAAATTCTTTTTTTAAAAACTGTTTTTATTGAGCTTTCTATTTTTCTCCACTTCCCTCCCTTCCTCTCCCCTCCTCTCCCCTTCTACCCTCTCCCATGGTCCCCATGCTCCCAATTTACTCAGAAGATGTTGTCTTTTTCTACTTCCCATGTAGATTAGATCCATGTATGTCTCTCTTAGGGTCCTCTTGAGGAACAAATTCTTAATGGTCCAGATGAGTCAGAGATGTATACACAAGAGCGAAGTGACAACAGAAATGACCAAGAGGAAAAATGGAATTTAGTAGAATGACAAAATTTTTCAAGGGTGTGTGAAAGACTATTTTGGTGTAGGACTATAACGTATAAGGTTTTTGTTGTTGTTTATTTCCTAACCTCAATTACCATTAAGAGTCTTTCTTTCTTGGAGCATAGTTTAAAATGAAAAACAATCAATATAAAGTATATATTGCTACCATCGATATATTTATGTTTTTTTTATGAAGAAACTAGTATGTTATGATGGTTTTCATAACTGTTGAAATTGACTGCCTTCTCCTAAAGACTCTTAATTATCAGCTTTCCTAACTTGCATGGGTGGGAGCAAGGATAGATGGGAAGTGTCTACAAAAAAAAAATGAAAGTACTGAAAGGTTTTTGACCCTTTCCTGGGTGTTTCACTAAGCTACCAAAACCGTGGAAACTTGAGTCTAATGAAATTAGGCAGAACCATATTTTAGAAATTGAATATTATTCTTTTTTATTTTTATATTTTTCTTTTCATCATTCAGTTTCAGAAAAGAATTGATCTTGGAAGGATTGGAAAATGGTCAGTTTGTAGATTACAATCTAATATGATGCGATTACTTAAAAAGACAAATATATGTATCTGTTTATTGACTGTCTCTATTCAGAACATAGCTTCCATGAGAGAAGGGACTTAGGATTCAACACTATATTACGAGCTGCTGCAACATCTTGCACACAAAATTTCTCAGAAAATAAGTAATTAATGAATAATTGGATGAAATTAATTCTTAACCTAAGAAAAGTTATGGAGTCTTATGACCTATGACACAGAAATAGCAAAAGAAAACCCATTTTTTAATCCAGTCTTTACACATGTTGATAATATTTATAATTCCATTATTCTCTGGCAAATATATAGATATTTTATGTCTTAAAGTTGAATAGATTCTTCTATGAAATTTAGATGTGTTGAAACGCTGATTATTATATTGAACTGTTAGGATACCTTTGGCAAAATTTTTATATACGTAATATTCAGGTTTCAATGTGTTGTTAAAGAATACTGTATTAGAAATCTCTTCAGTTTATTTTATTGAAAACATCTGATTTTGTTTTTGTTTTTGTTCAGTTTTAATCGCTTGGATCTACCACCATATAAGAGTTATGAACAACTAAAGGAAAAACTTCTTTTTGCAATAGAAGAGACAGAGGGATTTGGACAAGAATGAATGTGGCTTCTTGTCTTGGAGGAGCTCTTGCATTAAATACCCCAGCTGAGAAAAATTGCACAGATAGTGTATATGAGCTGTTCATTCTGTACAGTTAATTTTCTGAATCTTTCAAAGTATGTTTTCCATTCTTCCACAGAAATATGCAAAACATTTCATCATTTCCTACTTTATTTATTGTTCCCTTGAAATGACTGACCAGGAAAAAGATCATCCTTAAATTTTGAAGCAAGCAAGAGAATTTATTAAGAAGTATATATCTATATAAGCATATGACAGTAGCTCTAGTTTTATAGAGCGCCGGGTGTATTAAACATGGCAACCGTTCATTCATAAAGCTCTGAATTTGCTTTGCTATGTTTCTGTTATCCAGGGGAAAAGTGCAAAATGTTCCATGTTCTTCTTCCAAGGTGATATCTGATTGTGTTTACTTGCATGACTGTTCAGGAAGGTATTTAGGACTAGGCCAACTCTTACTTTAAGTGTATTTTAAAATGCTGCTGGCTTTTTTGAAGACTATACTTCAATGTACTGAGTTCTAAATGAACAGATAAAAAAAAATCCATCATTATATCAGTAAACACAGAAGTCATGTAATAGATTCAATAGTGTCTAAGAGCAGCTAGAATTGATTTGCCAAGCAGCAGAGGTCCATTTACATGTTACTTTAGGATGCTGGGTATTTGTGGATTTTCAGAGAATGAGGCATTTCTGTACTTAACTTGTAATGTGCTTCAAATTTAATTAATAATAAATTGATAGTTATTACTTAGGAATATATAAAAGGTACTGAACTTTGATGCTTTTGTGCTCAAGGTTTAGTTTAAAGAAATTAGAGATGTAATTGAATGGATCAAAAAGTTGCGTGAGTATTTAAACACTCATACTAAGAACTATTACTGTTTGAATATCCCCTTTCCTTTAAAATTCATAAAACTTGTTTCTAAATTTAGTAGGTACTTTAAAAAGTCCTTTGTGCTCCCCACCCCCAATTTTATATAGTTCAAGTTTTCTCCAAATAACACTGATTTTCATTATAAGGGCATTCATGGTGTATAAAAAAAAGTTAAAATCTAATGTGAATTATATTGCTACTTTTAGCAACTGGGCTTCCTGATTAATATAAAAATTTTCCATTTTTATCCTTTCACTATGCACTGCAAAGTTCGTTAACTTAAAATTTTGTAACTATGAAATTCACTTAGAATTACAACTTCTACTCACTAGTTTAGTTTTGCCAAGATTTTATTTTTCTACATATTTAGATTATGTTCTTCAGTTTTATTCAAAATTCAAAAAGAAAAAAATAAAAGCAGTAATTCACTTAGTTGAATAAACTACAGAAAATCTGGTTATTTTCAAGCTTAAAGAATTTTTAATTCTAATATATGGCAAGTTATATAGTAGAGGATGACCAGTCTTCAAAAGTACTGCATAAATTATTCTGTAAAATAATAAACTTGCTATGACTGAAAGTATTGGCTTTCTTTCAGTGGAGGTATTTGAGACTATTCATTTTGCACATGTGGTTCAAGATGGTGTTCAGGGAACTGGTCCTTTTTGTTAAGTTACCCTCACACTGGTAACGACCCACAAGACCAAGCCAGTTTCCTGGTTTGCAGACCTCATCAGGCTCTTCCATCTTTCATACCCAGTTCTATTGTTAAGACATACAGATTTGTCTTTTCGTAGTGAACATGAAAGATTAGAGATGCGGTTCACCTCCTACCTTCCCTCCTTTCCTTCCTGCTCTGAATTGGACCCACTACACAGTCATGAGAAAATGAGAGATGAAAGAGACTCAAAGGCAGATTAATAATACTTTATAATAGTGACAGTTCCTAACATCACCAGTAAATTGATCTAGGGAATGTGTCATAGGCTTAAAGCAAGCAAGTTTACCAGTCAACCCAGCCATCTGTCTTGAGAGAAATTTTGTTTTGTCTTTATTTTTCTGTACTTCCTAGGCAATTGGAAATGAAAATGTAACTGTTTCATCCAGCTGACTTCAACTATCCATATACTACTTCTCCTAAAAACTAAATAAGGTGTTACATATCTACTCTATTGCCAGACAACATTGCTTTTGTTTGGGGTTAAAAAAAAGACCCTAACTAGCAAGCTGCTTCTGAACTGAGAAAGCTCCTGATGTATATACTAGGGAGAACAGAGTTTCCCTGAATCTCAAAACTCTTATAATTTTTGCGTGTCCTGAGCTGTCACTTTAGGAGACTCTGGTTCTTGGAGAACCACATAGATGCTCTTGCTACATTATTACTACATGTTCATTTTCTGAAACAAGGCCTAACCATGCCCTGCAGCTAGTCATGTTTCCTGCACTGCAGTATTCTGAGTAAACTGATGCCAAACAAATATAGTTTATTGTAGGCTTATGAATCTTAACATTTAATTAAACATGATCTAGTAAACACTAAAGCCAAATAGATCATTTTTTGAAACGTGAAATAAAAGTTCTCCTGTAACATACCCTACTTCTTAATCTATTGAACATAGAAATCAAGTTTAAAGTCAACTGGGAATTTGAAATAAATCTAAAAGTGCTAATTCCTAAATTCTAAATGCTCAAAATTCAACCAAGGAAATGCAATTAAAATGATGATAGTATTTCCTTTAAAGTACTAATTCTATGTCTTTCTTGTGAACATTCTCTTGGTCCTTGTGATTAACTTGGTGTTTTGTTTTCATTATGCCTTTCTAAGATGAGACAAATTGAAAAACTATTTTGTAGCATCCATTGCCTGTTGATGGTCCACACTGGGAATATTTTGTCATCAAGAAGTGAAAACAGGTTTGCTGCTAAATATGAGAGAAAAGGGGACAACCAAATAATCAAACAGACCCCAGCTTTCCCCTGGTGTGCTTAGAGGCCTAGGCTCCCCTACCCACTGTACTATCAATAAACAAATTCAAATTCAGGTTTCATACAATCCTCAAAGGGTGGAGACACTTAAGGAGAGGAAATCACCCATTGCCTGTGTCTGAGGTTTATTTGGCATGTAGAATACTACAAACTATATGTGCATAGGGATATTAACCTTTTTAAACAAAGTGAGGTCTAGAATGCACACAGAAATAGTCAGATGGAAGTTCTACAGGAAGGAGAAATAATGGCATTAAAGGGTGCATTCTCTGAGTAGTGGTCTCACCTTTGGGTACACATCAAGAACCAAGGTGACCTTATGAATAGCTTCTGGGGAAACAGCAATTTCGAAAATACACAGAATCTCGTATCCACCTGGTCATTCATCCCATGATAATATGTATACATAAAACCATAGGTCATAGCAGCTTTTAATTTTTTATTAGTGTATATTCACTTTACAAAATAACAGGTTTCATTGTGACATTTTCATATGTGCTCTGACATGTCCAGCCAGCCATTACATCTTTCCTCTTTCCAAGTAATCTGCCTTCTACTTTGATGTTGTTTTTTGGTTTGTTTGTTTAATTTGGATCTACATGCAGTACCCACCTGAGTTTCTATTGGTTTAACAAGATCATCTTCAGTTCCATCCTTTTGGCTGCAGTTGAGGTAATTTCACTTTTTATGGCTGAATAAAACTTGTTTGTTAATATATACATTTTCTTTGTCCACTTGATAGGTGTCTACACTGATTCCATAACTTGTTTGTAAACAATATCACAGTAAACATGAATGTAAAACAATTTTAGTTTTCATAGCCACAAATTAGAAAACACTAAATACCTTCGACAAATGGAAAAATATTAACACTAAAAGGAAAAACTACTGATTGAACTTAGTTGTTCTAAGAGGATCTGACTAAGTGAAAAGACACAATCTCAAAAGGTCATATTCTAGAAGATTGCATTTGCTCAAGATTCTTGAAGTGGCAGATTCATAGCATATTAGTTGTAGGATGTGTCAGGAATGTTAGAAGAACTGATGGTGGCTGGGTATGACTATATAGAGCACTAGATGTCTAAGTAAAACACATCTGTATCTAGCCTGTGGTGGTAGTTATAAAATTTGTATAATGAAGTTAATAAGAACTAAACATTAAGTGAGGACATATAAAAGTCATACAATCTGAATTAAGGTCTACAGATCACACCTGTATGTTTCTTAGTTTGGTATTAAACTATAGCTACTTGTCACCCAAGGGCAAACAGGAAGAAGGGTATTCAGAACCTGCTTGTACTATATTATATTTCTTATAAATCTTAATTATTTTAAAATAAAGATGGTCTGTAAAGTATCAGAAGATAGATTCTCCAATTCATAAAGCCTTTATTATTGGAAAGTACCACATTTCACAAAATTAACTTTCCAGAAATAATTTCTTGTGTGTGAGTGCTAGGGATTGATTCCATGACTTTGTGCTGGTAACAAAAAATCACTAGAAAAGCCATTCTAAGAAATAAACCCACAGAAGCAGTTGGGATACATATCTGATAAAGGCCTGGATGTAATATAAAAAAATTCTTTAGAATGATATACTAATGTGAATATGAAAAGTAGCTAAAATTCATAACTAGACAATTAATGAAAGTATCAAGTGGCTACTGACAAAAGTCAGGAGAAAAATGAAAAAGACAAAATCTGCAAATGAAGATAATGATCACATTTTAAGTAATACAAACTACCTAAAGGAAAACAAAGTGTATAAAAAATGGAAATGAACTTAGAAAACGAAACAGAAGTTAATTTCAAATATGAATATAAAAGCCAAAGACGAGCCGGGCGGTGGTGGCGCACGCCTTTAATCCCAGCACTCGGGAGGCAGAGGCAGGCAGATTTCTGAGTTCGAGTCCAGCCTGGTCTACAAGAGCTAGTTCCAGGACAGGAACCAAAAGCTACAGAGAAACCCTGTCTCGAAAATCAAAAAAAAAAAGCCAAAGACGACTAAGTATAATTAACTGGAGTCCAAAAGACAAGGTGGAACATGATTCTTAGAGGACAGTTGATAAAGTTGATAATAACAAATTGGCTTCTCCAAAAAGTCTGTGTTGTAAGATGTGGGAAGAAATTTTCTGTATGAAAACCAACTGCTGCAAATCAAATTCTGTTCTCAAAACGCAGAAGATTTTCTTTTTGGACAGTTAAGAAAATTTGAGTATGTCTTGTTACAAAATAATGTAATAGGTCTGGTATTTGTTTTGGAAGATGTACTTATTCTGAAGAGCAGCTGAGATACTAAAGAGTATGATAATATCTGTAATTTCAAAGGTTTAAAATCCATTATATGTGAATAGATATACAAAAATAGGATATAACAAAATATTGATACCTTAAATCTAAGTACAGAGTGTACTTCCAATATTTATGCTTGAAAGTTTACATAGTAAAACAGGAACAGCAGACACCTACACATTTTGCTGTAATTTATTAAAACATTACAATTCTCATATCTTGGGGGGTGGTATACATATACAGTCTTCACATTCATTCTGTGTAAGTGAAGTGGCATCCAAGCTTCAATTGTTACAACATGTAAGTCTGCCATGGTGGCGCCTTAGACTCAAGTGATAGTACCCTGCCTATTGAATACTCTATTTCCTTCTCACCCTGAGATCTGTGACCCAACATTCTATAAAGGATAACAGTTTGCCAAGTGACAAATTCAACCCATCTATGAAGTTATAACACATTTCAAAAGGCAAATTGTTCCATACTATTTTTCCTTATTCGGGCTGGCTTTCTAAGACACATTACTTAAGTTCTGTATGCCAGGAGCCCTCAACATCATAAACACCTTTCATTTCACCTTTTCTCCAAGACAGCAACTTTCAGTCAATTACAAGATGCAAACCATTCCCTCATATGCCATCTGTTTAGAAAGCCTTCTTTTGGAAACCTCTCATCCTGGTGTGATGAACACTTACATATCCTGTACCATTTTTTCCTGTTGGTGTTCTAAATTGAAAATATTTGTCTGAACCAGGGAAATGTACTGCTGCCACTTGTAGGTAATGAGACAGTTTCTTTTACACTTTTAATTGTGAAGAAACCCAGAATTTTGTCCATTTATTCTGAAAAATGGTTAAACATAAAAGAACTGGGGGGGGGAGCCATAGAATCATTATGGTTAATGTATCATCTTTATAAATCAATGAAATACAAAGTGTTAGGTAGATTGGTGCCTTCTCCAAAAAGTTCTCAGTTCTTGTCACAAACCTGTAAGCAACTGAGCAGCTTCTGTCTGTATCTAAAGTGAAAAAAAACACATTACATATTAATAAGTGTAGTCTAACTCATAAAACTGAAGTTGATAAAATACACTGGTTTCTAAGAGTTTCAAGATAACAAAGATCGGACATGGTAAGAATAAAGTCTCTTGTGATAAGATGACACTCCAAAGAAACTCTAGTTCATATCCGTTAACCATCCAACACCCACCCCAGCCCCACTTCCCCAGTGTCAGAAATTGAACTAGGTCTTTGTGCATATTAGGTAAGCACCTCTGACTGAGATGACTTTTATGTTTTAGAAATTACATCTTTTCATATATATATATATATATATATATATATATATATATATATCATCTATACTGCAGCAAGCAACTTAGAACATTTGGTGATAGTAACTAAAGAGTTCTCATGTTTAATTGTAAAGGTAAATAAAAAAAAGGCACTTGTACTTTCCACAATACTATGCATTTAAACAATGATGCTTTTATAGAAGTTCTCAGTTCATTTATTTACTAATGCTTCAATGAAAGCCTATCTGCTTTTATTACAGATATTTTACCTGTTTATCTTCCTCTGTGTGTGCTGGATAACCCTTGGCTTTTACCAGCCAGAAAGCAGCAAGCTTTTTGTTGTTTAGTTTCAAGTATGTCTTTCCTAACAGCAGCAAGTTTTTGCTGTAGAAGTTTGGATCCACTATAAATAAGGAGGAGAAACAAAGTCAGCTCCAGAGAAATAGTGTTTTTACTTTTATAGGTTTAAATTTTTTTGGTCTAAATTCTAATAAAATTGTGTGGTTAAACAATGATTAGGCTAATACAATTCTTTTGTTCAAATGTTATCTTAAAAAAACCTAAAATGATGATGTATTGAATATACTTACAGACTCTGTACATTACTATACCAAGGTCTCACTTTAAGAATTAATTATTTGAAAAAAAAGAATTATTTGTTATCTGTTAGAACATGAACTATATAAAAACCATTTTCTTTTTAAACCACCCATCCTTATTGTATTTCAGTTGCTTAGAACAGTGTAGGGAAAGTAACATACTTAGTGCATCTATTCAGTAAAAGAAGGAATACATGAATAAAATCATGGTTAACATAAATCTGATCAGTTTGCTAAATATCTCCTATACCTAGGCACAGAGAGGAAAATATGAGCACAATTAAATGCTTTGCCAGATATAAGCTAATATGCTGCAAGAGGTCACATTAAAAAAGAACAACTAACTGAGAGATAGGCATCTTGGAGGATGAAGAGGATTTTAACAGATAAGGTAGAGAATATTCTCGGTTGAAAGAAAAGTGCAGACAGGTTCAAGGAATGTCAGAGTAGAAAAGTGGTTATCAGAAACTGGGAAGGGAAAGAGATGGAGAATGGGTAGGAGGTCACAAAAGTATGGAAATGGTTTTTTTTTTTTTAACAATTTACTATATATTTTTAGAAGATTTACAAGCTTCAGTACTTCCCAGTACAAAGATGATATATGCTTGAAATGGAGCTAACTGCTTTGATTTGGTAATTACATCATGTATAAATATATTGAATTGCCAATGCTCCAAAATGTACAATTATATGTTAAATAAAAAATAACTTTTTAAGAAGTCTATGAATGAAATTATAAAAGAATCCTCTCGCTTTTTTTTTTTTTTTTTGAAAACGAGAGAGAAGTTCTTCTGCATGTCCAAGTGAGCCTGGAATTTAATAATTCATTGTAACTCAATGGCACAGTTCCTCAGCCTCCTATGTGCTGGTGACAACATGCATGCACCACCTCACTCAGTTCTAACTTACTTAATTTCCTCCTAATAACCTTGGCTTTCTGAGGCCAAGCATGGAGCTTGGTAATAGAACACATGCCTAGCACATACCAGGCTTTAGGGTTAAAAAAGAACAAAGCCTACTTTTTCCTGGGTGTATCTTATGATTAACTGCATAGGCTTAAAACTCAGTCATTTAATTTCTTTGATTTAAACATTTTGTTTTTGTTTCTGTTTTTCAAGACAGGGTTTCTCATTGTAGCAGTCCTGGCTGTCCTGGAACTCTATTTGTAGACCAGGCTGGCCTTACTCACAGAGATCCACCTGCCTCTGCTTCCCAAATGCTGGGATTAAAGGTGTGCACCACCACCACCCAGCCGATTAAAACATTTTAAGGTTAAGTATGATGATTTATATTTATCTACTTCCCCATCCAGGAAGTCAGCCACGTATCATATGTGAAGCAATAGAAATATAATCATGAACTAAAAAGCAAAAAAAAAAAAAAGCCATCTACCCACACACACAGCCTTAAACACATGAACGGCAAAATAAGGAGGCTGATACGGGAGGTATGAACGACATACAACATGGGAGGGACTTCTGGCCCAGAACTAGGCATCCTTTTACTTAGAGAAAGGGACTGCTCATATAAAATCTTATGTGCAACTGAAATTACCAAGGATTTGACTCCATGAACAGAGGAGTACATCTTCATTCAGGACTGCCAAACCTCATCTTAAGGTCTAATTTTTGCTTTAGAATTACAGTTTCAAACCCCTTTGAGATAATTTCATTCTTAGATTCATATTCATGGATATGATCAGTTCATAGTCATATGATCAGTAAGAATACCAATAAAATGAGCAGTGAGTGAAACTTTGAGTTAGAAATATTTAACATTCAAACAGTTATTTAAAGCTTTTAAAGTTATCACTAAATTGCTTAAGTTTCTATATATGAGACCTCAAATTAAAAAGTAAATCTTAGTTTTCTGTTATAAGGAATTGTGGGTGTCACATACCTATGAAATTCCAATGTTTCGAAGCTGAGGCTGGAGGATTAGTACTTTGAGGCCAGCTTGAGCTATATATTTGGAGTGACTTTTATGATACACTTGGTGACGGACACTTGAGTCTCTTTCTTAGTTCTTCTAGTTTTGGGGACTGAACTGAGGTATGTCAGCAAAGCACGTGCCATTGAGTTACAACCACAGTTCCAGTATTTTTTTAAGGGGATAACATGTAGGACAGGTAAGCAACAGTTTTAAAGTAGTAGCCATTTTTTAAAAGTCAAAGTAAGAAGAACATTGAATTCTTTTACAATGAAATACAATATACTGTAACATCCAAAAAAATAGTTTTCATTTAGGTGTCTCTATAAAATATCAAGTTAGATAATTTGTGTAAGTCTCATTAAAAAATTACCTTAACTGAAGAGAACATTCTAGAATTGGAACTCTGAATTCAAGTGCAATTCTGATATAGGTGATCCTTACTTTAAAAAATAAGATCAAAATTGAGGCTGGAGAGAGGACTCTTGGTGAGATCACTACTCTTCCAGTGGACCTGGGTTCAATCCCAGCACTAGATGGCAGCTCACACCTGTGTTAACTCCAGCCCTGAGGGGACCAGACACATATGTGGTGCACAATATACATGCAAGGAAAATTTTTTTATTTATTATCCAGTGTGAAAGACACAGCAAATGATGTGGGAGTGTCATATATCAATCTGTTGATTTCATTGGTTAAGTAATAAAGAAACTGCTTGGCCCTCATAGGTTAAAACATAGGTGGGTGGAGTAAACAGAACAGAATGCTGGGAGGAAGAGGAAGTGAGCTCAGACTCGACAGCTCTGCTCTCTGGAGCAGACGCCATGCTCCCCTCTCCCGGGCAGATGCAGGGCAGCTCCTCTGAGAGACAGATGCCATGCTCTCCTCTCCAGAGCAGATGCAATGAAGCTCTGACCCAGGATGGACGTAGGCTAGAATCTTCCCGGTAAGCGCACCTTGGGGTACTACACACATGAACAGAAATGGGTCAAGCAGTGTTTAAATGAATAGAGTTTGTGTGTTGTTATTTTGGGGCATAAGCTAGCCAGGCAGCCATGAGCCGGGCTGTGGGAAGAGGCCCACAGTTCCTCACTACAAGCAAATATACTTATCTTGATTTAAAAGTTTCTATGACATAGTCAGCACCGAGACAATATTATATGAGTAGTTGAAGTAAAAGGATTTTACCTTGTTCTGCCCTGTGAAAGTATTTCAAGGCCTGTTAAGAATACAAAGAGTAAAACAGTATGGAAAGAATTAGATTCAATAACTTAAAAAAAAACCAGATTTTCTCTAAGAGTTATTCTTACTGTTAATAGTGTCAGAAAGTAAATGATTATTAAGATAAGTGATAAATTCAGTAGTAAGATTAATATAGGCTTAATATAACACCATTAAATAATCTAAAACTAAATTTTAATAATGAAAATCACTTCTAGAAATTACCTGGTTGCTACTTAAGAGTTTGTAGCAAACCATTCTGTCACAAAGGTAAGGAACTGATTATGTGGAATTCAGCAGTTAACTTTGTCTTAAATCATGACAGTCACGCTTCTGACACAAGCTGATATGATTAAATGGTGAATTCACTCACTGCTTATACTTCGTGAGGGGTGTGTGTGTGTGTGTGTGTGGTGTGTGGTTTGTTTTTGGCTGGGAATGGAAACAAATGTAACTGAATATCATAGATTCCTAAGGGCAAACAACAATTGCTCCTTACTACAAGAGACGAAATACTAGGATAATTTTTTTTTTTAAAACTGGCAAGTTCCTTACATTTTGAAAATTAAGTGACTAAGTAAACTCAAGATTTTCATCTAATAAGCTAGGAAGGTAGATCAGTAGGTAGGACCCTGGTTCAAACCCTAGCATCCAAAGGATGGGCCGGGGGCTGGGGGCTTGAAAGTCTATGTACAAATTATTTTCTAATTTTATTTATATAGGCCTTTAAAATATGAGGAACCTTTCAGAATCAAGATTTTTTTAAGTCAATTCTTACATGTTCTTCATTTCTCTAAATGACTTGCTATTACAAATAGAAAATGGAGGTCTGTTTTAGCCATGAGGTACTTTAACTGACAGCATAACAGAATCATCAGCCACTCACCTAAATAAGAAGAAAAAAAGCACTCACCAGTCCTGGACAGTAAGTATTAAGTCTTTGAGATACTGTTGAATTGGATCATTAGAAACTTGCTCAAGTCCCTCATAGAATCAGATCTCCATATGTGTGGACACTGAAGAATGGTACTGCAGTTAAGAAATCAGTACTAACTTAACAAAGGACATCACACTACCTCCTCATAGGTGGAACTAGGAGGATTTGCAAACAGCACTTTAGCAATTCTTCTTTGATACCAAGGCATTTCAGCAAATGTATAGCACCTACAGAAGAATATAGTATTAATTACATTCAAACTGTATCTTTTTTTACCCACAGAACAAACATCTTAATAAACTTTATAAAAGGAATATTACAATTTTAAATAATTTGAATGTTACATGATACATGGTTGGTTAATATTCATATTTAATATTCATATTTAATTCATATTCATAAAATTCATATTTTCTAGAAACTGACCTGACTTAGTAGTTGAGTCATTTTGTGACAGGATGATTATTATAATCTAATTTCTTTTCTTTTCTTTTTTTTTTTTTGGTTTGTTTAGACAGAGTTTCTGTGTGTAGCCTTGGTGCCTGTCCCGGAACTCCCTCTGTAGACCAGGTTGGTCTCGAACTCACAAAGATCCGCCTGCCTCTACCTCCTGGAATTAAAGATGTGCGCCACCACCACCTGGCCCTACAATTTGTTTTAAGTTTTCTTTTGAGACGTGCTACCCCGGGGCTAGCCATGAACTCCTAATCTTTCTGCCTCATCTTGAGGGCTTATGCCTGGCTTACTATTAGTTTTGAAATAAGAAAATTCAGAATATTTTTAAATAACAAAACTCAGTGTACTATACATGAATAACAATAATTGCTGGTAATTTATTTAAAAAGAGTGAAGTAAATAATTAGCTTCCAAAAATAATGACAGGTTTTTGAGGTAGGACAAAAACCAGCCATTGGGGATCTTTGACTAGGGACTGAACTCCTTGAAGCATAGATTGTATCACGTTTGCTTACTGGCTAAATAGCTGTCCTTAAATAATTATTACTCTTCAGTGAGTAGTTTAATCTGAAAAGTATTTCTTTTGTAAAAGACTTTGGTAGACTTTTATGCCAGCAAAAACATAAAACATTTGTATGCCCTCATACCAGCAAAATAATACCTCATATTGGACACAAGATCACATTGAAACTGGAAGAAAGAATACACAGTTCTCCAGAATAATCAAATCTCAATCTGATGATTTGAAGGTACAAAGACCTCCTATAAGAATGCAGTTTTACTTAGAATTGTAAATGAGGTCTTTTCCAAGAAAGGAAATTAAAGGCCTATAGAAAAAAATCTTAAAGTTTTTTTTTTTTAGTTTTCTTGGGGTTTTAATTTTCCTGGTGGTGAAAAGAGGGTTTTGAGACGGGGTCTCATGTGAACCATGCTGCCCTGAACTCACTATGTAAGGTGAAGATGAACCTCAACTCCTGATCTTCCTGCCATTATCAAAGTGTTGGGATTACAGGCTTGTGCCACCATGTCTGCCTATGTTTATTACATTTTAGTGATACATATACAAGTGCTATTCAGTGACTTAATTCTCAATTCTGTTAGTGGTATTTTTATGTAGTTTATTTTGCTTATAAGTAAAATAAAATATTGCTTATACATAGTATAAAATAAGATCACACTAAATAGGACAGAAACATTATTGAAATTTTCTTACCAAATACCCATAAGGTGAATTGAAGTAGCATCTTTAGGGTTCAGATCAATTGCTTTCTGTTAAGAAATAAAATCAAAGAAGCAGTGAATTAAAAAAAGAAAAGTATAAACCTGTATTTTAAAGATGTATTTGTGTGTGTGTTTCTGTATGAATAAATGCCACATATCTTCAGGTACCCATGGGAGCTAGAAGAGGGTGCTGGGCCATTGGAGCTGGAACCACCTAATGTGGGTGCTGGAAATGAACTCAGGTCTTTGGGAAAGTGGTCTTAGCACTCTCAACCACAGAGCCATCTCTCTAGCCCCAAACCTACACTGTAATCAAGAAGAGCACTTCCTTCAGGATACATTCTCCCTCTCTTCACTTCCCCCTCCCTTGTGTGTGTTTACATGAGACATTAAAGCCAGATGTCTCTCCAATTATTCTCCACCTTGTTTTTAAAGACAGGTCTTTTATCAAACCTTGAGCTCCCTGACTATAGACCGCCAGCAAGCTCCCAGGATCCTCTTGCCCCACACCTAGCATTTTGCATGGATGCTGAGCTTAGGTACTCAGGGTTGCATGGCAAATATTTTGACAGCCATCTCCTCATCCCCATATTCTTTATTGGTTAAAATTGTTCTAGTACAATATTAAAGACATACTAAAGATATAGTTTCAGAAATCTGTTTAGGAGGTGGGAAAACCCATAAAACATACAAATTAACCTAATTTTGAAAAGTTTAATAAAGTACAGTTTTTACTGTTTCTTTAAAAGGAAGGATAAATAAGTCCTTTTGTCAAATTTAATATTGAAGAAAAGTCTTCCTGTTATCAAACCCCCCTCAATATGGAACAAAATTATTATATATACCATTTGAAAAGGAATAAAAATACTGCTTCCAGAGCTGGAGGGATGGTTCAGCAGTTAAAAGCATATGCTGCTCTTGCAGAGGACTTAGGTTTGGTTCTCAATACCCCTGTGGCAGCTCACAACTATCTGTAACTACAGTTCCAGGGGTTCTGACACCCTCTTCTGACCTCTCAGCACTGTATGCATGTACAAGCAAAACACTTTTTTCTATAATTTATTTGTATTTTATATTCATTGGTACTTTGCTTACATGAATTTCTGTGTGAGGGTATTGGGTCCCCTAGAACTGCAGTTATAGACAGTTGTAAGCTGCCATGTGGGTGTTGGGAATTGAACCCAGGTCCTCTGGGAGAACAACCAGTGCTCTTAACCACTGAACACTCATATTAAAGAAAAACAAACAATGCTACTTCCAATTTATATTATAAGGTAACACTAATTCTATGGTACAATCTTTTTTTTTTTTTTTTTTTGGTTTTTTTCGAGACAGGGTTTCTCTGTGGCTTTGGAGCCTGTCCTGGAACTAGCTCTGTAGACCAGGCTGGTCTCGAACTCACAGAGATCCGCCTGCCTCTGCCTCCCGAGTGCTGGGATTAAAGGCATGCGCCACCATCGCCCGGCTCTATGGTACAATCTTAATTCAGATATTTTAAAATATAGGACATGTAAATAAATTGTAAAATGTAATGATGCTTGTGTAAGAAGCTAGGTGTCCTGATTCCTAGTCCAATGTTATTTTTCTCTAATAATTATATAAGCTAGAAACTGGGACTTCTAGCTGTCAGCTTCAGAGGAGTTGCTGAGTAGCATGCCCAGCTTATCCCTACCTGTGCTGTTGTTCCAGTATAGTTTTGAGAGGATCTACAATAATAAAAGATTTTTAAATGCTGGACACTTCTGTGTAGATTTGTTCTCTGTGTAAGAATAATGAAATAGTGTACACATAGAATATGAAATATATAGATTTATATGTAATTTTTACCAATGAACAAAAATTACTAAAACAAGTAAATTAACTTTAGGGGGAAATTTGAACATAAAATACACATAGCATAATCTTGAACAAAATTATTACAACTAAGAAAGTTGTAGCAGCTTGATTAGACTGTTATATTTTAACCATTGAGCATTCAAAACCTTCCAGAGAAACCGACTTAATCTCTGTTTGTTTGTTTGTTTGTTTGTTTGTGACAGTGTCACTCAGAATGGTCTTGAACTCACAGACATTTGGCTATCTCTGCTTCTACGTATGTGGATTAAAGGCATGTGCCACTACAGATACCAAATTTTTAAATTCAATACAATGTTATTAATTGTGCTACAAATGGTTTGAAAAACTTTGCACGCTGGAAACTTTTCTTTTGGAGCATTCACTCTGGAAGGCCATCTCTCATTGTAGAGAAGCTTGGGGTAGATCCCTAAACAACAGGACAAGGAAGAAGGAACTAAGATAGATGAGAGGCCATTTTGAATCACTCAGTCCTAACTAAATAAAGCATAAAAATAGCCATAGCTCTATCGCTATGCCATTGCTCTTCAAGCAAGGCAGAAGCCCTAATACATAAAATTTACCCAGAAAAGTGGGAAAAAATAATGATTATTGCTCTATCCCACTGGGCTTTGGATGTGCTTTCTAAAATGAAATAGGTCTTGTTCTGTTTCCTCGTGTAGGCCTCTAACTCCTAGGCTTAGTAATCTCATGCCTATGCCTTTCAAGAAGTTACAAGTATGCAGTAACATGTTCTGTATACAATAATTGGTAACTAAATCAAACCAATCAGAAAAACACTTGACTTTTAAAATTCATGAACTTAAATCAGTACCTGAAAATGTTCCTTGATAATGTATGCATTTGCAATCTTAACCTTGATGCCTTCATAGTCTCCAACATCACTAATGCAGATTGCATACCACTAAAAGTAGGAAAAATAAAAAGTGAGAATACTGTTCTTAATATTCCATCTAATGCAAATAAAAAATTACATGAGTACTCTTCAGTTTTTATTCTCATTTAGCAAAATGTTACTGAGCATAATGATGACTTAAAAACAAAAGGTACAAATGAAACCAGACATGGTCACTAGGAACTAAAGGCTAGGACACACAGTGATAATACAAGGT
Organism: Chionomys nivalis; assembly: GCF_950005125.1. Classification (NCBI taxonomy): domain Eukaryota; kingdom Metazoa; phylum Chordata; class Mammalia; order Rodentia; family Cricetidae; genus Chionomys; species Chionomys nivalis. The sequence continues at coordinate 716,236 of NC_080101.1, forward strand.
AGTAAGTGGTGAAATCTAAAACAACTACCAATATAATAGAGAAATAACATCTGAATATAGGTTGTAACTGGATGACTCATTGTCTTCTCATCTCCTTTTTCTACATCTGCATGGCTGGCTGTATTAGAGTCACAGCTGCTAGCTATGATATCACCTTCATAGCCACTGTTGAACAATGGACCCAAACTGGGACTATCTGAGTTTCTCTACCAAGAACTAAACTTAAAATATCTAAACTTCATAAACTCAGAAGATTTAGAGTAGTGTAGGGGAAAAAATGTCCGCAGTAAAAAATATTCGTGGAGACTCAGAGCAATTGAGTTAATTTTTCTTGGGGATCAGAAGGACCTGCCTTTGAATTCTGTGCATACAACAGTTTCCTATTGCATTCCTGTGAGCTATAGCTATAGGATCCCAATACACAAAATAAAATCATATAAATCTGTGTCCTGACATGTTTACTGGAAATAAAATGACACATTTTAAAATAGACACATATACACACCTCTCTATTGACTACTATCATTTAATCTCTCTTGTTATCCAGTTGTACAAATTCAGTTCATTAGAAGGGTTACAGAGGATTTTGACTTGCTGTTCAGATCTTCCACACATCAAAGCTATTGAATAAAGTAATCTCTTATGAGTGGGTAGGGGTACAGTTCAGTGACAACCCACTATACCACAAACACAAAACCTCTGTTTTAAAAACGGGATTTATTTAATGTGTATGGGTGTTTTGTCTGTATGTATGTCTGTGTACTATGTGTGCTGTGCCCTAAGGATAGATCAGGGCTTCAGATCCCAAGCCAGCATGTGGGTGCTAAGAACCGAACCAGCATGGGTTCTGTAACGGGTACTTGAGATGCTGATAGAATCTAAATGCCAGCATATTTTTTGGTATGCTAATAGGCAACACATTTAGCCAATTTGTCCCAAGTTTTTTCTAGATGTGACATTACCTACTAGCTTTTTGGAAACCTATTCTCTTTGAATGGATACCTTGCTCAGTTTAGATATAATAGGGAGGGCCTTAGACCTTCCCCAAAGCAATGTGCCTTACCCTTTCTGAGGAGTGGGTAAGTGGAGCAAATGGGAGGAGGGAATGAAATAGGAACCTGGATTGGTATGTATAATGAAAAAAGATAGTTTGTTATCTATTTAAAAATATTTTTTTTTCTTCTTAAAAAAAATCCTAATCCAAGATGGCATTGACCTCACCACCCATGTCTCTGCATTACTGAAAACCAGTCAGGAGATGCAAAAGCTAGATAAGATATGGGAATCACGTTAGTTCTCAGTTTTCCAATTGCTATACTCCCACTGCTACATACACCAGAAACAATGAGGAAAAGACACAGTGTAAATTGGGGTGGGAGGATGGGTTGGTTCAGACAAGGTCTTACAATGTGGCCTAAACTACCCCGGAACTCTCCATTCTGCCTTGGCTTCCCCAGCTGCTGAGATTACAGTTTATACCAATATGCTCAGCATTAAACATAGTATGTCAAATGCTTGCTATATGAACTACAGATAAAGACTGGTAACTTCCAGTATTTGTTTAAGAACAGGCACTCATAAGCATTCACAGAAGTATTTTATCAAGCATACTAATGTAGTTAGATGACCTGTTCAAACTCAAAACTGTAGCAATCCTCTCTAGTCCTTTAAAATGGAGCCATTTTTTCTCCTCACATAAATTAGGGATAATGGGTAAGTAGAGACCAACACAGCCTTCCTCAAAGGACATTTTATTAACTAACTCACCTTATGAGCAGCAAAACTCGACTCGTTTTTCTCTAGTGCTCTTTTTGCATACTCTAAAGCTTCATACACCAAAACTTTTTTTTCTTCTTCTGAAGTCCTACTAAGCTGTGCTATGTCACGTGATGCTCGTGCCAAACGCCACAGTAACTCTGCATCCTCACTAATTTTGGACAAGATATGAAACCATCTTAATTCACATTGATAAACTGTTAGCAGTCATATCACTAATGAAAGTTCTTTCGGTTTACTCAGGATATATCAAGTATCATAAAGGACATTATAAATACTATTATTTTCTTTCATAAAAGCCCTTAGTTGCTAAAATCTGTTGAAATTTTCCAAATTATTTGCAAACATTAATTTATCTATACATAATATCTAAAACATCAACTTATTTAAAAAATATTTTTGTATTTAAGTTCTCTGAACACTTTTTGTCAAGCTCAACATATAACATGAGGCTTGATTTACTAACATTGTACTTCATACAACCCCTAACTGGTTCAGATACTACCATAAAATACATTAGCTTTATGGACAGAATCATACTCTGTAAAAATGGAACTGCCAAATCCTTTTCCCCAAATATATCTGGCCAAAAAAGATGTGTGATAGTTACTTATTTGTACATAAATGAATGATTGAAAAAATGCAATCTCAAACTAAAGTTCCATGCCATCATGCTGTATGACATACATCAAGTAAGGGCACTGAACTCCTTGAAGATCTGTTAGTTAACTACAAGCATATAAAACAAAAAAATAACTAATAATTAAAAATCACAAGTGATAAAAATGTTTTAACCTTAAGTTACTTTTTATTAAATATATGTGTGTTCAAGCCTAATTTGTATTTTCTCTTTGTTAATGAAAAATAACATTCACTTAAGTTTTGAAGCTATAAAGGTATCAAAAGTGTACAGCTTACTTTTCAAATAAGCAATGTAAAATGCCCAAACAGCCAACTCATGAAGACACACTGAAGAAGTGAAGTAAAGACTTAATCTACAGATACCTAGGAACTAAAGTTGAGGGGAATAGGAGGGGTGAGATTATTAATAAAAGTAGATGAAGGCAACTCAATATTCCAGAAGTAAATGCCATTTAGCCATATTCAACTCATAGGATTGACCACCGCTACCTTCTGAACGAGTGCACACTGACATTCTACACTAACCATGTAGTCTAGGACTAAAAACAGAAAATGGAAGTATTTGCTGTTTCTCTGAAAACTCTAAACACAGCTGTCATTCAGAAGTGCCACAGAACCATCCCAAACTCCAGTAAATTCATTTAAATCTTATATCAGTTAGGAATTACTTTTTTAAAAAACAAGAAATATGGGTGATAATAAAATGCATATATTTAGTGTTACTTTTATGAACCAATGCAAAATAGAAAAAATACTTCAACATTCTAGTAGAATAAGAACATTCTTTACAAATCAATGAGATTCAAATAGCACTTTTCAATCATTTACTTTAAATAATGATTTACTATAAAATGAACTCTAGGAAATACTACTTTGAATAAAAAATGTCATACAAAAATTTTAATACCAAGAATCCTTTTATTGTTAACAAAAGCTTTTTGAGTTAGCCTCAAACACAGATAAATCATACACAGCTTACCTTTCCTTGTACTGTGTGAGCAACTGATAAAGCTTCTCTGTTTCTCCACTTTCATATAGGTAGTCTGCTTGCTCAAGTATTTCTTCAACTTCCAAAGCATAACATGAAAATAAAAATTACCACTGATATATATGCTAACGAAACCAGACACAGAAACTACCATTACATCAGAAATTCTGAACCATCAAGATAAAAGTACTGTAGCAGTAAGCATGAAATGGTTATAGTAAGTGATCTACTGAAACCACAGAGACCACAACCCAGACAACACAGGATACTAAATTCGATTAATACATGTTTAAAAATTAAAAAAAAAAAGTAATTCCTTATGAGGAATTCATGGCACAGAAACTACAATCTTTTTGCTTCCCAGTAGACATGTCTGGTGGCTAGAGTATCAGACACCCCCTTCTGTCCTCCTTGGGTAAATGTTCATATATAGTCCCCACCTCCTTCCTTCCTTCCTTCCTTCCTTCCTTCCTTCCTTCCTTCCTTCCTTCCTTCCTTCCTTCCTTCCTTCCTTCCTTCCTTCCTTCCTTCCTTCCTCCTCCTTCCTTCCTTCCTTCTTCCTTTCTTCCTTCCTTCCTTCCTTCCTTCTTCCTTCCTTCTTCCTTCCTTCTTCCTTCCTTCCTTAATTCCTTCCTTCCTTCCTTTCCTCCCTCCCTCCCTTCCCTCCCTCCCTTCCTTAAAAATGTGTAATCTCTTCTGATTCTAAAAAGGAATTCTGAAAACCACACTATATGTGATATATAAGAAAAAATACAGTTACAGTACTACAGACTCACAATAGGTACTCAAATAGGAGCATGCAGACCACTACATATACATATCTGAAAATTGGTTGTTCTCTTATTTAATATTCAGAACTATCCTGAGATATTTAAAAATAAGCTATGCCGCTGACATAGAAACCACATTATATAACACAACCTAAACTTTTAGAGTAAATTACTTTCAAGTTAAAGTATGAGAGTATTGATATCCTGAGGTGAGGTAAGAAACACAACTATACAATGAAATCTTTTTTTTTTTTTTTTTTTTTTTTTTTTTGGTTTTTCGAGACAGGGTTTCTCTGTGGCTTTGGAGCCTGTCCTGGAACTAGCTCTTGTAGACCAGGCTAGTCTCGAACTCACAGAGATCCGCGCCTGCCTCTGCCTCCCAAGTGCTGGGATTAAAGGCATGTGCCACCACCGCCTGGCTACAATGAAATCTTAAACTTGACCTAAAATGAATACACCCAAGTTCATAACACTTGAGCAAAATTTTTCCAAGGAAGAAATATCAATGGTATGAAACCTGGCATGTATATGTTCTAGAAGCTTTTGACTTTCTAGTTTTTGTTTGTTTCATTAAATGAATTGCAGTCACATCAGAGTCATCAATACAAAAACAAAATACTCCTTAAGTTATACTCAAGCGGGCTGGAGAGATGGCTCAACAGATAAAGGCTAGACTCAAAACCAAAAATAAAAGTTTGCTCAGGTAATCAAAATTTTCAAACTTCTGTGTTTTCTTTATATAGGACTTACTTAATTCATGGAAAATAGGCATACTGACAGTCAAGGATCAGGATAACATTATCATCCAGATCTAAGGCAAAGCTTTCCCACCAGTAATTCTGTGTGTTTCACAAGTACAAAAAACAATGCTATTAAAAATATTAGGAAATATAACTTAATAGTACTGAACATTTGTTGGTTTGTTCATCCTTGAGGAATGTTTTAACAGTGTGAAAAGGAAACGGAAGTGATACATGAAGAACCTTTAGGTTGCTCACTTGTGACAAACTTATCTCTTAAGTAGTTTACAAGTAAGTTTCCACCTGCAGGAGGGTACTGTGAATTTATTAATCAAAGAGTTTATTTTTTATTAATTATTTTTTACATGCCATTCCTATTTCCTCCTCCTCACTTGGTGTAGGAGGGTCTTCTGTCTATGTGTTGCTTTCATTGGTTAAATAAAGAGACTGCCTTGGCCTTTTGATAGGACAGCAGCTTAGATAGGCGGAGTAGACAAAACAGAATGCTGGGAGAAAGGAGGCAGAGACAGAGAGCCGCCTGCTATAAAGCTGCCAGGTCAGACATGCTGAATCTTTCCCCGGTAAGTCCCGAGCTCATGGTGACATACAGATTTATTAGAAATGGGTTGAATCAAGATGTGAAGGTTAGCCAATAAGAGGCTAAATATAATGGGCCAGACAGTGTTTAAATGAATATAAGTTGTGTGTTGTTATTTTGGGACATAAGCTAGCCAGGGAGCCGGGTAGCGGGAAGCGACCCGCCATTCCTTTTTACAACACTCCCTCTCCCCTCACCTTCCCCCACCCCACCCCCATCCTCAGAGTGTAAGGCCTCCCTTAGGAAGCACTAAATCTGTCCCATCACCTCCTTGAGACAGGACCAAGACCACTCTCCCTCCCCAGGGCCTACGCTGTGCAAAGTATCTCTCCAAAGAAAATGGGCTCCACAAAGTCAGTTCATGCATTAGAGTTAGATCCTGGTACCACTGCCAGTGGCCCCATATACTGCCTAATCCACACCGCTGTCACCTGTATTCAGAGGGCCTAGTTTGGTCCTATGCAGGTTCCCTAGTTGTCAGTCTGGAGTCAATTAGCTCCCACTAGCTCAGCTGATTCTGTGGGTTTCCCCATTATGGTCTTGACCTCTTTGTTCATATTATTGCTCATCCCTTACTTCGATTGTACTCCAGGAGCTTGGCCCAGTGTCTAATTGTCTCAGAGTTTAAATTTTAAAGAAATGTTTTTTGAAGTTCTACTATTTCTTCATTTCTTGTCAGACTGGGTATCTTCTACCACCTTGTTGTAAGCACAGATACTAACATTTAAAAAAAAATTAAAAATTCAGTTAGAATCCACAGTGGTTGAGTATGCCTAGCAAGCAAAAAGCCAAGTACCTTGATAAGACAAAAAAGTATTGTTATGAGGCCCAGAAAACAGTCCCTAATAGGTATGAAGTGGCATACTCTCACTTGTGCCAATATGCCATGGGACTGAAACTAGTCACGAAGTCCAGCCAGTTCATTATGGAGGACTACACGAGGGCAGGCATCTCAGAAGTGGGCAGGGGTCTAAAGAGAAGTCAACTTGGAGACCAGCAGCACTAATGTCTTTGTTTCTTTCCTTTGTTATTCCCAGACCAAGAGTGTACTAAAGAGATTTTCTTTTTCTTTCCTTTCTTCTGGCTTGGAATATATTCTATATCTGTTTTTTCTTTAGTCATCTGTGGTGATCTGAATAAAAATGGCCGCCATAGGCCTGTATATTTGAATTCTCAGTCAGCAGGAGTGGCACTACTTAAAAGGATTAGGAGGTGTGGCCTTTTTGGAGGAAGTGTCATTGGGGGTGGGCTTTAAGGGTTCAAAAACCTAAGCCAGCCGGGTGGTGGTGGCGCACGCCTTTAATCCCAGCACTCGGGAGGCAGAGGCAGGCGGATCTCTGTGAGTTCGAGACCAGCCTGGTCTACAAGAGCTAGTTCCAGGACAGGCTCCAAAACCACAGAGAAACCCTGTCTCGAAAAACCCAAAAAAAAAAAAAAAACCTAAGCCAGATCCTAGTGTTTCTCTCTTCCTGCTCCCTGTGGATCCAGATGTAGAACTCTCAAGCTACCTCTCCAGCACCAAGTCTGCTTGAGTGATACCCATGCTCCCTGTCATGATGAGAATGGGCTAAACCTCTGAAACTGTAAGCAAGATCCAATTAAATGCTTTCTTTTATAAGACTTGCTGTGGTCATGTTGTTTGTTCATGATAACAGAACACTGGCTGAAAGAGTCATCCTCCATCTTTTCACCTGTATATTGTATTTAACAATGTTTGGAGTTAAGCTGGGTGTACCTTGGAGAGTAGAAGTAGTTGGGCCACTGTGAGTTTGAGGTCAGCCTGGTATACATACTGAGTTCCAGTCCAGCCAGAGCTACATAGTAAAACTCCATCTCAAAATATAAAAGAAGATAAAATGTCTTAAGTTAATCACTGTCTTATGGAATATATCTCTGAAATCTGTTTTCCTGCTGCTCATTTTTATTGCTTTCTATTTTTTAAGTCTTATTTTGCTGTTTTGTTTGTTTTAACAGTACTGGGGATCAACCCAAGGCCTTGTTGGTACTAGGCGAGCACAATACCACTGTGCTACACACTCAATTCTTTTGTTTGAATTTTCAAACTAAGTCTCTCTGTGTAACCCAAGCTGGCCTCAAACACTAGATTCTCCCAGCTCAGCCTCTCAAGTGTGTGGATTACTGTTTTGTCTTTAAGACAGCCTTTTTACTCTTATACAGTCTGTGCTTGCTTGAATTTTCCACACAGAAAAAATATTTTTGTTCTTGGTTCATAGTACCACTACTTCTGAGATTTACTACCTGAGTAGTTTATTTCATGTTTATTACCTGAGTGGTCCATATTTTATTAAGTCATTGAAAAGGATCATTCCTATTTATATATATTAAATTTTATAAATATATACATATCACTGACTGACAGTGAAGAACATACAGTACTATTAGTTTCATTATGCATTCAAAAATAAGCAAATGAGAAAATCTGAAAATCTTTGGCTGAGAGAATAAAGAGTTTGCTCTACAAGCATGGAGATCTTAGTTTTAGATCCTCAGAACCCATATAAAAATATGATTTGGGCATCACACATCTGTAATCCCAGCACTTGGAAGCAGAGATCCAGGTTCAGTGACTTTGTCTCAAAAATTAAGTTGGGGGCTGGAGAGATGGCTCAGAGGTTAAGAGTATTGCCTATTCTTCCAAAGGTCCTGAGTTCAATTCCCAGCAATCACATGGTGGCTCATAACCATCTGTAATAGGGTCTGGTGCCCTCTTCTGGCCTGCAGGTATACACACAGACAGAATATTGTATACATAATAAATAAATAAATAATAAATAAATGTTTTTTTAAAAAAAAAATATTAAGTTGGAGGGACTAGAGAGATGGCTCAGCAGTGAAGAGTCCTGGCTGTTCTTCCAGAGGTTCTGGGTTCAATTCCCAGTACCCCTATGGTAGCACACGACTGTCTGTAACTGTACCTCTATGGAATCCTATGCCTTCTTTTTGTGTGTACATATATTCAGACATAACACCCATATACATAAACAAAATAATTTAAAAGTTGGAGAGCCAAAGAAGAAGTCACAACATCAGCCTCTGGCATATGGCACAGGGTCACACGTTCTGCCACCCACAGAATAAATCTTCAAGATCTTTAGTTTATGCTTACCTTTGGCTGTGGCATGAACCACGGCAGCCTGAGAAATGACTTGGTATGTTTCAAAACCCAAAAAAGACAAGGTTGAGAACAAAAGACCTTTCTTGAAAGTTCGAGTGTTTATCACCTAGAGAAAAGATATTAAAATTGTGAAACTCAGAAATCATAAAGAATTTGCAACCCCAAGTAAAACATATTAATTTTTTTCCACCTCCAAAGCAAGTAATTACCAAATGCTAGAAAAAAAAATGGTTTGCCAGTTCCTCAGTAAAACTACTTCAAATGCACAAGGTACTTGTTTCAAGACCCAGAACATCAAAATGAATGAATGAATATGACAAAGTGACTATTACATTATTATGGAAATTTTTATAGAGACAGAGGTACTACAAATTGTATGGAATAATATTAATAATAAACTTATCAATTATATCATTTATCTTATAAACCAGCATATAACAAATACTAATTACAGGTAAGCTGAAATCTATAATTACTACACATAAAAAATATATACTGGGCTGGAGAGATGGCCCAGAGGTTAAGAGCACTGGCTGCTAATCTAGAGGTCGTGAGTTCAATTCCCAGCACCCACATGGTGGCTCACAATCATCTACAATGAAATCTAGTGCCCTCTTCTGGCATGCAGGCAGAACACTATGTATATAATAAGTAAAACCTCAGTATATATATACACATATATGTGTGTGTGTTCTTGGTTCATAGTACCACTACTTCTGAGATTTACTACCTGAGTAGTTTATTTCATGTTTATTACCTGAGTGGTCCATATTTTATTAAGTCATTAAAAAAGGATCATTCCTATTTTTTTAATATATAAAATTATAATATAATATATATATGTATACAGCTCTCAATGAGGATATTGTCCAAAGACCCCATAATTTTTAAATAGAGGATGAATGATCATATTTAATATGAGTATGGTAGCATATTATATGCCTATAATCCCAATACTCAGGAGATAGAGGCAGGCGGACCAGGAAAATATTCAAGGACAATCTCAGAAACAGTTGCTGAGTTTCAGTTCAAGGCCAACTAAAATAGACCTGAAGCCCAGCCTCAAACAACAAGATTTAGAATCAGTTTATACAATCATCATCAGATAATTCTGACCAATTACGAAAACAAATATGTCACTCCTACAACTCTTCCCCTTTTCCATCCCTCTTCTATTTGACACAGTAGCATTTTTTCCTTTCTGTCAAATCATTTGACCAGCATGAAAACAAACTTCTATCTTTATTAAAAAGCAGCCTGTAATTTTTTCAATATTTTGGAGACAGGGTCGCACTTTATAGCCCAAACTGGACTTGAATAGCTTCTTGATCCTTCTGTCTCTGCCTCTAAAGATGGGATTTTAGAAGGTTCCAGCTATTTTTTTTCCTTCTGAAAACAACCTTTGGCCAGATTTGTGACTTAATGGTAAAGTACTTGTAAGATCTATGTTTAATTTCAGCTGAAAAAAATAAAGCACACTTCCCCCTGATTTAAAATCTCATTTCAGTCTCCATTCCCAACTCTTTTTTTTTTTTTTTTTCCCTTTGGTTTTTCAAGACAGGGTTTCTCTGTGGTTTTGGAGCCTGTCCTGGAACTAGCTCTTGTAGACCAGGCTGGTCTCGAACTCACAGAGATCCGCCTGCCTCTGCCTCCCGAGTGCTGGGATTAAAGGCGTGCACCACCACCGCCCGGCTCCATTCCCAACTCTTTCAAAACATTCCCCATCCTGTTTGGCTGTTTCTACTTTCTAGCTCCTATTTTCTCTTGAACCCATAGATTATATATTTGAGACAATCTCTGGTAGCCCAGGCTGACCTTGAACTCATTAGTAGCTGAGAATAACCTTGAACTTCTGATCCTCGTCTTCATAGTCTAAAAGAACAAGCATGAACAATCTACAAATTCACTTTTAACCAAACCACTCCATGAATGATGTTTTGTTTCCCAGATTTTGGAATATTTATAAAAACATGATGAACAATCATGTGGTTAGGACCATAGTATACCCATGAAATTAATTTGTGGTTTTTATAATCTTTGTAAACAAAGCCTGTAAATAATGTTGTGTAATATTATTAGTGTGCCTGTGTTTTAACTTTGACCTGTTACAAGAAGTCAGTTAGAATTTCGAATTCTATGGCACTCAAATGCCTTGAATTTTGAAGCATTTAGGAAGTTCAATTTTCAAATTAAGAATGCTCACTCTGTATTTCCTGTGGTCAATTCTGAGTTTTCATTGTACTTTGGCATATCAACAGCATTTGATAGACAAGTATTTCCTCTTAGCAAAAATCATTATAGGAATAAAAATAGACAAGTCATGAACTGATACTAATTTTAAGACTAGCTTTACTGGAATATTCACTAATAAACTACATACTTGAAGGTACAATTTTATGATATATATAAACTGGGAAAATCCATTTTCATCAGCACAATTAAGATAACGAACATACTCATTAACTCAAAACTAATTTCCTTGTAATGTACTTTCCCAGCATTGTGTTTAGTTACTGTTAAAAAAGTTCAGTTTTTGAAATATTATTCTCTTGGATTTTTCTCCTGTCTCAAGACCTTCCTTCTCTTTTATTAGTTCATCTCCAATGTCTCCTTATCTGTTGTATGTGTCTAGAGCTTAATCCTAGATCTCTGTTTTGTATGTGTTCTTATTTCCTCTCACAGATTTGACCCATTCTATCTCTAACCTGGATGTCCCTTCTAAACTTGAGAATCACTCAATGTCTGTCTCTATATGAAGTGTATTATGAATTTCAAGACACGATTCTTCCCACCAACCCCTCTCTTCTCAGTTTTTCCTATTGAGGTAAATGGGAGCTATATTCTCCTTGTTATTTCTTTTTTTCTTTGTTTTGTTTTTATTTTTAGATTCATTTATTTTATTTTAAGTCCATAAGTGCTTTGCCTGCAAGTATGTGTATGTTCTATGTGCATGCCTGGATCCTGCAAAGGTCAGAGAGGGTGTCAGATCTTCTGGAACTGGAGTTACCACAGGTTGTAAGCCACCGTATAGGTGACCAAAGATTGTAAACCACCATGTAGGTGTTAGGAACAGAAACAGGGTCCTCTGAAAGAGCATCAAGTGTTCTTAACAACTGTCACTAAGCTATCTCTCCAGCCTTCTTGTTCAGTTTTTAAAAACAAACAAACAAAAAAAACACTGACTCGTCTAGATTCTCTCGGAATCCACATTTAATCCACATCTAAACTTCTGATATAGACTTAGACTAAAAAATGGAAAATATACCACATTCTAATTTTTTGAATATTCTGTTAAAAATGAATACTCCACAAAATAGCATTTCATGTTCTGAATGCATTCTTAAAGACAGGTTAGCGATTTGTAGTCTTGCCTAATATATAAGAAGCCTTGGGTTGGATCTTCATCACCATATAAACTGGGCTTGGCGGTGCTCTTAATCACAGTACCATTCAGGGAGGTGAGCACAGGAGGATCAGGAGTTCATGGTCTCCCTTAGCTACATACCTGGTACACACAAAATCTTGTATTAAAAAAAAAAGAGGAGGAAGAGAAGAAAAGTTGGACTAAGGAGACGGTATGCCTGGTTTATAGGCATGATGTTAGTGCCTAAAAAAAAAAAAAAAAGGGGAAAAGACCAATATATATAACATTAAATTTTAGTTGCCTACTAATCCACAGGTAATGACACAGTAGGAAGGTTGTATATACTACTGTAATTCGAGAAAAATGTCACATTTAGAATGCTCAACTTTTTGTGCTGAATATGTAATTTTCTTAATGGGGTATGTTGCCATTGAGTGACTATATTTCTCACTGTTAATTCATAAACTGACAGTTCATCTGCTGAGTTCTGATCAGTTTGATTAATATCAAGCAATCCTTTATTCCTTTATTTATCTCTGGGAATGTAGAAAAAAATAGTTTCTATGGTTAAAATAAAAGGCCCAGGACACCTTCAAGAAACTGATAACTTTAAGAATGTATTCAAGCCGGGCGGTGGTGGCGCACGCCTTTAATCCCAGCACTCGGGAGGCAGAGGCAGGCGGATCTCTGTGAGTTCGAGGCCAGCCTGGTCTACAAGAGCTAGCTCCAGGACAGGGACCAAAAACTACAGAAAAACCCTGTCTCAAAAAATCAAAAAAAAAAAAAAAAAAAAAAAGAATGTATTCAACAGCTAGAATATGCCACTTCACTTGTACCTCTAAAGTGGAATGTAATGCTTTTTATAATGAGTTCTTAAGCAGTAACAACAACAACAAAAGTCTCTTGAAGGAGCCATAAAGATGACTCAGTGGAGAAAGGCACCTGCCACCAAGGCCTTATGATCTGAGTTCAATCCCTGGGACCCACAGGATAAAAGGAAAAAGCAAATTTCCACAAGTTTTCCACTCTAGCATGCATCTGAACACATATACAGAATGTAAAATGTAATTACAATTTTTAAAGCATTTCCTATAATAAGTATGCTCTCAGACATTTTTTCTTCAACATTAATTTTACCAACTTTAGAGTCGTTTTTAAAAAAATCATTAGATGAAAGGAATCTGTTAAAATTCTTCCCCTTTTCTTTGTAATTTTTGCCACAATATCTTCCTCTTAACTATTAGAATTCCCTGTGATGGATACAAAGCCTCTTCTTGGTGTAATATTAAATACTTTGAATATTTTACCATGGCTGAAAAATACAATTATTTATGAGCCAATTGTGGTGGTGCTTGCATTTAATCCCAGCATTTAGGAGGCAAGGATAAGAGGATCTATGTGAGGTCCAGGCCAGCCAAAGCTACAGAGACCCAGTCTGAAAAACAAAACAAAACAAATAATTACATGCTAAAAGTTCAAAAGGTAATTAATTAGCAGACCTACTGAGCTTAGCTATCCAAAAGCCAACTTGGCCCTCTTAATACTGTCCAAAATATAACTCACTTCCCCTTTACCCCTCAAATTTCTTTTGGCAGTCATTTCTCACACTATCCATTAGGCTGTTTCAGCTAGAAACTAAAGAATTTTCCTTGACTTTTTTTTTGGGGGGGGGGTATTTGTTTTTATTTTTTTCTCATAACCTGTACCATGAAACTGTAATTCTGTCAAATTCTTTGAACTCATCTACCTACTTACATTTCCACTAGAGTTTAAGCAATATTTCTTACCCATCCTACACCAAGATCTCTGTAACATTCACTCTTGCATAGTCATTCTGTAGCCAGAACTACAGCATTGAGCCATCATGCTGGGCATAACCCGAGTGCCGCAACCCTCGGTGGCTTGGCAGAAAGTGACTTTCTCAACGGTCAAAGGTCTTTCACCTTCCCGTTCTATTTTCAGACAGGAAGGGCAGGGAGCACACACGTCCACGGACGTCTAGCCGGAACGCAGGACCACCCGGGACGCCCTGCCGAAGGAGAGGGCAGGCCCAGGACAGCGGGTTACCTCGGAGCCACAGTGTCCCCGACTGCCCCAGGTCCTCGCCAGCTGACGGAAGCTCTGGGTGGCTCCGCGCCGCAGAGGGAGAAGGTGCCACAGCCGCGAGGACAGCGCCATCACTGACAGCTCACCAGCCTGACCAAACGGGGCGGGGCGAGAGGCTCGTCAGGATGGCCGCTCTCCAGCTTCCCGGCCGGCACTTCCGCCACGCCCGCAGCTTCCGGGTCTCGGGATCCAAGGACCGGAAGTAGCTTGACGGAGGGGGGGTTGGGGGGAGCGGACTACTTCACGCATGTGTGCAGCACGCTCAGGTGAGCGGGAGCGCCCTCTGGCCACTGGCGGTTGTCCTAACTTTTGCAGGAGCTTTTCCTCCCTTTGGCCAAAGTGTAAATTAACAGAGCAGAACTCAAAGTTCTAAAGTAGACCCAATAATGTATGCATGAAAGAAAAGGTGATTAAAAGCAATTTTTCTATAATTCTCCAAAGTCTTCAGAAGTAAAGTGAATCCTGGCACTTATGGTCCTTTTGGAAAATAAATGTTTGAATGAATTAAATTGTGCCACATAGGAAGACAGTGGAAAAATTCAGAGGCTGGAGGTGGTGGGAACTAAAGTTGAGGAACCCATCGAGAAGAGGAGGAAAGCAAAGCCCCACTGGGTCTGAGTCAAGAAATACTAGGAAGAGGGAGAACCCTACAATAGCCGGACGTTCAGAATCTAGCCTGCATGAAGTCCTGGGTTCAATTCTCAGCACTGCATAAGACTGGCGTGGTAGCATGTGCCTATAATGCCAGCACTGGAAGGTGGACAACCAATAGTTCAAGGCCATCCTCAGGTACAAAATGAGTTGGGTAGCCTGAACTCTGAAAGATTCTGTCTCGGTAAAGAAAAAAAAAAGTTGATTGTTGTAATTCTAGCACTATTACCTTGAATTTAAGAGCAGCCTGGGTTTCTCAGTGAATACCAGTCTAGCCTGTATTACAGGATGTGACTATTCAACCCTGCATTTAAAAAATGCAGATAGGCCAGGCGGTGGAGCACGTCTGGTGGATCTCTGTGAGTTCAAGGCCAGCCTAGTCTACGAGAGCTAGTTCCAGGACAGGCCCCAAAGCCACAGAGAAACCCTGTTTCGAAAAACAACAGCAATAACAACAAAATGCATATATATATCCTAGTGCTTTCCTGCATGGTTACTGTTAGGATTCAGGCATTATGCTGACCCCTGTCACTTGGCAGGATGCACTCAGGCAATGCCCTGGCCAGCCCAGGGTCCTAAGGCTGCTACTATGTAGTCTGTCTGCAGGTGCAAAGGATCCTTTTAAGAGATAAGCTCAGCCGGGCGGTGGTGGCGCACGCCTTTAATCCCAGCACTCGGGAGGCAGAGGCAGGCGGATCTCTGGGAGTTCGAGACCAGCCTGGTCTACAAGAGCTAGTTCCAGGACAGGTTCCAAAACCACAGAGAAACCCTGTCTCGAAAAACCAAAAAAAAAAAAAAAAAAAAAGAGATAAGCTCCTCCTATTCCCTTCTTTTCCGACTGTTTTTCTGAAGAGGCAAGCAGGTCTCTGCCTTCTGTCTCTCTGTCTCTCCCCCCCCCAAGGCCAGTCTCTTCCCTCCCCTTTACCCTTCTTGCCACGTAAGATCTGTATGCATGTCATATTTGTCTGACCCTCACCAGACGAGCTTCCACTGCCAATGCCCCTTTTGTGCAGAAATCGTTACAGTTGTATCCTAGAGATGGCAAAAATAAAATTAAATATAACTTACATTTATTGCCTTAAATTGTTAAGATGCCCGTTTGCTATGTGGTGCTCAGACCTTTCATGTCATTTAAACATTATGCCATGTATATATGTATATATGCTACAACACCATGCCCTATTTAATAAATACATAGAATTTTGTCAACTCTCATGTTTAATAAATTATAAAAATACATTACATTGAAAATATGTATGTCTTTCTCAACTTCTACTAAATCCTAGTCATTTCCACAGACTATCTCTACTGCTGGCTAGTTCAATATTGCTAGATAATATATTTATACACCATTGGAGGCCATGCTTATGCTGAAATTCCATTTCTATGTCTCAGTTACAATGGATTCTGGGTATATTTGTGTTGTTGTGAATAAATCCAGGGCTTTGTGCAACTTAGGCAAGGGATCTATAACCCAGCTACATTCATGACCTCACCAATAATAAATTTCATTGGTCATACTTATGCTGAAAAACTTGTTTACCTGAAATTCAAATTTGCTTCAGCATCTTAAATTTTTCTGGAAATCTTATTTGGTTTTCCATGGTTAGGCATAACCAGTTTGGTAGAGAGCTAGTGCTGTAGCTTGGTGGTAGAGTGCTAATATGTGAGGCCTTGGATTTGTTCTCTGGCCCTGTAAGAAAAGAAAATAAAAGGTACATCAGAAATGTATTTCCATTCTTAAGTTTGTTGTGGGTATAGTATACTGTCGTTCACACAGAGACTGCACTATCTGCTATCCTTTGTGGGTATAGTATACTGTCGTGCACACAGAGACCACACTATCTGCTCTCCTTTCCACGTCTTTTGGCTTCATTCCTTGACCCCCTCCTCCTGCATCACTGGCATCTCAGTAGGTGTCAGTCCTACAGTCTTCTTTTTGATCTTACAATGAGCTGCAGGCTCCATTACATGTATTTTCTTTGCCAGTATTCCTTCATATTCCACTACCAGATACCTTCTTCCTTTTGGCTGGCTAATTTCAGTTTCTTTTCCCATTCTCAGTATGTTACTTTCTTAGACAAATGTCTCTTGATTTCTCCTAAATATATTTTTATTTATTAACTCATAATTTCACTTTTAGTTATGCGATAATTTGTCTAGAGTATGTTTTGGAAGAGTTGGTAACCTGCATTCATTATACTGTAATTTCAATGACTGATTTTTCACTTACAAAAAAGGTATGACTCATTCATTCAATAAATATGTATCATGTATTTATAATGTTAGGTCTCAAACCCTGGACAAATGGCTGAGGTGCCTATTTAGCATATCAAAGCAGATTCTGGCCACCAGATTCTCAGCAACTACTTCCTACAGGGTCATCCCGACTGGCATACCTCTCCCTGTACCCTAAACACTATAGCTCAGGGACTGGGATGGACCCCCACCCCCAAATTCTCTTCCCTATATAACCCAGCCATTTTGGCTACACTTCTTTCTTGGTCTCCTGGCTCGTTCCTGGCCTCTTGGTTCCTGGTTTTTCTCTTTTGTTCTCTAGCTCCCCCACATTCCCCCCTCTCATGGCCCTGTTCAGTCTGGACTCTTGCAGATGCTTTTGGTTGTGTACTTTACAGATTTGTTATGTCTACAATAAACCTTCTCCTCCATCCATACCTAGGAGCTGGGAGCATCATGTTCTTTTTTAAAAAAGTTTTTTATTCATGTAATATGCTTCGTAATCTTCTAGTAGCAAGAAAAGTAAAAACAGTTGTAAAATATTATATGACGATAAATGTTAACTAAGAAGATGAGGGAGAAAAAGCTATAACTATATTTCTGTGAGGCATTGATTGCAATTTCATTTTATTTCTTTTTGTCTCTTTCAGTGTTAAGTATTGAACACAGAGCCTTGTTCATTCTAGGCATTTAGTACTTTGTAACTGCGAAACTGCCTCAGCCTAAACTGAATCCTAAATTGAATAATGGTCAGAAAAATACTTACTCAGAACTTTCAAATTAATACCCAAAGAAGTTAGTCATGGAGATCTTTAGGGACAAAGCATTTTGTGGAGAGTAAAATAAATATGAAAAGTCCAGCTATGGAAAGGCAAATAGAAATTTTCCTGACCAGCAAGGAAGAAGGAAATAAGAGAAGAGATAAAGACCAGTGACAAGGTGGTAAGAATTTTGAATGTTTTCTTTGTGTGACTAGGTCAGACCTAATTTGCATTTTATGTTGGGTCCTTCTAGGTTGAGAGTAGACTAAAGGAGAGTATGGTTGACCTTCCGGGCCAACCACCTTAAAGGAAGTGACTCTCTGTCTTCCAGCAGTTGCCAGTAACCAGTAGACACTGCCTCAGCTGGGGGTGAGATTCAATGCCCATTGCCCCTCTCCAGCTGAGATTTTGTCCAATGAGCTTTTGCAGGCTGCCACATTTGCTGTGAGTTCATATAGGAAACTGCCCAGAAAGTTTCCTTGCAGTTACTCACTGACCCTGGCTCTTACATTCTTTTCTTTCTGCCTCCTTTAATGGTCCCTGCTGGGTCTTGAGAGGAGGAGGTATGAATCAGACATTCCACTTAGGACTGAGTTTTCCTCAGTCTCCTATTCTCTGTGCTTTGGCTATCTGTGGGACCCTGTGTTAATAGAAGCTTCCCTTCTGAGAGTTGAGAGGTGAATTCATCTATGGGTTTAACAATAGGTCATTAGGAGTTGGTTTAAAACTCTGTCCATTTAGTAGTATTATGTATTATTTGGAACTTAAATCCAAACAAAAAGCGGTTGGTTATTCCCATGATATTCCTGCCACTATTGCACAGTGGGCATGTTTTTCCAGGCTGGTCATGACTGTCGCTTACAGGGTTCACCGTTGGAGATTGATTTTCTCTTCTGGTACCATTCACACATCATAGTCCATCGTTTGGCTATTTCTGTTGAGTGTTTCCTCCCACCCTTTTTCTCAGCAGTTTAAATGAACTAATTTTTGACATGTTTGTGCTAACTACTGTCCTTCTGTCTTTGTATATTTTTATCCCATTCTTGCGCAAAAGTTTTAAATTTTCATGCAGTATAAGATGTGATATTGAGTACCCATCGCCATAGGTTTTGTGAGATCAGTACAATCTGATGACGTTAGGCAAATAGAACAATTACTTATCTATCACATTTCATGTCATTCACTACTACCTTCTCACTAACGAAAAGGTACGTGGCACTAAACACATTACAAGGCTTTTGCGATGCTTAAATAAAATGAAGCATGTAAAATGATTCAGGGAGTATACACACTGAAATCACTTACAGAGGGGTGGTTCAGACTTGGCACTTCATTCTTAAAATTTTCTGTCCGGATCTGTTTTCGTTTTTTAAGATATTGTGTGTGTGTGTGTTTTGCCTACATGTATGCATATACATGTCTGCTGCCCTTGGAGGTCAGAAAAGTACATCGGATCCTCTGCAGTTCCAGATGTTTGTGAGCCACAAAATGGAAACTCTGCAAGAGCAAACAAGTGCTCTTAACCTTCGAGCCCCCCAGATCTGGTATTTTAATGCCTAAAGTCAACTATGGGTTTTGTGAGAAGTCTTAAAACGTCAGCAGGCAGAGGCTTGGCCAAGAACACTGGAGTGAAAGGGGTGGAGAGCAAGCTCACTACCAAAATCAAAACTTCCTCTCAGTCCCACCCACAGGCCCCGCCTTAGCCCCCAGTCGCTGCAGGACTCCGCCCAGGAGCCCCGCCCCTCTGCGGGCCAGCCCTCAGGTTCCAGTAAACCCCCTGCTGTCCCGGCCACCCTGCGGTGCTCTCTGCTGGGTCTCCACCCTCCTTCGGCTTCCTCGGCGACGTCGCCGGTGAGTGCATGACTTTTCCCAGCTCGGGAGCTGTGTGGCCCAGCCCGAGCCTGCATCCTCCCGGGGAGAGAATTAGGGCCCGCAGGCTTCGCGTCGTTCGGCCCGCCGGGCCCGGGAGCTGGAAGTGCTCCGCGGGCTTCCGGTGCCCACCCTGGGGGTCTTCGCGGCCCAGTCGAGGCTCGGGGCTCGGGGTCAGCCGCGGGCCGCGGGCCCCGGGGCAGGGCAGGGTGGGGCGAAGGGTTCCTTCTCCGAAATCGCGGCCCCGCTCAGCGCCAGAGATGGGTGAACCAGACGAACCGGTCGTGGGGGAACGGAGGAAGAGAGGCTGCGTGGTGTGGAGAAAGGTGATACTGAATTTGTGCAAAACCAGGACTGCCTGAAGTTCTAGCAGCCCCTGCACCTGTACCGGCTTCCAAAACTCTGCCCCGTGCTTCGGGTTCACTGAAGGAGGAAGGGCAGTGGCATTTGTGTTTTAAAAAGTCAGAAACTTGACGGAGCAAAGTGACCATGTCCGTTAGTGCTGGACCTAATGCACTTGACTGTGATCTTTAACTTTTGCTTCTTTCTGTTACCTGTTTGTGGCTGCCTCAGAATTATCAAATAGAGGGTAGGGTGGGGTTAAAAATAACGATGGACCGCAGGGATCCACAGCCACCGTGCTAGGCAGGTTTTATATGTGTTAACTTACAGTTTAAATGGTACTATTATCTTTTTCATTCTTCAGGAAACTGGGATTGACTTAGTTTCGTAACCATATGTGTGTCGAATGATAGCATTAAGTTGCGACCCAGGTCTGTATGGTTTTATGGCATAAGATTTGCAAATGTAAACGAACACGATTTCATGAGAAGTTCTCTGCCTAGTTTCAAGAATGTTCTGAGGTGTGTCAAGTGTCTTGGGTTTGGGTAGGATACGTAACCCTTTAAGGCGTGTTTCTGTATTTGTAAAATAGAACACTGCCGTGTTGTAGAGCTGTTGTGAGGATTGAGTAAAATATTTGTAAAGCATTCAGCAAAGTGTCTGGTGTACAGATAATGATAAACATATATTACCCCCCCCATCTTGTTGTCAGCCAGTTATGTCCAAATAAGACCTGTTCAGGCCTAGAGTCTTAGCAGAGGGAGACAGCAAAGCTTAGGAAAAGGGAAGTGGGGAAAGATGGCACACGGTAGTTGTTGTAGTGACACCAAGGTGGATTAACTGCTTTTCAGGGCCACATTTTTGCCTTTGTGAGAATTCTTTACCATGGCAGTTCCATTTGGCAACAGGAACCATGCAGACACCCTCTTACTGAGGCGAAACTGAATTTCTGACTTTGACAGATTAAAAGATGCCTGGCACAGAAAGAGAATGAAGTATTCTCTTTTAAATCTCTTCTGATCTAGACTCAAAAGCTGAGGTTCTAGAATTGGGGGAGCAGAAGAATTTATCGTCTCTAAAGGCATGTCGCTAATTGGACACATCTCTTCTAATTTTACTTTGTGAACATTTACGGACAGTGGTCTATAAAATAGTTACAGGTAAGAAAGCCAACAATTACATACTATGTGATATTGTATGGAGCTGGTGATGTAGCTAGTGTAAGGGAACTTGTCTGGCAAGCTAGAGGCCTTGAGCTCAGTCCTCCAACATTGAAATAAACATGTAAAATTAAATAAAATATTTATTAACGTTCTTTACAATGGAATTCCTTATGTACTGTCTGCTCAGGCATCTAGTTCACATTGTTCTTGTCTATTCTTTGTGTTCTTTCATACATGATGTTTCTTGCCATCTTCTGTTCTGTTCCTGGATTTGATGTTATTGTTAAACTATCTCTTTTCTAAAAATTTCTTTTTTAATTTGTAAAATATTGTCTTATGAAATGGGTGGCAGCCAAACCAAGAAAGAAAATGTTGCCTGTGGAAAATGATTTCATGATATCCTGACCTTTAAATATTCATAATGAGCCTCTATCCTGCATCAACACGTGATCTCTGTGATGGATCTTTTAGTAAGAATCAATACTGCTGCCATTAGTTCTTGGGCTCTTGAGGAGTCCAAACCATTGCTGTCAAGTTCGTTCTGTTACCTTTATCTTGCAGTCTAGCTTTCTTCTAGTGTTTTCCTTTACGTTCTTAAATTTGTCTTGTAGTACAGGTGTCGAGGTTAAAACAAAAATGAGTGAGGTAGAAGTCTTGTAAAAGATTTGTTAAGAGTTATCAAGAAAGAGTTTAAAATCACTTGTCATAGATTCTACTTAATGTTAATCTTTTTATACTGATAACCAACTGAACTTATATGTACTTTTTGATAAGATTCTGATAACTCTGTTTAAACCATAGCTGTAGCTATGTTATATGCTGGTCTAAATGTATTTAAGAAGTCTGGGCGTGGCGATACTGGGATTTATTTTTTCTTTTTCTTTTTTTTCCTTTTTTGGATAGGCTTTTCAGGGTAGAGATAGATAGCTATAAAACAGTTTAACTAAGTGGAGTCATAACCTTTAAAAAGACATGAAAGTGAGTTAATATCGTGGTCACACTTAGTTTTTATTAGTTAGATGGTACATTAATAGTTTCTCTGTGAGAAAGAACTATTACTGAAACTATTATTACGTAAACTATTTTGAAATATCCTATGAAATGGATGCATTATGTCTAGTTCCTGTGAAAATCAGCACAGCAACAATGAGTGCAGAGTTAAGTGTCATCACACTCCCTTAGTGTTTCCTTTTGCTTTGCTCGGTTTGCTGTATTTTCTTTCTTCCTTCCTTTTTTGGTTCTTTGAGATGGGGTTTCTTTGTCTAGCCTTGACTGTCCTCTGCCTCCCAAGTGCTAGGATTAAAAGCGAGTGCCATCCTTGCCCATTTTTTTCTTTTGTACCTCCCCCCCCCCTTTCTTGGTGGTACTGGCATTGTAGACAAGAATGACCTTCACCTCCTACCTCCAAACATCTAGTGCTGGGATTACTGGTTCATGCAACCACACCCAAGTATTTCATTACTTTTGTAATGAAACTTTTGTTTTACGTTTCCTCTAGACATTAAGGTGACAATCAGTATATGTTAAAATTCATATTTGCAAAGGAGTGGAAGGATTTGAAGAAAGGAAGAAAGGGAGGGAGGGAGGAAGGAAGGAAAGAAAACCGAGCAAAGCAAGGAAGTTTTGCTGATTTTCACAGGAACTAGACATAATGCATCCTTTGTTACATTTATGAAAATGAGTGAAAGCCCAGTTCCATCTGATTAGGGATTGTTTTTGAGCACGGGGCAGAGTTCAAGACAGAGTTTCTTTGTGTAGATTTGGGTATTCTAGTACTTGTTTGTGGCTTGTTCTAGAAACTTGAGTTTGTGGCCCAGACAGACCTCAAACTCAGAGAACTCCTGTCTTCCTCCCAAGTGCTGAGAGAAAGGTGTGTCCTGATGAAGCTTCCTCAGCCACTGTTGGTGAAGATTTCTGTTCTGCCCAGTCCCACAGTGAACACACAGAAACTATATTATTTGCAATACTGTTTGACCAATAGCTTAAGATTATTTCTGGCTAACTCTTAGATGTTAAATTAACCCATTTCTATTTATCTGTGTATCGCCACATAGCTGTGCCTTACCGGCAAGATTCCCCGACAGTCTATCTCTGACGGAGGCTACGTGGCTTCTCCCTGACTCTGCCTGCTTTCTCTCTATATATGTCTTTTCCAGCCTGGGTATGTTCTGTTAAGCCATTGGCCGAAAGCAGCTTCTTTATTAACCGATAAAAGCAACACATTTACAGAAGGACTTCCCACACCACACTACCAGGCTTGGAATCATATATATATTTTTTTTTTTAAAAAGTGAAATCTAAACAAATATTTTCTAATGGTATTGTCAAAGGAAGTTTGTAAACTATCTAAAAGGGCAGTGCACCTACAATATTTGTTTTTCTTTACTGCTTCACGCTCCTCTTTAGTATTTACTACTTGCTGTTAATTTTACAGATAAGATAAGATAGATAGCTTATCTTTCTCTATATAGTGTAATCACATTAGTAGAAAAGTCTGTTTTGGTCAGTGTTGGTTCCCCAACAACTCAGAATAAGGATCAACTACAGGGCAGGTGATCCTTAGGAATTTGATGAATGGGTATTGAATGAATAATAATGTTATTAAATAGTAATGATTAGGAAATGTAAAAGGATTTGCCAGAGAGTTAAAAATGGCTGTGATTTATATGGTAACCATGAAATGAATATTCCTGAAATCAGAAAATGTATAAACATTTTCATAGTTTTTGTGCAATATATAATCATTTATTTACATTAGGAATGCTATCAAATGCTCTATGACACCATGAATGCTATAAACTTCCGAACTTTGAGAATGATGGTAGTTATTTTAGCTTTAAACTGAAGGAGTTTGTTTATTTTGGGATAAGGTCCCAGGCTGGCCTTGAACTCACTTCCTCCTGCTTCAGTCTCCTGACTGCTGGGATCCTGGCATATAAGACGGCCAGGCCAAAAAGAACTTCTATATCATTGTTCCCTATGAACTAGAGAGGCTCTATGTGGCAAGTGAAATGCTGATCTTACCCAGCAGAATGGTCCTAAACCCTGCTAAGAAGGGGAAGAAAGGGAGCTGTATTTAAAAAGTATGAGTGTAGAGTCAAGACAGTTCACAAGGCAGGTGGGAAGTTGAGATGGCTCAACACATGAAGGTAACAAGTGGTGGAAAGTCCATAGAGATCTCCTAGCAAAGGAGACCATGTAACCTGAGCACAGGGCCATACTTCTGCACAGCTGGCCCACAGCTTTCTGTCTTTACTAACATTGTTGGCAGCTGATTGCCCTCATTTGTATTGAAATAAAGATGAGTTCTGTTCTTAGTGTGTATTTTATAGCCAGGTGTGCTAAGATTTTTTTTTTCTAAAGTGAGGTACCACCATTGCTTTTTTTAATACCTGTATTAATCACTGTTCTCAGTGCTGAGACAAAATACTGGACAAAAGCCACTCAAGGAAATGTACAGTCCTTTGTGGCAAGAAAGGCACAGTGGCAGGAAAGGCACAGTGGCAGGAATGGGCGGTGGCTGGTCACTTTATCCCTGCCCTTAGGCAGAGAGCCCTGGATGCTGCTGGTACTCCTCTTGCTTTCTTCTTGTTATTTGGTCGGGGTCCCCAGCTGTGGAATGGTGTCATCCACATTTACAGTGGATCACAGAAACTCCTTCATGGCCATGCTTAGAAGCTTGTGCTCTATATGTGTGTATGTGTCTGTCGTGTGTGTAGAGATCCACGAAGACCAGAAGAGGGTATCAGATTCCTTGGAGGTGGGGATACAGGCAGTTGTGAACCTCCTGACGTGGGTGCTGCAATCCAATGTGCTCTAACTGCTGAGGCAATCCAATCCAATCCCTCCCCCCAACACACACACACCAAAGATTTTAAATGGTGCCCAAAATCTGTTTCTTTTTCTCTCTTGATGTGTCCTGAGAGTTTCAGACTGAGATGCCATGATGTAGTAAAATTCAGTTCCTTGTGTGGCATTGGCCCAGTAGGCCAGGCCTGTTCTGCTTGTGAGTTTAGTCCATTTCAGACAAAGGTGCCAGACTAGTGAGAAAGTATTTATCTGTACTTTCTCAGAAAGTTTCTCTAGGTTTTTTGATAGTGACTAATGGAAGCTGAGTTTAGACAACTCCATCCATTTCCAACCATTTCTGCTTTTTGCTGTTATAAATATTCTGGTATTTGGGTTTCTTTTGAGTATTTGAGTGGCACTTCCTACACAAGTGATATGTTCACTGTCAGTGCATTAGAGTAGAAGGACACAAACTTGAAGAGACAGTGGGCATTAGATGAGGATTAGTCACACTGGTAAAAGGCAAGGCCTGGAGAAGCTAAGCCCCTGTTTGTCCGCATGCCTACTGTCTCATGTGTGCAGATCCAGAACCAGGGCCTGCTTCCTCATACTTCACCAGCCACCCTTCGTGTTTGCGTCAGGTTAAGGTGAAAACAGTGTTGTCCTCGGTCTTGGGAGATTTTATACTTGACATTCCTCATTTTCATTTCTCATATCTGCGGCAAGGATAGAAATAGCAGCCAAACAGAAATAACCCTTGGTGTCACTTTCTTTTCCTGAAATTCAATTTTTTTCCTTCCTTCCTTCCTTCCTTCCTTCCTTCCTTCCTTCCTTCCTTCCTTCCTTCCTTCTCGCTTTCTTCTTTTTTTAATTTTTGATACAAGGTCTTGTGTATGCCGGGGAACTCAAGTCACAACCAGTATATCCCAAGTGCTGATACAAGCTTGTGCCACCACACCCAGCTTTAAATTCTTTTAAAATAAAACTTTTAGTCTCAGAGTTTGGCTGCTTGCTTATTTATTTATTTGGATCCTGGGGACCTAATGCACTCTACCACTAAGCTACACCCATAGTGAGAATCTGACTTTTAACTGCAGTATATATTGTGGTTTGAATTTTAAATGTCTCCCAAGATCTCATGTTAGAGGCTTGGCCCTCAGAACAACAGTCCTCAGAGGCGAAACTTTAGGAGGTGGTTGAGCAGGTTCTCTGAATGGGTTTATACCTGCGTTTATTTATTTGTTTTTGTTTTTCAGACAGGGTCTCACTTTGGAGAGTGAGACCTGACTGTCCTGGAACTCTCTTTGTAGACCAGGCTGACCTCAAACTCACAGAGATATGTCTACCTCTGCTTCTTGAGGGATTTATACATTTATTAATTTCATATCTTAATGGGGTTGTGTATATGTGTACATGTGTGTACCTGTTCATGTATGTGTAGATATTCATGCATGGTGTGTATAGAACACCTTTGGTGTTTTTTTCTCATTTGCTATCTGCCCTGATATTTTGGACACAGGTTCTCCCACTGGCCTGGAACATGAAGAGTAGACTAGCTGAGTCCATTTGTCTTTGCCTCCCAGCATTGGGATTACAAACTAGTGCCACTGCTCTTTGCTTTGCCAGGTGCTTTCTGGGACTGGAACTGAGACATTCCCATCTTCCTTGGCAAGCACTTTCCCAACTGATCTGTTTCTCCAGCCCACTTATGGGGGCTTTGCTGGAAAGGCATGTAGACCGCCTTGACGGGTTACTCTGTCTAGGGTCTGTAACCCGCCTGGCTGGTCAGTTATTCCAGGGTCACGGAGAGGTACCACCTGAAAGACATGGCCGATAAGAGGAATGAGGCTAAGCATATTTGTCGAAGCCTTCGTTTATTAGAGTCATGGTTACAGCTTATATAGCCCCTGGATGAGGAGCTTGGGGAGCTGGGGCACGGGATCTTGCCACGTGGTCCACGCCCGTCACGCAGGCCAGGTCACAATTCCTTGGTCAGGAAGTCACAAGTTGACACACCTAGTTCTCTAGATAGTTTGGAATGTGAGGCGGGTTCTGTTAACAGATAGCTCTTTATTAACAGTTAATTTGGGTGTGGGATAGGCCTTGTTAATAAAACTATTCTCAATACAATTGAGAAGTGGGGCTCTCTGCAAAACTCCTCACGGCGGCGATTCCTATAATAATTTTGGGGGGACATGGCTCCTGACATATTCCCATCTTCCTTGGCAAGCACTTTCCCAACTGATCTGTTTCTCCAGCCCACTTATGGGGGCTTTGCTGGAAAGGCAAGCTTTTTCTTTGTTCCCTGGAAGCCATTACATAGCAGTATTCTTCTGCTAGTTGTTTCTGCCACAATGGGATGCCTCAACACACACACGCATGCATGCACGCACGCATGCACCCCAAATAATATACCTTTCCTTCTAAAGTTGAGTTTTCTCAAGTATTTTGTCACAGGGACAGAAAGCTCACTGACAGCTCCTTAGAATAAATTTTGCTGTTCTAAGATGGCCCAGTTTCTGTACCTGCACGGTAGATGTGAAAATGTTGACATGCCCTAGAAAAGAGAAAAGGGGCTGGAGAGATGACTCAGTGGTTAAGAACCCTGGCAAGTCTTGCAGACCCTGACTTGGTTCCAAGCTTCTAATTCCAGTTCCAAGGGAACTGATGCCCTCTTCAGGCCTCTACAGGCACTATATGCACATAATCCACATAGACATATAGACAAAGCATTCACTTATCAATAAAAATGAAATAGAAAGGAGAAAAGCCTTTCTTAGCAACCTCCAGATTAATGGACTGTCTCAAAGAGGAGCTGCTCTATAAAATAAGCCACCCTGCTCCTTCCATTCTCTGACCGACTACTGATATTTTGGTTACAGTTGTTTAAGAAAGATGTTAACAATTACAATCTAAATAGTAATCTTACCATTTTTGAGATCCTATTTCACTATTCATTTGTGTCATCATAAAATTTTATTTGATATACAATAATTACAGAATCAATTAAATAACATTATTATTACACCAAGCAAATAGTAATTAAAGGTGCTTTATTTCCCTGAGAACATTTTGTTATGATTAGATAAAACATCTGGGTTGTAACTTTGGTCTAGTGTTTATTAGGTTAGTAGCTGTAGGCTAAGTATTGTGTGTGTGTGTGTGTGTGTGTGTTTATTACTTAGCCCAGATTAACCTTGAATTCTCCCTATGAACTTCTGATCTTCCTTCTTCTACTTCCTAAGTACTAGATTACAGACGTAGCCCTCCAGGCCTAGTGGAGGTGGAAAATAAACCCAGGTCTCCATGCATGGTAACCAAGTATTTGACCAACTGTACTACATCCCCAGCCCTCATCTAACTTTTTTTTTTTTTTTTTTTTTTGGTTTTTCGAGACAGGGTTTCTCTGTGTCACTTTTTTAAAAAAAATATTTATTTATTATGTATACAATATTCTCTGTCTGTGTGTATGCCTGAAGGCCAGAAGAGGGCACCAGACCTCATTACAGATGGTAGTGAGCCACCATGTGGTTGCTGGAATTGAACTCGGGACCTTTGGAAGAGCAGGCAGTGCTCTTATCCTCTGAGCCATCTCTCCAGCCCAAGAACTCACTTTTTTGTTTGATGGTTAATTGGTTTGGGATTTTTGAGACAGAATGTGATGTCGCCCAGGCTGCATTTAATCTCTCAATATAATGAGAATGTCTGGGATACTGTTTTAGCACACTTCTGAATATGCTTGAAGGCATTTCCAGAAAGGATTAGCTAGGTGGGAAGAGCATCCTGAAAGTAGAGGGCAGTCCCAAGGGACGTGGAACCCAGATGTAGTTAAAGGGGAGGAAGAAGTAGAATGCATAGGCATTATTCTCTCTGCTTCCTGTCTACCCTGAGGTCACTGGTCCCCTGACCATGTATGCTGCCACTGTGATGTTGTGTCTCATCTCGAGACCAAAGGGGCAGGCCTGAGGGACCAGGGACCCAAACCATTATCTTTTGTTTATTTTGGTCTAATGGCACACTTACTCCCTCTCACTCCTACCCACCCACCTTTTGGAAAATGACATCTCTCATTGCCTAGAAATGTATTATGACTGCTTGGCAAATGGAAAAAAATACATAAAACAAATCTTTCCTTCTTTAAATTGTTTACTTGGCAAACAGGATGGTTTCAGCAGGGCAGGGCAGTGGCCATATGCTTCAGATTTGCCTCAGGCCCTACTTCATGTCTTAGTTTTCACTTGTTTGTATAATCTGGGTCGTGTTGGTTCAGGAGGTGAGATTTGGGGAGAATGATTGCTGTTCAGTATACTTACAGATTGTGTTAGCCAAGCACCTCATCATCTCATCCCTAAGGGTTGCTTTTGCTATCCTTGCTATGACCCTGCTTAGGGGGAAAACATGTAGCGTCCTCTATAGTTGCTCACATATTCTTCTGATTGGTCATTTACTGCAGAAAAACAACCTATTTTCTATCTTTAGAGAATGCAGAACATTAGTTTATCTTCTCCCATTACAGAATGTTCATGGGTTACACTGTTTCTTTCACGTTATGTACTGCATAGTTAATGAGAATGGTGCCAACCGAGAGTGTTTATATGAGTGTTCATATTGGCAAAGTTCTAGACCCAAATGCTTATTTAATTTTTTGTGTTTGCCATTTGGCATAATGGGTCTCTGGAGGTAAATGGGTAAATAGCATAGAGGGGTGCCAGTCTGACTCATTTAGGGTGATGAGGGTACTGCTGAATAGGGAGTTTGCTTCCTGGACACAGTGTAGTTAGTAATGGTAACTGTCAGCAAGTTCTTAAATAATGTCATGCCAGCATGTTGTTTGTGTAGCTTCTGTTTGAGAATACCCAAGAGAGAAGAAATATTGTTCTACTGATATGCTGTGCCTCTGTTGAGAATTGTGGTGTATGTAAATATGTATATTCTTGGTTGAATTCTCCCCATCTTTAGAAACAAACTTGTTTGATTGGTGATAGATAAATTTTTATGTTTTGCACGTGCTGATCTTCTTTATTCTCTTCTTTAACAATCATACTCATTATGTTTATAACAGGGTACTGTTGACATGCAACTTGCAAAACTCTAAAACTACCTTATGCAAAGGAAAGACATGATAAAACATTTCTTTTCACAAATTCTGTGTCTGAGATGACAAACAATATAGCTTGGTACATTCCAGATTTAGTTTGTTGCTGTGTGGGTATCTAGGCTTAGGAACTTGAAGTTATTTATATGTGGTTACACTGATGAATCTAGGTACTAAATTTATTTCAGATGTGTATCTTTCGTATTTGTTTATACAGGGTATCTTGATGTAACCTAGACTGGCCTTGTAATCTGCCTTTCTTAGCCTCCTGAATACTATAGATATAGATAGATGTGTACTACCACACCCAACTTTCAAGATTTAATACCAGTCTGTTACTACGAGGGCTGCAGGAATTCAAGGGAGGCAATTTAATGTGTTTTGACATAATCAGGAAAAATCATCATGGAATATAACAATACAATATAGGAAATATGGGATTAGAAAGCATTACACTGTGCTTGGAGACAAACAGTGCTGAAATAATAATAAGCATTT
Organism: Chionomys nivalis; assembly: GCF_950005125.1. NCBI lineage: Eukaryota > Metazoa > Chordata > Mammalia > Rodentia > Cricetidae > Chionomys > Chionomys nivalis. The sequence goes on from NC_080101.1 coordinate 746,762, forward strand.
ATATACTTTTTAATATAACAACTCTTTCAGTCCTCAGAACAGCCCCTTAGATAGGGACTGTTATTTACATTACAGTAAATGTAATGCTTGACTTCTCTGGTCTGAAGGGGAAGAATTGTACTAGTTAATAAATTTAGGGCAATGTCTTGTTGCTAACATATCAGGCTTCCTAGATACCCTCTAATTTAATGTTTTGGTGTTGTTTTCTTTTCCTACCTTTATTCTGTGCCTCTTGTGTTTTATTTTCACGCATCCTCCCCCCCACACAAATTAAGGTAGGAGTGGAAAGAGACTATTACTTTGTTAACAGAGTGATAGAAGTGTTCCCTGATGTTGCATTCATCTATTTAGAACCCTGGTCTGTTGGACGCTTTAAACCTGTCCAGTCTCCTGTCAGGTTTGTTTTACTCCAGTTAGTTCACTTTTATATCACATACTTTGGTGTCCTCTCTGCCTTCTTGTGTCCTGCTTTTTCCTGTGTTTGTGTTGCCTGCTCATGCAGAATGCGTCAGATGGGGGGAACATGAATCAAATAATTCCAAGCTAACTCCAAATAGAGTATTCTAAGGTTTTTCTTTATTAAAAGGGAACTCATGGATCACAGTGAGGAAATAGGAATGGGGTCCAACATCCAGGTGTGGCTCGCGGGAAGAAGAGACCCAGTGGGGTGAGACCGTGGCTTTTTGATACCAACGCCTAAGCCTGGTCCAACCTCTCAAAAGCCATTGGCTGGAGGAAGTTCCCCATCATCTCCCCCTTTTGTCTAAATGAGAGAGTTCTAAACCCAATACAAAACTATATACACTAGGAACAGATATCAAGTATAAAAATTAGAATTACAACCAGCATGAACAGCATTAAGCAAGAAACATATGCTAAATGTTTTAATAATTATTTTATCCTAAGGAGTCTAAGTCTTGTATTAGAAATGGCTTAGCTAAATAATAAGAGGAAAGTAACTACGAGTATCTAATCTTTAACCCAATCGAAGGCCTGAGAAGGAGATAATATTACTTGAGTAGACAGGAAGTGCAATCAAGCAGTTTCCAAAATGTGCAGTAGATGACAGAGACAACTGGCTACCTGAGTAATCACCCTAAGTCTCATTTGCAATGTTGAAGCAACCAACTTTGGCTAAGGCCTAAGTAACTGACAGACCATTTTTAGAGGCAGGAAAAATTTTCAAAACTGTCTTACCCTGTCTTGGCAAGTTTTGGCAGCCTTTTTTTCTTGTATCTTGTTTGTCCAGTACAGACACCATGCACCATGTCAGTGGTCAAGGAATGGACAGTTCCTTGCACAAAGGCCAGTTGTGCCAAGAAGAAAACAAGCTCCAAGTGGAGTGTCTTCAGTGCTCAACATTCTCTTCGGAATAGGTTGGTGCTCTCAGGAGCAATCATGTCTCGCATCATCAGAACCCTAAGTTATTTAAATGCCATGTTCTATAGCTCTTTGAAGTGGTTGAAGATTATCTATCTATGCAGAGTACAATCTCTAGGTATCTAAAGAACCTGATTAGTCTAACTATAAGTATGACAAACATAGATGACTACTTATATATAATTCTTAATACCTGTATAACTTAAAGGCTAAGACTTCATGTCAGAATATTAAACAATATTTAAACACTGTGTAGTGAATGAGGACAATGACCTCAAAATGTAAACAGTGTATCAGTATCTTGATCAGAAGTAGAAATATATAGTGCAATATGATAAATATATCCTAAAATTGTATCAATATACAAAATGTCTTAAAGAGATGTAGAAACATACATGCATACAATCTGACAAAATAACCTTTTTTGAAATCTCTGGGCCTACATAATTTCCAATCCAACCCCCAACCCTTTATGAGTAATAATCAACCCCAAAATCATATCCCTAACCCTGAGGACTAACTTTGGCAGAGGGGACATCATCTTCTAGAATTGCTTATCTGTCTAGTCTCCTGTCAGGTTTGTTTTTCTCCAATTAGTTCACTTTTATATCACATACTTTGGTGTCCTTTCTGTCCTGCTTTTTCCTGTGTTTGTGCTATCTGCCACTTCTGTTCAGATTGAATCCTTCAAAGTCCAGGCAATATAAGTCTGCCCCATACTGTCAGCTGTCTCCAGCAGCTTCTGTAGCTTTTCCTTGCCCTTTATAGCCTTTATGTGCACTATTAATACTATAGTACTTAACTATTCTGATACACATTAAAATGACAGAAAATGAAATAAAACCAGACCATTAGAACTAACTGCAATTTTGTAAATATTTCTGTAGTTTTAATTTTATTGTAATATCTCTGGGCAGAGAAGATAGGAAGCAAATTGGAGATATGGGGGAGGTGTCATTCCTGTAGAAATAGTTCTGAGGTAAAGGTGAATGGGCACTGGCACTAGTATTGATTTTTTTTTTATATGTATTGAGGGTACCTGGAAAGATGGCTCTCAATCAGTTCATTAAAGTACTTGCTTCTTTCAAGCATGGGAACCTAAGTTTGCATCACCCATGTAAAAAAGTGTCTGTGACCCTAGCTGTTGTGCAGGGGAGCTGGCAAAGACAGACAGAACCCTGGAACGTATTGACTGTCCAGCCTAACCAAACTGATGAACTCTAAGTTCAGTGTTTCAAAAATAAGAATAAGCAGTTGAGGGAGACACTTATCGATCTTTGACCTCCAATGCACTCTTACTGACGTACACACGCATACACATACAGGAACAATCACACACTGTAGGGACATAGCCCCACCCATTGGGGGCGTGTTCGCCTTGGGCTAATGTTTACTGATAAATCTGCCAGGTGTGATCCCAGCAGCCCTTTTTTGCTCTGCTTTTCCTGTTCTCCGCGGGAACCTGTGGTCCTGTAAGTCTATTTCCTTATTAAAGCTGTATATATTTTTATAATCTTTCTGCATTCATTTACGCCGCCACAACACACAAAGTAATTAATGAGTGTTTTGAAATTGTCAAAGGATCTTATTCTTACCTTGTGCTCGATGAGGCATTTTCTACAACACATAAAAGTTATTGCATATTAAACATGATGCTGAGTGGACTGACTCCTGTTGGTGTAGCGGCTCACCTAAATTCCAAAAGTAGAGAGCACTGAGCACTCCAAATGCAAAGGATGTTGGGAGGAAGTGTCTTTCTGACCCAGAACCTGCACCACCACCGTGAACTGCTTATGCTACACAGTGGGCTCTGTTGACATCCAGTGCGGAAGTGTAGTCCCGGTTCCTCTGTGAACCAAGGAGGAAAGCACTTCACCCTCAGTACTCAGGGCTTTCCTAACCTCCCTTTTCCTTCACCCTCAGTACTCAGGGCTTTCCTACCCTCCCTTTTCCTGTATTTTTTTTTCAAGACAAGAGTCTCTCTCCACAGAGCCATGACTGTTCTGGAACTCAGACTGGCCTTGAATTTGGAGATCTGCCTGCCTTTGTCTACCAAGTCCTGGGATTAAAAGTTTGTGCCAGCAAGCAGTCTATGTATACTTTCTCTAGGCCAGCCCCTATCATGTACTCTGCCCCACCCTCATTAAATACCTTAATGTATTTTATTTGGTGGTTAAAGCTGGGAAAGTTAGACTAACTGGTATTTCTTGGCAAGCCATCCAGTTTGCTGAGTGCTGCTTGTGGAGCATTCTCATTGGAGTCATCTAGAGATGATACCCAAGTTGCACTTTAAACCACATAGGTAGAAGAAACAGACAAATAGCAGAACCTCCTCAGTTTGGACATTCACAACATCTATTAGAATGAGTAGTGAAGGCCTACAGAACCTGTCATGGTGGCGTCTCCAGTTGAAAGTCCAGGAAGAACATCTCCATGTTTGACTTGTGACTTCTTATCCTCATCTACGTTTTTTGCTTGCTTGTTTGTTTGTTTGTTTTTTATATTGTAGGATAAACACAGTAGCTGTTGGTAAAGATTTGCTTTCTAGCTGTTTATAAGGATGGAATGGTTTTAATACCCTTAAGCATTTCTCCCTGTCACTGGAGTGAGGAGTCAGCCTGTCCCAGGAGAAGGTCTCAGGGGACACTTGATAAAGATTTTTAAGTTTGAGAGCTTGTTATCGGAATCAGCTCTAAACAACACAACAGTTCACCACTATATTTTGTACATAGTGTAAGCAGAGGATTAATGCATATCAGTAGCTATCTTGAAAGGTATGTTTTACTGCTAGGTCATAAACAGGCTTTACTCAGTGGAAGAATAAAGTATCACTGAATTAAACTACTAAACACCCCCATCCGCTGGCAGCTGGAACTACAATCCCATTCTAGCAGAGCTGCTCAGTAAGTCCCGGCTGAAGGCTTACATTAGGAATTTAGCTATCTCATTAAGAGTGAGCATGCTTCTTAAAGATACTGTTTTTCATTGGTTCTCCCAACAGCTCAAGACATGGCTGCCCAGTGTGTCACAAAGGTGGAGCTAAATGTTTCCTGTGACAACCTTTTGGATAAAGATGTAACATCAAAGTCGGATCCTTTGTGTGTGCTGTTTTTGAGCACAAGTGGTCAACAGTGGTATGAGGTAATATTATATAACTTAGGTGAAAAACAGTTCACATGTCTTTTTTACAATGTTAAAAGTTTTTTATGTTAGTGTATTTTTTGTACAAATTTGTCCTTGATGGCACAATTCCTCATGTTCATAGAGAAATTTCCAAAATATAAGTGGTAAATAGCCAGTGACACGGCTCGATGGCTAGATGACCAGACAAAACAATTTGTGTTTGATCCCAAGAACTCACATGGTAGTATGAATCGACTCTAGTTTTCAGCTGACCTCTGCAAATGTATGTCCCACACATGTGTACATACGCGAATTTTAAGAAGAGAAATTTCCTTTGGTCTTCATTCTTATGTATAACTATAATTATTAAATAAAGATGTTAAAATAACTAAGTACTTCTTGGATCTGAAAAAAGCTTTTCTTGTGTTTTTGGGGTGAGTACAGGTTGAACGGACAGAAAGGATTAAGAATTCTTTGAATCCCAAATTTACTAAGACATTTATTATTGATTACTACTTTGAAGTGGTTCAGAAACTGAAATTTGGAATTTATGACATCGACAACAAAACTATTGAACTGAGTGATGATGACTTCTTAGGAGAATGTGAAGTTACTCTTGGACAAGTGAGTACTTAATTTTTGCTACCTTTACTTTTGTCTGGATGTTTGTTTTGTTTTTAAGACAAAATCTCTCTACATAGCAGAGGTTGTCCTCATGCTTGCTATGTGTAGGCTTTAACTTATGGTAACCTCCAGCCTCTGCCTCCAGAGTGTTGTGATTACAGGTATGTAACTTCACACCCAGCTATTTTGTATAGATTTTAAACCAAAGAGTTGAGTATTTTTGATAAACATTGTGACTTAATCAGTGTTCTGTTGCTGTGAAGAGACACTGTGATCACAGCAACTCCTATACAGGGAAGCATTTAATTGGGGCTTACTTAGAGTTCAGAGGTTTAGTCCATTATCACCATAATGGGAAGCATGGCAGCATGCAGGAAGACGCTGGAGAGGTAGCCCGAGTTCTACATCAGGATCCACACTCAGCAGGATGAGAGACACGCCCTGGCTTGAGCATATAAACCCCCAAGGCTTAACCCCAGTGACACACTTTTTACCACAAGACCACACCTAGTCCAACAAGGCCATACTTCCTAATCTCTGTCAAAGTAGCATTACTCCCTGATGGCCAAAGTATCAGATATATGAGCCTATGAGGACCATTCTTATTTAATCTACCACAAGTTGTTAGTGTAATTTTTAAAGTTGGTAAGTCTATAATAGACCTCTTAGACAATAATTGCATTACGTTTTTGTACCTTCCAGACGAACTCCAGTGATATTCTAGCTAGAGCAATGGTTCTCAACTTTCCTAATGCCGTGACCCTTTAATTCAGTTCCTCAAGTTGTGACTGCCAACTATAAAATTATTTTGTTGCTACTTCATAACTTTAACTTTGCTACTACCCTTTCCCCTGCTCTCTTCTTCCCAGCACCGTACATGTGTCATTTAACTCTCTTCCCCCATAAGCCTTCAGTGGCACCTTAGACTTCTTAGAGCCCTTTCCTGGGCTAGCACTGTCCGTTGGGTCATTTTATTCTTTAGTTGTCTTATTTTATGTCTTAGTATATTATGAGCACATAGCGGTTTGTCCTTTTGCTCCTATCTCTAATTTATGTAGAAAGATGATGATCATTTGTATATATTGAGAAAAACACAGAGAAATTAGAGTTATTTAATTTTCTCCGAGTGGCAGTTATTCTTCAGAGTTGCTTTTCTGGGTTTGTTTTCTAGGTTTGAATCATTCGGCAGTCCTACTAGTTCTCATGTGTCAAGGGTAACATGGAACTGATCAGTTATATTGTTTATGAGTAGTATTTTAAAAAATAAGTAGAGGCATATTTATTAATTGCAGAATAAAAATCACAATATAACCAAAAATCTAATGAATTTGAGAGACAGTTTCAAAGAGCCTCGACGTATTTTATCATTTTAAGCAATGTGGTATTTTCTAGAAACTGCATATCGAAGTTCTGTGTCAGTTGAAAAATTGAATCACAGTTATTGAGTATTCTGAGGCTCACCTTTACCTTCAGGGGTTTTTCAGCCCAGTGTTTTGTGTAGAAGATGAAAATATGTACTGTTTTTTCCATTCTGAGGCAGGCGCTAAAGTTGTAAGAAATAAGTCAACAACCTAATGGGTAGGGCAATAATAGCTGCTGGAGTGAAGTTTTCGAAATCTTTTCAAATGGGTTTTAAATGTGGAAATGCATTTTAAATGTTTTTAAGGGGTGCAGTTTTAATGTTACTCTTTCTGATGACTTTAAGTGAACTTTATATTCAACTTCTTTTTTTTTTTTAAGTATGCGTACGGCAACTCACGTGATGAAGTATTACTTTCTGCTTTTGACAGGTTGTTTCCAGTAAGAAATTAACTAGACCACTGGTGCTCAAAAATGGCAGACCTGCAGGGAAAGGAAGTATTACGGTAAAGATAATATCTTTTACTTCAAGGCATAGTCTATTAAGTCTGATAAGACGATGCATAACACACAATCTATAGCCATGCCTGACCAGTTGGTCTTGAACATTGCAATTCTGTTCACCCTGGCCTAATAGTCACCAGAAGTGAAAACTGTCTTGTTAACAGAAGAAAAAAATGAATTGTAGGAATTCCTCCCTTCAGTTTATTTTCAGTTGTACATCGAGGTCAGGTGCACCTCTTCCATGAGTTCATAAGTTAGAGAGAAGTCTTAGTAAACGGCATGAGTCAGTTTGGCTCTCTGTAAAGGAGACATGGTCCTCCTACCATGACCAAAACTTCCATGACAGGTTTTATTCTAAATGGATGTTATGGCATGGCCATTGAACTTAGTCTTATCCAGGAGTGGTGATGTGTTCTGTGACGCGGAAGCCTGGTAACTACAGTTGTCAAGTACATTTATCTCAGCAGCTGTGTCTCTCTTAGATTTCCAGAAGCACACGAGTATTTAGACTGTTGAGAGGGTTGACTTTCGTCAAACTGCAGATCAATAGTTAAGACACTTGTTTCACTTCAGATCATATAAGTCTTGTCTTTTACTAAGGATTCCACTGAGAGTGGCCGTTCTTAGCCTTAACCCTTTCTTTTTTCTGTTTTTGAACCTTGCTATAGTGGAGGCTAAAAACAAAGATAGGTGAGATAGCCTGGGATCTGACTTAGGGTAGAGTGACTCTTCCAGTTACACTGAACGGAAAGTGCTGGGCTCATATTCCAGTTTACAGTTCTCTAGAAAGAATTTATTTATTCTTCCCTCTCAATGTGTGCAGAATTTTCGCTGGTTTTATATTCTATGGAATATTTAGTTTTACAGAACCACATTTTTTGGGGGGGTCTGGTTATTACTTTTTTTTTTTTTCAAGACGTAGTTTCTCTGTAGCTATGGAGCCTGTCCTGGAACTAGCTCTTGTAGACCAGGCTGATCTCAAACTCACAGAGATCCACCTGCCTCTGCCTCCCAAGTGCTGGGATTAAAGGCGTGCACCACCACCGCCTGACTGGTGATTACTTTTATTCTTGAACATTCTTGACCATATCCACAGTGGAAGTATGTTTACAAACACACTGTAATAACATCTGCATACCTCAGCCCTGCTACACACACCTGAAACAGCTGGCTGAGGAGCTGCATTAAAAAGAGACTGTCAGAGGTAAGATGCTTGCTTGACTTGGGCTGTGATCTAGATTCAATCGCCTGAACTGCTAATAAAATAAAGTAAAATAAAATAAAAAGAAAGTACTTAATTCATGAGTGCTTCATAGTCTCTCACTGACTTATGTACTTGTAGATTTCAGCAGAAGAAATCAAGGATAACAGAGTGGTATTGTTTGAAATGGAAGCTAGAAAACTGGATAATAAGGTAGGTTTTGTGTATTTCGCAAAGACATTATAAGTTTTTATTCCAAGCACTGGTTCCCTTTTGAGATAAAAATGCAGTTAGCATGAACTGTTCATCTGAACATAGCATTCTCCTTTCTCCCTCCTCTTTCCTTTTCTCCCTGTCCCTCCTTCTCTCCTGCCCTTCTCCCTCCCTCCCCCCCAGATATGCTTAAACAGCACCTATTTCCCTTTAGCTTTTTCATAAAGATGCATTTAAAGATTAAAAGAATACAAGCATTAATGTTACTGTATGATCCAGAAAGTATTTTAATAACCTCTGGGGGGAAAGCAAAAAAACCTGTGGCTTATTAATATTAATTATAAATCAGTTAATCCTTTTGCATTTCAATACTGAATATGCCATGGTATACAGTGTTCTTCATCATTTTTGTTTATCTTAGAATTTAATGTGAAAGTGTCTTAAGACCAGTTCCCAGGGGCTTTAAAAATTAACATATAACAGCCGGGTGGGCCTGCCTTTAATCCCAGCACTCAGGAGGCAGAGGCAGGCGGATCTGTGTGAGTTTGAGGCCAGCCTGGTCTACAGAGTGAGTTCCAGGACAGCCAGAGAGAGCTACAGAGAGAAAAACCCTGTCTTAAAAAAAAAAAAAAAAAAAAAAAGCAACTATCTCCTATCTATAACATTTTCTCTCTTCCCAGACACCATGTCATTTTGAGCATGAATATTTTGGTTTGTTTATAAAGACCCTTTAAAGTGTAATTATTTAAAATACCTGTTAAGATAATTTTTTATCTATAAATTCTTTGTAATGTCTTTCTTTTCTTGCTTTCTGTCCCTCACTCCCTTCTTCCTTCCTTCCCCACCCCACATCCATTCATCTGTCCATCCATCCATTTAGGAAACAGATTCCTTTTTCCTATAGAAGTCTGTACATTCAACATATGGCTAAATAAATCCTTGTGGCATCATTTCTCTTGGTTTATTCTCTTCTGATTTCAGTGAGCTTGTCTGATGATATCTTGAATTGCTAATTTTCATCAGTTGTGATGTGTCACTCCACCAGGTGCTTAATACTAAGTTAAAAGTTTCGGTGATTTTAATGCCTATTGATGATAGCTCCCTACATATATTATCTTACAGGTCTCCGAAACAGTGGTATTACTCTACCAGAGCTTCATTTCCTAGTAAGAATGTTTCTATAGAGAGACATTTCCCCAAAGTAAATACTTCCCTCTCTCTCTCTCTCTCTCTCTCTCTCTCTCTCTCTCTCTCTCTCTCTCGTGGTGTGTTATGAGATTTGTTTATTTTATTTTATGCACGTATGTCTTTTGCCTATGTGTATGTGTGTGCACAGTGTGTGCATGAAGCCTGTGGTGGTTAGAAGAGATGTTCAGTTCCCCCAGGAACTGGAGTTATGAGTGGTTGTGAGTCACATGAGTGCTGGAAATTGAACCTGGGTCCTCTGTAAGGGTAACAAGTACACTTAAGTGCTGAACCATCTATCCAGCCCCAATATTTGTCTGTTGATTATTTATCATTGAAGTATGTTCTATACAGGAAAGACAAAACATTTGATACCTTTTGTATACATCTTTTTCCCTGAATAAGTTGGTTCCCTAGCATCCTCCAGATATGACTGCTAATTTTGTTGTTTTATTTTATTCTTTAAGTAACTACATACTCATAGATTTATTTATTAATTTTTTTTTTTTTTTTTTTTTTTGGTTTTTCGAGACAGGGTTTCTCTGTGGTTTTGGAGTCTGTCCTGGAACTAGCTCTTGTAGACCAGTGTTGTAATACAAGCAGTGGGGCTGCGTCCCCGGCACCCGGCTGCCCGCATGGCTTATGCCCCGAAATAATTACACGGAAACTGTATTCTTTTAAACACTGCTTTGCCCATTAGTTCTAGCCTCCTATTGGCTAGCTCTTACATATTGATCTAACCCATTTCTGATATTCTGTGTAGCCCCACGAGGTGGCTTACCAGGGAGATCTTAACCTGCATCTGTCTGGAGTAGGAGAATCATGGCGACTCCCTGACTCGGCTTCTTTCTCCCAGCATTCTGTCTGTTTACTCCACCCACCTAAGGGCTGGCCTATAAATGGGCCAAGGCAGTTTCTTTATTAAATGAAAGTAACTCCTCCATCAGACCAGGCTGGTCTCGAACTCACAGAGATCCACCTGCCTCTGCCTCCAAGTGCTGGGATTAAAGGCGTGCGCCACCACCGCCCGGCCCATACTCATAGATTTAAACAATAATTGCTAACTACAACAAGAGAATTTTGGTTGATATTCAAATTATCCCACTCTCAGCCTTATGTTGGAGACCCTTTGGTACAAAGAGGAATCTGTAGATAGTCCCCTTATCCATCAGGTGACATGGTATTCAAAGTTAATTTTATGTAATTTTTGCCCCAGACTGGCACTTTAAAAAGAGCCTGGTCTCCTTTTAGTGGTTGTGCATTTGGGACCACGCTGGGGAAGAGGGGCTCTTACCATTTGCTATTGCTGTCACTCATGGTTTGTTTCTAGGCCCTTTTAGTATACAGATCCAGAGAAAGTACCTAAGGTTAAGTGTGTGTGTGTGTGTGTGTATGTGTGTGTGAATTTATCTGCCTGTCTGTGCACATGTGGCAATGGATCCCTCAGATCTAGAGTTACAAATGTCTGTGAGGCCTGGTTTTGTATGCTGGGATCCTAACTCTGGTCCATGGCTGCACAGCAAGTGTCCTAACTGTTGAGCCATTTTGTCTCCAGCTCTCCGCCCCCACTGGTTTTTAAATTTTTCTAGCTCTTTTTTTTTCTTTATTTACTTCAAACTCATGACAGTCCTCCTGCTTCTGTCTCCCAAGTACTGAGATTATAGCTGTGAGCCACCATGCCTGATAGGAAAGAAGGTTGGTTGTTTGCTTGTTTGTTTGCTTGTTTTGATGCAGGGTCTCTATATGTCATCCAGGAACTCACTATGTAAACCAGGCTGGCTTCAAACTCACCGAACTCTGCCTGACTCTGCCTCCCAAGTGCTGTGTTTAAAAGCATGTGCTAGTATGCCTGATGCCTGACATTTTTTTTTTGTTTTGAGTAAAACTAAATGGCCAGGTATAGTGGTGCATGCCTGTAATACCAGCACTCAGCTGAGGCAGGAGGCTCCTGAGTTTGAGACTAGTTTGACTACGTAGTTAGACCTGATCTCAAAAATAAAAAGAACTAAATCATAATTTACACAAATATTTAAAATTCATATACACACTCACAGGGATTTACTTCTTTTGTTATTCTACCTCTTTTATGCTAAAAATCATAATTCTTAATGATATTAACACAGTCACATATTGTTTTTTACTTACTACTTATTTCAGAACAAAGTATCAATGGTATAAGTAACAGTTCTTGAACTACAGTGTGAGCTGAGGGATATGTATTCCACTCAGGTGGAGTTAAATTCTTACATTTTAATGAAATAATTAATCTCTGTCACAGTGACATACGATTTCATTTTGCACTTGTTATTAGGGATTGCTTAAAAAAAGCTTTGATTTAAAATCATGTAAAAATTGGTGTATGGTTCAGTGGTGGAATGTTTACCTAGTCTGTTATGGCTCTAGTATAGTCTTCATCACCACATACACACACAGAGAAAATCGTTACACTGTAATTTAATCAAGTGTGGCACAATACTTGTAGACTTGACACTCAGGAAGCAGGTAACACCTGTCTCTAAAGAAACAAGCCCCGTGATTTCAAACTAAATCTGTAAAACAAAGTATATCCAAGAGATTTAGTTTCTCTTTCTAAATCTTTCTGTTTTGCTCTGTTCTTGGTTTTCCTATAAACAATATTTTCAAACGTTTATATTTCGTGACTTTAACTTCATAAGCACTAAGATTTTACATGTGTGTATGTGCACATACATACATACATAGATGTGCACAAACTTATACATATGTGAACATACCTATACACATAGGAGTTTACACATACGAGTACTTGTATGTTTGTCCATATTCTCTATATATTTGCATAATTGTGTTTGGGTTTATATTTATGTTATCTACTCCCAGCCCTTAAGTAATCTAGTTCAGGAGGTACATACTATTTACTGCTCCAGTTGGCGGTGTGAACCTGAGAGAGTAGGACCTAAAACTGAGGCAGAATAAATTCAATAACCAACATTATTCAGAGCATCAGACAATTTATACTCTGAGGCTTAAGAAAAATCATGTAAGTAAGGCTTTCAGTCATAAGGACAAGCCACACATAGCAAAAGTATGTTTTTCCATAAAGTCATATGAATAACACCACCTGAAGTAAACTCATTTCTATCTGCTCTACCTGGGAGGAGCACAAAAATACATTCCAAGAACAATTCTGTGTTTTTGAAGAAACTGAGGTCACAAGACTTGTTTTGTTTTCTTGGAGCTTTCTCACAAGCACTCAGAATTCCCTCGCATGTCTCCATTCTTGGACTGTGTTTGACACATGCTTCTTTCATCCCATTTTTTTTTTTTTTTACTTTACCATATCCTAGGTGTCAGTCAAGAATCTTTACCTTTTGCATTAATATTAATATGGACAAGTTAATGAACTTTAAACAAGGGCTGCTTTTTGACCTTCAAAATGCTATTAAGAATGCATGCTTTGCCTTTACCATGGGATTATTTTCAGATAAGTCACAAAGCATGTAATGTGTGTTCTTTTTAAAGTTAACTTATGTGTTAAGACTCTTATCAGTTGTAAAAAATAAGCACAAAAAATTTCTTTCATTGACTTAAGATTCTTAGAGATAAGGTTAAAAACTAGTTCCCTGTAGTCACTGTATTATTTTTCACTGAACCAAAATATGTTATTTGTTTGACATTAAACTTGCTCGAAAGAGAAATAGTCCTATCATAAGTCTTTAAAGAAAAAGATTTTATTTTGTTTATATTTTATGTGTACATCTTGAGTGCCTACATATGTGTGTGTGCACCTTGTTTATTCCTGGTACCCACAGATGAAGAATAGGGAGTTGGATCCCTGGAAATGAAGTTACCAGGCATTAGCGCTGCCTGATGTGGGTGCTGTGAACTGAATCAGGGACATCTAAAAGAGCTGCAGGTGCTCTTAATGATTGAACAATCTTTCCAACCCTAACTTAGGTCTTAATTAAATACTGAGGCTAGTTTAAGACTAAATATACCTTCAGTACAGTGATAAATCTACATGTATTACTTGAGGTATTAAGAAGTGCCATCTACTTTTAAAAACACTAAGTAATATGAACGTAGCAATATATATGTTTCAAAATGAAGATACGCAGAAGTAACATCAGCATATGGCTGGATTTAACCGTATGGAGTAGATTATACGTCATGACAGTATTTTATCTGCATGTGATGAAGACAAGGAATAAACACTTTAGAGACCTCACTGTGCCTAAGCCTTGTATAGGAATACTGTGGTGAGGTATAGAGGTAGCGAAGATACAGTTTGTGCTTTTGATTTCTGCTATATACTCTATATATACCTCTGCTCCTTTGTGTGAAGAAAAACATTTGGTTAGAATTGATGAAAGGGAGTCAGATATGGAAGGAAGAGATACAAAGTTAAAGCCCAAATCTATCATTTAATAAAATATGTGTACTCTGGAAAGGGTATTAAGACCTTCTAGTCTCCCTTCCCATGGCTAACTGCCCTGTCTGTCGTAGAGTTGATATGATTAATGTTTGGGGTATATATTTGTATTTAATACTATGTGAATAGAAACTTAAAGTGCTGACATTAAGCAAAAACACACTTTATCAACATATTTTAAAGTACCATGTTTTTGATATTCAGGATTATTCATCACAAATGCCTTAATATTCATCCCTAGTATATTTCTACACATTTTTAAGTTAGCATTAGAGATGATGGGATTGATATTTACAACCAGTATATCTGCATTATGGAGTTGGACCTGTGAGGTTTTGTATGTATATAATCATGTATAAGGTGTGTTCACACAGGGTTTAATAAGAGAGTGAAAACTGTTTGTTTAAATATAGGATCTGTTTGGAAAGTCAGATCCATACTTGGAGTTTCACAAACAGACATCAGATGGTCACTGGCTGATGGTTCACCGAACAGAGGTAAGTACTTGAATCTAAAAGTAGAATAGTTGTTTTCTTTGACATTATTATAGTAAGAATTTTACCCCCTCCCCCATATATATTTTAAATTTGGAACATGGTCTTTCACATAACCTTGCCTGTTCTGGAACTTACTGTGTATACCAGGTTGGCCTCGAACTCAGGGATAATATTCATTTTAATTCAAGTATATATGCAACCAGAGATACATCAGTATACTCATTTGCTTACTCTTTTTTCTTAAAAAAGACACACTGCTTATTTTCATTTTTGGAAAACTTTAAATTGTATAAAGAATACTAAATGTGTTCTTGCTTGTTCTCTCTATCTCTGTCATACACACGCACATACTTAGGAAGACAATTTATTTTTCTTTTGGAAAGCCATCCTGATGTAAACTACAAGCATCTCAATTCCCTTTAAATGTTACATAGGTACTTTCGGAAGTAAAGGCAACCAGGAGTGAGGATACACACCTTTAATATCAGTACTCTGGAGGCACACAGATCCCTATGAACTACCTTTGTCTACAAATTAACTTCCAGGCCAGCCAGGCCTACATAGTGAGACCCTGCCTTAAAAGAATAAGAGCATGCTATATCACTGTACCTAAGGAAATTACCATTGATTTACTAATGCAATTCTGAGTGCAATTCATGCTTAGATTTCCTCAGTGTCAAGCACATTTTATAAAGATGTGTCTTGTCTAGGTTCAAGGGTAGGCTCAGATTTTACATTTCCAATTGGCTCCCAGTTAAAAGCTTATTTTTACCTGCCTATACTTTCATGTCATAGTACAGCTTGAATTACTGAGACTAGAATGGATTCTTGTGTTTTTGTTCACAACTACATCCACATCAAACATTATGTCAGGAATCTTCCATATGTTCAATCTTCATGGTGTTCAGACTACACAGTGCTGATGATGTCAGGCAGTTTGTTTAAGATGGTAACCATAAGCTCTGAGAATCATAAAGTCCTATGTTTTCCATTTATAAGTTATTTGTAGAGATTAATTTTCTCTAGCATTTTGTCCAGTGGTTTCAGGCACCATTGATGATCCTTGCTCTTTAACCAATTCCATTGGGGCTATACAATAGTAATTTTTGTTTTCCTCATATCACCACTGTATTAGTTACTCTTCCAGTGCTGTGATAAAACACCATGATGAAGGCAGCTCATTGGAGGAAGAGTTTCTCTGGGTTTACAGTTTCAGACGGAAAGAAGAGAGTTCATCATGGAAGAGTGGAGGCTTGGGTACTGGAGGTGGAAGCTAAGAGCTTACATCTGAACCTCAAGCAGGAAGTAGAGAATGTGAACTGGCAACGTTGTGTGTCTTTGAAACATTAAAGCCTGCTTCCAGTGGGCATGCTTCCCTAGCAAAGTCACATTCCTAAACCTACCTAAACAGTAGTACCAATAGGAAAATAAATTTTCAAATGTCCTTGACTGTGGGAGACATCTTGTATAAACCACTGCAGTCTTTATACCTGCATTACCACATATTCGTCTTTATCATTGTAAACACACAAATTGTCATCATACATTAATATTTGTACTGCTTAAATCCAGATTTGATGAGGGATGCAGATGCATCCTGGGTTTTTTCTAGCATCGATAGGGTTTATATTTTATTCTGTCTCAGAGTTAGAAGGGGCCAGTTCTTACCATACTCAGTAGAAATTGAGATCTGAGTGCTAGGTCTATACTAGGGTGTTGTAGCTTTCAGCCTTTTTCAATGGTCAAAATAAGAATACATTCATATGTCTACGTAATATGTAATATTGAAATTTAAAAATTCAGAATCTAGATTTAATTTTCTAATTCATGTTCAACACATCAAGATTTATGTTTTTAATTTTTTAAGTGTATATTGGTGTTTTACTTGCATGTATGCCTGTATACCTTGTTCATGTAGTTACCCATGAAGGCCAGAAGAGGGCATTGGATGCCTTAGTATAAGAGTGACAGATGGTTGTGAGCCACTATGTGGGTGCTGGGAATCAAACCTGGGTCCACTGCTTTTAACTGCAGAGCTATTTCCCCAGGACCCACAAAATTCATCATTATCTTGCTCTATTTTTTTGATCCTCTGGGACTATGGTGAAATGCCTGGCTTCAAAAAAAATCCACAAGCTACCATTTATAAGTATACATTGTTATTTAGGTAGATATATTTCTCAAACACCTTTCTTCTTTACTCAGAATGTACTACAGTTGGACAATTTATTTTACTTACCATATAATGATTATAAAATGTAATCCTACTTTTTTTTTGGAAATTGTTGAGTGATAGAATGGGGATGAGTGGTAAGAATGTCACAGGAACCCAGGAAAGGCAAGAGAAAGATTCTGATGAACTGCGTGTTCTAATGGAGCCTTTAATCTTTACAGGTCATAAAAAACAACCTGAATCCTGTGTGGAAGCCTTTTAAAATCTCTCTTAACTCTCTGTGCTATGGAGATATGGACAAAACCATTAAGGTAATTTGAAATTACTACTCAGGTGTTCTGTAGTTTGCTATGGGATTACGTCCTGGTAAACCCATTATAAATGCAAATCCTCATAAATTAGACTAGAGGTGTAGCTTGTTTAGAGCATTGCTTAGTGATCTTGAGGCCCTGTGTTTATTTGAGGGGAGGGAGGGAGAAAGGAAAGAAGGGAGGAAAAGGGAGTGTGGGAGGGAAGAAATGATGTTAAAATGCATTTAATACACCTAAGTTACCAAATTACACCCACCCAGTACTGTTAAGTGTTGGTATTTACCATGGTGCTCCTATGCTGACTGGCAAGTTTGGCTTGCTGCCACTGCCCAACGTTACAAGAAAATCATCACATGTTACTAGCACAGAAAAGATTAAAATTCAAAACTCATGCAGTATCTACTGAATGATGTCACCTTTAACACCATTGTCAAGTCAAAACCCAGGGTACACTACAACAACTCAGACACTGTGTATACCTACTATAGGTGAATACATTTTTTACCTGCCTTCTAAAGTTAATATGTAAGGTAGCATTTTGTTAAATAAATGATTCTACAGGCATATGCATTTGACTATGTTGTTGTCTAATATGTTGGCTTAATGCTTAAGGGTGCAGCATTATTTTTATTTTAACAAATTTTAAGTCTTCTTTATAATGAAATTCTTTTGCTTAGCAAATATGAAGCATTGATTACGTTCTTTGCCTATAGTGTATACTTTGAAAATAATAGTAGATGTTAGTTATTTTGAGATCTCAGAGCCTTCCTATTGTTATGCAGAAAAACAGAGGAGGAATTGTAGGGACAAAGAAAAGCAGATCACATCTCCACGGTTATTTTAAATATTTTATTTGTAGGTAAAAACAAAGCCAAACCCCAACCAACCAGCCAGTGAACACACACAAACTTCAAACACTCTGTGTGTGTGTGTGTGTAAAACACCAACACACTCTCTTTTTTATAGGTGAGTTTCTGTCTGAGGATCAAACTCAGGTTCTCCTGAGCTGTCTCCTCGACCCTGAGTCTGCCTTAACATAAGTCCTTCTAAAAAACTTTCTTACCCTTACACCTCAATAGATGAAGGTATTGTTGTTTTTTTTATTGTAATTAATACAGTAAAAACAGGAAAGACGATAGGAAACAACATAACCTAACATAACAGCATGATTTGGAGTCAGACCACAGCTGACATCTTTATTTAACTCTTTAACCAGGTAAAGGATGTTAACAGGTCACCTAACCCCTTGCCAATAAAGTATAATTTCTACTCTACGAGAGGGTAAAGATAGAATATTGAAAGTGAAAACATTGTAAAAGGTAAAATAGCAGCAGAAGTGCTGCTGTTATTTTTCTGAGCTTCAGAGGGAGTTGTCCCTAGCTTATGAGAGATTTTAAAAAGTTATTGTTAAGTGTGATTTGTATGTGTCAAAGAACAATGACATGTCAAAGAACAGTGTATATGTCAATACAGGTATGGCATAAATACATAATTATACTGTAAATTATATAAATGTTACTGAGTAGCTACAAATTCTAATTTAAAGACAAATCTAGAGAGGGCAGAAGTCTATACCACGCCTATTTGATTGTTTCTGACAAATTAACAACAAAATCATGTCTCTAAAACATTTTTTTGCTCACAGTGGCATGCTTGCAGGGCCAATTTGTTATAGTAAGTAAATGATTTTCTGTGCTTCGTCTGATAAATGTCTCCATTCTTAAGTCTCTTAGTTTGCTGTTAGTTAAACTCACTTGGTTCTCCACATCATCACTCCCTTTACTTCTCTAGCTCTGTGTTCTCTGCAGTATCAGACAGGTCACATGTACAGTTTACACACTGTTTGGAAGTTCCTTAAAGGTCTGGTGAAGAACTGCAGAGCAGAGAATAAAGTCAGAATCTTCTGTGGTCCATCGCTGTGTTGTCATCTAGCATTCACTGCTTTCAGAGGATGAGAGAAACAATTGTGCATGCTCCCACCTTGCCTGAAGTGGTGTGTGCAGTTTTTGCATATATACATATACTCTTATGTATATATGCAGACATTTAAATTTCACAAGTTCTTCAGGTACTGTTGCTTAAGTAGTGAATAGTACTGGTGTTTAAATTCTCGAAAAGGAAGAGAAGTGGTGTGACTCATCCCACCTCAGCCTTGTCTGCACATCCTGCACTGGAGATGTTAAAGATGTATTTTCTGCTTCTTAAAGTTTTAATTGGTCTAAACTTTTAAAAAACATTTTAGCCCTTACTAAGGTCTAATTAAATCTTATCATATTAAAGTTCTATTTGACTCATATGTAAATCGATGTTCTTTCCATGGAATTTAAATGTAAAATTTTATTTTGCTGTAGTGTAAGAATGTCTGCTAGCTGGTCGGTGGTGGCACGCGCCTTTAATCCCAGCACTGGGAGGCAGAGATAGGCAGATCTCTGTGAGTTCAAGGCCAGTCTGTCTACAGAACGCGTTCCAGGGCAGGCTCCAGAGAAACCCTGTCTCGATCCTCCCTCCCCCCGAAAAGAAAACAGTCTGCTAAAAGTGATCTCATTCAAGCATTAAGATAATTGTTTTCTGCTTTCTTGAGACTTTGCTTCCTTTAAGAAAAAAAATCAATTATTTATTTTTTCCCTTGACAATGTTAGTCAGATAAAGGCTGTTGATTTAAAATTGGGTATTGAAGCTGGGAAGTGGTGGAACATGCCTTTAATCCCAACACTCAGGAGGCAGAGACAGGTGGATCTCTCTGAATTCGAGGCCAGCCTGGTCTACAAAAGCTAGTTACAGGACAGGCTCCAAAGCTACAGAGAAACCCTGTCTCAAAAAACTAAAAATAAAAAAGAAATAAATAAAATTGGGTATTGAATATGTAGGGCAGGAGTCAAACTGTCAGACTTAGTCATGGGTAAAAATGTGCCTGTTTTGATTGAAATTGATCGATTTTAAGTCTATCTGAAGGATAATGAAAATACGAGTAATGAGTGGAAGACTTCCAGTGTACTGACTAGTCTTATGTCAGCTTGACACACACTAGAGTCGTTTGAAAGAGGAGATCTCATTTGAGAAAAATGCCTACACCAGATTGGCCTGTGGGCGAGACTGTGGTGCCTTTTCTTGATTGATGAGTGATGTGGAAGGGCTCAGCTCACTGTGGATGGTGCCACCCGTGGGCAGCTGGTCCTGGGTTCCATAAGAAAGCAGGCTGAACAAGCCATGAGGAGCAGGCCAGTAAGGAATTCCCTTCCATAGCCTCAGCATCAGCTCCTGCCTCCAGGTTCCTGCCTTGTTTGAGTTTCTGTCCTGACTTCTTTTGATGATAAACAGTGATGTGGAAGTGAAATAAACCTTTCTCTCCCCACACGGATCTTGGTCCTAGTGTTTATCTCAGCAGTAGAAACCCTAGCTAAGACATCCAGTTATAAAAAGCAGTCAGTGTGTAGAACTGAGAAGAAAACCATCATTCTGCCAGATGAGCATGTACCTTGGTGACTCACTACAACTTCATGAAGCTGGAAGCCTGGTGGAGCGCTCACCAAGGAGATGCAGATGCTTCTTGTTAGAAGCTTCTGCTTTGAAGCACAGTCTCCTGTGTAAAAAAGATTTTACTTTGTTCCTGTTGCTCACCATACAAAATGCATCTGTTGGGGTTTGTACTTAATTCCTTCAAGTTCCATTTCTTAAAAATGGGAATAATAGAACAGCATCTCCATTCTGTGTAACTCTTAGGTCTGTCTAGAGAATGCACACTGTGTAGACATTAAATTTCCATGTAAATGAATTGATGTGTTGAAACTTTATTAGAAATTTACATCCCTGTAATTGATTTTCAGCTTACCCTGAATACAGCTTGCCTTGAACACAGCACCTTATTTTCCCATTGAAAAGTTCTAGCATTCTAGTGATTATTTACTTTTTCTTCCATCTGCTAGCTAACATATACAGAACAAGCAAACAAAAACCCTACTAGGAGCAAATAAATGTTTTCTTTTTCTTTTTTTCCTGAGACAGACAGGGAGGAAGGAGGGAGAAGTATGTGCATTTAGTAGGATTCCGATCTAAGGCTAGAACTCTAGAACTCTACTTTTTCTTCTCCTTACATGGGAACCGAGTGAGTGTGACCTAGCATGGATACTTCAGTGAATTGACTGTTCTCTTTGCTAGAGTTTTCCTTTGTGTTGTAAGATTTCCAATCTTCAGACCAAATCTGAATATCATGTCTAACTTGCACTTACAAACCCAGCCGCCATGGTGTGCAGCTGATCAGGCATATTTCCTGTAACTCTAAATTATCTAGGATTTAGTTGTGTCATTTTTTAGCTGCTAGGATACTGGTTTCTAGCTCCTACACAGTGATAATTAAGTAAAGCAAATGAATGACTAGACATAATTGCATTTAGCCTTCTACCAGCATCCACAGAGAGTACAGTAAAGGAACTGGTGACTGCTTCTTGTGTGAAATGGAGTCTGTGTTTGTGGATTTCATCTTTTATTGTCTAGGTCCTGTTCTCTGGATAGCTCTGGTTTTAACATGTTCAGCACCACTCTAGATAGTTTCTGCCTGTTCCTCCAGTTAGACATTGATATTAAGGGGTTTCCCCTTATTTTAATTAAAATGGCACATTTATTGCAGCCAATACTTTTTAATAAAATTATGCTGATTAATATATATTTTATTATATTTAATTCCAGGTAGAGTGTTATGATTATGACAATGATGGATCACATGACCTTATTGGAACATTTCAGACCACGATGACAAAACTCAAAGAAGCCTCCCGAAACTCACCTGTAAGTTACACTTTTGCAATTACATAAACGCTGCAGTTTACCTGTTTATTATTTTATATTTTCTTTAGTTTAGCAATTAGTTTATCATGTTTCTATTCTATATTGCATTAAGCCTTAAAATTTTTAAATTTTGTTTAGTATTCATCCAAAATTCATATATGAGGCACGTGTCTTACTGAGTGGAGACTATATACTGGTGACCAGCGCTAGGTGAGCACTACAGACTACAGGGAAGAAAGCAGACTATTACAGTGTGTATCTCTGGGAATAGAAGCCTTTCCTCTTGTAGCTTGAAAGGGAAAACATCATAGTCCAGTACTGGGAGAAACAATGCTATGCCTGCAAAGGAAAGACAGTGCACAACCAGCTTCAGTGGTAGGTGTGAGTCCCCATGGCTGGCTAAGCCAGACAGATGTCCTGTGATCTCTATGTGTACCCTTCCTATTCTTCCATAGAAGGACTTTACCCCTCTCTGCAGAGTATAAAATACTGAAAATTAGGGAGAAGCCCAAGAATCACTGATGTGCAAGTTTAGGTAAACCAAGGAATAGTCATTGATTTTGAAACCTGGAAAGGTTTTTGTTGTGGGGTATCCACCAGCTAAAACTATTCAGACATGAATTTAAACCAATAGAAAAAATTGGTTAGCAGACCCGTGACTACACTGGTGTTTGAGATCCAAGTGTGGCACTGACCCTTTCTTAGGGTGAGCTTTTAAGTACAAAAGCCATGCTCAGGGTTGACATACTCCAGTAAACAAGGGCAGTGAGTCAGAAGCAGAACTGCAGAAGCCAAAAGCAAGGTTAGTATATTTAGAGACTTTCCCAGAACTATGGACTTTGATGAATGAGGTCTTTGTTTTCATTTTGGATGGTGGTGCTGTCTGTTTGCTAAGTTTTATGGCCTAAGTGGTACTTCCATCATGGAATCAGTGGTGCTAAGGTCTAGGGGCCTGTTACACCTCCACAGACAACAGAAGCCCAGCATAAGCTGTGAGGAGTGTATCTTTTGGTAAGGAAATACCTTAGGTTCAAGATTCATGCACACGAGACTACCATTCTTGTCAAGTTTATATTTATATTAGAAGTTTAATTTCTTATGGCCACAGGATTGTGCTTCATGTATTTCTCTTTTATTCTGTTCATTTTTTTTTCCTAAGCATGTTTTTGTTTTGTGTGGCTAACAAGATTAAAATTTAGTTTCTTTTCTTTTTCTTTTAAGATTTGATTTTTAGGGAAAAGGTTTAGTGAAATACATTTTGGTAACTTGGCTATTGCTAGTGAAAATTTTATTTCATTTTCTCCTTTTACAGGTTGACTATGAATGCATAAATGAAAAAAAGAGACAGAAGAAAAAAAGCTACAAGAATTCAGGTGTGATCAGTGTAAAGCACTGTGAGGTCAGTTGTCCTTGACTACTTATAATGACTTCGCTTTCCGAGTTCTTGTGCCAGTGTGGTTTCATATCAAACAAGTCCTTACTGTAAACGCTGGATATTACATGAGCTTGCAATAATCTTGGGGGAAAGAATAGAATTAGAAATAATAAAGAAATCTTTCTAGTAACTGTGCTTCTAAGGTTTGACAACTCTGTGTGTGTGTGTGTGTGTGTGTGTGTGTGTGTGTGTGTGTGTGAATTGGTGTTTGGCCTGCATGTAGGTATATGTATGAGGTGTATGTGCATGTGTGCAGTGATGTGTGGAGCCAGAAGAGGGTGTTAGGTATTCGGAATCTAGAATTACAGACAGTAGTGAGCCTCCGTGTGGGTGCTGGGCACCAACCCATGTCCTCTGCAAGAACAGCAGGTGCTCTTCAGCACCGGCCCATTGGTAACGTTTTAGCAAAGAATAAATAATGAAAGTGTTCTGCTATCTTAGGAAATGTGAGATTGGAAATGGCCGGACCTAGTGTATCTATCCTAGATATACTTTCTTCATAAGCTGTCATAAATGGTGGGGGAAAGCCAAGTTTTACCCACTGAAAGGATATTTTTGTTTGTTTTCTTTCATTTTAGTTTGGTTTTTCGAGACAGGGTTTCTTCTCTGTGTAACAGCCCTAGCTGTCCTGGAACTAGCTCTTATAGTGGCCTCGAACTCACAGAGATAGATCATCTTGCCTCTGCCTCCCTAGTGCTGGGATTAAAGGCGTGCATCACCACCGTCTGGCTCGGATATTTTGTTTTTGTTTTTAATGCTCTTAAAGCTTTACTACTAAATGTTTAAATTGTCAGTATATTGGACTTATTATATAAGACAGTGACTACATTTCTTCTTTTGCCATTGATACTCTAATTTTTTGCTTTTAGTCACAGTGTGAATTATTTTGTATTTTATTTCTTATACATGCTAATCCCAGTTTCCCCTCCCTCCCCTCCTGCTCCCTCTACTTCCCCTCACCCCCATCTGCTCCTCAGAGAGGGTAAGGCCTCCCATGGGGAGTCAATGAATTCTTTTACATCACCACATTGAGGCAGGACCAAGGCCCTCGCTCTCGTGTCTAGGCAGAACAAGGTTTCTCTTCATAGGAAATTGGCTCCAGAAAGCCAGATCATTCATTAGGGATTCTTTCTGGTCCCACTGCCAGCGACCCCAACCAACTGTCCAAGCTACCTACTGTCACCTTCTTTTAGGGGGCTAGATCGGTCTTATGCAGGTGTCCAGGTTGTGTGTCTGGAGTTATTTGGCTCCCACTAGTCAGGTCAGCTTTTTCTGTGGGTTTCCCCATCCTGGTCTTGACCCTTTGCTCATGTTATTGCCCCTCCCTCTCTTTGATAGGACTCTTGTAGCTCTGCCCAGTGGTTAGTTCCACAACTAAGCACTCTGCAGCTGCACCTTTTTTTATTTGCATGTATTGGTTAACCATGATGGGTTTTTATGACATTCTCCAAATGTATATAATGCAATTTGCTCATATTTACCTTGCCCCATTACCCTCTCTTGTTCTCCCAACTAGTTTCTTTTACTTTCACACCCCCCCTCCCGTGTGTGTAACTCAGTGAGTTTAATTAGGGTTATTTACAGAAATGTGAGTAGCATACCAGTGGTGACACCTGAAAAAAATGCCTCTCACTCCATCAGCAATTAACAGCTAGTGAATTCTCAGGAGGGCCCGTCCCCTGATATGTTAACCTTAATACTGCTGTGCTAAAGTTGTACTAAAGTCTTTATAAGTCCTGACACTTGAGGGAGGAGTTCCATGTGCTCAGATGTGAGGTTGAGTTCACGTATTTGCGTCATGTCCTATTCAGCTTACAAACTCTGAAATGCATATATCAAGGAAACTTTTGTTTCTCTTGTGTAGTCGGAGAGTTCTGGTTATTTTTCTTTGGCTTCTTGGGACAGGGTTTCTTGGCGTAGCCCTGACGGTCCTAGACTTGCTTTGTAGACCAGGCTGGCCTCAGACTCAGATGACTGCCAACTTCTGCTTCACAAGTGCTGGGATTAAAGGTGTGCACCACCACTGACTGAGTTCGGCTTTAACATACATGTGTTTTTGTTTCTAGATTACTGTAGAATGCACATTTCTTGACTACATCATGGGAGGGTGCCAGCTGAATTTTACTGTAAGTAAAATTGAGTTTTCTAGCAAATCTGTTAGATATTGCCTCCCCCCCCCCCCCGTATTGCAGCGTTTTTTTACTGCCAAGCTGCCTTTGTTATGGAATTTACACAATCTTTTTAACATGCTTTCCTCATAGACCATCTAGGGTCATCATGAAAGTTTGACTTAGTTGGTGAGTTGATGAATAATCTCTCCCTCTCTTGAGAAAGCAGATATGCACAAACCAGTGGTTATCCTGTAATAATTTAAGGAATAGAAAACAGACATGCAAAAACAGTCCCTAAATACAGGTCACTGCATGCGATGATTCATGATTCTTCAATCTAGAAAAAGAAGAACAGGTTGTATTCATGATGAGGCCTGTTCACTTGTTTGTGTAAATGCTGTGAGAATTTGTTAGGAGATGACAGTAGATGTTCTGGGATAGTTTGGGGCCTTATCTCTGAAGTTTTCTTGTACCTCTAGCTCAGGTAGCCCTGCCCCTCTTTAGTAAAAATTGCTGTCTTGGCAGGTGGGAGTGGACTTCACCGGCTCCAATGGTGACCCCAGTTCTTCAGATTCCCTGCATTACATCAGCCCTAATGGTGTCAATGAGTATCTGACTGCCATCTGGTCTGTGGGATTGGTAATTCAAGATTATGATGCGTGAGTATAATTTTGGGAATACTCGGGTACATGTTTCATAATTCCTTAGGATACTTTTGATTTGTTCCATCATCTAGTGTTCTGATAGAGGTGGGACAGTGCAGATGATAGAACAGCTTCTTTCTCATCTTTTTGTTTCTGTGTTTTCCTTTGATCTTCACTCTTACTGTGACTAGTTATAATGTGTTGTGTATAGCTTCTTCATTTTATGGTTGACAGAAGTCAACAACACTCATTTCTTTGATCTGATTTCCTGGCAGTTTTAAGTTGTATATGTGATTAAAGTCTAGATGATGCAATCTTTAATCAAAAATTGTTTCTTACCATAAATGCATGTTCATCTCAGTAATAAAATATTCATTCATTCATTCATTCTGAGCAAGGGTCTACTTCCCTCCCTGGCTTGGAACTCTGTGTAGACCAGCCTGACTTTGAAATCACAGAGGTCTGTCTACTTCTATCTTGAAAGCACTGGAATTAAAGAAGTGCATCACCACACTCTGCTGAAGTATTTTTTCATTCAGAGCTTTTGGCAAGGCTAAAGAGCATCTTAACCTAATTGCTGCAGTGTATTCTGAGTGAATTTTCAGTACTTAGATTTTGAGTAGATTTGGAGACCTGGGTGTATTTTGAGTTGTAGAACCAGTATCTAGCCTGTGGAATATCTTGGGTTCAATTCTCAGTCATAAAACTATATGACTACTACTACTGTTACTAGATTTATTTTAACAGCTAATGTGTGCCAGAGACCATTGTATTAGTCTGAATAGATGATGAGCCGTAGATGGCAATCAGTGGGTCATCAAATAGCCACTCCTGAAAAGGGTACCAAACCAGGGTAATTTCACACATCAATTCTTAAAAACATGTAATTAACAAATTGAAACCTAAAAGACAAAATTTAAAGAATTTAGGAAGTATCCAGAGTTCAGGAAAAAAAGGGACAAATGCAGAATAAGAAAACATCAACTTCTCACTAGCCATCCACAACAAAAGTATATTGTCCAATTAAGCTAATGATGTAAATTACATTTGCTAAAAAATTACAGTGAATAAAGGTCACCGTACAAATCATAACAAATGAATAGGATTTTGTAAGGTAAACTAAAAAATAGAACTGAAGAACTAAGAAAAGACCATATTTAAATAGAAAGAGATCTGTGATAATAATATGAAGTGAAATTTCTTTCACAGTTAATTTAAATTAGAAATGCATTAGAATACTGACAAAAAGAGTCTTAAAATTCTCTAAATAGAAGGAGTCAGAATCATCTATATATTTTTCTAAAGGAAAGACGAAAAGGAGGGAGAAAGGCAAGAAAATTGCTCTAGCAGTTTTCTTTGGTTTTTGTTTTTAACTTTTGAAAGTATTTATTAATTTTATGTGTATGAGTGTTTTGCCTGTGTGTGTGTATATATATACCGCGTGTGTACCTGGTGCCCACGGAGTTCAGAAGAGGGTGACATTATGAAGATTGTTAGCCACCATGTAGTTACTGGGAACCAAACTGGGCCCTCTGCAAGAGCAATAAGTGCTCTTAATCTCTGAGCCATCTCTCAGTCCTGCTCGAACAGCTTTTAAAATTTATTTAAAACTCAAATATAGAACTGTACTTGACGAACTGAACCAAGCATGTAGGTAAGAAATAATCCTGTAACATATGTGAATCTAGTAAGAATAGCATCTAAGAGGCAATGATTGTAACAGCAACATATTGCATAAGAGTGGAATTTAAAGCCAGACATAGTGGTCACACCTTTAATCCTAACACTGGGGAGGCAGAGGCAGGTAGATCTCTGTGTGTTTGAGGCCAGCCTGAGCTACATAGTGAGATTCTGTATCAAGACAAAAAACAAAGAATTGAATTTGAATTCACAATTCATACCTGAAAAATATAAGCCACACGTGCCATAAAGCAGATACTCTTAAGCAAAGTAGCCTAACAGCATAGCAGTAAGTTCAGGACTGTCCCAACGTCTTTGCCATCCTCAATTTATAGCTTTTGTTTCTGGTGACAAGATCTCTGCTCTTCTTTAGACAGTAGGAAGAGGAGAAAGGGGCCCAGGAGTGCATGTTTATTTCCTCTTAGGGGTATAATGAGATGTTGCTGAAAAAAATCTACTCAGCTCCTTGGGCTGGAATCTGGCCACCTGATTTCGGCGGGCTCCTAGAGTAGGTGCAGTCACTGCCTCCAGTGTCTGTTATTGAAGGAGGGAAGCAGCTGCTTCTGCTTCATATCCTACGTCAAAGCCCCTTTCAGAGTAATGAAAAGTCTAATACCAAAAGTAAATGGTTTATAATTTGAATTGTACCTGGCTGCTAAGGCAATAGAGGCAGAAATCTTGGAATAATTTGTATGTGTTCACATTCTCTAGTATGAAAATCCATGAAAGAGGGTGGGGAGATGGCTCAGTGGGTAAGAGCGAGTTTTGTGAAAGCAAGAGAGGCTCTGTTAGATCCTCAGCACCCATTCAAAAGCTTAACATGGTTGTTTGTGCCCATAATCAGTGTTGGGAGATGGAAGGGATAAAGACGGAGCTGGTGTCCCCTTTGGGTATTCATAGACTCATTAGTAAAAGAATTTAGTTTTGTTTTTTTTTTTTTTTTTTTTTTTGGTTTTTCGAGACAGGGTTTCTCTGTGGTTTTGGAGCCTGTCCTGGAACTAGCTCTTGTAGACCAGGCTGGTCTCGAACTCACAGAGATCCGCCTGCCTCTGCCTCCCGAGGGCTGGGATTAAAGGCGTGTGCCACCACCGCCTGGCAGTAAAAGAATTTAAAAAGAAAATCTATGGAAGTTTCTAAACAACATTAGAGACAGGCTATAGACTAGGAAAGATATTTTTGGCATGACATGGGTTCTATCTTTAATGGAAAATAAGCCCCAAATGTTAAGAATTAATAATAGTATGAGTGAGGTGGTGGTGCAGGTGATGGTGCCTGTGCCGAGCCTGACAAGCTGAGTTGCCCTCTGTGCTCCACATACATGCTGTAGCAAGCACGTGACCCCACACATATAAATAAATAAATGTAGTAAGTACGAGTGAGCACACAAAGACCACTCCAGTAGAAAACTGTGTTCGGTGGTGTTTTGTAGTAAGGCGTGATGGCCACCTTCACTGTGCCTCTGAGGGAATACCCATACCCTGGACATGTCAGTACCACGTCACGTGTTCTATATTCAGGTCCACACTCTGTGTCCATGAACGGCAGGCTCCAGATGGACATATGTTTTCTTGCAGAAACTTGAGAGTTTTATAATACCTGACATTTCCCACCATGTTTCTATGGTCATTGTATGAATATTCACATGAAATGACGTAAGTAAATGCTACACATAACCTCATCATTTGAGGCCTATTTTTTTTTACCAAATAGTCCTGCTTAAAAGAAGAAAAAGATGTGGTTGTGTTTGTTTGTTTTTGGCTTTTCATATTTGTTCAGTGAAATAATACACGAGGTTTAAATGGAAAGTAGTGGGTTATGAGACATATTTTATTTATTTATTTAATGTGTATGCGTGTGCATGAGTACATGTACATACACTACATGTGTGCAGGAGCCTGTGGATGTCAGCAGAGGTACTGGATCCCCTGAACTGTACTCGTAGGTGCTGGGAAATAAACCCAGGTCCTCGTCAAGAACAAGTGCACTTAACTACCGAGCTATCCCTTGCCCCATAAATTGTAATTTATGCTTCTCTCAAAGCATTAAGGTGGAGAGCGATAGAGGAACACACTCAGGTATATATCACGCATGTCACACACACCAAAAAACCTGTATAGATGTTTCTTCCTTTAATGCACAGAAAAACATTAAAAGTGAGTGTTTTCCAGTGTTAGCATTGGCATTAGTAAAGAGAGTGCTAGGTAATTTTTTTGTTTATAATTTTTATGGCTTTGGATTTTTTTAAATCTAAGCTCATAAATATGAATACATATATATTATATCTAAAATTATTGAATTTGTTTTCTTTTTCTTTTTTAGTGATAAGATGTTTCCAGCTTTTGGCTTTGGAGCTCAGGTGCCTCCTCAGTGGCAGGTAATTCCCCCCACACACACTTTTTTTTTTTTTTTTTTTTTTTTTAATTTGTATTTCTTTTTTTTTTTTTATTCTTTTTTAATTAAAATTTCCACCTGCTCCCCGTTTCCCATTTCCCTCCCCTCCTCCCAAATATTGCCCCCTCCCCCCACTTCCCTCCCCCTATCCCCACTCCTCTTCTCCTCCCCCCACACCATCCCCCCTCCCTCTTGATACTGAAGAGCAGTCCAAATTCTCTGCCCTGCGGGAAGACGAAGGTCTTCTATCTACTTCCAGGAAGGTGAGCGTCTAAACAGGCTAAGCTCCCACAAAGCCGGTTCATGTATTAGGATCGAAACCTAGTGCCATTGTCCTTGGCTTCTCATCTGCCTTCATTGTCCGCCATGCTCAGAGAGTCCGGAATCAACCCATGCTTATTCAGTCCCAGACCAGCTGGCCTTGGTGGGCTCCCAATAAATCAGTTCCACTGTCACAGTGGGTGGGTGCATCCCTCGTGGTCCTGATTTTTTGCTCATGTTCTCCCTCCTTCTGCTCCTCATTTGGACCTTAAGAGCTCAGACCGATGCTCCAAATTGAGACTCTGTCTCTACCTCGATCCATCGCCAGATGAAGGTTCTAAGGTGATATGCAAGATATTCATCAGTATAGGATAGGGTCATTTCAGGTTCCCTCTCCTTACACACTTTTTTAACTTTCATTGATCCTTTGTAGATTTCACATCATGCATTCCAATCCCACTAATCTCCTGTAACCTCACATCTGCCCTCTGCCCTTGCAATGCCCCCCCCAAAAAAAAACAAAACCAAATTTAAAAGAAAAGCCTAATCCAAACCAAACAACAATAACAAAAAGGAGGAGAATCTCATCATGGAAGCTGTAGTGTGGCCTGTTGAGTTCACAGTTCACCCTTTAGTCCATTCATCTTTATTTGCCAGGGTTCATTGCCAGAGTCATTGGTCAAGCTCAAGGCCACTGACTTCTGCAACGCCACCAATAATGGACTCTCACTAGGGCTCCTCTTCGATACCCTGTTGTCCTGCGTTGTGAAGATCTTGCTGTTTTGGATCTGTAGGTTCATCCCCTTCACCTGCCCACCCAGTCTCATAGATGAGATCGGGGTGGGCCAACTCATAGTCCCGGTTCTGGGCCTGGGTGGTAGCTGGGTTGGTCAGCCCTCCAGCTTTCCCTCATCATCATTACCCAGGCAAGCTCTCCAGCATTGCCCAAGCTAGTTCACCCAGTGTGGTCTGCAGCAAGGAGCAGGGCCAGTTCTATTCTCAGGGCCTCAGATCCAGGTCCAGGTCACCACACTCATACCACTAGGGCCAGCTCTACTGTTTTGCTCAGACGAGGCACTGGCCACTCCAGTTGTCTTGGCCCTGGTGGCAGCACAGCCCTCAAACAACAGCTAGGTTATAAGTTGCAACCTAGTCATTGGGCATTTGCACCTCCCCACTCCTGCATCACAGGCCAGGGACATCAACTCAGATCCTGGCTGTGGTAGGGTCAAAGACCCAGACATGGTTCTCAGCAGGAACCATGATATCACCATGGCCCCAGGTGGCAATGCAGGTCACCCAGAATGACTTGGCCCCTGCAGCAGCATGGCCCTCTGACAAACAACATGGCTCCAGGTGGTGGCCAGCACCACAGGGTTCTGCATAGCCGTCAGTGGCAACAGAAGCCATAGACATCACCTCAGTCACTATTGACTGTTTCAGGTCCTCAGACAAAGACCTGGCCCTTGGCGTCTTGGCCCAGGCTGGGATATCACCTTGGACTTGGGTGGCTAGCAGGCCATTCACGTCAGCCTGTTCCTCACCAACCTCACGTCTTCAGATCTGCCTCTCTCCACGGCCCATGAACGGTTTTGCCTCTCTCTCCTCTCCCCTCCTCCACCCTGTACTCGCTTACCATTGTGGTGCCCAACCAAACTGGCCTTATAGCTGTTGGTTGGGTCACAGGTGGCTCTGGTTGAGTCCTGCCTGCCTCAGCTGCAAGGCATGGTGTGGAGCTGTTGTTTTTCTCTTGCATACCTGGGCCTAGAAACCTTGGGCTTGGTATGATGGTGCCAGACTGCCAGGTGCCACAGGCACTGGGTAGGCTCTTGGCTGTTAGTGCCCTCCAGACCAAGAAGTCTGGGGGCGGAGCCATCTGTGTCCTCCACTGACTCAGGCCTGGAAAGGATTGAGCTGGCAGGCAATCTCCTTTTAAAACTTTATTCTGGACTAGCAAACAGGCCTCACCAGCTCTTTTTTCTTTTGACAGGTGTCTCATGAATTTCCAATGAACTTTAACCCGTCAAACCCCTATTGTAATGGTAAGTAAAGCCAAAAAGCCAAACATGAAGACCGCCTCTTTCATTCTTATCTTTTCCTTGCAGGTTAGAGCTACACATATTTCATCTCTAAATTTCAGGTTGTGACACATTTAGCTTTCTGTTTTGTTTGGTAGAAAATCATCTCATGTTGGTCCTTACCTGAAATTGGAATTATTTTTAGATATACTAAATATACTTATGTCATCTGACAACTCATTTTAGAAGTTATATGCTCTATAAATAGTGTGAACCCATCCTTGGTCTGCTCATCAAGCAAATAACGTTTTCACTTTAAGTTCATAATCTGAAAAACAAAAACAACCAATTTGGTTGTAGATCAAAGATATGCTACACAGAAAAAGTAAGGCTTTAAGACACCAAAGTTAAATTCTATTTTTCTAAAGACATCATTAGCCTAGTTGCCTAGAAATAACATTTCACTTATTGCTTTAATGCAAGGAAGTATTTTCAGTGTAATTCAGTGTTAAGTGAGTAGTTGAAGACTGTGAGGAGAGTAAATTGCTAAAAACCTTCATGATACAAAGCAAGCATAATAATACAAATGGAGAAAATACTTCTGTCTTTGTCAGTGTTCTGTTGCTGTGAAGAGGCACCATGACCATGGCAACTTTTACAAAAGAAAGCGAGTTTCAGAGTTTATTTCATTATCCTCAAAGTGGGGAGCATGGTGGCATGCAAAAAGACATTGAGAAGAGAGAGACTCTGAACTTAGCATGGGCTTCTGAAACCTCAAACCCCACCCCACTGATGCACTTCCTCCCACAAGGCCACATCTAATCCCTTCAGATAATGCCACTCCCTGGTGACCAAGCATTCATCTCTGACCTATGGGGGCCATTCTTATTCAAATCACCACAACTATTGTTGCTGGAATTATATGCTCAGTTTTTCTACAGTGTATTCCATTGCAGTTAGTGATGTTGCCAGCTGTGGTTAATATTATTGTTACTACTGTTAGACTAATTCCCAGTTACACTATCAGTTTATCACTGTAAAATCACATCTCTGTGTGAATTGTTCTCACAGGTTGCTCAAGGCTACTTGCTTCTAAATTCAATATGACCAAAAGGAGTTTCTTGGAACTCTTTAAGTTTTAAGAGGAGAAACCTGATGTTTTGTTCTTATCCTTGATCTAAAGCAAGAGACCTGATTTTGGTTGAAAAGTTTTCTACAGGGTTGAGGGATGAGTCAGTGAATAAGAACACTTGCTATACAAACATGAGGACCTGAGTTGAAATCCCAACCAGCCATGTAGAAAGTTTGGCATGACTGGACATTCTTGTTACCTCATTGGGGGGCACAGAAAGATAGATCTGGAGAGTTCACTGCTAGCCAGCCTAACCAAAATGGTTCACAGTATACCCTATTTTAAGGCAGAAGATGGAGAGCAATGGAAGAGGGCACCTGACACCTTGTCTGGTGTCTGTGTGGCATGCACAGATGTGCATAGCTGCATATTTATTTGCTTGTACCATACATGTACACCACACACGTACAAACTACACACAAATTAATACAAATTTAGAATATACTAAAATAGGAAATTAAAACATTCTTTAAAACACACCACGGACAAGTTTCTGTGGTCTCAAAACATAGCACAGGTAATTCTTTTGAGATTTATAGCATTTGTCTGCATCCTAAACTGTCATTGAGGATAGAATCAACACACGCCTACCTAGGATACTCATTTGTGGACTCTTTACACCAGGATACTAGCCAGATCCAGGCCACACTGTTTTAACAGAAATAGCCCTACACCTTAGTAACTTATAGTGGCATATCTGTTCCTTACTCATTTGACTTGTAGCTAGATCACAACTATTTTCTATGTTTCTTTTTTAGTTTGTTTTTATAAGATAAGGTCTTACCATGTAGTTCAGGCTATAAACGTGGCCTCTTTCTACCTCGGTTTCCTGAGTGCAGGGTTGGAAGATGTAACACCTCATCCAGCTCTCCCCAAGTTTCTTAGTCTGATACTCAGCCTGAAGGGGACCAGCTCTTCACCTGCTGCTCCCGTGAGCCAGGAAAAGAGTACAAGAACTAGAGAAAACAGACAATAGTTCTAAAAGCATCTGCTTAGATGCTGGCCCTGTCTGTTTATATGCATTGAATCATATATAGCCCTGTTCAACTTGCTACTCATAATACTGGCAAGCCGAACTGTTTACAGTTTCTACAGAAAATGCAGGAAATAGCCTATGTGAATATTAAACTAATGCCATCTACTATACCATGCCTGACCCTTACTTGTATCACCTAGTTAATTAGAATTAGTTAGCCTTATAACCTTATATTTTTATAGAACTTTGCTAATATGTATATAGTTGTGCTTCCCAGTACTGTGGGTTAACAAATTATATTTGAGGATTTTTAATACTACTTTCTTTGATCTAGGAATCCAAGGCATTATAGAGGCTTATCGGACCTGTCTTCCTCAGATAAAACTCTATGGACCAACTAATTTTTCTCCGATTATAAACCATGTGGCCAGGTTTGCAGCTGCAGCCACACAGCAGCAGACAGCATCTGTAAGTGCTCTAGGCTCAGAAACAGGAAGGGTGTGGTTGGTACTTCTTCCTGGTTGCCATACTGTTTATTGAATTTGTCAGGATAATAAGAGTAAGGAGTAATGATATAATTAGCATCGGTTTGGGAGAGGTATCTGTTGCTATTAATGGTCAATAAAACAAAATAATGCTTACATTTTTGAGTTTTTTCTCTGGCTTCGGAAGTAATTTACTAGATTCTACAAAAAAAGGGGGGCTATTAACTTTTAGAAAAACACTTCATGTGAAGGCCTTTGAGTACACCTGTTGTTGATATTGCATCACTTACTGTATTGCAAAGGTTTGAATTGGCTGACCATTACCAGTCAGATGTTGGTTATCAAATCTCTCAAGCTATAGTATATTTAAAATTAGGGCAGAGATTGTAGGGGGCCCCATTGTGTAGGTGTTGAAAGTTAAACAAGATAATTCATGTAAAATGCAAACAGTGCCTGGGTCAGAGAAAACACTCCCATACTATAAGTTACTATCATAAATCTTATTCCTGCCCTATATCTTTATGTGATAGTTTACTGCTCTGGAAAGTTTCATCAAAAAACCAAATTTTTTTTAAAGCATGTGTTTTAGCTGGGCCGATATCCCTTCTTTGGCAGTTTGGGATCTGTTGAGAGTGGAGTTCTCATTTGCTCCCTTGTTCCATTCTTTGACATGTTTAATGAATGTTTATTCCTCTGCTTCCTTGAAAGGTTTGTCTTTGACATTTAGAGGTCTTCTGTGTATTTTTTCTCAACCTATTCTGTGATGTGTTGCACTTCTAATGAATCTAGAGTTGGTCCTTGTCGTCAGAGAATTGCAGGCTCTATTATGCAGTTGATAGCCCAGAAACACGCTGGCAATGACGTGAGTGAAGGAGTTGACTCACTAACCTAGGTCAGTCCTTTACTGTTTGACCTTCACCTGCTCAGGGAACATGTTTTCCTTTTTGGCAGCAATACTTTGTGCTCTTGATCATCACGGATGGTGTGATCACAGACCTTGATGAAACTAGACACGCTATCGTCAACGCTTCCAAGCTGCCCATGTCTATCATCATCGTAGGAGTTGGGGGAGCCGACTTTAGTGCCATGGAGTTTCTGGATGGTGATGGGGGGAGTCTCCGTTCCCCATCAGGAGAGGTGGCCATAAGAGATATTGTTCAGTTCGTGCCTTTCAGACAGTTCCAGAATGTGAGTACCATTCTTTCTGACTCAAACAGGATGCTTTTGCTTTTGCATGTGAGAGGTTCAATTTGGTTGGGCATTTTTTTTTATCCTTTGTGCTTTTGATATAATAATAACAGAATGATAAACTTCAAATAATAGTGTTATAAATATTTTAAGATTTTTTGTTACTTTGTAGTCATCACTTTCCTGATGGCTGTGAAAAATTGTCTGGCAAAGACACCATGTAGAAGGAAAAATTTCCTTTGGCTCAGAGACTGCTTGTTCATTTCCCAGCTGCCCAGACCCAATAATCACACAGAAACTATATTAATTACGACACTGCTTGGCTATTAGCTCAGGCTTCTTATTAACTAACTCTTACATCTTAAATTATCCCATTTCTATTAATCTGTGTATCAGCACAAGGCACTTGTAAGGGTCCAACATCTGTCTCTTTCAGCAGCTACATGGCGTCTTGTGACTCTGCCTTCTCTCTCAGTGTAGATCAGGCTGACCATTTTGAGAAGAACATGGAAGGATTTAATGTATAATGCTACGTGAAATACAGTCTTATATCCACATATTTAAAAAACAAAAATAAAAACCCATATGTGAATGTTTTAGCAGCTTTATTCATAATAGATAAAAGCTGGAAACAACCCAGATATCCTTCAACAGGTAAATGATGAAGAAAACTATGGTATATCCATAGCATGGGATACTTATGAACAGACTTTACAAACAATATCCAGTGCTTTTACAAATGCTAATATGAAAGCCTTCCATGAAGGGGTTGTTTGGGAAAAGAAGCATTTAGAATCATTCTGTTTACGTCACTCCTGTAGTCACAGACTGTGTTTCATATAGCATACATTAGATTTTTACATGCTCATTTCAGAATGGTGACTAATACTTAGAACACCTTTTAAAATCAGTTTATGGTATTACTCAAGCTAATAGGTAATTAAAATGGGGGTTGCATTTAGTAGTCATGAGAATAATAAACTCTTTGTGTGACTAACATAAAGTCTGTAGGCACAAGTAGAGCAGTGTGGTTTTTGTTTGGTTTGGTTTGGTTTTCCAAGAGAAAGTTTTTCGGTAGCTTTGGAGCCTGTCCTGGAACTAGCTCTTGTAGACCAGGTTGGCCTCGAACTCACAGAGATTTGCCTGCCTCTGCCTCCTGAGTGCTGGAATTAAAGGCCTGTGCCACCACTGCCCAGCTCTGGAACAACCTTCTAATGTGGCTTTCTTAAAAAGGAAAAGCTAAGGATACATTATAAAAAATAGGCTGTGCATCTAAGCACACACCTATAGTGTCAGCACTCAGCAAACAGAGGCAGGAAATATATCAAGGTCACTCAGAAGGCAGAAGCAGGCCATCTCAAGTTCAAGTCAGCCTGGTCTACACAGTGTTTTCCAAGCCAGGTTGGGCTACATAGTAAGACCCTGCCTCAAAAAGTAAGAGGCATAACAACAGCAGACTTATTAAATATGAAATGGCTGGCACCCAAGAACTTGGCACATATTAGCACTGATAATGATGGCAATTATAAATATCATGAATTACTTTTCTTATATTATGTGAACTGTTCCTAAGGCACAAACCTAGAGGCTGGGAATTACTACTTTTTAATGACTGCTGAGTTATCTCTAGTCTTTTATCAAATAGCCAGAATATCAACCAAAATGGTTTTGTATGCCTGCAATTTCAGCACTTGGTAGGTAGAGTGAGAAGGATGGAGAGAGTTCTGGGTCATACCTGACTACCTAGTGAGTTCAAGGCCAGCTTGAGCTACAGAGGCAACTATACAAGCCAGCAAATCTCCATTTGGTAATAGTAACTGTGACTGTTTTTCCTCAAGGCTCCAAAAGAAGCACTTGCTCAGTGTGTCTTGGCAGAGATTCCCCAGCAGGTGGTGGGCTACTTCAACACATACAAACTCCTTCCTCCCAAAAACCCCGCTGTGAAGTAGGAGCCAGGACACCTCCAGGATTCCTAAGCTGTGTGGAGCAATGCCATCTCTTATGCAGAATGATTTATCTACCTTATGTGCTTTTCACCCACAGTGTTCCCGATAGAAACCCAACTTTTTGTACGTATTTTATCTGTTTAAAGCATACATTTTATACTTTTTGAAGAGGACAAGAGCAAGGCTATCTCTGCTTAGTAAATTCAGTGATTGTTAGTGATTTATAGAAATTCTTAAGAGTGCTATTTGGAATTGTATTTAATGTGGGGAAAGTGGGAATTTGTTGGTTTGTTGTCTACTGTCTATAATGAAAATTCCATTTTAAAATGTAGTCAGAGCAAATGAGGAATTACAAGATGATGTGGTTTGCAGGTTGCTATACTGTTTTAGTAAATATACTCTGTACTCGTGACTGAGAGAGCTCCTTAAGACAAATAGTGCTGAATTTGTATCTGTTACTTTATTTTGTCCCTCTTCATGCTGCAATGATGCATTATGCATTATACAAAACTATTTTCACTTAGGTCTTCATGAAAAGCAAGGGACTTACTCAGTTTTTTGTTTTGTATTGTTTTGTGTTTGTTTGTTTGTTTCCAAGGCAGGGTTTCTTTGTGTAGCTTTGAAGCCAGTCCTGAAACTCTGTAGACCAGGCTGGCCTTGAACTGAGATCAACCTGCTCTGCCTCCCAAGTGCTGGGATTAAAGGTGTGCACCACCACTTCCTGGCCTGTCAGGTTTTAAAATGTACAATCAACTAGGGGGAAAATTCTTGTAGACAAGACAGTTTTGCCTTTTGAAATCTCTTCTTTTCACTGTGAACTATTGCTCACATATGGTCAGATTTGGCCTTTCTTTTACTAAGTAAACAAGACACTTGAGCTTCTGTTGAAGTACAAATGATAGGTCATCCCAGAATTGATATAACTTAGATCAGTGTAAGTTGGCTAAGTGATTTGAATTGCTTTGTCCATTAAAACTGTGAGGACCAAACATTTAAGATAAAAATTAACTATTGTAGATTTGGCATAATGACACTTCATCCCAGTACTTGAGAGGTGGAAGCTGGAGGGTCATCAGAAGACAACCCTCATGCATAGTAAGTTCCAGGTCAGCCAGCTACATAGAATATGTTTCAAAGTAACAAAGAAAAGTAAATAATTGAGAAATCATCCAATTTTTCTATCTAATGGCATAATTGTTAGAGATCATTTTTATTCTTTTCTTGCTATGCACCTGCACATTGATTTTTATAGATTTATTTAGATATTTTTGCCTTTTAAAAATGATATTTTTGTTTTCTTTAAACATATAGTTCCAGTTATTTATTAATCAAAATTCCATTTTTCATTTCAATAATGTACTATTTCCTAAGTCTTGAATGTGTTCTGTTAAGCATACAATCTGATACATTTAAAAGAAAAAAAAACAACACACACAAATAATTTTTCAACTTTTTTGAAACTTTTTCAACTGTTACATTTAGATAGTGTGGACTTAGTCTGCTTGTTTTGAAGAATAGAATTACCTCAACTTTACCCTTAGAAATGTACTGTTTCCTGAGCACCACATTTTTGGAATAGATTCTGTAACATTTGTCTGAAATCTGGATGCCAAATACTTTGCCTGTCTATGCAGTGGCCAAGCATCACTAACAATTTAACATTTAGAATTATGTATTTGTCAGATATTCTTAAGTGGATGTCTAACACTAGTCAGTGTTACTGAGTCCCTCTACTGCTGCCTGTGTCTTCGTTCTCTGCAGGCTTCTCAGAAAGCACTTACTGCTGAGATCTGGCTCAGAGCAGATCTACTTGTCTTGTTTGCATAGCCCAGTGAAGGTTGTCTCCTTCTCACCTGGGTGCCTGCCATCTTCTTATGTGCTGTTAATCTGAGGCAGTGCACCTTTATAACAGGGCTTCTTAAATTTATTTTTACTTTACATCCTTTCACTCAAGACATGTTTATGCAACCCCAGTTTTATAAGCATTTAAAATAGGTAATACAAATCAAACATTGCAAGTAAATCAAATAAAATTTATTTTAGGGATCTGGACAGCTGGCTCAGGGTTCAGAGCATATATTGCTCTTGCAAAAGACCTGAATTTGGTTCCAAGAGCCTACATCAGCTTACAGTTGGCTGTGACTCCAGCTTCAGGGGACCTGATGTCTTCCTCTGTCCTCAGTGTGCACCTGCACACATACACACAGAGCACAGAAACATTTTTATTTAGCACAATTTTTGTTAGATGTACAATTTTACCATATATTAAAGAGGAAGACATATTTGCCTACTCATAAGGTGGATATCTTTTTTTTTAACATAAGAATTAGATCTCAACTAAGCATCTTTGATGTTCTTCAGACAATTTTTCTAATTGTCAATGCTTTCACTTAAATACATAGTACAAAATGTCATAAATATGTTTAGGGGTGTTTAAGATGTTAGAAGTTCTGTCCCTATCCAAAACCAAAACATATTTAAAGATTTTGAATGAAATTGAAGCCTACAATTTTTAAAATCAAACTTTCTAACACAATACAGTCTAGAGATTCTGACTTGATTATTGACTTGATTCAGAATAGCAGGGGGTATTGAAGTCTTTGTTTTCTATAACGAAGCATTTATGCTTCAGGAAGCTTAGTTTGTACAGTGAAATGACTGTAACTCATAATGCATGAAGTAACCTGAATCGAGCTGAGGCATTCAGACAGGGTTTATTGTTGCATGGCATGACAGAAAGTGCATCAGGTGTGTCTCAGAACCAAGACTGCAGTGAAGTTGAGTGATATAGAGGGAAGCCCAGAAACACCTCAGATTCATTACACATTTGGTTTTGAATTAATTTTTGGCCATTGTGCATTAGACATTAGAAACCTTTTACTGTTGTCAGGCTTTTCAGTCTACATGACTGCTTATGGGGCCATGATTCGATAGAGAAGGCGAAGACTGATTTCCTTTCTTTTCTTTATTTTGAAACCATTATTGTTTTACATGTCTCAGTTCTCTGTGCTTAGAAAGACATCACTGTGGTTTTCAGGACTTTCTTTTGCATACAGAGGGAACCAGCACAGAAATGGCTTACAGATTCTCAGTGTATGTTATACAGTAACAGAGGGGCTTCTCTGGCTCTGAAGCAGGGCTCATTGAGCTTGCTCAGCCCCAGAGGGTGCTCAGAACCGCAGTCCCTTCTTCATGTTTGCATTGGGCATCTGGCAGCCATCTTCCTGCCGTTTGGTTCTTAGCAGTTTTATATTCTGGCTTACCAGAATTGTTTCCTTTTAAAATACTTTTTCTTTAAACGACTCATCATGATTGAGTTTTTATAGATTTGTTATTTATAAGAGCTGTGATTCTGGCAAATTAAAGTAATCCATACGTTACTGCAGTATGAAATAAAAGCATTTACAACATCTAAATTATCTCTTGTAAAACTCTTAGTTTCAGCACTCAAATTAATTTCATGCTATTTTATGTTTTTTGTAATCAAATATTTATTTTCCCTGTTGTGCCACTATGTGAACAAATGCCATTCATTTTTAAAATGAAAATCTCCAAATTGACTTTCGTTTCTTTGTAACACATATGTACACGATCATGCTGTGCACAGATATGATTTCTCACGTGCATATCTTCAGAAATAGTGTTCCCACTGGTCTAGTCACCTCATCAATTTTTTTTAAGGTCATTAAAATTTTAAGTCTTCTGAGGAATTCCAGAGTGTTCACTTCAGACAACTTTTCCAAAGTAGATTCGGGGCCTCATTGCTGCCTGTGTTGCATTTTTACTTGCTTTGCCCCTTTTGTGTGTTTCCTAGAAAGCCATCTTCAAGAATGCTCTCTAGTCTATTTTTCATGAAGGTGATGTAAGGTAAGTTAGGAGCTGGGTGAAAGTTGTGAGTAGTTGTGTTGCTGTGGATGTCACAGTATGTGCATAACTTACCATACATGAACATGTCACATGTATCTTCTGTGTGAATTCCCTTTGGATAAAGTTACTTCTTGATGTAACAGGGCTGTGTTGTTGTCATTTTTATTTCTCTACATCTTACCAAAATAATAGAAAATGGAACTGGGGGATATGCTCAGTGGATAAGGCCACTTGCTGCATAAGTTTGAGGATCTGAGTTCAGACCCTAGACCCCTATAATAAGCCATGCATAGGCACACGGACCTAACCTTAGCACTGGAGGGAACAGATAAAGGATTTCTGGGAGTTGTTGGCTATTAGCCTAGCTGAGAACTGGCAAGCTCCATGTTCAGTGAGAGGCCTTACTTGATGGAATAAGACAGAGAACAGAAGGGAACACTCAGTGCCCTCTGGCCTGTGCATCCTGCACACACTCACACACTCATGTACCATACACAAGAACAATAATAGAAAAATTAGAAATAAATAGAAAATTAGTTTAATTTCGGGTGCCATTAAAAACTACATAGACTGAGTAATTTATAAATAACCCAGGTGGAAAAGTTCAAGAGCATGATGCAGGCATCTAAAGGGAGCCTCTGCTGTTTCATAGCATAGTAGAAGGGCAGAGAATACGTGAGAGGAAGAGCTTGTCCTTTGCCTCGGGAACCCACTTCTGCGGTAACTGACCTGTGCCTGTGATGGAAGCATTGATAACTGAATAGGCTGAGAACTGAATGGTAACTGATAAAGGTTAAACAGCAAATATGAAGCTACCTTAGGGTTTCTGTTGCTGTGAAGGGACCATGATCACAGCAGCTCTTATAATGGAAAACATTTCACTGGATTATCTTACAGTTTCAGAGTTTTAGTTCATTACCATGGTGGGGCTTGGCAGCATGCAGGCAGACAGGGTATTGAGAAAGGAGTTGAGAGTTATGCTTCTTGATCTGCAGGCAATAGGAAGTGAACTATCATTACTCTGAGAGTGGCCTGAGCATAGAAGACCTCAAAGCCCATCCCCACCGTGATACACTTCCTCCAACAAGGCCACACCTGTTTCAATAAGACCACTGTTCCTAGCAGTGCCATTCCCTATGAGTTTATGGGGTCAACTTCATTCAAAACCAACACATTTCACTCCCCGGCCCCATAACTTATAACAATATCATGATGTAAAATGTATTTAGTCCAACTTCAAAAGTCCCTATAGTCTAATATTAGAGTCTCTACAATGTTTAAAAGCCTCTTCTAAGAATCATGTAGTCTCTTAACTTACCATTCCAAAATGTAGAGAAGGGAGCATAGTGACGAAATGCTGAACCAAAGCAAGACTGGAAACCAGATGGGCTAACTCCAAACTCCATCTCCATATCTGATATCAAAATGCTTTTCAGAACTCCAACTTCTTTCACTTTTGGTGACTGCAGCACACTTCTTTTCCCTGGACTGGTTCCACTCCCTGTTAGCAATTTTCTTCAGCGGATATGCCATGGCTCTGGTGTCTTGGAGTCTCTAAGGCAATCCAGGCTTCACCTTCACAACTTCACATAATGACCTCTAGACCTCCATTCAAGAAAACATTTAGTTGGGGTGGCTTACAGATTCAGAGGTTTAGTCCATATAGTGGTTTGAAAGGAAATGGC
The DNA here is from genome assembly GCF_950005125.1 of Chionomys nivalis. Lineage (NCBI taxonomy): Eukaryota > Metazoa > Chordata > Mammalia > Rodentia > Cricetidae > Chionomys > Chionomys nivalis. Next base: position 790,344 of record NC_080101.1, read on the forward strand.
CTCCAAGGGAGTGGCACTATTAAGAGGTTTGATTTTATTCAAGTAGGCGTGGCCTTATTGGAGGAAGTGTGTCAGTGTGGGTGTGGGCTTTGAGGTCTCCTATGCTCACATTCTGTGTGACACTCAGGCCACTAACTATTGACCACAAGATGTAGGACTTTCAGCTATTTCTCCAGTACTATGTCTTCCTTCATGCTGCCATGTTCCACCATGATGATAATGGACTGAATCTCTGAAATGTAAGTGAGCCACCCCAATTAAATGTTTTCCTAGAGTTGCCATGGTCCTGTGTCTCTTCACAGCAATAGAAACCCCAGCTAAGACAGACCACTGGTGAGGTTTCATCCTGGGGGGCTCTCTGAGCCACAGGAGCACTCAGTCTTAGGGGAAGGATAATGCTGAATAGGTTTCAGGTGAGGCATACTTGGAATTTTCAAAGGCTTAAAGGGCTTTGCATTTTCCTCCTTAACATATGCTTAAGGGTCTCAGAGAATGCTGTTACCAAACTCAATTCTGGCCACAGTGCCTCTCAAGCCAGGGAGTTGGCAGTATCACCTGGTGTGACTCAGCTGTTTCCAGACTCTGTCTGGCTACAAGTCTGCTTCTGTAACCAGATCATGAGTTGGGCCCATCTCATCAGTCTTCAGTGATTCAGAGGCTGGCACAGTCCTGGTAATTACACAGATCTCTAGATCTGCCAGTCTTGCGAATGACAAGATCATCACACTTGTCACTAATCATCACTGTGTTTTGCCAAATTCCCCAGAAAAATCACAAGAGTTTACAAATTACCCTGGAGACTTGCTTAGCTATTTTGTCCCCTGAAGAAATGATGGGTAAGACATTTCAAGCTGAATTTTGACTTTGTACAACTTGAGCTAGGAGAGTTGAATCTTTGATTCATTAGCAGACTCACAAGGCACCAGGTTGAGGAACAGCTCTGGTCCTCATGCTAAGACTTAGGGAGCCCTGAGGGGCTCTCAGGAAGAATGGATAGGAAATATTCTGTTTTCTTCAATCACCACACCTGTCTTAGTTACTTTTCTATATCTGTTAAGGGACATCATGATCACAGAAATCTATTTAAGAAAATGTTAAGGCTCATGGTTCCAGAGGGTTAGAGTCTATGATGGAAGCAGGAAGTCTGGCATGGTACTGGGTAGTAGCTGGCAGCCTACATTCTGATCCACAGACATAAGGCAGAGAGAGAGAGAGAGGAGAGAGAGAGAGAGAGAGAGAGAGAGAGAGAGAGAGAGAGAGAGAGAGCGCAAAAATGGCATGGACTTTTGAAACTCAAAGTCCAGACCCCAATTGCATACCTCCAACAAGACCGTACCTCCTAATTCTTCACCAACTGAAGACCAAGCATGTATGTGTATGTGTGTGTGTGTGGGGGGGGGGGCTTTCTTATTTCACCATCCTATAAAACATATTCATTTTCTTCTTGCATAGGTAGTTACTGAGTCACTTGCTACTGGCCATTAAGAAAAGCATTTTTAAAGTAAGAAATATAATTATCTTCAAAGCTTATGATCTAATATGAAAATAGAGATGATTTGTGAAAGCATAAACAATGATAGAAGTTAATTGTTTTCAGAAACTCTCACAGCTTAAAATATGAACATCTTTTTTATTCAGTACAAGGAGCCTAATATGAAGGTTATCTGACTGTGACACCTGTCATCCCAATGATTACTGGATAGGCAAATATCCTATTCCCACCTCCCCACCATTCCATACATACCCTCCTGAAGCTGTGCCTTTGGTAGAAGAGGATAACCTTCCTTGATAGAAAAAAAAACCTCTTTCTCTGCACAAGGTATCAAATTCTTAGTATAGGGACACTGAAGGCAATGGGAAGGTGTAAGAGAGCTGCATGGATGTTTGACATTTCATCTCAGGTTGGAAGTTTACATTGGATGGTGTAGTATAGTTACAACAAGAAAGGCTTCCAGAGAGTTCCCAGCACCAAAGTCAAATAGATTGGCCATTGCTAGGATAAGAGATGAGTGTGTGCTGCAACAGTCATTGTTTTATAACTAAATAGTCTTAAAAATATGACATTTAAAAACTATATTAGGTCTTTCATATAGTCCTGTTTTTTGGTTAAATCTATGTTTGTTCCTTTTTGTGGGAAAAGCCAAAAAAAGTCATAGCACAGCAAGCTTGATCACTATTTGAACCCAAGAAATCTATTTGTTTACTTGAAAAATCCTTTTAGATTGAGCTACTTTTATCATTCCCTAATCTTCATGTTTGAAAACAAAAACAAATGAGTACCTTTGCCCTTGAAGTCTACTATACTCTTTCACAATTCAGAATACAGGATTACAGGATCTCATTCTGTATTTCATTAAATGAGGATATGATTAGGAATCTGAATTCCCTGTTAAGTAGTATTTGATTCTGGAAGAAGCCACAAGGTTAATGTATTCATGACTGGATGCGAGAAACCAAATTGCCAGTCTGGTTAATAACCCTTACAAGACACCATGTACTCAGTTCTACATTCCTACTATTTCCAAAGTAATGTGTAGCACAGTCATTCACAATGAGCAGAGTTGACTGAAGGTAGAAGGGACTGAGAGGAGCTGCAATCTCTCAGGCATTTCTCCATTTCCTCTGGCAATGCATGGGGCCCAGGCTGCACAGCTGCCATAGTGGGCCTCACCAAGTTCCAGGAAAAGCCATAAGCCTGCATCACCTAGGAACAGACTGTCCATAGAAAATTCCTGACATCCAACCATTGTAGATAGGATCACCTGCCAGCACACACCCATCACTTTTCACCAGTACACCCCTAGACAAATGTCAGCCAATCAGGGATCTTGAATCTTAGAAAGTCCTTCACCCCTACCTTTGCTACTCGAAAAATTTAACCCCAACTGAGCTCAGGGCTCTCCAATCACTTCAATATGTTGAACACATGGAGAGTCCGAGTTTGCGAACTTGTGTAAGAATAAAATGATGTGGGATTTCCCTCTGTATGCTGTGATTACCATTAATGAATGAAACTGTTTTGAACCTATAGCAGGGCAGAACTTAGTTAGGCAGGGAAAGATAGGCTGAATGCTGGGAGAAAGAAGGGCAGAGTCAGAGAGAAGCCATGGAGCCACTGCCGGAGACAGACGTGCTGAAACTTTGCTAGTAGACCACAACCGCGTGGTGATGCACAGATTAATGGAGATGGGTTAAATTAAGATGTAAGAATTAACCAATAAGAAACTAGAGCTGATGGGCCAAGCAGTGATTTAATTAATATAGTTTCTGTGTGACTATTTCAGGGCTGAGCAGCTGGGAACCAACAAGCGGCCCTCTTTACTACAATGAAGGCTCTTTGTTTTTACATACAGGACTTGGTCTCCTAGTTAGGTTGCGGGGAACTCCATGATCTGGGCATAACACTTCATCCAAGGGAATTATTGTCTAGAAATGTCAGGTTGTATTGCTTAATGATGCTCATTTGCTTGACCTTTGTACCATACATTCTAGTCACAAAAGTTATAGTATGAAAAATATAGCCACTTATAAAATTTCATAGGGGAAACATCAAATTTTACTACAGTGTTATTGGTAAGGTGCTTAAAACATGAATTTCACATGTGTTTGATTTGATTAGATATAATAAATTACAAAGTGGAGTGGTGATTAATAGCTGCTGAAGATTTACAATGAATTATCCTAGGAAGACAACAGAATTATTGCTGATACAGAACATGCTCAAATTACAGAAAGTGCAGAATCTCCTTATTGGAATTCTGTGCAGCAATTTTTTTATCAAACATGTGACCAAAATGAATCAATCTATTGCATATTAGTTTAGGACTATTTATTATCAATATTAAGTCATAAGTTGTCTCCAGACTATAGAGCAGAGATTACATTGCTCCTCTTTAGATCTTAGGGTGTTGAGTCCATTTAACATAATTTTTGTGAAGTATGCTATAAAGTAATTTCTAGTACAAAGTTCTCTCTGTTAGAAGAAGGGTTTCCTTATTTTTCAAAAACTGTCTGTGTATAAGGTTGCAAACAAAAATACAGAAAAAAAATTAAAATTGAATTTCATAAATAAGCCTACAATTCCACAATCTCTTCTTTCCGCTTTTGAAAGCTCCCAGCACCCAACAGTTTTGCAAAGGGAATTGCCCCACAGCTATTCGTGTGACAGCACCCTTGGTCTGAAAAGGGCTTTCCTCTGTTTCTTGGAAAACACTTATCTTTCTAAGGACGTTCGAGGGCAACATTTCTTGGAAGTCTTCCTGACCCTCTAAGCCCTTATTTTTTTTTTCATGTTTTCTAGATGGTTTTTATTTCTTGTTTCTAATAATTTATCATAGATACGTTAGTATTTACTCACTGTGACCCAGAGAGTAAATTTAGTTTAGCAGTAACACTAATTTTGTTTACTAATTTTTGAACTTACATGGACTCCTCGGCTCTTTAATTAATCATTCAAAACATCACTTTTTGGTTTATTATGACACTGTTTATTGTCTATTTGTTTTTTCGAGACAAGGGTTTCTGGTTGTTCTGGAACTAACTCTGTCCAAGAACCAGGCTGGCCTAGAACGCAGGGATTTTACATACATACCTGTGTGTGTATGCATGTATGTATGTATGTTTTTTGAAACAGTTTCTCTGAATAGCTTTGGTGCCTGTCCCGAAGCTAGCTCTTTTTGACTAAACTCACCTTAAACTTAAAGAGATCCACCTGCCTCTGCCTCCCAAGTTCTGGGATCAAAGGCCTGCATCACCACCACCTGGCTATTTCTCTTAAGATAGTAAACAGGGCCGGGTGTGGTACCACATGTGTTTGATCCCAGGGCTGGGGGGCAGAGGCAGACTGATCTTTATGAGTTCTAGGCCAGCCTCTAAGCCATTCTTGCCTCTAATCTTCGGTAATCTTATTTCTTGTATATCCGAGGCATTGTCCTAACACACTTTACTGGAGCCACCAGCCCGTGCGGCTCGTTTCCCAACACTGATTATATATATTCTAATCTATGAACATATTACCTGACATTTTGAAAATTTCTAGCAATATTTGTTAAATCAAAGAAAAAGGTATCACCTAACATTAGGAGACATTGGAGGACATGCAATGGAGTTACTTGCTTGCTAAAGGACTTCTTTGTTTGTTGGGATGGTGCTGTTTGGTACCAATTTACTGTATAATAAAAGATGTTGAAAGCAAAAAAAAAAAAAATAAGCCTACAAAAGTAGACCAGTCTCAAATGTGGCACAGGCATATCTGTACCCCAAACTATTAATTAAGTTGGGATTCTATATTTTGTGACGACTGAACCAGAATAATAGAAATAAAAAACTGCTCACAACCCTAAGGAAGATATGACTGTTTTACAGTGTGGCTCTTGAGTCCTCCCATTACTGTTTTTCTTTTTTTTATATTTATTTATTATGTATACAATATTTTGTCTGTGTGTATGCTTGCAGGCCAGAAGAGGGCACCAGACCCCATTACAGATGGTTGTGAGCCACCATGTGGTTGCTGGGAATTGAACTCAGGACCTTTAGAAGAGCAGGCAATGCTCTTAACCTCTGAGCCATCTCTCCAGTCCCTCCATTACTGTTTTTCAACATGTTAGATCTAGGCTGGTTTTTTGAACTACAGTGGTGATTTATCATCCTAGAATGTGACAGAGGGATTGATATACCAGCTCTGAGTGTAGGGTTCAAACTGTTCTCATTTCTACTTTCTTTGTGTCGTTGTTGCTCTGAATTTCTACCAAGTCCAGGCTAACTTTTTGATGAATGAATGAAATTTTTTCTTGGATTAGGAAAAGAAGTTCTCATCAGATATGGCCCCATTTCAGTTAACCCCAGTCAATTCACTGGAGGAAGAATTTTTTTAAATTAATCCCAAATAGGATAGATGAATCATCCAAAGTAATTAAAGACCTGGCAACATAAGGTAGAGTGAAGATTTTTATGATGTTCTGGGGAAAGAACCCAGGACTGAGGTGGGATTCCCCTCTGTATGATATGAATATATTTTATTACCATTGGTTATTACAGAAGCTGTTTTGGCCAGTGGCTTAGTAGAATAAAGCCAGGTGGGAAATCCAAACAGAGATATAGAGAGAAAGTAGGAGGAGTCAGGGAGAAGCCATATAGCCAGTGAAAGAGAAAGATGCCCACCCACTGGAACTTTACTGATTAACCTTAAGCCTTGTGGTAAAATAGAAAATAATAGAAATGGGCTAATATAAGATGTAGGAGCTAGCTAGAAATACACTTAATCTATTGGCCAAACAGTATTGCAGTCAATATAGTTTCTGCGTGATTATTTGGGGTCTGGGTGGCCACGAAACAAATGAACAGCCTCCATCAACACAGGGCCTAACTCATGCTAAACACTCTACTTATGAGCTTCATGCTCAGTCTTGAGATGAGCATTGTTAAAAGCTAGAGAACAGTTTTAGTTTATGCTATATTTTTAAGGGCTGTGGATGAACATAATATCGAAGATAATTATTTGTTACACGTGTGAGCAAAGAACATGGAAATAACTTTTGTAAATCAAAGAAAAGTGCTTATTGAAATAGACATTTGTATCCAAAGTAAAAGAAAAAAGTATAGAGACTGGAGAGATGGCTAAGCAATTAAGAACAGCTGATGTTCTTGCAGAAGACCTAGGTTCTATAGCTGTCACTCCTATCATACCAGTCTGTAATTTGAATTCCAGGGAATTTGACATACTCTTCTGGCTTCCATGGACATATTCATGCACATCTGACTTCCATGGATATCTTCATGTTCATAGTATACATACATATACTCAGGTGCACACATAAAGTAAGAAGTCTAAAACTTAAAAAATCAATAAAAAGATTCATTTGCTTCTGTTAAATGCATCATTGCTTTCTTTTTCTCTGTAAATCTTATTATTAGAAATTTTAGTCAACTAGCCCATTCTGCATTATACTTAGGTCAGATCTGGGTGTGAGTGGGGAAAGACTATCAAATTTTTATACATCATCAGCAACCCAATGAGTCAGTAGACTACTTGTTTATTAGACAAATGATTAATGAGCTTAGACTATTCAGGTTCAGAAAAGACGGGCACATAGGTTACTGGCAGAGGAAGAAAGCAAAAATAATATTTGAGAAACTTCGGATATCTAGATTTTGACTCTTGGCTAAAATAAGAGTGTGGGATTTATGGTGTGGTCTTAGAAATGCTAAACCTGGTGGCCCCAGATTCAGTTTCTACAATGAATTTTTTGTAGTGAACTAGATGTTTTGCCAGTCCATCTCATTATAACACTGAGGCCCATGGGTTCTTAAAATCTAAATTCCTTGGACAGATTTTGGTGGCTGCATCCCAAGGCAAGGTGTTTGATCCTTGTGTAGGTTTGAGTAGCTAAGGGGTATGACTTGGACCTGTGATGCTATACAGGGTTCTTTCTCTCGATGCACTGTTTTTATGGCCTTTTTAGATGAAAGTCCTAGTGCCAGGATGGGATATCACCAATGAGTTTTGGTCAGTAGACCCTTCAAGCCCAAAGAACTATTCAGGCAATTGCCACTGTGGCTGCTTTCCCGAAAGAACTAAATGGTAAGACCCTATTTCAAAACACTGTGTGTTCTGGTTTAGGATATAGAAAAACTGACATTGACGCTTCTTCCCTGATAGCTACCCCTCATCGTGTCTGAAAGTACTAAGCAGGCTGCTATGGTAGAATTCCTGTCACCAATATTACTCAGTTGTGAATTTTCCATGTTACACCAACAACTGACTGGGCAACAGTGGCAGGTCTGTAACCAACTACTGTGTGATTACTGTGTTCAACTTTGAAAAAATTCTTAGAATTGGACAGGGAATTTCATGTTTATTTCAAAGCTCCTATTCACTCAATTGCATTTTATTAGTTATCTTATCTGAGAAAAGCAAAACAGAACAATAATACCACTGTGGCTTTCCTTTTATTTTAAGCATTGAAGTGCATAAATAAACAAAAAACTGTTTTAGTTGATATAGCAGTTGCACAACTTCATGGAGTACCACATAAACAGAGTGTTGTATTGTGTAGCCTTTCCTGAAAGCTCAGAAGATACTCCCTTGAAGTAGAACCATCATGTTTTGAAAGACAGTTACAAGGAGTGTATGTGGTCATGTTTGGAAGCATAATAAATACATAGGGGATGAAAGAAATCGGGGTTCAACCTGAAGATCTGAAAAGCAAATCAGTCAGCCACTGGCTCTTACCCAACCTCAGTCTGAAATGGCAATCCTGCCTCCTGGAATCTCAGAAGGAGACTGATGTCTGAGAACTGTTTCCCCCATCTTATATTCCTCTGTAGGGCTGGAATTAAAGTCGTACACCATTGGGATTTTAGGTGCATGTTATTGTGGCTACTGGGATTAAAGATTTGTGTTACAATAACCTTGTCTATAAAACTGAATAGTGGGACTCTTTTACTCTCAGATCTTCAGGCAGTCTTTATTTACATTTGAAATGCCACTACAGGCACAGGTTCTTTTCAGAACCTTTTGTTCATAATATTAACTATTTAAAATACCAACCAGACATTTATGAAACTTAAGTGGCAACTTGATCAAATGATACCTTTTAAAAATATTTTTATTTTCATAAAGCATGCTAAATGCATTCATGTTTTACAGTTTTGAGCAAATTTAATTTGTTAAAAATTTTTTGCAGAGTGCTATTACAATAGCTATCTTCTGGAACTTGGAAACAGCCATATTACATAGAACACAACATTACATACTAATGGCATTCATTAGAATAAAAATTTGTGTATATTATGACTTTCAATACTAGCCTGGTAACTTTGGCCCTTTCTCAGCATGCAACTTTGGTGTCTAACTGAGGTCTGAGGACAACCTCCTGAGGTGCACTTAATTAACCTGAAGGTTTTGTAAATAGTTGTACATGTAGGTCCCGAAAATTGTGATAAACTGTCAATCTAATGTGCACTATATGCCCTCCTAATTTTATACTTAGTGCTAAGTTTAAAACAACCAGAAATTCCAATCCAGTACCCTCTGAATGAAACTAGTGCTTAAGGAAGAGTCTGGAAAGTGTTACAGTAGCTTTGTATCAAACTGGAGACAGTTTGACTCCATTCCCCATCAGTTGGGCCAGAGGACTTAAGAGTGCTGCCCTTTAAATTAGCATACGGACAAACATTGAAATTCATTTGGAAAGGGACCCACTTTTTCCAGCATGTTGCAATCTAATTTTGCCACAGTGTGATGCTGCCAACGGGTTTTGCCATGTAAAGTAGCATGTGCAAGGCTGGTGACACAGGTGAGTAAAAGAATATGAAGTCCAAGTAAGATTGTTCTAAAGTCCCCTGTAAGAGCAGCAGCAGGAAAGTTCTTAGAAAAAGGGTTGTGGCCTCTATGAGGGGGTGAGATTTCTTTTTACAACAAGAAAAGGTGAACTTATACTTTTGTCCTATCATCTGCAAGAGGTCTTATTCTGGATAGATAGGGGAGAACCCCACTATTCTGTTAATTTTAAATTCTTTTTGCCTCAAGTTGTCTTTCTTGAAGTGGGAGGATTGAGAAGTGCACCGTTGGTCAGATGAGTTAGGCTCTAAAGGGATTCACCGGGGTGAGGCTCTAAGCAGCAGTGGCCTGTTTGCTAAAGTGAAGAACTTGGGTTTTGATTTAGCCTTTTATCTCTATATAGTTTTGGTAATCTTGTTAACAGATATTCGCCTTGGGTGAAAATCAGAGTTCTCATTCAGAGGGTTCCAAGACATCGGATCATTTCACTGTCAGATGCTGGACTTAGTGACTCACAATCCTTGTTGAAGTAGAAACCACTTTACTTATGACCCATTTTATTTAAGAACTTCATCCTCCCACTATACTTAAGAGGTAAGATGAGTCTATGTTGGATACTTGGCCAATATTAACAGTGCTGTGCCAAAAATTGCCTAGCATAAAAGTGTAGGCAGAAATGACAGTAAATCACACTAACATTAAAATCAAATTTATCAAAGTGAAACAAGAAAACATCAGGAAGAAGAGAAAAAATATCTACTACAGATATTTAAAAGAAATAGAAATTACTCAAAGCTGATGATAGTAGAAACTAGGGATGGCTGGTGAATAAAACCATTCTCAGATAAGTCCTGGAAATGAAGCTGAGGATTTACCTGGAGTTTCCAAGGGTCTCAGTGAGGTTAGTTTCCCTCATTAAGTTAAGCTACAATCCTGGCTACCATCTCTTTGGGTTATATTACAGCTAAAGATAATCAAACACTTATTGCTTAGCCTTGTCTTTGACTTCAATAGTCAGAACCTCTTCCCCAGTCTCAGTAGCAGGAGCCATGTGAATGATGAGTGACTGATAGGCAGGTCCCCTGGGGACAACTCCCTTTTTAATCACCTGGGGCCTTTCCTCTGCTGTAGTAGAACTTCCTCTGCAGTTGGACCTGTCCAGTGCTTTTTCTGCTGGCTCTGTTCCTTCATCTTCATATTCTTTTCCTTTCTGCTCTCTTTCTTTTGAATTTTCACCTTTTTTCTAGAGGAAGCCATGATAAAGAACTAGTGTTGAAACCATAATTGATATGTTAGCGTCACCACCAAACGCCATCTGCGATGCAGTGAATATAGGAATCATGTCAGTCTGCCGCACACTGTCATTTCTTACTGTTTCCATGATTGATTGCTTGTGTATTATGTTTATTTTATAGGGATGATATTTTAAATTTTAAGTGTTTATTTTTAATAAAAATATGGAAATTGAGGGCAACTTGACAACTTGAGGGTACTGATTCTTTTTTTAAATTTTTTTAAAGGCTGTAATGTGGTCCATTGAGTCACATTTTCCTCCAAGTCCATATATATATATATATATATTCTAATTTTAAACCATGGTCATTCAATAGGATGCATGGAGTTATTCCAATTTTTTTAATCTATTGAGGTTTCTTTTGATACCTAGTATATGGTCAATTTTTTAGAAGGTTCCATGAGGTTCTGAGAAGATATATTCTTTTATGTTTAGATGGAATGTTCTACAGATGTTTATTAAGCCCATTTGATTTATAACATCCATTGGTTCCCTTATTTCTCTGTTAAGACTCTGATAGACCCATCCAGTGGTGAGAGTGGGGTGTTGAAGGCTCCCACCATTAGTGTATGGGGTTTAATATATGATTTAAGCTTCAGTAGTGTTTCTTTTACATATGAGTGTGCCCAGGTATTTGGTTCATAGATCTTCAGTATTGAGATTTCCTCTTGATTGATTTTTCCTTTGACAAATATGAAATATCCTTTGTCTTTTCTGACCAACACAGACATGCAAACATCTCTGACTTGAGCCTACTCCCTCAGCATTCAGCGCTCCCTCATACCTGCTCCTATGGAGGTCGCTGACTCAGTCCTGGTCCCCTTAGGGCAGTGGATCAAGTTTGATCCCTCTGAGGTTGCTCGCTCATACCTGCTCCTGTGGAGATCACCGACTCAGACCTGCTCTAGTGGAGTTTGTTGTCTTGGCTCTGTTCTCAGGAGGTCACTTTCTTGGGCCGGTTCCTGTGGATGTCCCTTGCTCAGGCCTCCTCCCACGGAGGTCCCTGCCTCGACCTGGTCTCGCAGAGTTCTCTAGCTTGGGCCTGCTCCCTCGGCAGTCACTCCCTCATACCTGCCCAAGGGTATTGATTCTTTCTTCCACTATGTGGGTACTGGATTGAACTCAAGCTGGTAGACTTGGCTGCAAGTACTTTCTCTCTGGCCCCAAGCTATGGGCTTTTAACTAGTTCTATTTATTAGTAATATCTGTAGAAATCTCACATCTTTAGTGCATGCATTTCTTGTGCAAATTGTTATTTTATGTTGCTGTGAGGCATTTGGCTTTTTTACCACCCTGTTAGGTGTATAAGTCAGAGGTCCAAGTTTTAGAATCTTAAAATGTGTTTCCCCATTTTCTGGAAGGTTCATGGCTAACCATTTCTAAGTGCAGGAGAGGGTATAAAAACTAACTTCAGAAAGTTCAAATACCTGTTCTATTTCTAAATATCTGTTCACACAGATATTATGAGCATCAAAGAAAACAGAAACAACAAAAGGAGAAAAAGGCAGCATGGTTTCACGGTCTTTACATTCCTAGGAGTTACCAGACAGCTCAGTGTAAATCTGCATGTTTATTGACAGCTTGCACCAGAGTTCATTGTGACCTAATCCAAACTTGTTGACTAAGTCTGTTAATGACACCGATGACTTGATGAAATATGTAGGACTATTTCTTTTTTTTTTTTTTTTTTTTTTTTTTTTTGGTTTTTCGAGACAGGGTTTCTCTGTAGCTTTGGTGCCTGTCCTGGAACTAGCTCTTGTAGACCAGGCTGGCCTCAAACTCCCAGAGATCCGCCTGCCTCTGCCTCCCGAGTGCTGGGATTAAAGGCGTGCGCCACCACCGCCCGGCTTTGTAGGACTATTTCTGTTTTTTAATATTTTGTTATATATTGACTGAATATTTGTAAAAATATTTGTTAGTTTTTTCTGAAGATGTTGTTAACTGGCATGCTATTGACATGATTTATAGAGTTACATTTCTATGTGTATGTATTTGTTACTATGTGTTGTGAAATGTCCCCCATAGAGTCATGTGATTAAATAATTGATCATCAAGTGGTGGCAACGTTTGGGATTGTAGAAACTTTTAGGAGGCAGACTGAGTCTTGTTGGAAAAAAACGAGTCTTTGGATGTGGGCCTTGAGATTCTGTAACATGGCTCCACTTTCTGCTTACTCTTTGCTTCCTGTATAATGGAACCATCTGGTCTCCTGCTTCTGCCATCATGCCTTTCCTACTGTTCTAGACTGTAACCCTTGAACAATAAGCCGTATTACCTCTTCCCATGCTTTCCCTACTGTTCTAGACTGTAACCCTTGAACAATAAGCCGTATTACCTCTTCCCATGCTTTCCCTACTGTTCTAGACTGTAACCCTCGAACAATAAGCCATTACCTCTTCCTCACTTAAGTTGCTCCTCGTCAGATATTTTGTCATAACAGCTGGAAAATAACAAAAATGCTGTGATTCCTGTTAATTCTTGTGGCCATGCTTTTACTACTGGTGCTTGTTTTATCAAGTTACCCTGAACACCGAAGTCACAAATATAACCGTTGCTCTCAGGAGAAATGCAGGGTCAGTTTCCTATGTTTTTGTCAACTGATTAATAAATAACTTTATTGATTGTATGTTTTTCTTTATAAATACATTATTTAATATATCAAACTAACCCATGAATTATGCATTCCCACACTGAACTCATAGATAATTTCACTGTAACTTGTAACTGGAGTAAAGATTGAAATACTATATTTCCTCTCTCAGTGATATCATATAATTTTATATTTAGGAAGTTTGGGCAGTTTTCAAGTACTATTCTTAGTACAACAAAGTCACCAAAAAATTAAATTAAAAACTCAAAACTACAAAATAAAACAAAAAAGCCATGGTAACAAATAGATTGCATTGGTCCACTTATTTGCATAAGATTCAAATAAGAAACAGAAGTGAACTTGAGGTAAACCTAGCTGATAGTGCATCAAATTTCCTCTGTTTTTCTTTTAGTATTTTACTGGTCATAAAAAATGACCCAAAAACATGTGTTGATTTGGGAGCTACCAATAAATTATAATAAGAAGATTCACTCATATAGAACACATGAACAATTAAATTTGAGTGTCTTTTGGATATGTATGCTAACTTAAAGTGAACTAGTTATGATTTCATGTAATGATAAATGGAGATGGAGTTTAAATAATAAATGCCAATATAAAGCACAATTGCTAGCATTAGATTAACCCAAATTGCCCAATGTCTGAACTAGATCCTGCCTGGATGTACACCACGCAGCGATTCCCCTCTTCTGCTCCTAGACTCCCATTCTCTGTGCTACCATCAGTCTTTTGTTACCTGAGTGGTTTGTGCTCTCTTGCCTTTGAGGAGTCTAACAAGATCTGCTTTTCCTCTGCTTCCCAAGAGAGCTTTAAATATTTTGGGTGTCTCTTCTTTTGGTGGAAAAAGAAAGGCAGGTCCAGTCCTTGGAGGGGTTGCCCATGTGCTCTTCCCATTCTCTCTTAAAAGAACTCTGGAGACAAGAGAAGAACATTGTTTTGAGTAGCTCTGTGACAGCTTTCAAGAATTCTCTCTGAAAAATGGTAATTTCTCCCACCCATGAATTTTCAGTGGGTACTCACTTTCAGTTGAGGAATACCTCATGAAGAATGTTGTCATTTACTTCATGTAACACAGTTATCCTCATCTTAGATTTTATGGGGTAAAAACAACTTTCTCTGCTCCCTCCATATAGTATCTCACTCTGTAGTTCAATCTGGCTTGGAACTTGGTTCAGTCCTCCTGTCTCAACCTTCCAAGTTCTGGGATTCTAAATGCACCACCACACCTGCTTCTACTGGGGCTTTATGGGTCATACCTGGCTTTCTTCAGGAGGAGTTTTTTAGAAGATGGATAATGCTGTAGAATTTCTTGAAGAGTCTTTTTGTCCAGAATTAAAAGATTGGCAAACCCATGGGCCACCACATCTGCAGTTCGACGGTTTCCTCCCCGTTTTGCCAGGAGGCTGTGGGATAGAAAAGCAGGTCTTTGGTAACCAGTTCGCTCACCCTCCATCGATTTTCCTTTTAAATCTCAAACAAAAATTGCAAATTTAATTATTCAATTATACATTTTAAATGTGGTATCACAAGGTAAATACGTAAGATGTTGACTTTCCTTCAACATAGTATGCTCTTCCCAATGGAAATACAGAATCTTTGGCAAATACTGTGTACTTACTGCCTTTAGTCCATGGGTCATTTTAATTGTCAACTTGACACATTCTAGAATCACCTGGAAAAGGGAGTCTAAATGAGACATTGCCTAGTCAGGGTGTATCTTGCTTATGTTAATAGAGGTCAGAAGACTTGCCAATGGTGGCTGGCATCATTCTCTGAGCAGGGGATCCTGGACTGTATAAAGAGTAGAGAAACAGAGCTGAACATTAGCATGCATGCATGTGTTCATTGCTCTCTGTTCTTTATTATAGATTTAATGTGACTAGTTGCTTTCAGTTTCTACTGCCTTAACTTCCCTGCAATGGTGGACTATTATGTAGAGTTGTGAACCAAACACACCCTTTCTTTCTTAAGTGCTATTGTCAATGTATATATCACAGTAACAAGAAACAAAATGAAGAAAGCATTTTATTTTAAGCCCTCTGGACACTTAAGACACCACTTATTTTAGAAAAAGCATAATTATTCACCTCAGATATCAGAAAAGCTCTCTTCTCAAGAGAATTGTGGAAGATGGCTGTTGTGGTAGTTTGAATGTGATTGGCCCCATAATCTCAGAGTGAGTGGCACTATTAGGAGGTGTGACTTAGTTGGAGTGGCTATGGCCTTGTTTTTAAGAAGTGTGTCACTGTGGGATCGGTTTTGAGGTTTCCTGTGCTCAGTTGACTTCCTGTTGTTTGCAAGATGTAGGACTCCCAGCTACTACTATAGCACCAAGTATGCCTACATGCCGCCATGCTTCCTGATGATAATGGACTGAACCTCTGAAAGTGTAAGTGAGCCACTCACCTCAATTAAATGTTTTACTTTATAAGAGTTCTTGTGGTCATGGTGTCTCTTCACAGCAATAGAAACCCTAACTAAGACAACTGTATCACATACTTTTCATACTGAGAACTGTACTTTTAAAATAAATTTAAAATAAATACCAGTGAATTACAACCATTTATTCTCTGTATTCATCTGATCTGCTATTTGTGGGAAAACACTTTGTTAGAGCTTTATCCCTGCTGAGGAATCTGTATTTTCTTTAGTGCTCCCCTTCTAGTTTTTTTGTTTCATCTAAGGGATGGAAAGCAAAACAAGTCCTGTAAGATGGAGACTTAATCCTATGCTTTTAGATTATTTCCTTTCCTCTATACCTTATGCACTACATAGGACTCCTATGTAGTAAACTTGCAATGGAAACAGATAACTCCTCTGAATTGTGGTCATTAATGGTGAAAAAGAGAGAGCACAAGAAAGAATGTGAAGCTCTTGTCACCCACAGCTCTGATAAACATTTATCACAGCTACTAGTCAGAGTAGCATAAAACTTGATGCTAAATGTTCATTTACTTCAGTTCCTATTACCTCATTCCTAGCTTTCAATAGAGACAATTACAAATTACATAACAAAACATATGTAAAAAAAGGAGATGACACATGTTTTAGAATTCATAGACAGAATTTTAAAAACTCTGATTAATATGGTAAGGAATATAATGAAAAGAGAATCACTGAAGAATAAGTAACAAAAACAGGTGAAAATTCTAAGAATCTAAAAGAAATACAAGAAATCAAAAATGCTATAACTGATATGAAAAATGTTTCTGATGGACTTGGAAACAAGTTGGTCTGAGAAAGAATCAATGAACCTCAAGATAATAGACACTCTCTATACTGATACGCAGAGGAGCAAGCAGAACTGAACTAAGGAACACAAAGAACTAAGGATCATTTTGAAATATGAGACATACACATAACCAGAATACCAGAAGGACACAGAAGAAAAACAGTAAGCACATTCCAAGCATAATAATCAACAGTTTTCCAAGATTAATGCTAAATACCAACCACAGAAGTAGAGAGATTGGATAACACCAGAGTAGATAAATAATTAGTGCATCTCTATGCTGGCATTAGAGATGTTTTTGTCTATAGTAGGTGACTATTAATACAGAGACTCACAACTGGCCAATGTGCAGAGAAAAACATACTATAGAGTGCACAGCTGTAAATGTATATAACTTACCCCAAAATTTAGGGATCATCATGGGATCAAGAGGGGGCAGAAGGATTCTAAGAGATGGATGTAGTGGACATTTTTAGTGAAACTGTATTTGCAGACATGACAAATGCACACATGAACTCACAGTGGCCATGATTGTATGAATAAGTCAGCAAAAAAAAAATCCTAGCATGAATGTTGGAGAGGCTCATGAAGTTCCACTCCTAATTGAAGACCTACAGGCCACTGATGGCTAGTGGTGGAAGGAGAGTCTCCAGGAGGCTAATCAGTCTCCAGCAGGTGGTCCCATACCCAGACCCAGTAAGTGGATTCAGTTGACTTAAAATAGAGCTCATGAAGTTGAGAGGGAGAAATGGAAAGTGGTTTAGGAAAAGGGACAGAATCAGGGTTGACTTGATCAAAACAAGTAAAGTACATGTATGAAATTCTTAAGCACTAAAAAAAGGAAAAGGAAGGATAACTATAACAAATAAATAAAAAAACCCTCAACTACCCTTAAAGCATATTATATTCAAACTACAGGAAACCAAAGACAAACACAAAGAATAATCTTGAAAGAATGTTAAAGGGGGATATATTTAAGCTATACATAGACCTGGACCACAGCAGATTTCTTTCTATCAATCAGTCTCATCTCTAGACAGTGGAGTGCAATATTCAATGTGGAAAAAAGTCTCTGACCTATAACTCTCTATTTAGTGAAAGCATTCTTCAGAAATGAAGGAGAAACAAAGACTTACTCAAATGAAAAAAATTGAAGGAATCCATTCCTAGGAGACCTGCCCTGAAGAATATGTTCAAAGAATTGTCAAGAGAAAAAAATAGAACAGAAACTCAGGTCTACATAGCAAAGGAAAGAACACTGAGAGAGGAGTAAATGAAGGGAAATAAAATATATTTCTCTTGTTCTTATCTAAGAGATGATTAAGTGGCAACATCAGTCTGTGCATGTGTGCGTGTATGTGTGTGTGTGTTTGTATGTCTGTGTGTGTGTGTGGCGGTAATAACAGAATATGGGCAGATAAATGATAGTGTCCTGGGGTGAGGAGGGAGGAACTGTGATAAGGGGCACTCTACACATGAAGTATTGCCTGAAGGCAGACCTAGACCTAGCTTAATATATACATGAAAACTTTAGGGAAAGATTACTGTTTTCAAAGTTTGTTTGTGCTTTCATTTTGAGGTTGGGCATCACTGGATAGCTGTGGCTGACTTCAAAACTGAGATACTCCTGCACTACCACCTGAGTAGGGTTATAGGTATATGCCACTGTAACTTGCTAATAATAAATATTATGTTGAGAAAGGAGAGAGAAATGAATTATGAAAAAAGTGTTCAACTGAAGTCGAGTTGGGTTGGCTACTGTGGTACATCCTATAATCTAAACATTTGGAGGACTGATGTAGGAGGATCAAGGATTCTAGAATAGCCTGGATTGTATAACAATTCACTATCAAAGTAAAAACAAAATAAATCTAAACAAAACAAGAAACAAACACCAGAGCAGAAATAAAAAGGTGAGGAAGAGAACCTAATGCAAAGTTGGGCACATCATCCAACACTGAAGATGGGGGCTGGGGAAAGGAAGCTGAGGCTCTCTAAACCACTGAAGAATGAAATTACTGTCCAGGACAGGATGCATGTATTTAGAATCCTTCCGTGTGACTGCTTGTTTACTTTAGTCAATAACTGCTCTTCCAGAGAGGACAAAAGAAACAAGTTTTACTCCATCTATGTAAATATCTATGCAGCATTCTATGCATGCATGAGTGTATGTGTGATCTATACCTAGCTATCTAATCTATCACCCATCACAGTATCTGTGAAAATCATCTTTTTAATAACTCATCTACCCTAGTTTCTATCCGCCTTTCTATTTTTCTATTAAGTGAGAGAACATTGGTCAGATAAGGTAGTTTCATTCACACTCCTGTGTTTTTTAATACAGAGTAATCAAGTAGTTAGACAGGACAAGATGTCATTGGGAAGTTTAATCTGAACCCCAGAGAACCTCAGCAAGCATGCCAAACTATGTGTGAACGGAAATACCATATTTAAATGTCAGGCTATTTTGAGATTTCTCAAGCTTTAATTAAACTTGCATACAGGTTGCATGTTTGGAGTGCCTGATGAGTTTCTGAACGGAAGAAATAATTGTCTGTCTGCCAGATGGATTTTGCCTAAACTTTCTCAGCAATGTTTAAAATAGCATCTTTTCCCCCCTTTTATCCACAAAATGCTTCCCCAGCATTCCACTGGTGAAAAGTTTTACTCATCAAATTGCTTAGTAAGAAGGTCCCTCCCTCAATATCCACAGCTCCAAGTAGAGTTTCCCAAATGCCCTGTGCCAGAGGACAAATATCCAATGCTACAATTAAATGTGTTTAGGTTAAAAAGAAGCTTGTACTGGGCAATAGTCGAGGAAATGAAGGGATTTTTTCTAGTCCTTGACCCTTCTTGTTCCTGTGACCTTAGAGAGAGCTTAAGGGATTTTTTGATATTTCTGTTCATTCATGTGAAAAGGCTGCAGGATTAGGAACCAAATCATCACCTTATATATCCATTTATGAACACATTACTAATTACTTTTGCTGAAAACAGAAGCCTCTTTCTCTGCTACAGGAAACTGATTATGCTTAAAAGACTGGCTTTTGTGTTCTTGTGGTATTCAGATATGAAAGGGTTCAACTGGGCAAGACTTCTTTGTGAATTCTTTTTTTTTTTTTTTTTTTTTTGTTTTTCGAGACAGGGTTTCTCTGTGGCTTTGGAGCCTGTCCTGGAACTAGCTCTTGTAGACCAGGCTGGTCTCGAACTCACAGAGATCCGCCTGCCTCTGCCTCCCGAGTGCTGGGATTAAAGGCGTGCGCCACCACCGCCCGGCTTCTTTGTGAATTCTTAACCCTAGTTTGTGATATGCAATTAGACATTCAGAGCTGGATGCAGGAACCCAAGTAGCTCTGTGAACATATTGGAGAGACTGTGTTAAGAGGAATTGTGTAAAAGTCATCTACCAATTGGGACACACCGTACACAGACACATACACAGAGACAGCAGACAGACGGATACACACATATCTGTTTCTTGAAAGCGTTTCCCGACATTCATGTATTATAAAATAAATCCTAAATTGATACATTAATACTATTTGGAAGTGGATCCTTTGGCTGACAATTAGGTCATGTTGGCAGGGACTTCATTAAAATAAGGAGCTCCAGCAGGGTGTGGTGCCGCAAACCTTTAATCCCAGCACTAGATTAGGTAGACAGAACACTGAGTTCCAGAGCAGCCTGGTCTACACAGTGAGTTCGAGGTTAGGCAAGGCTATATAGTGAGAGCCTATCTCAAAAAAAAAAAGAAAAAGAAAGTTGCTTTCTAAAAAGAGTCAGCATGCTTGCTCCCTCAAACATGATGTAATACAGAAGCCATCTCCAGAGTCAAGAAAAAGGTCTCAGCTGATGCCACTACTTAGACATCACTGCTTGGGAAGAACTTCAGAGAACTAAGAGCCAGAGGATTTCTATTTCTTGTAAGTTATCTAGGTTTGAGTATTTCATTACAATAACAGAAAACAGACTAAGACAAACCTTTACATATGTATATATCACATATACTAGCATCTCAAACTATGGGTTATGAACCTGAATATGGTCACATGACTGAATTGAGTGGCTGTGAAAATTTGGCAACAGGAAAAGATTTCTGATCATTCAATGATTGTGCCATACAATACTGAGAGGTACTTGCCAGAAACATCTCTGCCAGAGTCAAGACAACTGTGTATTATGAATTAGCATGCTTTACTATTCATACAAAGTTTTATGCATCTATCAAAACATAAGAATTTAAAAATAGAAAAAAAGACCTAAATATTTTTCTACCATCATTACTCAGTATCTAAGAATCAAATTAATACTGTCTTTGAGTTGCATGGGAATCTTTAATTTATAAATTTCTATTGAAGTTGCATAACAATTTTTAAGTAAATTTTGAGATGGAATTAGGCTGAATTTTCAAGAATTCCTGGAATATCCATAAACATGGTTCTACCATTTTGTATTATATAAGGTTGTGAATTTATACTCTCAGCATTAATGAATATGAAATTACAGTATCCATCAACTTTGGAAACAGTGTATATGCCCCCTGTCCTTTGGTTTCAAATATTCAACCAGGATTTAATGTTGTAGAAGTAAACAAGAATATTTAGCTCATAAATATGAAAATTTGCCTTTACCTTAATGAATGGTAAACATAACAAAAATTGTTTGTTTTAACACAAGTAATATTTCATTATATTAAGCGTGAGGCAACCAAGGTCCAGGGAGACTTAATTCTTAAACAAAAGTCATATCCATAGAAACACATCACATTATTTGAATGTGGTTTACCATATTTTGTTTTTTGAAAGGCACTCTTACAGAAAAGTACAACTGGAGATAGTAAAAAAGATGACAAGATACTATACTAATTATAAAGACATTAAATTACATCCAAGCAATGTTTTTATTTTTATAATTCTTCGCTGAGAATGGTAGTGCACACCTGTAATCTTAGCATGCAGAAAGCGGTGGCAGATGGATCTCTATGAATTTGAGGCCAACCAGGTTAACAAATAGAATCCCATGCCAACCAGGGCTACATAGTGAGACCTGGTTGTTGTGGAATATTAATTGAAGACGTGTTACATTTGTTTATGCTGTGGAACAGTTGATTAATAATGCAAAGATGTTTTGCATTCTTTTATGTTGTATTTGTTTAACTCTGTGTTACTTTGCCTGTCTAAAACTCCTAATGGCCTAATAAAGAACTGAATGGCCAGTAGCTAGGCAGGAGAAAGGATAGGTGGGGATGACAGGCAGAGAGAATAAATAGAAGGGGAAATATGGGGAGAGAGAACTGGGGAACAAAAGATGGAGGAAAGGAGGAGGTCAGGGGCCAGTCACCCAAATACACAGCAAGCCACAGAGTAAAAAGTAAAGAAAGGTATATAGAATAGAGAAATATAAAAGCCCAGAGACAAATGGCAGATGGAATAATTTAAGAAAAGCTGGCTAGAAACAAGTCAAGCTAAGGTCGGACATTTATAAGCAAAAACAAGTCTCTCCGTGTATTTATTTGGGAGCTGGGTGGCAGGCTCTTGCAAAGAGAAAAGAGTAAAAACAAAACAAAACAAACAAACAAACAAAATACAACCTGTATTAGTAAATAGATATTTTTTATGATTATCAGTAAATATTTGATTTTCATACTTTTTTAGTATACCTACATATCCTTGGTCATGTAAAAAAAAGTCACAGGCTAAGAGTCATGAGTGAAAGAAGTTTAAGCAGCCTTGGATGTATATTATGCATATGTAAGTGTGTACAAGTATTATTTTTTCAGAAAAAGCTGTAATATACAGGTAGTCCCTAATCATTTACTGATTTCAACTTTGCATCAGTATGGGCACACATGAAATTATAAAATTGTTTACTGAAGTCACAAAGTACAATGTTGTTGGAGTCCTCTGAATTTGTGCAGTGCACTACACAGCTCTCTCTAGCAGAATCACTATATTTAGAAACACTCACAGGGGACAATAGACTATAAAAGAGTAGGTTCTGAATGTAGAAACATGAGAAAAGCAATGGGAGCATGAGTGAAATTCATTTAAAAGTTAAAGTTTGTCAAGGGGGTGGGTGTTTAAATTTGGCATTAAGTCATTTAAACTATAAAGTAAGTACTTTGAAAATAGTCCGAAATATCTTCTGAAGGACTTAACAAAGAGGAACTCTATGAAGTGGTGGAAGGAGCCATATTCTCTGAGTAGATACAAGGGAGAGTTAGAGAAGGCTACCAGTGCTGGCTAAATGTAGTTTTCAAACACAATTCAGTAAGAGTATCATGCTAGGTAGAGCAGGGTCAGTCTGTAGAGTGTATTCCAGAAACCTGGCTCTCTTCAGATTGTTCTGCAATTATCCAAGAGATCACCATTTTGCATATTTTAGGAACTAATAATCCTCAAGCAATTCACTTTTTTATGGGTTTACCTGTTTATTAGCTCAATTCTGGGGACTGAATTGGACCTTGAGCATGCCAGGTAAGCAATGTACCTTGGAACTACACATCCAACTCTCTATTGAGTTTTGATAAGTAGCTTGTTGTGTATGTTTGAGATCATATATAAATAATTATTCTTTGGCATGCAATCCTTCAGGAAAAGATTCAGAACTCACTTTATAAGTTGAAAAGTGGAAAAACAGTCATAAATTAAGATATATGTTAAAAAAAACTGTGTACATGACATACAACATAATCAGCTGCTTACAAAGCTGATATAATAAGCTGATGTTAGAAAAATGATTAGCATTGGTCCTCAAACTATTTTTAGCTAGGAAAAGAGTAAGTGCATATGATGACAGTCGGACTAGCAAATATTAATATTCAGTGTTTACTGTGAGCCAGAGTTTGTAAGTTGTTTGTGTATATTAATCTAAATAATGCTTTACAGTCCCATAAGATAATTGTGCATCACTGTGGTTGAATTTGGCAGAGGTAAAGGAGCAGACAAATGCTTTCAGACAAGACTTACCCATAAGTCTTGGTATGGAGTCTAAATTTAGTCTGCTGTCTTACACAACTCAGAACCATTGATAACTATAGGAAATTGAAATGTTTCTAAAATAAAGACATTTCTAAGCTGAAATGTATTTCTTTATGTAGAATTATTTCCTACAATAGAAATAAAACTAATTCTAGATGTCGTCTGTGAGGAAAGCATCATCTCCGGTGATGAGAAAGAGACTAAACCTTCAAATATTTGTTCTCATTGAGCAATTTCCAGCTGGGCTATATTTGGGTACAGGAGCTCAGATCACCTTTGTGGACTTTTCCTGGGACTTTGTCAATCTTTTCAGGAAACACTTTGTTCCCTGACAACTTTCTAACTTGACTAAGAATAAATTCTCGCAAAACTTTTGCTGGTGAGCAAACATCAGAGGATGTTCTGGGGTCACCTCTGCCTGGGCATCTTGTTCTTTGCAGATAATTTGATATTCATCACGTATGTGCTAAATGGCAAGCGCATGTTAGCCTAGACTTAAAAAAAAATATTTTGAAGAACTGTGCACTTGAATTTTTAACAAAGTTGGAGAACTTAGATTTCACAGCTGTCAACTGTCTCGTTCAATTTTTCTCTGTCAGGTCTTGGGTTTCAGAGTTGAATTGGCCATAGCCAAGTGAATGAGGAGTGAAGAATCTGGATAAAGATCTAAGGAGGAGTCCAGAGTAACAGAACAGTATACACTATCAATTTATAACCTGCAAATTAATCTCCCTGAAAGTATCAAAGGTATACTTTACAAGAATACTTTGGTAAGAAAATACTTATCAAATGAGAGTACATTAGCCTGTTTCTTTGGAATCATGTAACAATTTCATTTTTTTTTTAAAAAAATTAAGCTTTTAATTTTAAAAGTGCTTTTTTTTTTCAAAATTAAGCACCAATATTTTCTTGCTTAATGATGACATTAGTTTGGTTTGATAGATTCTTGCCATTGCCTAGGATCCATTGAGTGATTTGGGCTGAAAATATGGTTTGCTCTGAAAATATGAGGACCTGAGTTCAAATCCCCAGCACCCACATTAAAAAGCAAACTAAAGACCAGGCAAGGCTAGAAGTGATGGTAACCTCAGCACTCAGGTGTAGAGCTAAGCAGATCCTCAAAGCTCACTGGCTAGCTGAAAATGCATGCTTCTGGTTCAATGAAAGACCCTGTCTCAAGACAGTCTGGTGGAAAATGATAGAGGAATATACCCAATGTCCTCTTCTGGGTTCTGTATGAATACATACAAGTGCATGCATATACAGAGCCATGTGTATGTCATCACAGAGAGAGATATGGATTTTATCATTACAGTTAAAATCCAAGATGTGAATTAATTTCAGGTCAAGGGTCCCTCCTTATATGAAAATTCTAGTGGAGCTAATTATATCATTGTTATTGTTCTTAATCACACATATATGTCAATAGACATTAGGAAAAGAATCAGGCTGTTTTGATAACACATGTCAAGGTCTGATTTGGGGCTAAAGAGACCACTGAGTTGTTAAGAGGAAACAGAAAACTTTCTGTTTTTCCAGAGGCCCTGAGTTTGGTTCCCAGCACCCACATCAGGTGGCTCACAACTACTATAACTTCAGCTCCAGAGAATCTGATACCTTCTGATCTCCATGGCTCCTGCAAGCATGTGGCTTACACGTATACAGACATTCTCACACAAACACAAAAAAGAACTATGCTCCTTGTATATATTCCAAATGGCAGTAAAGAGTTGACTTTAGCATTATATTGAGTCATTTCCAGAGGGATCTTGAGAATATTTGAACACATGTGTAAAAAAGGAAACCAATTGTATAATTGTCCACAGGAAATTGGAGTGGCAAAAAGGGTTCTTTACAGCCAAAGACCACACCATGGAAAGTGTGGTGAAAGTGTAAGTACATTTTCAAATTCAGGTTTTGTTCATGTTTGAGATAGGAAAATGTTGTCAGGGTTTGTCTCCTGCCCGGTTCCCACAATCATTCAGTCCCAAAGAAATCACACAGAGGTCCACATTAGTTATAAACTAATTGGCCCATTAGCTCAAGCTTCTTATTAACTCTTATAACGTATATTAGCTCATTATTCTAGTATATGTTAGGCACATGACTTGGTACCTTTTTCAGCGAGGTAGTCACATCTTGCTTCCTTTGCAATGGGGTAAAGACTGCAGAATAGGACTTCCTTCTTCCCAGAATTCTCCTGTTCTCATTGACCCACCTCTACTTCCTGTCTGGTTGTTCTGCCTATACTTCCTGTCTGGCCACTGGCCAATCAGTGTTTATTTAAAATATAATTGACATTGCCCCACATCAGAAAAAGATTGGAAATGTAAGATTTTGTTCCCTAGTATAAAGTATTCTTTTTTAAAACAACATACTTGTTTTGTTTTGTTTGTTTGTTTTGAGGCAGGGTTTCTCTGTATCTTTGGAGCTTGTCCTGGAACTTGCTCTGCAGACCATACTGGCCTCAAACTCACAGAGATTCGCCTGCCTCTGCCTCCAAAGTGTTGGGATTAAAGGAGTGAATCGCTAGCTCCTGGCAGTTTAAAGTATTCTTATCCTTGCTAACACACAAACTTACTATCTGCCTTTCAAAAAAGGAAGACAAAATTAGAAAAATGAATAACACATATTTCAATTAATGATTAAAAATACAAGTGTCTGGAGACATAGATGTTTCTCTGGTATGCCACTCTTTAAAAATTGTTCAGGAAAAATATGGACAGAATTAAGAGAAAAACAAAATTAGTTTTCAAAATATTGGACCTTTTCACAGTGATATAGATTTAATATTAATAAAAAATAATCCCTCAGAACGGGCAGTTTGACCAGAAAAGTCAATTCTTAAATATTTTTAATAAAAACCAAATCATCTAAACCATCCACTTCTTCTGAATAACTTGTAATATGAGATGATCAAAGAAGCAGAAAGCAAATGAAGTGTAGAAGGTAAATGATCACATTTATGAACATGAATTGGCTCCTAGCAAAGGAATTCACTTAGCAAATATTTATTAGCCTCCTGTGAATACTTTGATAGTTTAACTTTAACATTTAATTTTATGGTTGGAGACGTCACTATTCTTAATACAGTTAGGATATAAATAAAAACAATTATGTACTATATAGATACATATGGATGATGGTAATGTAGAGGTGGATAATTTCTAGTTCTTACATTTTAATAGTCAAATCTCTTGAAAAATCTGTCTAAACAAATTAACTATAAATTAGTAGTAATTTTTGTAGTATAATGAATGAAATAACATGGAAACAAAGAGCAAGGAGTTACAGTCTATTTGGGGTGTTGATTAGATTCATGCGAATCAGTTCTTGAAGTGTAAGTGGGAATATTCCAAGGCATGCTATTGTAACATGAGAGATGCCCATCTACTCATCATTACTCCCAACCCAAACATTTAAGCCCTTGCGATGGAAGCTTTCATTTACTGAGGCCCTTGAGGGAAGCAGTAGTTTTTTACTTGTGGATCTTTCTAGGGAGCCTTCTGGAATCATGAGAGCAATACAAGGGTATAAGTTCAATCATTTCAAGAAAAGTGAGATATTAACAGATACAGATGGCAGACGGGTTGAATACAGATGCTTAAAAGAAATCCCACACTAGCTCAGAATTGAGTATAATAGAGGGTTATTTATTTAGGGGTAGATTCACAGATTACCCTCTGCTTGAATGGGGAACAGCATCTGAATCCCACAGCCAGAAGAGAGAGGCCAGATGCATAAGAGGCCACACCCAAGTGGGCGGGTAACTTAAAGGCTACTGGCTATAGGAATTCCTACAGCAAAGGGTTGTGCATTGTGGTTAAATCCATGTGGTAAATAAGACTTGACACTGCACACACTTTTGAGGGTAAGAATGGAGTCAGAACAGGCAGGCTGTACTCTTGGTTTGTTTTTGTTTGTTTTTAGCATAGGGTGTTAGTACTTTCTGGATGTTAATTGGGAAGGTGGTTTGGGTTTTCTCTATGACGGGCTATAAATTTATATTTTAGCAGTGCACTTTTGCATTAATATATAATGCATTTGAAATCTCTGAACCCCTTTCTTTCTTAGCTTTTCCTAAGAAAAAATGAAGTCTGTAAAAAAAAAAAAACTATGTGACAGTCCTAGATTTAGCTCATTTTAACAAAGGTCACAGCATTTCTGAGTAGTAAACATTAACAAGATCTTTCCAGTGTCTGGATGCTTGGCAGACATGCCTCCATCTGGAATACATGACTGGAGTCTAGACAGGGGGACAGACGTGGGCCTGTATAGCACATGAGCATCTGTGAAAGGCAGACAGATCCTCTATTTTTTTTTCAGCCACAGCCATGAAGTGAATTAAGGCAAAGACTTCCTCTTTGCTTGAATCTAGGAGACTCCTGCAGGCTTAGAAGGGGCTTGCCTTACTGTTTCAATTTGGCTTTTGAAACCCAAATGACTAAGAGGGACTTGCGATGCTGCAGTCAGGAACACAGGCTTATTTTAGGGCTAAACCAGCAACACCTGGATTCTATTCCTAGGCTATTTCCTCCTGTGACGATAATATCAGCAATTAATGCACTTGTACTTTAAGCTTTACTTTTCAGGGAACACAGCCCTTGGGAAGGCCAGCTAATTAATTTCTGTAATGTTTCAGATTAGTTTTATTGTATATTTTATGACCTTGAAGATAACTGATTATTAAATCACAGAAATATTAAATTACTCTTGAAAGCACTTCCTGTAAGGGAGTGATGGAAACCGGCCTTACAGGCCTTAGACAGTCTAACAAGTTTTTCTCCCACTACTCCAGTGCAGGTCAACAATGTGCCCATCTATTTGTTAAGAAAGAGGAAAACATTCAGAAACAAAGTAATATTACTAACAAAAAAGTAATATGCTTCAATGTTCTAAGGAAAACGTATGTTTATATGAAGTTACCTGAAATTGTCTGTAGTAGGACGGATCAAATACCTTCTGGGATATGATGACATCATTTGGACACTTACCCATGGGGACCTGGGTTAGAGTGTTACCTTTGTCACTCATGGCTACTCTTACTCTGGTCAAGATACTTGGTAATTTGAAGTAACAATTTTCTCATGTAAAATAATTAATAGCTATTGTTAGTGTGTTACTTTTTGCCTTAAGCCTCAGCTTTGCAGCTCAGGACACTGCCATCTTTTACTGGAATCTCTGCTGCTCATGTGCAATTGTTTTCTCCTGTTGCGTTCTCACCTGTCTCTGTCTCTGTTCCACAAATCTATTGGAACTGTCTTTTAAAACCATACCAGTTGTGCAATTCTTTTGCCTAAAACTCTGTATTAACATCCATTCATGTTGAGACTACTAATATCCATACCACGCTGAATATCTTTGATCTTGTTTAATATTGGAAATTAATTGTGCTCAAGCCTGGTTAGAACTCGGATATGAGAATAAAACATAAATTTCTTACCATGGTCTAAAAGTCTTTCAATAGCCTAGTCCTTGTTCAACCTTTGGTCTCATCTTGCCAAGATGTCTTTCCTTGTTCACTATTTACTTGTTATTTACTATTATTACTATTTACCTATCCATAGACCGAATGAGTTTGTTCTATGTTTAGGCTTTTGCCTATTTCTAAGTGGTTTTATATTTATTTACTGCATTAAAGCTTAGGGCAAATATTTTATATTGAGTGTTCATCCTCAACTACTCGATTTACAGTAGCCTCTCTTTTCAGTTTCTTACACTCTGGTACAATTTGCCCTATTAGTTAATTATGTAACTTTTGTCAGTTTCTTCTCACCTTAATGAAGGGCAGCAATTTGTGTATTCTTAGCGTGTACTCCCTGAGTTTTGAGTGATACTTCACAGTCTAGCATGTGCTAACCACTTAGTGAATAAATTTTTGGATAAATAATGAATAAATTTAAATTCAATAATGCATGGACGTGTTAGCTCACATTGTGTCTAAATTTGCTGTTTATATTCTTGCTCTTGGGACCTTCCGTATTCATTCTGTTTTATTCTATGCTTATACTCTCCTAGCCATTAGGAAATAATGATAACAATAGCTAGTACTTATTGAGTAAAAATTAAATGAGAGACTCAAAATATTTTACAAGTTTTCTAACCTCTATGATATACATTATTGTGATTCTAATTATTAAGATGAAGGAACTGAAGAAGAGTAGGGTCAAATAAGAAACAAAGTCAGCAGGTGGATAAACTGGGCTTTACAGTGAGGCAGCCTGGCCCCACATTCATGATCATATTACTAACCTGCTCAAACCCCCTTTGTTGACCTAACAAAAGTTTCCTAACAGTCACAGAACTTTCATACTCTTTGTTTATTTACTTGTGTGCATGTAAATCTAACATCAGTTGAGTATCATTTGCAAGCCAGGCACTGACCTAGGTTCTAGTACTGAAGAAGATGATCTGCTCTTTTGTCTGTTCTTTTGAGAGAAGAAATAAAAAGTGAAAGATACGTGAACATCCTTAATTGTCCTATACTTTCAGCAGAACATCAGACTTTTGATAAACGAGTAGACATTTAGATATTTTATAACCTAAGGTTGTCCTTTTATGACAAATAATGGGCTTAGAGACTTACAAGGTGACTCTCAGATACCTGATTTCTCCAAACACTGCTGCAGCTTTCAGAGTAACCATAACTTGAGCACCATCAGGGCCTCCAAGAACTTGGACTTCTCCATGCTTGATGATGTACATTTCCTTACCAATTTCCCCCTAAGTGTCATATTAAAAAAAAGAAAATTTTAATCATTTTATTTTTTAACTGTTATAACCCAAATAAAAAAAAATTAAGATCTTAGAGAGGAGCAAATACAAATAAAGGAAACAAGGAATATCATGTGAAGGTATTTATTTTAAGATCTGGGATAATTTGAGATGTTGGAAGACATTACTTTCCATCATGTGAGTCCTGCAAACCATCACAAGGCACGAGAAGATACACTGGTCACTGTATTATCTCAGGAGTGGGCATGGGCAGAAAATGTATCGTATTGATTGATGTACTGATCATATTGGTGGTTGAATCTGCTGCTTTTGGGCTCCATTGCTCAACCCTAAAGAAGATGTTTTATGTAACATAGGAGCCTGAATTTCAGCCATTCAAAGTCAATCCTATCTTCTGTCTGTATCACTGAGGTATGATTCAGGAAACAGGAGATCTTGAAGCTCTTACTCCATATTGAAAGACTGTCAGTGCAGTTGTTTTCACTAAGTTCTTGTTTGTATTGACAAATCTCAAGGTCAGAGTAATAACCAACAATTTACCTCTTACAGTGTGTTCATAGTTACTGATCAATGGTGCTATTTTGTACCTCTGAGGCAGAATGGATATTCGAATATGAATAGAATAGCGAAGTTCACAAGACCAAATATGTAGCTATGTTTAACATTTAATGTAAATACAATGATTTTTTTTATATATACCTACCGTCTAAACTAGAATATGAGCCACCGGTTTTCATGTAGTTATAAATCCAATCCTATTTAAGAATTATGTAAACTGCTAGGAAGATGGCTCAAGCGAATAAAGGGCTTTTTATGAAAGCATAAAGACTGAGGTTCAGATTCCCAACACTTACATAGAAGCCAGGCAAGAAGGATGACCTGGCTATAATCCCAGTGCTCAGCAAATAGAGACAGGAGGTTCCCTGGCAACCTGGCTACCTAGACAAGTTGAGCTGGTTAGTTCCAAGTTTAATAAGAAACTTTTTATTTAAGTAAGTAAATGTACAAGAATGTAGGACGACCTTTAGGGTAAACCTTTGGTGTCCACACTCATATACATACATGTAGGCTCACCTGCAAACATGAAACCACACAGACCAGCCTGCATACATACGTGAATGTATGTCACACACATACATATGTACCCCTTCTACTCTCCCAACTCCCCCTCACCCACCAAACCTAAAACAGCTCTGGACTTGTGGAGATACTTTGCTTGTGTCTTTGTGGTTGACTAAAATGTATTCATGTGATCCTCGAGATTTAGGATTGAGGGTGATTGTACCTGATTTCTTTAGTCTTTCCACTGTATATTTTTTGTCAGTGTTCCTAACTGTATTTTTTGTGTATTTGTATCATAATACAGTGTCCTAACTATTATTTTGTATAATAAACATTAAGTTATAAATTTAATGTTATGCTAAATAATGTTAAATAATTTCAATCTCTATAAAATAAACATGACATACAAGAATCTTATTAACACTTTAAGTCAAAATATGTTATTAGTTTAGTTTATCTATTTGTGTGTGTGTGTGTGTGTGTGTGTGTTTGTAAAGGCCAGAAGAGGGTTTAGCTATCTTCTTCTATTGCTCTCCATGTATTCCTTTGAGACAAGGTCTCTTCTTGAACCTGGAGCTTGTTTTTTCTTTGTTCTTTTGGAAATTAGTAAGCCCAAGAGGTTCTCTTGTACCCACCTTCCCTCAGAGCTGGAGATAAAGGCGTGGGTGCTGCATCTGAGCTCCAGGCCCTATGATTGTAAAACACTTTTAACTGCTAAGCCACATCTTCAGCCCAGGTCATTGCAGTCTAAATAGGCAAGTCTACATAATACTTGCCATTATTTGGGTAATAGTCCCTATAAATTGTCAAAATAAGAAGGGTTTTAATCACTCTGAGTTATTGTTGTAGTTTTAATATCTCCCACGAGGACTTTGTCTCTTTTATTTATCACCAGAGCACTTGTTTCTCCTGTGGTAAGTTTGATTTACCTTTTTATGTGGTTCACGCTAACAGATTGTGACTCACCGGGAAGAAAGCCCTTATCAAAGGCCAGTAACATTACTGTAGACATTTTAGACCACAGAACCACGAGCTAAATAAATCTTTATCTTTCATAAATTATCTAGTGTGTTGTATGCTCATACATAACAACAAAAGTGAAGTAAGCACTGTCATGACTGAAACTATGTCTACTTTATTCCGGTGCTGAGGGCAAGGCATGATGTATAAAAGGCACTCATTTATGAATGAAGAAAATATTGTTTAACTGTTTCTAAAGTTCCAAAGTCCTAGGGTATTTTCCTGAAAATCAAATACTTTACCATTATCATGTTGGAATATTCAATTATGAAATTTCACCTCTTCATTCATATCTGAAAAAACAAAATTCTTATCCTAAACATATATTTACAGGAAATATAGGTTGAAGCAGAAGTTGCAATATATAGAGATTTTATTATAGTTATTTATATCATTTCAATGTCAATAATAATTTGCCTTTGTGTAGTACTTTGAAAATTTATCAAAGTAGGGGGCTGAAGAGATGGCTCAGCAGTTAATTCTTAGCACCCACATCAGGAGGCTCACAACTGCCTTAGCTCCAACTCCAGGGGATCTAGTGTCCTTTTTGGATCTCCTGAAACACCTGCATGTATGTAGTATATTGAAGCATGATTAATAAAAACTCAGGGAGAAAAACTGGTGTTCAACCTGAAGGTCAGAAAAGTAAAATAACCAGTCACTGGTTCTTACCTCTACCTCAGTCCGAAACAGCAGTCCTGCCTCCAGGAATTTCAGAATGAGACTGTGAGTGAGAGCTGTCTCCTCCTGTTTTATAATCCTCTCTAGGGATGGGATTAAAGGCATGCACTGCTTGATTTCTATGGTAAACTAATGTTACTACTGGGATTAAAGGTATGTGTTACCACTGCCTGGTCTGTAAGGCTAACCAGTTTTACTCTCTGATCTTCAGGCAAGCTTTATTTATTAAAATACAAATGGCATGCCACTACAGCATATACTTATACAGAAATGTATACAAGCACATAAATAAAAATAAGCCTTAAAAATCATCAAGTTAATGGATATTTGCATATCTTCTTGTTTTAAATCATATATTCATTCCCTCAGAGCACACTGCTTTTTATCTGGAAAATATTTTGTTCTTCATTTAATTCTTGTAAAAATCCCAGTGAGAGGTGTCTCTTATTTCTGCTTTTTTGAAAATTGGAAATTAGAGGTTATATAAGCTAAGAGTTTCAAGCAAAAACTACAAGGCTGACCAGTGACAGCATTAAAACTGATAACACCTATATCACCTGACATACATACAGATATACTGTATCTTTTTTTTTTTTTTTTTTTTTTTGGTTTTTCGAGACAGGGTTTCTCTGTGGTTTTTTGGTGCCTGTCCTGGAACTAGCTCTTGTAGACCAGGCTGGTCTCGAACTCCCAGAGATCCGCCTGCCTCTGCCTCCCAAGTGCTGGGATTAAAGGCGTGCGCCACCACCGCCCAGCCAGATATACTGTATCTTACAATGAGTATAGTACCAAGACTGATGTCTTAATAACCAATGGAATAATATGAACAGTTTTAAAATAAAGTAAGTCACTTGAAAATTAGTGTCCTTTTACTCTA
Source organism: Chionomys nivalis (assembly GCF_950005125.1). Classification (NCBI taxonomy): domain Eukaryota; kingdom Metazoa; phylum Chordata; class Mammalia; order Rodentia; family Cricetidae; genus Chionomys; species Chionomys nivalis. Next base: position 824,116 of record NC_080101.1, read on the forward strand.
GGAAGGATCCCTAGGTGAGGGTCCTATTCCTGTTATTATTATTTTTTGTATGAAGTAATTTCAAGGAGTTGGAATGATGTTTCAAAGGCAGTTATTACAACTGACTGGAAGTACAAGCACATAATGGGTACTTAAATATAGTTCAGAACTTCTAATTATTTCTTAATGATCATTTTGATAATTTCCCAAGGAGATCAGGCATAATCAGCGATCCTAAACTTCCACTACCTCTTGCATATTTCTGGGTTAATTTAAGCCTTTTCTGCAAGCTTAATTAGCATTCAGATGAAGTAGACACCACTTCAAGAGAACAGAGGCTGACAGCATGTTCAAAGCAAGATTGACCCTAACTTATGACTGTTTCTTGTGCTAATTTGGAGAAAGTGTTGAAAGGCAAGCACTTCAGGTAGAGCAAGGTAACTCTCAGTGAGAGTGTATGCCAGAAAAATTAGAATTCTTGTTCTGGAAGCTATTCCCAAGGCTAGTGGGGAACATCACAACCCTCGGGGTACCTTATCAGAAGAGAGAGATGATACAGAGTGGTTCCTTTACTATTAACACCATGAGGAACTTATTTGGAGGTGAAACTCCCAAAACTCTACTGCAGAAACACTGGATGAAAACCTTTGGAAGTCCCAGAAATCTAAGCCTTGAAAAGCTCGCTGGTTATTTTCTGTATGGTAGCACAGCACCCCCAGAAGACTCCCAAGTAGTCTTGAAGGCCCACAGACTTTCTCAAAGCAGTTTAGAATATCGAACCTGAACCCTGCCATTGCTTCAGTTATTTAGGTATCCTCTAATTGAGCATGACCTGTTTTCCTCTTTTCTGCAAGTCCTTGTGGAAATAGTAAATACATATCAAATTGAATTCAGCTACTTAAACTTTGGTCAAGTAATAGCTTTTGTTCTCTGTCAATATTTAGAATCAGGCAAATCTTCATTTAGAAAAAAAAAAGCCTAAAAATTAAATCAAAACCAACAAGAGTCACTTGCATTCTTCTGCCTCCCCTTTCCTCCACTTTTGTCTTTCTTTTCCTCACAGGTATGCACTCACTTGTTTTTATTATTGGATGAATTTGATATAATGATAAAATTAGAAAGCTGCATCCCTTCACCTCACACTTCCTTAAGCAAATTTGCATTGTTTCAAGGTACAAGTGCTGAAGTTTCTACTGCTATCTCAATAACCAGCCCCTGGAACAACTTGAATCTCTTTTAATGCACTCAGCCTTTGGCATTCCTGTGTGCCACTGCCCCCAGAGAAACTCTTAATTAGCCTTGTTTCTTTCTTTTGCTTTTTCCCTCTCTCCCATTTTAATGAGCTTGATTTCATTTCACTTACAATCACTCTGTATTCTACCTGGATGAGTTTATACGAGTTGTATATGCTTGGTTTCCAGTGTGCCAGAATCTCTCCTTCCTTCCTGTTATCGTTGACAGTTCCTTCTCAGTCACCCTTTCTGATTCCTCTTCATTGATCTCCTTAATAATATTGGTGCCTTCACAGTCACAGCCTCAGCCTTCTTTCTCATACCATGCCTTGACCTCTTAAAGCCAGCTTTCATTACATTCCAGTTGCCAAACATTCACCTTCGATTTCATCTTCTTTCATCTGATTGATTCCACCTGTAAGCTGGTATTTGCAACTGATGTATTTGAAATTTTTCACACCTCATTTGATTTTGTCTTTTCCCACTATTCTAGTTCCTTATTTGCTCCCATTACTTGAAGATGACAGGCTCTGTCTTGCCTCTCAGATCATTGCTGCAACTTCTCATAAAAAATATTAGCCCATCGATTTCCTTTTTCTTTCTTTCTTTTTCTTTCTTTTTTTTTTTTTTCTAAAGGACTATTTATCTTTAGGCTTTACAAAGGTCACAGCTGACAAACTGGCAACTTCTCTCTATCCATTTCCAATATAAATAAGTGCCTTCAGTATTCTGCCTTCTAACAACTTCTGTTCCTCTTTATATAAGAGCACACTTTACAGTTTTGCATTAAATTAATTTAATTTTTTGTTTCCTTTCTCTTCCTTCAAGTCAGTCTTTCTAATGGTCATATTTTGGAACTAGTTGGAAATTTTTTAGACTAATATGGGGGGACTCATCAGGACCAGCTGAATGTTTATGTGTGGAACTCAGACTCCTTAGTTCATATGATGCTGACATACTGTGATTTGAACACCTTGGTCTAGACTGTAAACCTCTGAAGGACTTTGGTTGTTTTTTGCTCATTACCCATTATAGCACCTGTCCCAGAATATTAAAAACTTTTTATTGCAGCTGGGAAGTGGTGGCATACACTTTAATCCCAGCACTTGGGAGGCAGAGACAGGTGGATCTGTGGGTTTGTAGTCAGCCTGGTCTACAGAGTGAACTCCAGGACAGCCAAGGCTACATAGAGAAATCCTGTTTCAATAAACAAATAAATAAACAAAACAATAACAACAACCTCCCCCAAACACAAACAGATAAACAAGATAATGACAACCTTCCCCCAAACGAACAAACAAACAACTGGCTTACTGTTTGTGGAATATGTGATTTAAATGGCTTTAACACACGTCTTACTGTAGTTTTCTACATTTTTCCTGCAGCCACAAATCCCTTCCTCTCTTCCTTGGCCCAGCCAATTCTTTTCCATACTTAACTGAATTCACTTAAGTTTATTTCCCAAGACTTATTACAGGTTTCTTCTTCAGAAGTCTTCCAGCAGCTGCCCTTGCTTTTGTCCTATAACCTGGTATTTATTCTACACTATTTTGGAATGGAGTAAGTGCTTTTTCTTTTCTTTTCTTTTTTTTTTTTTCTTTTTTTGGTTTGGTTTTTCGAGACAGGGTTTCTCCGTGGGTTTGGAGCCTGTCCTGGAACTAGCTCTTGTAGACCAGGCTGGTCTCAAACTCACAGAGATCCACCTGCCTCTGCCTCCCGAGTGCTGGGATTAAAGGCGTGCGCCACCATCGCCCAGCTTGGAGTAAGTGCTTTTTATCCACACTTACTTGTGAATTCTCCAAGGCCTGAGGTCATCTCCAATTTTTTGTATTATTCACTTTTATTTATATTTATATTTTATTTGTTTTTAAAATTTTATACAAGTATATATATATACCATCCCTTTTTTGTATCTCCTATTAGTCTCCTTTGTCCTCCTACACATTTTACTTCCACTTTAATGTTACATATACACATACTTCTATGTTCTATTTTAGATTTTGATTGTTCGCTTCATCATTGAGTTAGTTTCTTTAGATACAAAATTCAGGATCTCATTGTCTCTTGTTTTTGGAAAAGAACTTGCTCTGTAAATGAGGATGGCTTAGAACTGATGACTCAGAACTCTCTGTGTCTCTACTATTGACTCTGACTTTGTGATACTCTTGCCTCATCCTTTCCTGAGTGCTGTGATTATAGACATGTTCTTAATTATTTTTTAAGATATTGACCAGAGACTGGTGTGGTGATGGACACCTTTATTTCCAATGCTTGAGAGGCAGAGATAGGCAGCTCTCTATGAGTTGCAGGGTAGACTGGCCTACATAGTGGATTCCAGGCCAGCCAGGGCAAAATAATGAGACCCATCAATCTGTGTAAAAAGACAGACACAATATATGAACAGTTATTATTTCTTCAAGATAGAATTTCATGATTGTGGTTTATATTTTCTATTTAAGAAATAATAGACATATGATACTTTTGTAGTCATAAAATTCACAATAAAGATTTTAAAATGGCATTGATTATCTACTAATTGTGTGAAATAACAGATATCTTGCTGATGATGCAGAAAAAGCACCTATCACTTCTATAGTATGTCCTTCATTTAAAATGTTCAAATTTGATGGTTTCTGATAATTTACATTTATACAAATATCTTTTCAGACTACCTACATATCTACCCTATGACATATACAATGGAATCTATATTATTTTGTTCTATTTTAACTCCAAGAATTTATTGCTTGGGGCTGGAGAGATGGCTCAGAGGTTAAGAGTACTGACTGCTCTTCAGGAGGTCCTGAGTTCAATTCCCAGCAACCACATGGTGGCTCACAACCATCTATAATGAAATCTGGTACCCTCTTCTGGCCTGCAGGCATACATGCAGACAGAATACTGAGAATACTGTACACATAATAAATAAAAATAAATCTTTACAAAAAATAAAAAGAATTTATTGCTGTTTTGCAGAATTAAATATATGGTCTAGTGTTTTATAATATGGAGGTTACTCTGGACAGATTTTATTTCAAATACATTATTGACCTATGTCCAAATTCCTCCAATGTCTTATTAACTGTGCACTTGAAAATAGCATGCACTCACCTTTTTACACACAAAGTCACCAGGTAAATAAATTGTGGATTTCAATCTTAGCAGTAGGTCATAAATCATCTGTGTGTCACAGCCCTATATAAGGAGAACAATAATTTTACAGACATGGCCAAAAGCAAACATCCTAAGTTATTGTAAAAATAAAATGTAAATAGTTAATAGTTATCCATCTTTCTCTCCAATGCTAACTTACAATGTATATGGACTTCACTTTATCTAAACTCTATAGAGAAAAGATACCAATATCAAGAGATTATAATAATAAAGAAATATTACCATAACTCACAGCATTTGCTAAACAGCTTTCTTTTGTAAAACAACATTACTAAAATTTTTAATATTATTTAACTCTTCAAACTTATGTATATGTCTTTCTTCTCTAACATAATGATCTTCTTAAAGATGGGAAGATACTTATGAAAGCAGTATCTGCCACACTTAAAGTATTGGTCGGAACAAGGGAGCCTCCATAAGACTAATCAAAGCCCTCTACATATATGTGACGGTTGTATAGCTTGGTATATTTGTGGGACTCATAACAATGGGAGAAAGACTGTCTCTAATGCTTTGACTGGCTCTTGGGAACCTATTCCTCACACTGTGTTGCCTTGCCAGTCTAAATACAAGGGAGGGAGCTTAACCTTTCCTTGATATGCTATACTTTGTTGATACCCATGGGATGACTGCCCATTTCAAAACAGAAACACAGGAGCAATGGATTGAGACTGGGGAGAGAAGGGAAGAGGAAGGGAATGGGAGGAGAGGAGGGAGAGAAAACTGGTCTGAAAGCAAAATAAATAAATTTTTAAAAGTAGTTTTGTTTGGGACTGTCTGTTTCACATAGCCATCTTTTAGTGACCTCTTGCTTATTGGCTGACTATAGAGACAATCTACTTGTCTCACTGAACTAAACTCTATATGCTCTATGGAGTGTGACGTTTTTCTTTTATTGAAGATAGACTCTTAGATTTTTTTTGCCATACAATATATTCTGACTGTAGTTTTTCCCCCTCTATTCCTCCCAGGAGCTCTCCACTTCTTCTCTCATTAGAAAAGGACAAGCTTCTTAGAGATAACAAAATACAATAAGTTAAGAAAACAAAAACTATCACATTGAAGTTGGACACAGCAACCCAAAAGGAGAAAAAGAGTTCTAAGAACAGGCACAAGAGTCAGAGACCACTTGTTCTCACAGTTAGGAGTCCACCAAAAATGCTGAGTTAATAGTTATATATGCAGGAAACCTGTTGCAGACCCCTGACAGCCATGTACTTGCTGTTTGAGTCTCTGTGAGCTCATATGTGCCTTGCTTAGTTGATTAAGAGGTCCTGTTCTCCTGGTGTTTTCCATCTCTTCTGGCTCTCAGAATTTTTCCAGTCTCTCCATTTGATTCACTGAACTCTGAAGGGAGGGATTTTATTTAGACCTCCTCTATTTTACACTCTTGATCCACATAATGTCTGGCTGGAGGTCTCTAGATATGTTCCCCTCTGCTGCTGGAGGAAGCCTCTCCGATGATGAACGGATAAGAGACTGATCTATGAATATAGCAGAATATCTTTAGGAATTGTTTTACTGATTTTTTTTCTTTTTTTTGTCAAGTTTTGTTTGGTTTTACCATATGTCTCTGGGCTATCTAGTCTCTGATTCTTGGTTACCCAAGCAGTGTTGGGTATGGGCTTCTTCTTATGGAGTGGGCCGTAAGTAAAATCAGACATTGGTTGACTATTCCCACAGTTCTGTGCCAACATTGCCCTAGTATATTTTGGAGGGAGGACAGGTTGTAGGTCAAAGGTTTTGTGGCTGGGTTGGTGTCCACATTTCTCTTCAGTAACCTCTATAACGCCTTCCCCTACCAAAGAGATTAGAACCTTGGAATGAAGGGTCTATTCATGTACTAGCTCAACTATTCCATGTTCAATGAGTTGTGTGGGCATTGTCCTTGGCAACGGGACCCACTGTCAGTTTGCAGAGAGCAACCCTCTATCTTAGCGTCAGCCTGGATTGTTTGCGAATTTCCTACATAAGACCCCTTTGGTCAACAACTTAATTGAATGCAGCTCAGTCCCTCTACTAGAAGCCTTGCTTGACTACAAGAGATGACCAGGTGACACTTTGTATCCCTTATTACTAGGAGTCCTCATTATATCACCTTCATAAATTGCAAGGAGTTTCCACTGCACTAGGTTTCCATGCCACCTCCTAAATGTCCCCAATTCCAGTCATCTCTCCCTGCATTCTATCTCTCCAAGCCATCCCCCTCCCCCCGCACTAGCTTGATCCCTCACACTCCAATCCCTGCCATCTCCAGTCTACCCATAAAAATCTATTCTATTTTACCTTCCCAGGGAGATCCATAAAGCCCCCCCCCCACCTGCCCCTCCTCTTTACCTAACCTCTCTGCCTCTAAAGATTCTGGTTGATTATAATTTACTTAATGCTTAACATCCACTTATAAGTGAACACATACCATTTGTCTTTCTGTGTCTGGGTTACCTCACTTAGAATGAACTTTTTGAGTACCATCCGTTTGGCTGTGATGTCATATTTTTAACAGCTGAATAATACACCATTGCATAAATGTACATGTTTTTTTAAAAAATTTATTCTTCTATTGAGGGTCATCTAGGTCATTTAGTTTCTGGCTATTATGAATAAAGCTACAGTGAGCATGGCTGAACAAGTGTCCTTGTGGTAGAATGGAGAGTTCTTTGGGTACATGTGTAAGAGTGGTATATGAGATCATGAGGTAAACCGATTCCCAATTTTTCTGAGGAAATTTTCACAGTGGCTGTACAAGTTTGCACTCCCATCAGCAATGGAGGAGTGTTTCTCTTACTCCACATTCTCACCTCATTTTTAAATTAGATTATTTATAGTTTTTTGATACCTAGTTTCTTCTCTCTCTCTCTCTCTCTCTCTCTCTATATATATATATATATATATATATATATATATATATATATATATATATATATTTGTTTTTTCGAGACAGGGTTTCTCTGTGGCTTTGGAGCCTGTCCTGGAACTAGGTCTGTAGACCAGGCTGGTCTCGAACTCACAGAAATCCGCCTGCCTCTGCCTCCCGAGTGCTGGGATTAAAGGCGTATTTTTGATATTAGTCCTCTATCAGATGTGGAGTTGGTAAAAATCTTTTCCCATTCTGTAGGCTGTTGCTTTGTTTGATTGGTAGTGTCCTTTGCTTTATAGAAGCTTGTCAGGTTCACGAGGTCCCATGTTTTAATGGTTGATCTTAGTGCCTGTGCTACCTGTGTTCTGTTTAGAAAGTGTCTCCTGTGACAATGGATTAGAGGCTAGTCCCCACTTTTCTTCTACCAGGTTCAGTGTGTCTGGTTTATGTTGAGGTCTTTGATCCACTTGGACTTTAGCTTTATGCAAGGTGGTGAATATGGATCTACTTGTATTCTTTTACATGCAGACATCCAATTTGCCCGGTATCATTTATTTGTTAAAGATATTTTATTTTTTCCCATGTATATTTATGACTTCTTCATAAAAAAATCAAGTCTCCATAGGTGTGTGAATTTACTTCTGGGTCTTCAATTCAATTCTGTTGATCAATGTGTCTGTTTTTATGCTAATTAATATAGTTTTTATTACTGTAGCTCCGTAATACATCATGAAATCAAGTGTGGTGATACCTCCAGCAGTTCTCTTATTGTTCAGGATTGTTTTAGATATCCTGGGTTTTTGTTTGTTCATATGAAGTGGAGAATTGTGTTGTAATTTTTATGGGGATGTATTGAATCTATAGATTGTTCTGGTAGGATGACCATTTTTACTATGTTAAACCTGCCAATCCATGAGCATGGGAGATCTTTCCATTTTCTGATATCTTTTTCAATTTATTACCTCAAAGACTTGAAATTTTTAATCATACAAATCTTTCACTTTCTTAGAGCTACCCTAAGATTTTTTTTTTGCTTTTTCAAGACAGGGTTTCTCTGTGGTTTTGGAGCCTGTCCTGGAACTAGCTCTTGTAGACCAGGCTGGTCTCAAACTCACAGAGATCTGCCTGCCTCTGCCTCCCGAGTGCTGGGATTAAAGGCGTGCGCCACCACCACCCGTACCCTAAGATATTTGATATTATTTGAGACTATTGTGAAAGGCATTGTTCCAGTCTGTTTGCCATTTGTATATAAAGGGAGGGGAGCTACTGATTTCTTTTGAGTTGTATCCTAAATCTTGTATCCTAAAATTTGCTAAAAGTATTTATCAGCTATAGGAGTTCTATGGTGGAAATTTTAGAGTCAGTTATGTATACTTTTATATCATCTTCAAATAATGATACGTTGATATCTTCTTTTCCAATTTGTATGTCCTTGATGTCCATCAGTTGTCTTATTGCTCATGCTAAAACTTCGAGTATATATTGACTTGATATGGAGAGAGTGAATTTCCTTGTCTTGTTCCTGACTTTAGTGAATCGCTTTGGGATTCCCTCTGATTAATTTGGGATTAATCTGATGTTGGCTCTAGGCTTGCTGTATTATGTTTAAGTATATCCCTTATGTTCCTGATCTCTCCATGACTTTTATGATGAAGGGGTGTTTGATTTTGTCAAACACCTTGAATATGTGGGTTTTTTCCCTTCAGTTGTTCATATGGTTGATTACATTTATTAATTTCCTTATATTTAACCATCTCTGCATCTCTGGGGTAAAGTCCAGCGATTAACCATTATATATGACACTCCCACATCAGACCATGTCAATGGTCTTGCTGTTTTCTTGGATTTCTTTGCAAGTATTTTGTTATTTTGGCACCTATGTTCATAAGGGAAATCGGTCTGTAGTTCTTTTCCTAGTTGAGTCATTATGTGGTATAGATATCAGGGTAACTGTAGTCTCATAAAATGAATTGGGTAATGTTTCTTCTGTCTCTATTTTGTGGACTTACTTGAGCATCTGGAAGAATTCTACACTAAAACCATTTGGTCTTGGGCCTTTTTTGGTTGGTAGACTTTTAAGGACTGTTTTTATCCCACTAGAGGTTAGAGATCTTTCTATGCTGTTTATATAATCATCATTTAACTGTGGTAAGTTGTACCTATCAAGAGAACTATCTGCTTCTTTTAAGTTTTCCAGTTTGGTGGAATAGAGGTTTTCTGAAGTATGTCCTTATGATTCTCTGGATTTTCTTAGCATCTGTTCCTATCTCATTTTTTTCATTTTTTACTGTTAATTTGGATAGTCTCTCTCTGCTTTTTACTTAGTTTGAATATGGGTTTGTCTATCCTCTTGATTTTCTCAAAGAACCAATTTTTGTTTTGACCCATTTTTCATTCAGTAGAGAGTTGTACAGTTTGTAGGCTTTCTGATGTTTCTGTTGTTGGTATCCAGCTTTAGTCTGAGGTTCTCTGATAGGATTTATGGAGTTATTTCAATTTTCTTATATCTGATGAAACTTGTTTTGTGTCTGAGTATGTGGTCAATTTTGGAGGAAGTTCTGTGAGGTTCTGAGAAGAAGGTATATTCTTTTGTGTTTGAGTGAAATGTTCTTTAATATATTTAGGTTCATTTGATTTGTAAGATCTGTTAGCTCCTGCATTTCTCTGTTTAGTTTCTGCCTGGATGGCCTGTCAGTTGGCGAGAGTGGGATATTGAAGTCTCCCACTATCAGTGTGTGAGGGTCAGTATGTGATTTAAGCTGTAGTAATCTTTATTTTATATACTTAGACTCTCTTATATTTGGGGCATAAATGGTAAGAATTTGTAGGCTTCAATATCAAAAAAGGTTTGAAATAACACTACATATATGTTTATATACAATTACTCAAATAATGTGATTTACACAAAGGAAGACAGGGAATATATTAAATATACTATTAGATTATGGAATAAACTAATATCTCATGATCTATGTATAACAAATAAAATTATAAAAAATGATGTTCATAAAGATGTCTTAAAAGCATAAATCTTGGTGACACTTTCTGGGGGAGGAGAAGGGAGACTGGCTGTGAAGAGAACAAATGGGACTTCAATAATTATTCTTAAAATGCCAATAAGAACATTCTCTTGGAGACATACATTTCACCATTCTTCTTCTAACCATCAGGTGAGCTCACTGGCCAAAAGTGCTAATAAAGGTGAACAAATCAATTGGGAACTGTTATACCAATCGAGGAGATAAACCCTAAAATAGATAAGCAGACAATTAGTCCTCTTCTCAGTCCGAAAACACAAGCATTTCCATCCGTAGTTCCCAAAGGCTTGCTTAGGTTTTCCCAGAGATGAACATTTGTGCTATTTGAATTTCTATTAACACATTTGGACAGACTCTGAATCAGATTACATAAACTCAACATAAATGCTATAAACAGTAAACACTGGAATTTGCTTTGCCAACCAAGCAATGCCATCTATGAGAGGATGTTTTATGGTAAGCTCCCCTAGTTCTGGCCGCTGTGGCTTAGGGTCAACCCCTTCCCATACAGATTCTAACTTAGGAAAATGAAGCCTGCATGGTGAAGTCTTTCTATTTTATGGCATGTTTGAGAACTACTACACTTTTTTTTAACCACAAAATTATTTTGTTCATATTTGTTTATGTGTTTGTGTGTGCACATGTGCATGGAGTCAGAGAACAACTCACAGGATTCACTGTTCTTCTGCCATTTGTGTTCTGGGTTGGAACTTCAGGCTTTTAGGCTTCATGGGAAACCAACTTACCCACTCCTTCAGTATATGTTTAAAAAGAATTGCATCTTACATTAACTTTTTCCCCCTTTTTCTATTTGACTTTCTTTGGTAGAAGTAATTAGGATATTTTCAGATAATAGAAATTCAGAGAGGAGCAACTGTTCTTGAATTTACCCCTTTCTTTTTTTGTGCTGAAATTGCTTTCTTTACATTATTTGGCAATTTTTGGCTGCAGGACAAAATCTTTGTCTGTGACCATGGGTCATATTAGACATGCACTTGTAGCTTGAAGGATGTTGGTTGCATATACATTCATTAGCCAGCTGCCTTTTATTACCAGTGACTAACTGCATAAATTCCTCTATTTTCAACTGCATAGAGATTCGTAAAGCAGATTGAAAAAAAAATGCTATCCACAGTTTCAACAATTCTGTTGAAATAATAAGTACATACATAATATATTAAAGACATTTACATTTACTTCTCCAGGTGTCAAAACAGCCACCTGACAGTTTGTTCATCCTTGTTTTTACTTATTGATAACTTCAGTTTAGAGACCAAAGTGTTTCCAATGCTGCAAGTGCCAGCACTGAAACCCCAGGACAGTTTCAATGGACAGAGGACAGAAGGACCAGGGGGATGCTTCCCGTGGCCTCAAAAATCACAAAGCTTGTTTTCTTATAGTAGGATTTTTCTTCTGTGTAGTTCAGGGCACTGTTTACTTATTTAATGCCTTACAATTTCCATTTGTCTTGCAGTGGATTTATGTATGGGCTTATTTCAGTGCATTATTGAACAGTAAATTGGGGTAAGGCCTCTCTCTCTAAGGCAAACATTCAGTGGAACTGACAGTAAATATCACAAAAGGTTCTTCTGCTATCTACTGAACCCAAGTTTGGAAATGGAATCTGACTGCACTGCTGAGGAATGTCATCGTGTCCTACTTTGCTTTTTATTCCTCTGATAAAAAAAAAACTACTAGCAGAAGCAAGGTAGGGAGGAAAAAGTTTATTTGGCTTACATGTTCTAATCACAGTTCATCGCTGAGGGAAGCCAGGTCAGGAGCTCAAGTAGAGCAGCAACCAGAGGCAGAAACTGAAGCAGAGATCATGGAGGAATATTGCTTCTTGACTTACTCCTCATGGCTTGCTTTCTTATGCCACCCAGGACTACCTGCCCATGTGTCTTAGTCACTGTTCTATTACTGTGAAGAGACACCATGACCAAGTTACTCTTCTAAAAGAAATAATTTAATTGAGACACCTGCTGACAGTTTGAGAGATTTAGTCCATTATCATCATGGTGAGAAGCATGGCAGCTCACATACAGGAATGGTGCTGGAGAAGTAGCTGAGAGTTACATCCTAATGCCCTAGCCAAGAGAGAGACAATGGGCCTGGTATGGACATTTGAGACCTCAAAGTCCACTCCCAGTGATACACTTCCTCCAATAGGCCACACCTCCTAATCCTTCCAAATAGTGCGGCTCCCTAATGACTAAGCTTTCAAATATATGAGCCTATGGGGACCATTCTTATTCAAACCACCATACCAGGGGTGCCACTGCCCCAAGTAGGCTGAACTCCCTCACATCAATCATTAGATAAGAAAATCTCCCATATTTTCCTACATGCCCATCTAATGGAGGCATTTGTTCATTGAGGTTCCCTCTGCTCAGATGACTCTAGCTTGTGCCAATTTGACAAAAACCTAACAAATACATATGGTAACTTTATTTTTAAGCCTTATTCTTTGGTCAGGACAAGAAAAGGCTGATGTAGACCCTGGATGGCTGACATTTTATACGCCATGTAACTCGGGGGATGGGTGTAGGCATCCCAACTTTCCCTGAAGCTTCTTTCAGTCCCCTTGATCATCTCTTTGAATTTTTTGTCATGCCATGTAAATAAAAGCTTCTAGATTTCCTTGTAGTACCTCCAGAAAGCAGTGAATATTTGGGGATCATGAACGATGCTGCTATGTCAGTCACCCTAATACAGAGCTTTTAGATTTGATATCCCATTTCTGTGATTCCACAAGATTTCCAGCATGGCTGCACTGGTTAAACAGGGCAAACAATGCCTACTGGGCAGAGTCCAAGACTACCTGCACCTTTTCTCCTTTAAGCTGGTCACTGGTGATAAGCAGGTACAGGATGTGGGTCTGATATGCCATTGTTCATGGGAAAAAGCAGAGGAACTGAACTAACCAGAACTAACCTGCCTGCTAGATAGCCATATGCTCACACTCAAACCCCAGAGAGACTTCTCTCTCAGGGATATCAGCAAACCCACCCCAGCAGTGTGTGGGATCTGAGTCACAGATTAACAGTGCACAGATTAACACCAAACACGGATAACTTTTTTCTTTTCTACAATATTGTGAGGATAGAATGCCTGATGAAACATTAACATGATGGTTGTAATAATATTAGCAGTTATATTAAAGTTTACTGCTTTGTTTGTCTTTTTAACTCTTCCAACTCCCCTGTGGGGCTAAGAGTCAATTTTGTGTTTTAGGCAAAGGCTAGGAAGCTGAGGAGGCCTCTTTACTCCCTCTTGTGTCACCCACCCAGCAGGCATTACCTCCTGAGCACTCTGAGGTCAAGGGGCCTGGACTATCTGCTCTCTTCTCACCAGAGCTTGGGACATATTAGACACAGAATGAACACGGGCTGATGTGTGAAATAAAACTGGTGGAAATGATTTTGTTTTAAACAATGAGAAGTTCAGTGTTGCCTAAAAACTGTGTTAAATATACATGTTAAGATTCTGGAGTTGTAAACTGAGGTGTGGGAGATCCCATATTTATTCAAAGTATAACCTAACTGTTGTGTATCAGTTCCAGGAAACTCATTTTTAACATCTACAAATATGGAACATAATTTATGGAAGCTGATAAAACTTATCTGTAGAATCCCTACATTTTTAGTTCTATGGGGCTCATTCTTTTCTGTTTCTAGGCACCCCACACCTTTTTGTGTGTTTTCTTTGAGATGGACCTTAAAATATTATCAGTGATTTCTAATTAACTCTGAATTTAAGTGACTCCTAAGAACAAGCAATGATCTCTAAGGCTTTTACCAGCTTGGTTTTGCTTACTGTAAAGAGAAATGTGTTGTTTTATCTTACACTTCATTCCCATTGAAAAAAGAAAGGTGAGTCACAAGTTCACAGTTTATCAATACTGAATCTTAAATCCTATCAGATCTAGTCATACACTCAGTGTTTGCAACACTAATAATAGCTTTCTCCAGCAGCTTCCTTTAAGAACTGTGAATAATTCAATAATTTTAGGAATTATTATACACGCTTTTCCAGGAACTTTACATGTTCCAAGTGAGAAGTGAAGCTAACTCATCCTTCTAGGATCAGGCAGGGTCATGCCAAGAACTCAACTTTACTAGTCTGAATATTACACTGAGACTGTGTCAGTTTTGTTTCTCAGCAACAGTAATAATAATACTTTCCTAAATGTCAAACACTGATATGGATTATATGTTTGAAATTAGCTGATCATCACAACACACACACACATACACACACACACACACATCATCATCATCATCATCATCATCTTATATTTATTTAGAATCTCCTCACCCTAGGGCACCCTAAAGAGCAGACAGTATGAGTCAGCTACAGGAGGTGCCCCCTACTGCTGGGCTTCTGCCTTGGATACCAGGATGTGAAGGACTGGGATTTGTTTAATTTAAGAGCTTACTGTTCAAAAGCTTTGAGGAAAGTCTAGAAACAGCACCTCATGACTGACAGTCCTGCTGTAAAACCGAGGTTGGTGACAATGGTACATGGGTTTCCTGTAGCAGCCCGATTTCAGGCCCTGGTGAGGCGATGTATGATGGGATGTCTGACTAGGCCGCCACTGCTGGGATCTGAGTGTGGAGGCATCACTTTGCCTTTCCCATTCTATTCTGGGTGTGACTGTCACTCACACACAAATGATTCCTCCTGATATTTCCTACTGAGGAAGTCACAGATTTCCCAGAAGCCGTTAGTCATAAGTGAATCACAGGTCACAGTAAAGTGTTCTGTGCAGAATGGGATCTACAGTTTTTCCAGAGTAGCAAATGTCAGACATTTTATGTTTTCTTTGATTGGTAGGCAATAGACATTCATGTTTCAAGTTTGGTGTTTCAAGGTCTCCCAGTTTCTTTCTGTGGGGAGGTGGGGCTCTTATTTTTTATTTTTTATTTTATTTTATTATTTATTTTTTTAAGGTATGTGATTTTAATCCTAGTCACTAGGTGGCATGGCAGAACTTTTTATTAAATTTCCTTCCATTTCTAATAATTTAGTGGCCAAAGCAAAGTGTGATTTCCCTTGCCTAATTTAATAAAAATATATACATTTAAAAATCAAAATAGGGATTATAAAAAACTCCACATGATTATCTCATTAGATGCAAAAGGGCCTTAATGAAATCCAACACTCCTTCATGAATATTTTAGGGATACAAGGGACACACCTAAACATAATAAAGGCAATTTATATCAAGTCTATAGTCAATAATGAATTAAATGGAAAAAAATCTCAAATCAATTCCACAAAAATCAGGAACAAAACAAAGTTGTCCACTCTCCACATCTAATCAATAAATACTTGACGTTTTAGCACAAGCAGTAAGACAACTGAAAGAGATCAAGTGTATGCCAAAAGGAAAGGAAGAAGTTGAAGTATTATTTACAGATATGATAGTATACATAAGTGATATTAAAAATTTTAACTAAACCTGACAAATAGTTTTAGCAAAGTGGTTAGATAAAAGAGCAACAACAACAACAAAACCAAACAAACCAGTAACCCTCTTATAAACAATTGACAAGCACACTGTGAAGAAATTAGGGGAAACAGCTTTCACAATAGCCTCAAATAATATATCTCTGGGTAACTCTAGCCAAGAAAGTGAAAGACTTAGATGATAAAAGCTTCAAGTTTACACTTATATGATGAAGTATTACTGAGCTGTTAAAAAATAACATCTTGAAATTTGTAGGCAAATGGATGAAAAAAGGAAAAAATCATACTGACTGAGATCAACCAAACACAGAAAGATAAATATGGTAGGTATTCACTTGAGTGTATATTAGCCATTAATTAAATGATAACCAAGCTACAATCTATAGATGCAGAAAGGTTAGGTAAAGAGAAGGGATTTGGAGGGGGCAACTCATGGATGTCCCTGGGAAGGGGAAATAGAACAGATTTTATGGATGGAAGGGATTGGTTTGGGGTGGGAGTAGGAGGGATCAGGCTGGGAAAAATGAGATGGGAGGAGAGAGAACAGGGAAAGATGGCTGGAATTGGATTTAGGGGTCAACTGGGGTATGGTATAGGAACCTATTCCTGTAGAAACTTCCTAGAATCTATGAAGGTGATCCTACTGAGGGCTCATAGTAATGGTGGATACAGAGTGTCATCTGGCCATTCCTTGTAGTCAGGCAAGGCTTCCACTGGAGGGACTGGGTTGCATTCAGTTGAGTTGTTGGCCAAGAGGGTCTTACGGATATTCACAAACAACCCAGGCTGAAGTTAAGACAAAAGGCTGTTCTCTGAAAACTGACAGTGTGTCCCTTTGCCAAGGACAACACCCACACAACTCATTGAACATGGAGAAGTTGAGTTGGTGCCTAACTAGAGACTTCACCCCTAGGTTCTAGTTTTTGGGTTTTTTGTATTTTTTTTTTTGGTGGTATTTTATAGGCTACTGAAAGAGAAACATGGACCCCAGTCCAGCCACAAAACTTATGACCTACAATCTGTCCTGCCTCCAAAATATGCTAGGGAATTGTTGGAACAGAACTTGTGGAAGTAGCTGACCAATGTCTGATTTGGTTTAAGGCCCACTCCATGAGATTGAACCCATACCCAGCTATACTTGTGTATATGCCAGGAACCAGAGATGAGATAGCCCAGAGACTTAGGGTAAATCCAAACCTGACTGGCCTAAAAGGTCAATAAAATGATTTTTAATGATATTCTATACTCATAGATCAGTGCCTTATCCATTTATTATCAGAGAGGCTTCCTCCAGCAGCAGAGAGGGAACAGATGTTGAAACTCACAGTCAGATATTATGTAGAGTGTCTAACTGGAGGTCTCCATTAAACACCTCCCCTCTGAGCTCAGGTTATCCTGATTTAGAGGAAGCAGAAAAATTGTAAGATTCAGATGGGATGTAGGACACAATGAGAACATTGCCCTCTGGATCATCTAAGCAAAGCACATAGGAGCTCATAGAGACTTAGGTGGCAAGCATAGGGCCTATATGTGTCTACATAATTTCTTCTGTGTGCATACTAATGCCATTAGCTTGTTTTTTTTATGGAACTCCTGACTTGAGAATGATTGGGTCTCTGACTCTACTTCCTGCTCTGGGGACTCTTTTCCTCTTGTTGGGTTGCTGTGTCCAACTTTGATATGAATGTCTTTGCCTCACCTTATAGTATTTTATTACATCATGTTTGGTTGTTATCTCATAGAAGCTTGTTCTTTCACAATGAGAGACAGAAAGGAAGCAGATCTGGAGAGGAGGGGAGGTGGGGAAGAACTAGGAAGAGTGGGGGGGGACTATAATCAGGATATATTGCAATAGAAAAGAACCTATTTTCAATAAAAAAGAATGTATTAGTTTGCTATAGTTACTATAACAAAATATGACAGATTATGTGGCTTACAAAAGAAGAAATCCTATCTTGAGAGTACTGAATTCTAGAAGCTCGTGGCTATGCTGTCTGCAGGTTTGTTATCTTCTGTTCCTCTCTCCCTTGTTTTATAGATGGCTGTCTTTCCACTGACTTCTTAAATGCTCATCCTGCTCACTCCTCCCCTGTATCTTTCTGTATATGCCAAACTTCTGTGTCTTGTTAAGAAAAGCAATCACACTGGATTACAGAACACCTTTTAGCTTAATCACCTGTTTAAAGGCCTTATCTCTAAGTGTGATTATTTGCTGAGATCAAGGGGTTATATCTTTAACTTTTGAAACAAGGAATTATGTTTCAGCCACAAATAGAGTTCCTGAGAGAAATAATGAAGAAGTTACTGCACTGTGCCACACGGTAAGTGCTGGGTAAGTGGCAGATATTTGTATTATTATTTTTTTTTGTGGAAACACATATATCTACATTAAGATCCAGGGTAAATAATGGCTTCATTCCTACCTTTGACAACCTCATTCCATATATTTCTGAGTGTTTGAGGAGCATGCAAAGATTTTGTAAACCAATGGGTAGGGTAGTAGTATTGTTAGAATTGACAGATAATGAAGGACCTCTCTGTAATGTTGCCTTATAATAACTTACATTAATGGCATTTATTACTATTGTGTGAATTTTTCTGGATGTTTCTGAGGAGATATGAATAAACATATATTCATTCCAGATAGGGAACCAATGACAGATCAAAGTTCAGATACCACCAAGTACAACTTGGTGAATCAATGAGTTTTATTGGGGTTACTTACAGGAATGTGGGTGAGTTACTTACAGTAGCAGAAATGACTCAAAGACAGCTGTATAACTAAAACCCACCCCAACATGAGTGACAGACAGTTCATGAAACTGGAACCCTGGAGCACACTGCATAGCCTGCAGGCATGTGGAGACATTGGAGGGTGTTCTTCCAGGCAGTTTGGTGAGTCTCTGTCTAGGCCACTCAGCTTGTCTGAGTTCCTTCAGAGTTGCACAGCTTAACAATCCTCTCTGCTTCTATAAGCTTGAGGAATGAGGGGCCTAGAGCATCAGGTCAATTTAGAAGGATTCTTGATGCTTTTCATCTTTTACTTTGTGAGTATTAAGAAACCTCTGTTTAGGTCACCCTGGGCCTTAAACAGTTACCCCGAATGATCCAAGGTTTCATCTCCATTTAGAATATCTTGGGTCTTAATGATTCTCCCTCTAAGATGACATGGTTTATTTTGGAGGAAATTGCTGCATAATACTGCAGTCTATTTCTATTTGTCCTAAAATTACAGCTCAAGAGAAACAATCCCATGGATTTCTGTGAGTATGAGGCCAGCCTAGTCTATATATTGAGTTCCAGACCAGAAGGGTTGTATAGTGGGAGGCTAGCCCAACAACAACAATAAACCAATAGCAACAGCAGCAACATCAACAACCCAACAGTAGCAGCAGCAGCAGCAGCAGCAGCAGCAGCAGCAGCAGCAGCAGCAGCACCACCACCACCACCACCACCACCACCACCACCACCACAACAACAACAACAACAACAACAACCCCACTCTTATCCAGAATTTAATTGTGCTACTTAGGGGAGCAATAGGTGAGTTGTTACATAGAGTCAACTATATCAACTCTGAGTTGCCTTCCTCCCTACTCCAACAGTTAACTGCTTAAACACTATGGGAGAGAGGTCTCACAGCTGTTCTCTGTCAGAAATCGTGCTGTGTACTATAGACATTTCTGGTTGATATCTGCATCCCTACTTTCCTTCTAGAAGCAATTGCTAACCAATCCCTGATCTCACAGCTGAAAAATATTCAAATTCAGTGTCACTCATAAAACTTATTGTTCATGAGTTGATATGTTAGACTTAAAGTAGTTTAAGTAATCAACAAAACCTATGTAGGTAAAAATTTAGGAAACCTCATCTATAACTCTGTGATTCAAGCAGAGTTTGAAATCAGTACTGGTCTAAAAAGATCTTAAAGAACTAATGTTCTTTTTAACACTAGTGTTCTTTTCAATTTGATTTGTAAGTTCTCAATTTTACTTTCATACTTGTTGCTGCTAATTTTGGCTTGTTCATTGTTTAAAAATGTTTAATTTAAAAATTTGTAATTTACAATCAGCACAATTAAGATTATTCTTTTTTGTTTTGTGTCATCTGGCAACTTAAGTATCATCTAGATATTAGGTGGAAATCTAGATCCGATCATAGTCAAGAATCTTTGGATACTGTCCTGCTTCCAGGATCATACAGAGCCAGCATGATTGGCCCAGGTTTTGAAGTAACTCTGCCTAGCAATCTCACCACATAGTTCCATTCTTTCATCTTCTGGCCAGATGTAGTAGTGATTATAGATTTCAAGGCATGTGCTTCAGCATGGATTACATTTTCTTTCCAGTTTTTGTTGAAATTCGGTGTTTACACTGACACCATGCTTAAAAGACATCAATATATGGGTAGATCTAAATTATTGTTCTAACTTGAACCTCTCCCAGGAACACAAGATTAGGAAATCAAATTAGTTACATGACATTTCCACGTGGGAGTTTATCACTCCAAAGTAACAGATCTTAGTCTGTGCACTCATAGTCAGGAGACATGTTGTTATTTCCTCTAAATTCTAACAGTCAATCTTTTAGAGAAGAGAATACTCATAAGAAGGTAATGAAACTTATGGGGCTCACAGAAGTTGTAAGAGCCAGGAAGCTCAGAAATACTTGTCTGCAAGGTTCTATAAGCAGTGAGCAGTTAATAGAGAAGAGGGGCTGCTTGGAAGTTGAGCAGGAAACTCCAGAGATTCAGATTTTGTGAGTCATCACTGATGCTAGGGTGAGCTTTCCTGTCATGCAGCTGCCTTTGAGTGACCTACGCTTCTTCAAGTAACTTCTTAACTATGATTCTGCAAGAAAATCCGACAAACCCACTGTTTTCTTAAGCTATACTTGGGCAGAATTATTTTGTCTGTCATCATTGCCCTGTCTGGAGTGAATAAACATTCACGCTAGGAAAAGACATATAGCAAGAAGACAGACTTCTTATGACTCAGACACTAGCCCAAGGCTATACCTCTTAATATTGGAATTGAATTTCAGCATGAATTTTGGTGATGGCACCATCATTCAAACCATACTAAAATTTGTTTATTTTTATTAATGCAGATTTTAAGCTGACAAGTGCTATATTACAGGACTTTTCCTTAAAGAAAAAAAGCTAAGTCTAAAACATTAGTAATAGTTACATGAGAAGGCCAATGCAGAGCTGATCTGGGAACTCGATTCATCTTGCATTGCTAAGGCACATTCATAAGCGGAAGGTGATGCACGTGTTAGCAAAGACAGAACAGTGAAGTTTAATTAAATTTAAATTTATGCAAGAAGAGTCTGAAGAACTTGTCTGAAGAACTCCTCTTCCTTGACACTAATTAGAACAGAGAGGCTTCTAAAGAGCAAGTTGGCTGTTGAACAGGGACCCATAATCTTTTTGATTCTTGTAAATGGTCCAGGTTATTTTGACTTTGTTAAAAACATAAGTCAGGAACAGTGAGATGGTTCAGCAGGTAAAGGTACCTGCTGCCAAGTCTGTTCACCTCAGTTTGACTCCTGAGATCCACTGACTCTTGTAAATTTCCCTCTGATTGCCACATGCATACATTGGCATATGCGTGTTCCTCCACATCTTTCACATGCACAAACAAAACAAATAAATTAATAAAATGTAATAAAAATGAAAACAGGAAGAAACTCATAAATTCCATATAAAGTAAGAATTTAGATTTTTATGAAGAAATTAATATTGCATTCTTCTATCAATTATAAAAGCACTTGCCTTGAACAACTCTACTTGGTTGATGATGTTGAAATTTGTGTCAATGGCGAGAGATAACTGCATTGTCGTTGGTAGGTTCTCAAGCAAGCTGGACTCATCTTTGTAAAAATAAATACATCAACCCCAAAGTAGGATGATTTGTAAAGCAATTCACCAAAGAGTAAACAAAAGAATAATGAAAATGAAGATAACAAAATGCAAATATTTTATAAATAAATGTCTTAAATCCAGTGTCTTTATTATGAATAGTAGACCTACATATTTTTCATCAAGGTTGTGTGTGTATGTGCTTATGCACACATGTGTGTGTTTAATTCATGTGTGTTCATGTGCCATGTGTGCTTGTTTAGAGACTAGATGTGGATGTTAGTATCTTCCTTAATTACTTTCCATTCTGATTTTGAGATAGGGACTCTCATTGGCTTTGGAGCTTACTGTCTTGACTGGTTGACCAATTGATTCCAGTGATTCTCCTTCTTTATCTTCATTGCATTGAGTTTTCAGATATGTCCCTTTCTTGCTTTGAGAGACAAGGCCTTGTAGTGTAGCCCATATTGGACTTGAATTTACAATAAACTTTTTACTGGGCCATCCCAAGTGCTGGAATTACTACAGGCAATTCTACCATACCCAGCCCTTCATACATCACAATGGTGCTATTTTGCTCATGAAAGCAATGAAGCATAAAGATTTGTTTATTTTATGTATATGAGTGCTCTATCTGTATGTACAACTTTATGCCTGAAGAGGGCATCAGATCACACTATAGACAATTGTGAGCCACCATGTGGTTGCTAGGAATTGAACTCAGGACGTCTGGAAGAGTAACCAGTGCTTTTAGCCGTTGAGCCATCTCTTCAATCTGAGAGCAATGAAGTATTTTAACTATAATACTGAATATTGTATAACATTAGTTTTGAAACTTTAAAGCTATTAAACGTATGGTCATAGGACTGCAAACTATGCTGTACAATGAAAACGGCTCAAAAGCTTGTGCTGCTCCCAGGGAGAGGAGCTGTCACACACAGAACAGACCCAGGGCTCAGTTCCAGTTATGGGTTCTTGGCCAAATTTTGCACTTATGGCCTCTGTTATTTTCTTGTCTCTGAAAAGGGGTCAATGACACCCAATTCCCCAAATTTGTATATGTGTGTGTATGTATGTGATGTGAGGCAAACATATAATTCCTAGCATCTGGTAGGCACTGAGTATAATTTAACCTTTCTCTTCCAATATTTACCTTGGAATATGGTTCTACATTTAAGGAAAAAAAGTTCATAGTACTTTAATGTCCGAGAGATCATTTGTTTTTCAACCTGCTATTCAAATTCAAATTCTTTTTTATCTCACATAATTTTTATTATGTGATAAGGTTCACAGTTTTGTAAACCATCATTTGTCATGCTCACCTAGTATCCTCTGAGAGGTCCATGTGTATTCCAACCAAGTCCTAACTCGATGCTGCACACTCTGAGGAATAGAGTATTTGTTCATATAGGCAACGATATGGTCCATGCAGACATAGAAGTTGTTCCGATTGGCTGTTGCTGCTCCAATTACATCACGCATCTAAAACCATAAGCATCGTCATTCACACCCAGGAGAGAAATTTCATCTGTATTGCTCATCCTTATACAACATCCCCGTCTAGTGCCCTCACTGTCTGATTTTAACACACTGACATATCAGGTCCTAATAAAATGTTGGAGATCAGATTATCTCACCGACACTAATAAAGCACGTTATACAAATTGAGTGAGATTTTTTGTGAGGCTTTGGTCCCATAATGCAGGTGAATGCACATAATCTTCACATATTTATGTATTACCGTGAAAATGCTAGTTGACATTTTAAAGCAACTATAATCCCTGCGCAGATGCAAGGGAAGTGCACTGAGAGTTTGGCAATTATCCTGCAGAATGGCTGGTTGATCTTGATGAGACTTTCCATGAAAGTACCCTTCACAGACAGCCAGGGTGGCTGGCTCTACAGGCTCAACTTATCATGCAGTTTCAGCCTCTGGTCTTCCTTTTGTGTTGTTTAGACAGATAAAATCAAATCTTATAATGCTCAAGGCACAGTATTCAGCAGAAGTTGAAATGTGCTGAAATTACTGAAGCACTGTCTGCCGCTATGACAATCCTTAAGGAACTGTCAGGTTTAGTTCTCGATTGTTTATAACTCAGCCATAAAAACCCACTCTAGGTTAAAAGCTGATCTTTAAGATCTCAGCACACACACACAAAAAATAGATTGCTTGGCTCTTTCTCTCACATGGAGAGAAGCAAGTGGTTATAAATTTGCTTTGACTGTGGGTTTATTATAGGAGGAAAGTCAGGCCTCATTTTCACAATAATACTTAGCTCATTCATTCTAGTAGCCATGGAGACTTTTCTGCTTATGGAAAAGCTACTGCTTTTTTTTTTTTTTGTATTTTTTTAAAGTATAGTTCAAATACCTTTCATTGTGCTCAATTTAAAGTTTTAGAGTTAATAAAATCTACTTCTTAAAAGTATTTGCTAATAGCTATACAGACTCCATTTACATCTACTCTTTGCTGTGGAATAATTCTCTTGTACACTGTAAAGATTTGTTATTTGAATTTGTTTAATAAAACACTGATTGACCCATAGCCAGGCAGGAAGCATAGGCGAGGCAATCAATCTAAGGATGATGGAAAAGGTGTAGTCAGAAAGATGTTGGCAGATGCAGAGAGAGCAACATAGGCACACTATGCTAAGAAAAGTTACCAAGTAATGTGGTAAAGTATGGATAAGAATTATGGGTTAATTTAAGTGTAAGAATTAGCTAATAACAAGCCAGAGCTATCAGCCAAGTATTTATAAACAATATTAAGCATCTGTGTCAGTTCTTTTGGAGCAGGTGGTTTGAGACAGGAAATGTTCTTTTACAACCCTTATTCTTCAATGACTCTCCAAATATTCTTCTACAGCCTCAACTCCTAGATCTTCTCTCTCTCCATGTTCACGTGCCACGAGCAGCATCATCCAGTTCTCTAAAGCTATCAGACGTGATAAATTACAGGTTGGGTTGACAAACTTAACAAGAGTGTTAGCTGGAATCAAGGAAAAAGTTAGGTAGTTTTAAATAGTATTGAGGGACCAAGGATTTGTAGTGTGTTCATCTGAACTTCTTATCTCCTGTAATTCAGCAGTGTTGGGTTTCACTGATGTAGGAACTGAGGACAATATGTATTCCATCACAAGTTTCAATCTAGAGAAGCAGATTATGGTTGGAGAGTTAAACAATGCCAGGATTTGTGAGCTGTACTAGAGAGTAGGATTCAGGAGTGAGGAATGATGGTTAATTTTGAGGAATAGTCACGGTTATGACCATATGCATGAACTTTGAATACACGGGAGTTTTGTTTCAAGCTCTCTTACTTTTTTTTCTGTTTCCTTTCTAGCATCTTTTAGTCCTTAATTTTATTCCTTAAGACACAAGTCTTTATCTCCAGCTTTAATCTCTTGTGCACCTCAACACCATTTTCAGGTGATTCTTGCTCTGGTTAAATCTTCAATACAATTGAAAGTCAGGTTGCTGCACTTATTAGATTTTTACATGCATAAGAATCCCCACAAGAGCTTTTGAAATGCATGTTGAGGGTCCATTGGTCTAAAGTAGAATCTGAGTCCAGCCTTTCTCAAGGGATGCAGTTTTGGTTACTCAAGCATTCAGTGGTGAAGGACTCACACTGCACTGGGCAGTCTTTCCCTTTTTCTCTTTATTGATATTTGACACAAATTCTAGCAATAGAATCCTGGCTGAGCTCCATAGATTGGGTGACTTCTTTTGCTTCTGCTTCCCAAGTGCTGAGATCAGAGTACAGAGACATCAATTTCTAGTCTTTTGAAAATTTCTTTGCACACACCAAGGGGTCAATGTGTATTAGATTTTACTTCAACTGTCCATTTAAGACAGTATGAATTGTGATGCCTCTTAATCTCTCTTCTTTCTGAGATAGGGCCTCACCATGTAGCTCTAGCTATCCTGGACAGGCTTTGAACTCACAGAGATTTTACTGACTCAGACTTCCATATCCTGGGATTAAAGGTGTGTGACACTACACCCTGCCCAACTTCATAATCTCTTCAAACTAGAGTCTCCCTACCTGTAAAAATGATATAGTATAGAGGGCCTTGGACCTTCCCCAAAGCAATGTGCCTTACCCTATCTGAGGAGTGGATGGGGGGTGAAGTGGGAAGGGGGAGGAAGTGGAAACTGAGATTGATATGTAAAATAAAAAGATAGTTTGTTTTCTTTTTTCAATAAAATAAATGAAAAATGCAAAAACAGTGAATGCACCCTATATTGATTTTATATGACAAATTGTGTTGTTTCATTTCATTTAAATTTAGATTAAATTTTTTCTAACTAGTTTTATATTTCAACCATTATGAATTTCCCCATTCATTACTATGATAGTTTACACTTAAAAATTTTAACTTCTTGATGTTCCAAGGTTTCAGTATTCCAAATATTTCAATATTTCCAATACCTAAATGGAGTTATCCTTCCAGCTTCCCTATATAGTCCATTAACATGTCTAAGCTGAAGTTGACATGCCCCTATGCATTGACATTAATCACCTATCTATTTTCTGTATTTTTATGTATTTGTATTTGGAGGTTTGCTGACCAAAACCTTGATTGCTCTTTCTAGCTATAGCTAATTTCTGACAGACAGTGACTAACTCTCCTGAGAACACTTTTTACAATTCAAATGAACTAATCCTTAGTTCTTATTCCTTCTATAGCCTTCTTACAGTCTCCCACATTTAACACACCACCTGTTACATATGACAGTAGTAGGCCCCAGACCAGTAGATCAACATCTCAAAGCCTGATAAAATTTTTAAAATTAGCTTACACTAATGTTTACTCAGTTGAAACCCCCAGTCCAGTAATTACTTATTTTGCCCAACATCCTCATTTTCATGGGTGACATGCTCCCTCCTCTTATGGTCTCTGAGTGTAACAAATTTATCCTTTCAATTGTCTCTGATCTGCTAGACTTACCACACCTAAGAATTATAATACACATATTTAATAACACTGGTTCTTCTGGTTCACATTATAATTAACTTTGAATCTCTATATTCAATATCCTCCCTAGACTGCTTCCCATTATTATCAAGGTAAAACTCAAATTTAGCATTCAGAATCCTTAAAATATTTTATTCTTGCATTTGTTTTTTATTTTCAAGGATTGTTTGCCCCATCACTGTCATTTGTATCTCAAACACATTTCATGTTTTGCCACTGACATATTTTCATAACTGATTCTGATTAACTGACCTGCCTATTGGTGATGACTGAATGGTACCTGGCTGTTAAGAATGCTTCACCTGCATCTGCTCCATGTAACTTGAGAAGCTTCCCTTTTCTGGACAATGGAGGATTTTTAAGCTCCTCTGACATCTGTCATGTTTAGCAGACACTTAACATTAATAGATGCATTATTTGAGTTGTGACGATTTTGATCAGTATCAAACATCATGGTAAGTAGTTCTTATTGTTACAGAATGGATTTTATTCATACTACTGTGAGTGTGTTAAGAATCAGTAGTTTTTCTAGTGGTTGTATTGATTTTGTGATGCAGTAATTGGTTTCTTAAATCATGTACTATAACCTTATATGGAGTTGCACATAGTTGTGCCGCATAAGTGCATTGCAGCCGTGTTTCTGACACGTCACAGGCCCACTATGCATTGTGTACTTTGCAACATCCTATGCAAAAATATGTTTCATGAAACACTTGACTCAGATTCTAGACTCTGCTATGTATTATGAATTACAATGTCTTTACTGTAAATTCAAAGGGTATATATCCTAACAAACTTGGCCAGCAGGTTTTCTGGAAGATTTAATGACTAAAAGGGAAGAACATCTGTGGATGGTGGCATGGATATGTAGTTCCAGAACTTAGGATGTGAATTGATTCTCCAGTGAAAGGAAAGAGGGCCATGAGTTCAAGGCTAGCCAAGACTATATATCAAGACTGTCTGAAAAAAAAGTCAATATTATAATGTTGGCCTAAGCACATTTCATTAAACCTGTGACAAAGAGTAAAAGAAGGAAGAGAACAGAGAAAGAGAAAAAGAACTACAGATTTCAATATTTCTTCCATAAAATTTATAAATATTTATTAGCCTTTTAAAAATGAACAAATTTGGTAGATTCACTGTCTGCTTACCTGACCGATTAAGCTGGAGAACACAAAAACTCCAGAAAAAAAATTCAAGAGTTGAAAAGCAATTTCAAATGAAGTCTGTGGCTCAGGAAGGCCCCCAATAGTAATTAACGTTCGAACTGCCCAATAATAACATCTCAGATACCTGTAAAAAAGATGCATAGATTTTCCTGTACATATTATTGTACCATTTAGCTTACACACAAAATTCATGTATGCAGGAACTGGCAAACACTGTGTATGCTACTGTAAACATCTTAATAAACACTAGGACTTGACTAAACATTTAAATCCAAAGAGGATATTTACTGTTTCCAAATTTTGGTGGTCTACTTTATCAGGCTTCTAATTTGGGGGTGAGAGACTTGTACAAGACTTAGCACAGACAGATGTGCTTGCCATCTGTGCTCCACTGTGAATGGACTTTTGGATGGAGTGACTGGGATGATTGGAGACATCTGGAAATATATGTTTGAGGTCCGCTGCCTTGTCCCTTGAATCTTACTGTTGCTGGGTTTCTATGTTCTCCATATGATCTCTTGTAATGCCCAAGGAAACTTCTTCTCCTACATATCTAAGCTTATGCTGGTCTGATTGAGGATGGCAAGAAAACTTTCTATTTATCTTCCTCATGTGACTAGATTGGATTTCCTCATATTCTGTATGTCTCAAGGTACAAGGACCTCTTTTTTTAAACTTTTTAAAATTTTTTTTTTATTGAACTCTACATTTTTCTCTGTTCCCTTCCCTGCCTCTCCCTTCCCCTTCAACCCTCTCACAAGGTCTCCATGCTCCCAACTTACTCAGGAGATCTTCTCTTTTTCTATTTCCCATGTAGATTAGATCTATGTATGTCTCTCTTAGTGTCCTCATTGTTGTCTAAGTTCTCTGGGATTGTGATTTGTAGGCTGGTTTTCATTGCTTTATGTTTTAAAACCACTTATGAGTGAGTACATGTGATAATTGTCTTTCTGTGTCTGGGTTACCTCACTCAAAATGATGTTTTCTAGCTCCATTCATTTTTCTGCAAAATTCAAGATGTTATTATTTTTTTCTGTGTAAATGTACCACATTTTCCTTATCCATTTTTTGGTCGAGGGGCATTTAGGTTGTTTCCAGGTTCTGGCTATGACAAACAATGCTGCTATGAACATAGTTGAACACATGTCCTTGTGGCATGTTTGAGCATCCTTTGTATATATAACCAAAGTGGTATTACTGGGTCTTGAGGAAGGTTGTTTCCTAATTTTTTGAGAAATTGCCACACTGGCATCCAAAGGAACTGTACCAGCTTGCATTCCCACCAGCAATGCACGACCTCTTTTTTTAATTGAAAATATTTTTTTCCCTTACATTTTCCCCTCATATCCTCAGAGATCGTCCCTACATCACCACCCATTCAATTCCATACCTTTTCTCTCTTTGTTTTTGGAAAACAAACAGTCTAACACACACAATAAGAAACCAGAATAAAAAAAAAACCAGAATAAAATAAAGAAAATAGACAAACCAAGAAAAAAACAACAACACACATGTAGGCACATGCATACCTGCAAACACACACACACACACACACACACACACACACCCTATAAGAACATAAAATCAGAAACTATAATAGATAAATTAGTAGACTTCTTAATGGCAGATGCTTCTCCTAGAATGATTGTAGTCCAAGAGGAAGATAAAAAGGATTTTATAATCTAGAAATCCCACAACATCTTAATTTCTTGTTCTGGTGTATTTGTCAAGCAAATTCCTAGTCTGAATTGATTGGAAGATAAGGGACTCCATCTCTCACTGAGAGGGATGGCAAAGAATTTGAGGATATCTTTAAATTGCCAAACCAGAACTGATGAGATGGCTCAACAGGTAAAGATAATTGCCAACAAACTTAACAAACCTGAGTTGAATCACTTTTAATTAACATAGGAGAAGAGAACTCCACATGCACATTGTGGTAACCTCCATCTCACTAAAGCAAATAAATCAATAAAAATTTTAGTTATCAAACTAACAACATGTTAAAAATATTATATAGATCATGTAGGTTTATGTTGATGAGATAACTCTTAATAATTTAGATATACTTGTTTACACAAATGAGAAACAGAACAGATAAATTTTTTCACTTTTTCTACACATTTTTATTATGTTAATAAATATGCAAATGTGAGAAGAGGTGAGAACTCTTTCCTTAGTAAGGAACAACCCTTGGATGGAATTGGTTATTTATTTAGAACTTCAGAACTGTAGAACAACAAATAAAATTACTTATCTCTGATAACACAGCCTGGATCAGGTATTCCTAATGTATCCTTAAAAAAAATCTTGCAGGGCTGGAGAGATGGCTCAGTGGTTAAGAGCACTGGCTGCTCTTCCAGAGGTCCTGAGTTCAATTCCCAGCAACCACATGGTGGCTCCAAACCATCTGTAAAGAGATCTGGCTCCCTCCTCTGGCGTGTGGGTATAAATGGAGGCAGAAAGTTGTATACATAATAAATAACATCTTAAAAAAAAAATCTTGCATATGGAAGAGAGGAAAGAAAGATTATAAGAACCAGAGGTTGGAGGACGAGAGAGAAACAGTATCTTCTGAATATGGCAGAACTGCTGAGCTCTTAAGCTCCCATAAGATGTGGTTGCCTTCATAAGATCAAGCCAGTTAACATTCTAGCAAGGAGCGAGAAGGCGTTCATGAGCTCCACTCCTGACTCAGGAGCTGTGGACAGTGGATGGTTTCTTGGGGAAAGATAGTTCCTTTTGTTTAAGGGTGTGGGTCTTGGTTGGTAGATCATGGTTCTGTGGATGGTCCCACGCCTGGGAATATACAGACAACACAAATTGGAGTTCATGTTTATATTTTTGACAGAAGACATTAAGTTGAGGATGGCAGGGAGGTCAAATGGATGTGTGAGGAATTATAGACAGTACTAACAAATGAATTATGATCACAACAATTGTATAAAATTCTCAAATAACTAAAAAATAAATTTAAAATCCAAATATTTTATAGATAGGCATTCAACTCAGTGGGTCTCAGTGAGGTTTTTTTTTTTTCTTCCTGGTATTCATGGCAGGTTAGAACCTCTTACAGTATTCTGTCTTAGTTAAGTTTGTTTTTAAAATAATAGGACTAAATTACCCAGTTGTATTAATCCTGGGTATATTCCCAAAGGACTCTGTATTCTACCCCAGAGACACTTACATATCCATGCTCACTGATGTTCTATTTGAAACAGACAGGAAATGGGATACGGTTGGATTTTGACTAGCAGATGAATTAATAATGAAAATGTATATCATAAAGTTAAATTTTGACTATAAAGAAAAATGAATTATGAAATTTTCAGAAAAAAATGAGTGGAATTGGAAAACATTAAATTAAATGAAGGAACTCAATCCTAGAAAGAAATATACTGTTTGGTCTCTCTCATATGCAGATCCTGGCTTCTTAGTGATAAATATATGTATCAAGGTGGTGTTATTGTTAATAAACATCATGATACTAGAAAAGGGTTCACAAGATGAAAAAGAGTCTTTGAAGAGAAGGTCGAGGAAGCCAATAGAATATGTGAAATATTAAAGTTGGAGAGGAATAATAATGACAAAAGGGTAGAGTGAGGAAGATGGGACATAGAGGTGGAGAGGAGGAGGGTGGATGTAAAACCAACCAAAATGGAGTATGCTCAAAAGTCTCATAAGGGAAACTGCCTCTTTATAGGCCAATTAAAATATTAAATTAAAGCATCAGGGGTGGGGCTCAAGAGATTGCTCAGCAGAAACAGTCCTCATCCACAAGTTTGACAACGTCAGGACAGTCCTTGAATCTCATATAAAGGTAAAAGTAGATAAATGACTTCATAAAATTCTGCTCTGACCCCCATACGTGTGCAGGCATGCCTCCTAATAGCAATTAATAATACATCAACAACAGGCTCTATTTCTTGTTCTAGTGAGTTACACAGAGAAGGAACACTTTAGTACTTTATGACTGTGTTAGTCTTTGAACAAAGGTAATCATTTTCAAATTCTAAGAAGAGAAGTTTTATAAAGAAAATAACTGGTGCTAAAATTAGTACTCAAAAAATCAAATCTATAAGTAAATTATTTTCAAATCCAATACATTTTAAAGGACATGGAATATTTTTAACCTGGTGGATGTAAGAATAACCACCACAACCAGAACAGTAACAAAATCCCACAAACATTTTTGGGGAAGAGTTTAGATATTTTATACAATAAAAATACCACGGAGTGAATGCCCAGAAGGCCTCAACTCACTAACAGTGGACTAGATGTCAAAGAGACAAAGTACAAAAGTAAATTTATAGGTTGTATTTTGATGTTCTATCACCCAAAGGACACAGGTCCTCAATCTGTGTGTTTCTTTAAGCTGAGAAAATTTATTAAACTTAATACTTCCCAAGAGTGGGAAAGGACTAGATCTTTTTCCTATATGGTCAGGAATTTTACATCATTTCACATCATTTTAGTGTTATATTTTACATCATTTTAGTGTTAATAGGAACAAACACAGTATTATCTACCTTCACCTTCTTGTTTATAGTTGTTAAAAATGATAGTTAAATATTAAACATTGGCATTGATTTTCCAAGTCTCAAGGGTTAGCCTTGAACTTTTAAAATATTAAATAGTATGCAATGTTAATTGGAATTTTTTTGCCCTGATGCTTTGCGGTTTATTTTTGGATTCTTTTCTCAGACATGTCTTGCACACCCAGACATGCCCAACCAAAGGTAAGATTTGTAATTTAATTAGATGGCATCATATTGATTTTCTAGGATTAGCTTAATTAGTCAAGGGTGTCCATCTCTAATATCTACAGTCCAGGCAGATAAATCTTTTCAAGGAGATTCCATTTGGAGAATTTAATACACAGACTCTCTATAAATTTTTAATGCATGACAACACACAGCTCCAAGTTAAAACAATGAGAGAATTTAAGATTGAACCTAAAGAAAAGTTGAAAACAGGACTTATGCCTCTGTGAGCATATAAGGAACTCTAGAAACAACCTGATTAAAAATTGGACAAATAATCTAAACAAATATTTCTGGAAAGATATTCAAGTAACCAAAATGCATATGAAAAAAAGCCCAGTGTCATTGATTATCAAAAAAGTGCAAATCAAATTTACACTGAGGTACCATCTTACTTATTAAAAGTGTCAATCATTAAAAAGACTATTTTTTTCATTTTTGAGATGACTTCATTCTGTTTTCTATACTAATTTACAATCCCTTGACGGTATATGGAGGTTCTTTTTTCTGCCTCCTTTTCTTTGTTTCTCATGACACCTCTTTTCCCTTTTTTATCATTCTAGAAGGGGCAATTCGGTGCTCCATTGTAGTTTTGATATGTATTTCTTGATGATTAATGATATGGAACATCCCTCACATCCTTATCAGCCATCCCTCTGTATGCCTTCATTCAAGAATGTCCTTAGATTTTTGTTTATTGAAAGTTTTTGCTATCAAATTGTAGAAATTTTTCATATTTGGGTCTTTAACCCATTATCATGTATATGATTTGTAAATATTTTCTCCAGTTTCACAGGTTGAATTTGTATTTTGTTGGTTGTTTTGTGTTTCGTGTGGACTGTTAGTAGTGTGATGGAAACCTGCGAGTCCACCTTTGCTTTGCTTGTGTTTGAGGGGCCATATTAAGCACATTATCCAGCTCTGCTGTTTTCTAATAGTTTCTGGGTCAGCTTTCCCACATTTACATCATCAGCTCTTCTGTGCTGCCCCAGCAAGGTACAGGGACCACTTGACCAACTGCATTGCTGGTGAGGGGCTGGGACAGTCCTTCTGCTCTGAGGTCACCATGGGCATCTCCTACTTGTCTCAGGTGTTGATGGACCTAGAGGACTGGGGAATGGTATCTCTGTCCATACTGTCACACGTCAGATGAGTAATGGGG
Source organism: Chionomys nivalis (assembly GCF_950005125.1). Taxonomy (NCBI): domain Eukaryota; kingdom Metazoa; phylum Chordata; class Mammalia; order Rodentia; family Cricetidae; genus Chionomys; species Chionomys nivalis. The sequence goes on from NC_080101.1 coordinate 857,803, forward strand.
ATCGCTCTGCCATGCTTATTTATGACTTTTGGGCTGACTCACTCACAACTCTGCAATAGGGGTGGCTCTATTGTGTTACCTAGGTGAGGTGCAGGTTCTGTTCTCCCAAGTGCTGCAGCTGTTGGGAGCAGGGACAGTTCTGCTCTTATGACCTCAGGGCCAGTTCTCCCATCTGCCTTGGGTGTTGATGGCAGGGGGTGGGCAACTCTCCCCTGCTCACACTGCCACAAGACAGATGAGTAGTGAGGACAGCTCTTCCATGCTCACAGCTTCAGGACTGGCTCACCCACACCTCTGCTAAGAGGGTTGGTTCTATTGTGCTACCCTGGTAAGGTGTAGAGCCTGCTCTCCCAAGTGTTGCAGCTGATGCGGGTTAGAGGCAACTTTCATGCTCGGATGCCCACAAGGCCGGTTCTTGCACCTGCATTGATGAGTGAGGGGGGGCATCTTTTCCCAGTACATGAGGCCATATAGCAGATGAGAGTTGGTGGGGCTAGGTCTCTCATGCTCACTATTTTGGGGCCTGCTCTTCTGAGTGGTGCAGCTGGTGGGGCCCAGGGACAAGTCTCTTGTTATGCCCACAGGATCAGCTCTCACATTTGCCTCAAGCAATGATGAGTGTGTGTGTGTGTGTGTATGTGTGTGTGTGTGTGTGAAAGAGAGAGAGAGAGAGAGAGAGAGAGAGAGAGAGAGAGAGAGAGAGAGAGAGAGAAGGGCAATTCTCCCCTGCTCATGCTGCCACAAAAAAATGGATGATAGGGACAGGTCTTCCATGCTCACCACTTCAGGACTGGGTCACTTACACCTTCACCAACAGAGTTGGCTTTTATTGTGTTGCCCAGGCGATGTTCAGGACCTGTTCTCCCAAGTGTTGCAGTTTGTGAAAGGGCCAGTTATCCCACTCTTTTTACTTCAGGGTCAACTCTCGCACCTGCCTTAGACATTGATGGGTGGGAGCAGAAGAAGAGCATCTCTCCCCAGCCCATGCTGCCATATGCCAGAAGAGAGGTGGGATTCAGTCTCCCACCCCCACGATCTCAGGATTGGCTCATCTGTGCTCTCATCAAGAGGGTCAGCTCTTCTGTGCTGCCCAGAGAAGGACAGAGCTCACTTTCCTGTGTTGCAGTGGGTCAAGAGATCAGTTCCATCACCATCTCTGCTCATTCTATAATGCCCATCTGGGCTGGCTGGTGTTGCTAGGTGCTAGATGGGCCCGTGTTTTTTCCTCAGAGAGAGGGAGAACAGACCCAGACCAGTGAATGGGTGTCCTTGACCTACTCAGTTAGTTAAACACAATGCTAGGATAGGCTATGTTTTCTCATCAAAGATATTGTTATAGTGCTCAGCTGTCCAGCACTATAAACTGAATTCCTCCAACCCCAGCCAGACGGTGTGGGGTAGGGGCACGGCTGGAGTCGTGGTGGACCGGGATTGGCTGAGTTCCTATAGTTGGTATCTTAAGTTTCCATAATATTATTCGAATCAAAGTAAAACATGATTCAATTCACATTCTAAATCCATTTTGTTTATATAGGATTGATCTTCTAGCTTTCTAGGGCCATGTTCTCTCTCTCTCTCTCTCTCTCTCTCTCTCTGTGTGTGTGTGTGTATGTGTGCATGTGTTTGTGTATGCGTGTGTGTGTTTCACAATCAGTGGACCTTTTGACTACAAGATTTAAAAAATAATCACTTCTAACAATTAATGAAAAGTGAGGCCATGATGTGAATGAGATCGAGGAGAAGTATATGGGATGGTTTGGAGGGAGAAAAGGGAAAGGGGAAATGGTGTAATTATAATATTAAGAGTATTTAGAAAACAAGTTCAGATTAAAAGTAAAAAAATATTTATAATTCTGTATATGTAACTGACTTGCTTTGAGTAGTATATATTTTTGTGAGATATTTTCATTTTCTTTGCTTTCCATCCCTAGGTTGCTATGTGTTGCCCTTCAGAGGCATTCGGTGATGTACTCTTTCCTTCCAGTGAATACATTGTCTTTTAATGTGTCCAGTGTCATTTCCCTAGAGCAGAAAGTTAGTGTAGTTTACTCTATCCTAGGCCTTGTATTGATGTAAAGGAACATTTTGCTATTAAATAACTCTATTGTCATGATTGAACCCTGATTCTTTTGCATTAGAAATTTCAAGTGACTTGTTTAATTCATGAGGTACTTGCTGCCTAATTGTCAAGTTTTATTTATGAGTATTATTATTCTTTATTCAATCTAGTTAGTGGATATAGCTGACTCATAAATCCATGAAACCTCTCAATGATCAATTAATTAGCTACTATTGCACCTGCCCCCTAAATAATTAACATTAATCATTACTAACAACCCTCATTAAAGATATTAAGTTACCTTATTGCTAAGTTACCTAAAGCAGAGTCTTACAAACTTTTTGATTATGGTTCAGAGTAAGAATCACATTTTGCAGACCAATCTAGGATACACACACATAAACACACACACACATGCATACACACTCAACCCTGCTGTGTATCAGATAACCTCTTATAGTTTCTATTCTATTTTATGTTTTTTTACTTGACAGCATACTAACACACAAGGGAGGTTTTACTGCCTATGCTACATAGTGATTAACAGTTGTCTTTAGTGGCATAGTTATTGGTAAGCTGTCTAAGTGTCTACAATCTTTTATCCATGTTTCAGTAAATAATCCAAATTAAACTCATAAGCACACACACAAATGCTTGGGCACATACACACAGGCAAACACACGCACACGCTTATGCTTGCATGTGCGCACACAGGAAAACACAAACACGCGCATATGCGATCACACATAACCTGAAAGTAGAAGAGGAACTAGCTGGGAAGAGGACAACAGGACCAATGGGAATGGGAAGAGGATAAGCAAGGGTACTAAAAGGTGTGGATATGACTAACATATATTATATACCCTCTTGAAGAGATGCCATAAATAAATTCATTATTATTTAAAATTAATATATTCTTATAAAAACTCAGGAAAATTTTGGCTTATAAAAATTCATATACCCAAACTGAAAATTAAGAAGAACACAAAATTATTACTCACTTGTTTCCTTCACCATTATAGACCCATTTGGTTGTGCCAATTCCTTCATAGTCTGAGGCCCAGTAATAAACACAGGCGTTAATGTGCAGAACAAACAGCAAGTAGCCAGTTGTTCGAATGATTCTGTCAGAAAGAATAAATAGAAAGTAAGGGTTGACATTGTTTCTGGAAAACAGCTGACTTCAACGTTTTTGTTTGCTCTATGTCTCCAATGAGCCATCTTGCTTTACATTTGCCGAGTGTCAACTCTCATTTGCGCAGTAGAAAGAGAAGGTGACATCACATGTTGTCTGGCTGCAGAGTCTTGAATGGGCTTGACAGAGTGTAAAAAAGTCTTCATTTCTTTGGACAGATGGTGTGAGTCAACTCTGTGAAAGACATGCCTCCAGGGTCACCTCTTCATCTGATTCCCATAAACTGTGCCACACAGGTTTACCTGGGTTTCTGGAAGGCTCAGAGGATGAACTCAGAGGATGTGATGAACTGTGACTGAAGGTCTCTGTGCTCATGTAGTTCGGAATGACAAATGGGTAAAATTTAGACTAAGCATGAATCGTTATGAGGGATGGAGAGCTGACTTGTAAGAGTGGGCTTGTCTTTACTGTATAAGTGGAAACACAATAGATCCTCTTTCCTACTCTGGCTTCCTTACTTTAATCTGACTTGAACTAGCCCAATTTACTTTGTATAATGCATTTTTTATAGCAAAATACAAAATGTCCTATGTTTTTGAGCAGTATGGTCATTGTCTCCTAAATGCTGTCTAAAATGTTCTGCTATCATTTTCTCTACTTCCTCCAATTTTACCAATGATACTCACCTGTAGACATATGCTTTGTCCATTATAAACTCCAGGCGATTATTAAACTCAAAGAATGAAGTGTACTGTAAAAGAAATAAGCAGAAAATGAAAAAGTAACTTAACTGCATGTTTATTTGCATAAATCTATTAACATTTTATTCATTGAAAGTAATTTTATTCATGTCTTTAAAGACATGTCATATTTAGTGGTATTTTCTCTTAAAGGTGCACTTTAACACTTTGCCAAACTACAGGGATTAATGCTTTATTTTATTTCCATCCTTTTCTTTCAGTCTTATTTATGATGCTTGTTGAAAATCAATAGTTTTTCTAATGCATATAATAAAATTCCATTTTGCCATGATTAAAATCACACTCCCAAAACATAAATGAAAGAATAAAGATATATCATTGCTAACAGTAACTTTATTTTTAGGAAGAGATGGCAAATTGTATATTTTTTTTCAAAATATAAAGTCCACTAAGCATTAACAAAGGCTTGTTGTATTCTGTTAGAAGGTTCAACAGCTTCGTGTGACCAAATCCAAATAGAGTTGCTGTTTCGCTTAAGGTTCTTTCTTAAATGTGGCACATGTACACCAAGGGTACTCAGCTGTTAAGAAAACTGAAATGATGACATTTTCAGGTAAAAGGATGGAACTAGAAAAAATTATACTGAGTAAGGTAACTCAGGCCCAGAATTGCAAATGCTGTATTTCTCTTTTATTACTACTTTTGTATCAGCTCTCACTTCCCTTAGATACTCTTATCCCAGCCTCTCCTCCCTCCTTCATTTCTATAGGAAATAGGGTGTGGAATAAAACCATGGAATCACCATGAATCCTTGAGTTAAATGCCAGCCCTTTATTTATATTTATCATTATAAATACTTCGTACCTTGCCTCCATTGCTACAAAAGGACATAATAAACTGTAGCCCTGAAAAGAGAGTATGGAGGTCTTCATTGATATGCTGAATGTGCTTGGGAGGGGAAATCTTATAGACAGGGTCCTCAGAGAGTACTTGTTTTAAATATCCCCCAATTTACATGTGACTGCTGTCCCTCTGGAGAAAAACATAATATTTTTTAATGGTAATAAGTCTTTTTTATGGTAATAACTCTTAAACTAGAAATATACACACATGATTTGCTTTTTTCCCTACAGAATTCCTAAAAATATCCCTAAAAACTCTGATTGTGATTATTTCAATGTTTGATAACTGTTTATTGGGCTTTTACTAGAAGTTTGCTCAAAGGACATTGTTGAGAACTAATATGTTTATAGAAGAGAAAATTTGTGTTTGTAGCATGTTTTTCATTTCTATCTGGAGACAGGTACATGACAATATTTACCCAAGAGAATTGTCCATTCAAATAATGGCTTTATGAATAACTGAAAGATAAGACTATACAACAAGAAAAACATCAGTATTGATTTATGTAACATGCTGCATTAAAATGCTGTCTGTGGAAGGCTCCCTATCGTGATTCAGAGATGCACTATGAACAATCATTATTTTATAAGCATTCATTAAAAAGCCACGTGAACTTCAAAGTCCATAGAAATCTTTTTAAAAATTGGTTATTTTTCAACACATGCCTTCTGAACTTTCCTGTGAGATTCCAAGTTTGACAGGATGGTGATCTGGTGCTAGACTTCTTGGGATTATGTTCTGCCTCGATTAATACTCATATTACAAAGTCACACCAGCAGCCTCTAGAGTTTTCTTGGGAGTATGGAATATAGGCAGGACTCTTTAAACTTAGAAAAATCATAGGCATAGAAGAAAAGCTTTTTGTGCCTGATTTCTATCTACCAATATTACAGCATATAATATGAAGTAAGATGAATAATGCCTACATTATCAGTGTGAATGAGCAGGCTTTCCACTCTGCTGATTCTCATCTACCTCACTGATAACATAAATGTGTTGGGAAGACTAAAATAGATAATGGAAACAAATTGTGTACTTTGAGTTAGCCATAGCAATTGCTATTGTTGTAGGATTCATCACTGTTGCTAGGTTACGCTAGAAAGATAATCAACTTGCTTTCTCAGGATTCACAAAAATAAGCAATTAAATTAGTAAAATCTTTTGTGTTCCTTTAAAGGAAGATGACTTTTGAGGTACAAGTTATCATTAGTATTCTTTTTTTCAAAAATGGGATTTATTTTTTTTGTTATTTTTAAAAACGTGTATATGGGTGTTTTGCCTGCATATATATCTGCACCACATATGATACCCACAACTGACAGAAGAGGGAACCAGTTCCCTAGGAAATGGAGTTACCAAACATTGTTAGCTGGTGTGTGGGTGCTGGGAATTAAACCTAAATCCTCTGCAAGAGCAATCCGTACTCTTTAACAACTGTTATTCTTAAGTATTTATATAAAAATCATTCAGATTTTTCTCTAAATTGTATGTTACTCAACAAAGCTGAGTTTATGAAACATGCATGTCTTAGAATATTTTTGAATAGAAAATACATATAAGTATTTCAAATAAACATTATATATGACCCTTGAAAATTGTGTTCTTTTTGCCTCTGTACATCCTGATTTCCTTCTCATATTAGGCAGCTGCTTTAATTAATTTCTGAAAAATAGTATGTAGGAGTTTATGTAAATTTAGAAAACTTAATATTTTTCTTTCTAGTTTACATAAACTAGTTTTGTTCTGTAAATTACTCTCTATGTAGCTTTTTCCTTTTCTTCAGGAATTTATTAACTTATATCTATATTAATACATAGAAAATTTTACCTTATTTTCCTAAAGCTAGTTAAACTGTAATATAGACACATCTCAGGGCCTCAAAAATTTAACTGCTTTGTGATGTTTGTTTGTTTGAGACAGAATCTATTCTGTAGCTCAGGCTAGCTTGAAAATTATTATGCAGTCCAGACTGGCATCAAACTCAAGGAAATCCTTAGCCCCTCAAGATTATAGAGAGCTACCACATCTTGATGAACATTTTAGTTGTAGACAAGGATATAAAACTATGTTTGCACTGTTTCTATTATTTTATTATATTATAGAATCTCAGGTGACTAAAAACTTAGAGGTGACTCTATTTACCCCTTTCATTTTACAGTCTAATATTTCAAATATTAAAGAATTCTCTGATAAGACAGGAGACAGGAAAAATTAAAATTATAAAATATTTATTTGAAAAAAAAGAAAAAAAATATTTATTTGTAATTATAGTAATCTTAAAAAGTACAAAAGCATTCTTATTCTTGGTTTTAAAAATATCTGTTGTAAAGAAATGGAGGATCCATGGGATAGGGGTAGAAATGAGAGGAAGTGGGGAAGAGGTACTGGGAGGAGAGGAGAGAGGAGAAACTGGCTAGGATGTTAAAAAATACTTGAAAGATAAATTAGAAGCAATTAGGAGTCACTTCCATCACTAGAAGCAAAGACATTCTTCTATTATTTATTTAAAAATTCATAATAGTGATGAATACTAAGAAATAGGCCATTCAGAAAAAGTTAAGAGTACTGTAAATTTTAGCATATCTACACTTGCTTCAAGACTTCATTTAGGAGAAGGAGAAGGCAGCTGAATATAGTTTCTTTACCTTTAGTATCCGATTTGTTCTAAATATTGGATTGAACCCAAAGAAGATGTAGAGAACTTCAAATGGCATTATGGATATGACATCCATCTGTTGAAAGACCATACATAGTCATATAATTATGTATACAAGCTACTTCTCTGCTGCTGTGATAAAACATCCTGCAAAGTAACCTAAGGACGAAAAAGTTCCTTTTAGCTTATGGATCTTGAGGGTTACAACAGTTCATCACAGCGAAGAGGACATGGCCTAGACAGAAAGGCATGGGGGTCGGGGAGGGAAGAGAAAGGTGGCTGACCACAATGCGTCCTAACTCGGGGAAGCAGAGAGTTAACAGGAAGTAGAGGCTCAGAGAGCTATCACACTCAAATTGGCCTCCAGTGTGGTGATTCTTCTAGCAAGGCTTCACCTTTTAAAGCTCTACAACCTTCTCCACCTGACCCAGTTCTAGGGACCAAGTGTGAGTTTACAGGAAACTACAATGTTATGTAAAAGTTGACAATCCATGATGAATTATTTACTATTTAATCCAAAAATTGCTTTCAGTTAAATATGCATGATGCCATTTATAGACATTAATACCATGAGAACAAGGATACTAGTTTGTAGTCTGCCAGTATATTTTATTTTTCCCTACATATATTGGAGCTATCCTTAGACATCATCTTTGCTCAGATTTTTTTTATCTCATCTAGTTCAGTGATGACATAGATGCTAATGTTAAAACACATTTTTATAGTCTTTGAAACATGAGAATCTAGAATACAAATCAAATCTATTTTTGATTTTGTTTGAAACTCTTATAAATTCATTGCAATGAAACTGTTTTATGGTCCATTCATTCCTCCAGTGCTCAGAGTAGATTTTGCCATTCTGGTTCATCTAGGTTCCTCAGTGATTTCTATCACTGTCTTCTTTGGGTTATTTTGCTACCAGCTACCTGGTAGGAAAGTTTCTATCAGAGACTACACAGGTTAAAAGAGAGATAGAAATCTGCTCTGTTTACAATCAATCAGCAAAGCAAATGAGAGAAAGTATTGGAAAGCACTGTGATATTGTAGCTAAAATACTCATTTTAAAACTATTCAAGCCTTCTTATACCTTGGTAATCTTATGACGCTCCTTAATAATCAACATAATTTTGTCTACTTTTTAAAAAATATTTTTAAAAATCTTGTGTGTGTGAGAGAGACAGAGATAGATAGATAGATTAGAGAGATAGACAGATAGATAGATGATAGATAGATAGATAGATAGATAGATAGATAGATAGATAGATAGATAGATACCTAGTTTAACAATACTGAGTGCTTGCTCAGGTAGTACATTTGCTAACAGACTTTAAAGAGCTAAATTACTGTCCTTGGTGGGGGAGGCTTGAGTCATGAAATGGCTTAGGTAACCTTGGGTAACCCCATTCTGCCTGCTTTTCAATTAGAAGAGAGATTAAGAGATAACAATAAGGCATAAGATCATGTTTTTTATCTGAGAGTAAGAGATGCTGCGTCATCTAAATAACTGCTTCTTTTGTTTATTCTGATCATATGAAGAACAGGTAGGAATAGATGTAATTTTGCAGACTTTATAACACCACATCACATGAACAGCAAACTAGAATTCTGTGGACTATAAAAGATACACCCCACTTTCCCCAGTTGCAATTTAACTTGGAATTTAAATATGGGCCCCCTCCTTACTTTGACCTGTGCATATTTAAGCCCCCATTTTCAGATAGAGGGAAATGAACGAAGAATAAAATATGGAGTGAAAATGGTTCTGCTTAAGTGGTTCGGGGCCTATTTGTGAGTCACCTACCTGAAACTTTGTAGAACTTCTGTAGTGTCTCTTCAGCTCATTTGGATCTACCTGTAACACATTTATATCATAATTATATTCATCAGATTTCATTTATTAGTCTTTTTACAGTCATTTCCTTCTCCTATTTTTCTTAAATCTTAGCCTATAATTATGTTATCATTATATAGCCTTTTGCATTTTTAAATGCAAACAGCTATTATGGTGCTTGTTTTCTTTTTATTAATTTCACATATATTTTTAGCTAAACATTTTTATATGGTATATTTTTATCATATTCTTTTCTTTCCTTCAGTTCTTCCAAGATCCTCCTCACTTCCATAGACACCTAACTTCATGGCCTTTCTCTCCAAAAAGAAAAAAGAAACAAAAACAAAACACAAAAATCAAGACAAAACCAAACCAAGGCAACTCAAAAACCACACATACAAAAAGAAACACAGAATCTGTTTTGTTTCCTTTTTGTTATTGTCCTCCAGTTTAACATAGGAATATCAGGAGAGTCAGTCATATTGCTTTAATACATTCTTTTCTCATATCTACCCCTAACCTGCAGGAGTTTGGTCATAATTTGTCTTCCTACTTTTTTCAAAACAAAATAAACAGTGCAAAGGCCACACAGGAACACTTAACATTTGTGTTGTGGAAATCAGGATATTTTGAAACAATAAATTTTTGCATCTTTGTAAAATTTATTTATCATTATGTACGTATTTGTAATGTGTGTGTGTGTGTGTGTGTGTGTGTAGATCATAGGACATCTTTGTGGGGTTAGTTCTTCCCTTCCATCTTTACCTGGGTTTGAGAGTCAAACTCAGATCACCAGACTGTGTAGCAAACACCTTTTACTTGTTGAGCAAGCTTGCCATTCCCTTGGATAATTTCTATAAAACCAGGCTACCTGACTGAATTATAATCTCCTTGAGGACAGGATTGACTTTGCCAGTTGGGTAAAGCAATGCCTAGAATGTTCCCAGAACTCAGTAAATATTTTGTGCATGAAGAGATAGAGGAATGAAGAAAGGGATACAAGTTTTGTAGTGCTTGGCATTTTCTGGAATAATTTTTGTTTTTTAGATTTCTTTTTCAAGGAAGCAGAAATGCCACTCGGTTTGCTTGCAGGAGTTGATCAGAATTTTGGTGTCTTTCTTGGACTCACTCTAACATTACATCCAGGAGCTGTAGTCAGTAAAGCTAGACTCAGCGTTATTCTCCAATCTCTTCAAGCCTAACTGTGAGTTCCTTGTGCTGCATATTCTCCAAGCATGCCTATTCATATCCATGCGTTTAGTCAGCCTAGGCTACGCTCTCTGCCTCCCCTGCTCAGTCTCTCTCTTGGCAGTGGTCTCCTTGACTTAAGTGGTGCTCCTCCTTATTCATTACAAAATGGCAGACAAAGGTCTCCCTAACTAAGAGACTTAATCCCTATTTATGTCTAATTATATAACACTACATGATTTTGGGAAAAAAAATTCTCAAATTTCCTTTTATAGTTAACCAGGCTCTGCTCTTTTTGTCTCAGCAATATTTTGAAGTTCCTTATCCTTCTCTATCTCTCAGTTTCTCAAATGTATCAGTTTCTCACTTGAATGCTTTTGCTGGGGTTGTTCCTGGAGCCCAGATCATGTTTCCTGTTATTGCAAAGGTGGAAGGGTACCGATAGTACCAGCTATCTCTCAGGACCAGATGACCTCTGTTAACACAGCATAGAAGTTCACCGTATTTCATTTGTTTGTTTCTCCTTTAATCCTGAGCTACATAAAAAGTCAGATATACTCTTTTGTTTGTTTGTTTGCGGGGGAGGGAGGGTTTATTTGCTTTAAATTTTCACATCATAACCCATCACTGAAGGAAATCAAGACAAGAATTCAAACTGGACAGGAACCTGGAGGCAGGAGCCGATGCAGAGAACATGGAAGGGTGTTATTCAATAGCTTGCTCCACTTGGCTTGCTCAGCCTGCTTTCTTATAGAATTAAGGACCACCGGCTCAGGGTTTTCTCAGTTCTTGACAGGTCTAGCCTCAGTAAGTGCTTGATAAATGTATACTATGTATCACAGGAGTACAAAGGCTATTAATATTAACATTGAGACTTAGATTCAATTTCAGTTATGTGTAGGAAGAAATCTCTTATAAGCTCTTAATTAATTGCATTATTAGAACTTGGGCATATAGTAGCAGCAGCATCGAACAATTATCATTCATGTTATTTAATATGGGCGTTTTTAATCTTCTCCTAGTAATGTTTAAGATCAGTTAGTTGGAGCTGGGTAAATGGTTCATTAGGTAAAATGCCTGAAAACCCGAGTTTGATGGTCACAGTAGCGTGTATCTACAGACTCTATGCTATGTGTGTATTTGTAGGAACAGACAGGCAAATCCCTGAAGCTCAGTGGCTAACCAGTTAGCCAAATCTATGATCTTCCTGTCTCAAAAAATAAAGGTGGAAAATAACTGAGGAAAGACACCTGATATTAACCTCTGGCCTCCATATATTTGTTCAGAGAGACACAGACACACACTCACATGTTGACAGGGGTTTTCTGTCCCACCTGATCCCTTGTTCCTGAAGTCGTTAAGTCCCAAAGACATCACACAGAGGTCTACATTAATTATAAACTGATTGGCCCAGTAGCTCAGGCCTCTTATTAATTAATTCTTATAACTTATATTAGTCCATAATTCATGTCTGTGTTAGCCACTTGGCTTGGTAACTTTTTCAGCAAGGCAGTCACGTCTTGCTTCCTCTCTGTTTGGGTGACAACTGCAGACTGAAACTTCCCTCTTCCCAGGATTCTGGTTGCCCCACCTCAACTTCCTTCTTGGTCACCCCACCTATACTTCCTGCCTGGCTAATGGCAAATCAGCATTTATTTAAAATACAAGTGACAGGGTACAAACCATTGTCCCACAGTGCGTGGGCACACACACACAGATACACACATATAGACACATACATGTGCATAATGTGTGCACATATGCAGATGCACACAAATATGCACATGCATATGAACACAAGGACACACACAGACACACATAGACATCACACATGTGTCATATTACTCATTCCAATTTGCCAGGCAATGCTGTTCCTAGCCCCTCTCCCCCTATTTTGGTTATATTTTTTACCCACATACATGTGGTAAACTTTTACAGAAATATATTAAAATTTATATAAGCTATGCTCATGCAATGACTATGGGAAAAAAGACTATTGAGCTACAGGTAGTTAGGCATAAACAGGTTTCATTGGTAGCCATAAATTTTGTTTCAAGAAAGAGTAAAATAAGTAAAATGAGACAGCTCCATCATGGCTTCTCTGATACAGACAGACAGACAGACAGACACAACTCAAGTGCCAAGCAGCCATGTCAAAATATTGCATTCCCCCACCAACTAGAAAGTTTTTTTTAAATCACATTTACACCTTCCCTTTCAGATTTATGATTCCATGACTGAATAAATGTAAACACAACTAAAAATGCTTGATTAAAGGAAAGTGGCATTTAGCAATTTTAAAATCCCTGTTCTTTTGAACACTAAATAAATTTGGCACCATTAGCCTTAAGAGGATCAGTCTGTTTACTAGTGACACTTAGGCACTTACTTTTAAAATGTCACCCTATTTAATTCCCTCTCTCTTTTAAGCCTGCTTATTATGCAGACAGCATTTCTTCAGGGGAGGCTTACTTTAGGAAGGGTAAGCTAATTACCCCCAAATCCCGTCCTAGCTGATAGTCTTAGAGGATGCTCTACTCAGATATTATTATGTTTACTCATTATTTACCTCCTCTGATTAACAATTCTGCAGTTTAAAACAGAACAGAGAGAAACACTTAAAGAAGAATATTATGTGAAGCTGCAATTAAAGAATTACTCAAAGAAAGCTTTATCACAGATTTCCTCCTACAAAAATGTCTTGAATATTTTTGAATTCCAAGGTTAGATAGAAAAATGGACAGAAGACTGTTCCCATCTTTCAGGAACTCACTATCAGGTAAGAAACACAGCTAAAGAGACATGGAGGACATGCTAAAAATGTGGATGTTTATTCATTGTATTCCTCTGACAATTTACATTTACCAGTTATATCTTGGGGTATGTGTACATATCATCTTATTCAATCTTTATCATAGATTTATAAAATAGGAACTATTTTCACCTTACAAGTAGAAGAGATTGTTCAATAAAAGAGTTAATTTAATTTCTTCAAATAATACCATTAGTAATTTTAGTAGTGAAATTGGAGCCTGGTCTGTTTATTTTTATTGTATAATAGTTAACCTATGTTTTATTTATCAAAATTAAATAAAAGAAATATCAAAATATCTAGAGTTCAATGAAATGAGTAATTCTTTTCAGTAATTCTGAATATATGTTATTCAAGACAGGGTTTCTCTGTGTAACTTTTGGATCTTGTCCTGGAAATTGCTCTGTAGACCAGGCTGGCCTTGAACTCACAGAGATCTGCTTGCCTCTGCCTCCAGAGTGCTAGAATTAAAGGTGTGCACAATCACCACCTGGCTATAAACAGTAATTATGAGGTTTGAGTGTTCAAAGTTGTCTCCTATAACAGAAGACCTAACAGATGTGATCGTTAGCGGGCATTAATCATTTCATAGATCCTTCATTACTATTGGGTTTATCAATCAAAAGCTATAGCTGTGTGTTTTATCCAGCACCCAGTGCTGGCCTGTGAGCTTGCTCAGTAGGGAAGGGCCCACCCACTAAGCCCCCAAAGCTGAGTTTGATTCCAGAATCTACGTGATGGAAGGATAGATCCATCCTTCCTGCAAGTTGTCCTCTCACCTTCACACGTACACTAAGGCACCCATGTGAGAGGCACACACAAAATATATAATGAATAAGTAAAATGATATTCACTACTAACTTGACTTCTACTACACAGAAGGGAATTTTTATAATAAGGTATTTTTGTTGTTGGTGTTTGGACCTCTATGTAGCGCCATTTTCAGAAAACATTGTGAGTAATGAACATACACAGATCTCCTGGTTTCTTTCACTGTGACTGTTTGCACCTCGATCTGTTTTCCCTAAAAATACTTGCAGAACTAATATTACCATATTCTAGCCCTGGTACAGCATATATTATAGTTAATACAATGTATGTACAGAAGGTAGGTAGGTGTATCTACCTAGTATATGTAGGCATTTAAATGTTTGTTGAGTAAATGAATGAACACTTCTGTAGAGTACCTTAAAGACAGCACATAAAGATGAACACAGTGAGATCTTCAAGCTGGGAACTCAGTGTACATAGATGTTGTACCAAATGTAATCAACTTTCAAAGGCTAAAACTATCTACTCTAAATTAACAGAACCACTAAACTTCTTTTGAGCAAACAAAGCAATTAGTTCCTGCTCTGTATTTGCAGCTTGGCTAATGCATTTTGAATAGAGACCATTGAACGTGTTTTTAATGATTATTTTTCAGGGTTTTAACTCTCTATTGTGTGCAAAGATCTCTTAGAAAATCGAAAATGAAAGTCTCCCCTTAGTGATTTTGCCATTTTGCATTTGTCAAACATTGATTTTTGTGCATCTAATGGAGGCTGAAATTAGTGCTTTTTTCCCCCTTCCTTTCTTTTCTTTTCTTTCTTTTTTTCTCTTTATTTTTAGTGTTGTTTACTTCTCATTTGTATACCATATTTATCATTTTTCAAGCTGCCACTGAGCTCCAGGATTGAGGTATGAGTGAACTCACTCTCTGAAGTCTGCACTGGGAATATAATGAGCAAGTATTGGCTACTGGTTTGGCTATTATTGCCCTTAGAACTTTTTCAATGAAAAAAGTTCAATATAGGACACAAGTCCCAGTAAATCTTAATATAAGACAGAAGGAGACAGGACCTCAGACCATTCAATCTGAGGATTCATGGAGACAGGATCTTGCCTTCCTTGTCTGAGGATTCAGGCTGAGGATTTTGTAGAGGTAAGAACTAGTGGCTCTGATCTCTCAGCTTTCACCCCTAATATCTGACTCGGGGTTTTTATTATTAAGGCCAATTAGAATTCGAGCTACAAAGAAAAGATTAGAAGGTATTCATTTCAAAGTAAGACAACAAGGGACTTACGATTTGCGAATGGCAAGGCATGTGGTTTCCCCTGTGGCCAGGCTCTTGAAGGATATCCTGAAGCATCTCAGTGTCTTACATGGCTTTCCACCAACATAATTTGCAATTGGCGGAAATATGTGCAATACAGTATAGTAGCTACATACTGTTGAGCACCAGAAATATGGATAAAGTATGGTTGGGAATTTTGAATTTTCATGTTAATTGTAAAATTTGAATATATATATATACATATATATACATACATATATATACATATACATATATGTGTATGCTCAGAAGCTACCCATATGGTGAGTACAGTGAAGATACAGTTATTAAATGGGGGAGGGCATGACTGTACTCATCCTACTGTGTACTGTCTGCTATCCTTCCTACAGATATTATGATGTTTCCCTCCTCATTCTTACTTAATTTCTGCTTGCTCTGTTCACATGTCCTCTTTTTACTTTATTAATTTGAATCTTTCATAGTTTTTTTCTTTTCTTTTTTTTATTAATTTATTTATTTATTAAAGATTTCTGTCTCTTCCCCGCCACCGCCTCCCATATCCCTCCCCATCCCCCAATCAACTCCCCTTCTCTCATCAGCCCTAAGAGCAGTCAGGGTTCCCTGCCCTGTGGGGAGTCCAAGGACCTCCCACCTCTTTCCAGGTCTATTAAGGTGAACATCCAAACAGCCTCGGCTCCCACAAAGCCAGTATGTGCAGTAGGATCAAAACCCAGTGCCATTGTTCTTGACTTCTCAGCAGTCCTCATTGTCCGCTATGTTCAGTGAGTCTGGTATTATCCCATGCTTTTCAGACCCAGTCCAGCTGGCTTTGGTGAGTTCCCGAAAGAACATCCCCATTGTCTCAGTATGTGGGTGCACCCCTCATGGCTCTGAGTTCCTTGCTCGTGCTCTCTCTCCTTCTGCTCGTGGTTTGGACCTTGGGGTTGTAGTCTGGTGCTCCAATGTGGGACTCTGTCTCTGTCTCCTTTCATCACCTGATGAAGGTTAATATCCAGGAGGATGTCTGTATGTTTTTCTTTGGGGTCACCTTCTTATTTAGCTTCTTTAGGATCACAAATTATAGGCTCAATGTCCTTTATTTATGGCTAGAAACCAAATATGAGTGAGTACATCCCATGTTTCTCTTTTTGGGTCTGGTTTACCAAAAAGTGTTTTCTATTTCTGTCCATTTGCATGCAAAATTCAAGAAGTCATTGTTTTTTACTGCTGAGTAGTACTCTAATATGTATATATTCCATACTTTCTTTATCCATTCTTCCATTGAAGGGCATCTCAGTTGTTTCCAGGTTCTAGCTATTACAAACAATGCTGCTATAAACATAGTTGAGCATATACTTTTGTTGTATGATAGGGCATCTCTTGGGTATATTCCCAAGAGTGGTATTGGTGGGTCCAGGGGTAGGTTGATCCCGAATTTCCCGAGAAACCACCACACTGCTTTCCAAAGTGGTTGCACAAGTTTGCATTCCCACCAGCAATGGATGAGTGTACCCCTTTCTCCACAACCTCTCCAGCAAAGGCTATCATTGGTGTTTTTGATTTTAGCCATTCTGACAGGTGTAAGATGGTATCTTAAAGTTGTCATGATTTGCATTTCCCTGATCACTAAGGAAGTTGAGCATGATCTTAAGTGTCTTTTGGCCATTTGAACTTCTTCTGTTGAGAATTCTCTGTTCAGCTCAGTGCCGCATTTTATAATTGGGTTGATTAGCCTTTTAAGGTCTAGTTTCTTGAGTTCTTTATATATTTTGGAGATCAGACCTTTGTCAGTTGCGGGGTTGGTGAAGATCTTCTCCCAGTCAGTGGGTTGCCTTTCTGTCTTAGTGACAGTGCACTCTAACTCCCCTCTTGCATCTATTTTCCTTCTGTTTTTCCTCAATTAATCTAATACTAATCTGTATTCTTGCCATATTTCCCTCCCAAGTCTAACCTTATCTTACCACATATTACTCTACCCTTCTTCCTCTATCCCCTTATAGTTATTGGAGATAAAGAGATGATTTTTTTTTAAAGCTAGCTATAAGGATATTTCCATGATGGCACCATCTAACATTGTGGTAGCTGCAGTGAATATTTTACACTTATAATTTTATAGGGCACTGTACTAGTGCCTTAAGCAGATTGGTCTAATTTAGATATTGGACTATATTTTTAGTTCACTGGAGATAAACATACTTCAAAGCTATCACAACTAAGTATCACTTGAACATTGAACCCTTCAACTGGAAGAAAAGATAGTAAAACTCAACCAATAAAATAACCCCAGACTCACATGTCACAATCTAAAAGTATAAAGAAGGCAATGTGAATCCTGTAAAAATAACAACTCAATAGACGAGGATTCCAATGAAAGGGAATGAGATAACATTTTAAATAAAAATAAAAAGGATAATCATCAAAAGTACAGTTAAATCAAAGGTAAAACAAACAAACCCCTTGTTAATTAATTCAAAGAGAATACAAAGAAACAGTTGAACGAATAGAGAAATCGATATAGGATATGAAAAGAATTTAGTAAGGAGAAATCCTTTAAAAATTTAAGAAATGTAAAGTTCATTTAGTCATCCAGAAATCCAGTAGAATGCTTTAGCAATAGAATGGATCAAGTGGAAGAAAGAGAACCAGGGAGAGATGACAAGAAAGATGAATTAGAATATTCAGACATCAAAAAAGCTTTATCCACAGAGAGACAAACATTAAATAAAACAATTTAATGTAAATTTAATTTTGGTAGTCCAATTAGACATTGTTCATTTGTCAATTTCTTCTCTCAAACTCCACTTACAATAATTTCTCCTCCTCTTACAAACTGGAGTCTTGGCTGGATCAATAATATATCACCAAGGTAGATGATATCACATATGATGTCAGTAATAATCCAGTAGTGCGTGTTGCCTGGTGTTTGGTATGGGAAGGCAAGGCGTGCTGGTAGCAGCCAACAGTTCCAGTGATAGGCGATGGTGACAAGAAGGAGCCATAGGAGATAGATCCGATCTAGGAAAACACAACATAAGTCATCCCAACAGCATCACAGACACATTCTAACAAGTTTCTTTCTCAGTTTAATCAAACTGAAGCACTATCTTTATGCATATGTGTGGTGTGTTTGTGTGTGGACATGTGCATGTGAAGGCATAGAATGTGTATGCACTTGTATGTAGAGAACAGAACCTGACTTTAGGTGTCTTCCCTCTGCCATTTCTCACCATATTTTTTGAGGTATAGCCTCTCAGTTCACCTACTGGCTAGACTGACTAGCTAGCAAACTTTGGCGATCTGTCTACTCAGTTATTAGGATTATACATGCACTACCAAGACCTGCTTTTGCATGGATGCTACTAATCCAAATTTATGTTCTTGTGCTTGCACAGTTGGCCCTTTATAGACGGAGACGTCTCCCCAAAACTGATGCTTGTGAGATACGGAGTTTGTAGTAAGAACTTCTATGATATATTCAGCACAGTTAGTTCTTGACCTAGAAGGCACCGTGCTTCACAAAAAGAAGCAAAATGATAGTATCACTTTCCCCAAAAGAGGATAATGTCTATTTTGTACTTTGACCAGGCTGAACCTATTTGAGGTGGTAACTTTACTGTTTGGATTCAGGAAAGTAGAATCCTGGAAAATTTAGATGTATCATTGCTAAGAAGCAAAGCATCTTTGGTTCTCATAATTAAGGCTTGCCCATGACAAGTAGGAGAAAGACCTTCACCCTGCCAGAAGAGGGCTGGCTCTGACTGGGGAGAATGGAGAGTTGGCTCACTGAGCCAACCAGTGTCCCTACACGTTACTTACACTTGGCTCGCTTTCATTTGCTTCAGGGAGGATGTAGGAGAGAATCTGCTTGATTAGAGTAATTAGCTTAGTGAAGCCACAGAAGAAGACAGGATATATATTTATGATATATACATATATTTATACATATGTGTGTATGTGTGTGTATGCATATTTCCAAGTTCCTTAGGGCTGTCTTTTCAAAGGTTATTTGGGCCAGGAAATGCCCTAGCCTAGGTTTTAAAACAGGCAGGAGTATTTTAAATCTTGTCTTCAATAGAGAAAGGAAAACAAACCTTTTAAGATCTCATAGTTTAAATTTAAATTTCAAGACATAGAACAGTGTGCAAAAACTGAAGCTCTCTGTACTTCTGGGTCAAAGGGGTTCTGGTGACTGCCAGCCCTCCCTGGGGTTTCCATCACTGGTACCTGTGTATGGATCTATGCTTCTAGGAAGTCTCATTCTTTTAAGGTACTCTTTTGCAGGTACCCTCTGGAGTTTGCAAGACGCCATGCCATGGTGATGTTCTTCTAGTTTAGAATTCTGGTCTTGTGTTGGTGATACCTCTGTAGACTTCACTTTATAGAAAAAAAGAGGAAATATTTTAATAAGTTAACATAGGTTAGCTTGATGAGAAAAATTAGAATCTTTGAAAATCTTCTCTGTGTAGGCAAGCAAAGCAAAACTCTCCTGTTTAAACTAATGGCCTTTATTTTTATATGTATTATAAAATATCATGTTGTACACCCTAAATATATACAAAATGAAATAAAACAGTGAAATATATGAAAAATGCAGAATAAAATTAATTTAAGCTAAAATTTTGGAAATACCAGTTTAAAATTTACAAGGCATCACAGATCAAATGTTTCCCATCCCCCATGGTTTGCTTTGAAGTTACAACACATCTTTCATACATAGCTTTTGAGTTATGAGTAAACAAAGTTCAAAATATTGTTTTCAATATACATTTAACAAACTGTGATTTATTTCAGTCTTACTCTTCAAACATTAACTACTGTATAATGCATAGTATGCTTTGAAAATAGTTTCCCTCGAATCTACATCATTTAATTATAATTAGATTTGAAGATGTTTATCTGTTCTTAACATTCATTTTTCTTCTTTCTCCCTTTAAATATTGGGAAAATATCAATCATAATATATATTATTTTGTACTATGTTGTTGTTATTCTTTTCTCATACCCACATTTCAGTAATTACTAAGAATGTTGATAATTCTCCCTCCCTCATGTGTCTATGTTTCATCTCCCTTTTATCCACTAATTTTTTCTGTATTTTATAATATACATTTTGTATAATATGGGTATTGGTTAATATTAACATTAGTACTCATAGCAGTCATTGCTGGTGGCTTCTGCACATTGTCTGGGCCTAGAGATCACCCTATGTGAATGCCCTATGCTTTTCTCCCTCAAAGTTTTCTTAAGCAGTTGTGACAAATTCAAGGGAGTCAAGAACATGCTCCAGGAGCAATCAGACCTTGTTATTTGTCCCTCCTCCTTCTGTCTTTGTTGTATATGATCTGTGTTTGATGTGTGTGAGCACGGGTGTGCACCTATAAGAAGGTGTGTATAGAAGTCAGGCCAAGTTTCAAGAGTCAGCTCTCACCATCTACTTTGTTTTGAGGCAGTGTCTCTCTTGTTTCTGCTGCTTAGCCTTCTAGGCTAGCTGGCCTGTGAACTTCTGGGTGATTTTTCTGTCTATGTTTCCCATGTTGCTCTATGAGGGCTGGGATTACAGATGCCTGCTACTACCTCCAGTTTTTCACACAGGTTCCGGGAATCTGTATTCTGGTTGTTGGGTTGTGCAGTAAGTGGATTTTTACTCACTAAGTCATCTCCTATTACTTTTTGTTCTTCTGTTTTATTTGGAGACAGAATCTCTTATGTCTTAGGCTGCCTTCAGACTGGCTATGTAGTTGAGGATAGCTACTGATTTTCTTGCCCCTGTCTCCCCTCCCAAGTGCTGTAATTATACACCTGGTCTATGCAGTAGTAGTGATCAAACTCTCAAAGCACAAAGGGCTTTGTGCATTCCAGGAAAGACTTTGCTAGCCTGGTGCTAACTTTTCATGTCACTTTATCTCTTTTCCTTTTATTCCTTGTGCTTTTCTTATTGCCTTTATTTTTGGTGTTGGGGATTGAGCTTGTGCCCTTGCACAAGTTAGGCTTGTGTTCTACCACTGAGCTATGTGTACATTTCCACCCATTTTTGTGCAAAGTGTGTGAGTATTCATTTGTATGTGGTTGTACATGTATATATGAATGTGCATTACACGTATGAATGTTGAGGCCAGATGACAAAGTTAGGTGCCAGTTTTCAAGCACATTTTGCATTTCTTTTTGAGATAGCATCTTTCACCGAAGTAAAACTCACCAAGTAGGTAAGGCTTGCTGGTTAATTAACACCAGGGACTACTTGTCTCCATTTCTTTGGTACTCAAACGAAGAGTTCAACACTGTGTGTGTGTGTGTGTGTGTGTGTGTGTGTGTGTAATGTGGGTTCGACTGACTGAACTCCGGTCCTCATTCCTGCAAAGCAAGAACTTAGCTGCTGAGCTACTCCCTACCTCCTTTTTCTTCTTTTCTTGGAGCAACTCTTATTTTTCTGCTATATCCAACCCTGAGGGTTACACTAATGCACCATCAAATTAATTTCCTTCTTAAGTCTCTTTTTGCTATTCTCAGATCTCTGAATAACTCTCTCTCTCTCTCTCTCTCTCTCTCTCTCTATATATATATATATATATATATATATATATATATCTATATATATATATATATAATTATTGTCTCAGGAACTGCTTTTCTGGGATCTAAGCTGAATAATTGTCCAAATATATGTTCTCACATTACTTCCTTCTCAGTAGTACTTTGAAGGAATAATGCTTACCAGTCTGAGGGCTAGCTTCGGGTGAGGATGGATTCGCATCCTCTGTCAGTTTTCTCTTGTAGAAAGCAGTCCTTTCACGCATCCTTTTCACCAGGTTGTGTAGCTGGGCATCAGCATATCCATTTATAGTTGAGCCTTCAAACAGTTTGTTCTTAAAGCTAAATGAAAAACAAATTGAAATTAGTCCCTGAGGAGATACATACAATTTTTCCCTTATGTATTCAAGATTATTAGTTTCTCATTTTTGCAACTGAATAATAAAATGAAAACACTGACATAAAAGGGGAACAATTCTGATGGAACATAGGTTGCCATTGAAAAATTAGATACTAGGCACTTGTTTTAGCAGCACATATGCTATTAGTAAATGATAGTTCTACAAACAAGAAATGGTCATTCTTGACAACATGGGACCTGAGAACCATGGTTCTATTATTAAACTCTGTCTCCAGAAGAAAAAAGCTGGTAAGGAAGGCAGGACCTAAGATGACACCATGACTTCATAACCCCAGAGATGATGAACATGTGGGCTTTGCTCCTAGAGTTAGCACTTGATACATGGCGTGATTTACTTCAAGATGAGGAGATGGTACAGCAGGCTGATAAAATCATGTGAGCCCTCTGAAAGATGAGTTTCTCTGACTGGCAACAGAACAGGCAGTCAGAATTCAAAGTGTGAAGGGGAGGTTACTGGATAGAAATTCCCCACCACATGGGAGTTTTTAAAGAAGGGGTCACTGATAAGAATTTTAGATCTCCATTGACAGTGATTTTTGAATAGCTGATAGAAAGAAAACAGGACTTTAGTCCTATAACTTCAAGGATCTGAAGCTTTTTTTTAGTGTTTTCAAAATTCTTGTTCTTTTGCATTTCCATATACATGTTAGAATATATTTTAAAATTCTTTGTGTCTTTCACATCATGCATCTCGATCCCATTTATCTCTTTGTCACTTTGTATCTGCCCTCTTCCCTTATAACCCTCCCATTCCAAAATAAAATAAAATTTAAGAGAAAAAAGAAAGAAGAGATAATAAAGAGAATCTTTTTTTTAATTTTTTTATTTTTTGTTTATTTATTTATTAAAGATTTCTGCCTCCTCCCCACCACCACCTCTCATTTCCCTCCTCCTCCCCCATCAAGTCCCCCTAAGAGTAATCCGGGTTCCCTGCCCTGTGGGAAGTCCAAGGACCACCCACCTCCATCCAGGTCTAGTAAGGTGAGCATCCAAACTGCCTAGGCTCCCACAAAGCCAGTACGTGCAGTAGTGGTTTCTAGCCATGAATAAAGAGAATCTTATCACGGAAGCTGTAGTGTGACACAATAAGTCACACAGTTAGCTCTTTTACCCACACATCTTTACTTGCAAGTGTTCATTGCAAAGAGTCACTGATCTGACTGGAGGCCTCTAGTTTCTGCTACACTACGATGCTAGGCCCTCACTGGGACTCCTCTTGGAGATCCTGTTGTTGCCCTGTGTCATGGACATTCTGCAGCCTTAGGTCTGCCAGACTGGCCCGTTCACTTGCTCCAACAGATCATAGATGAGGTGAACGTTGGGCCTGGGTAGTTTCAGGGTTGGTCAGCCCTTCAGGTCTTCTTCATCCTCATGACCAAGGTAAGCAGTGAGCAAGGGAAGGACTGGTTCTTATACTTTTAGGCTCTCCCACACCTACACCAGCAGGGCCGGTTCTACTATGTCGTCCAGGCAAGGTGCCGGGACCACTCTTCAGAGTTCTGCAGCTGGTGAAAGTCAGGGACAGCTCTCCTACTCTTATGATCTCCAGGCAAGCTCTCACACCTACCACAGGCATCGAGGGGGGTATCTCTCCCCAACTCCCACGCCACCATGTGGTAGATGACGAGGGGTGGGGCCAGATCTCCCAAGCTCACATTCTAGGTACTGGTTCACCTGTACTCAGGAACTTCTATCCCTACCTTCTCTTTCAATGTGTCTATCTATAAAGACTTCTAGATCTCCAGGCTATTGTTTTTCTAGTGCTTCCTTTTTTCTTCCTTCCTCTCCCCTTTCCTCCCTCCTTTCCTCCCTCCTTCCTTCCTCTCCTCCTCATCTTCCTTCTCCTCCTTCTTCTTTCTTGGTGTTTTTGAGAAGACAGGATCTCTCTATGTAGCCCTGGATGCCCTGAAATTCACTAGTTCAAGCTAGCCTTAACTAACAGAGATATGCCAGCCTCTGCCTCCTGAGTCCTAGGATTAAAGGTAAGTGCCACTATAACCAGCTTGTCATTCCTTAAAATTATCATTCATGCTTCTTTCAGAGGTCAAAGCTTGTGGCTACTTTTTCTAGTGGCTTGAACCAAGAGAAAGCAAGTATCCACTGTAAAGGGTAAGTAAAAATTTCAAGACCCACTCCTAATGACCTAATTCTACCAGTTAGGTTCAATATCCTAAATGTTTCACAACTTCCTAAAACCGGTGTCACCAGCTGGAAACAAGGTTTTCACACAAGAACCTATACAGTGGTATGTATCTCTTCTAGGGTTTCTATTGATGTAAAAAGACACATGATCATGGCAACTTTATTTTTTATTTTTTTAAAATTGATTTTTATTGAGCTCTACATTTTTTCTGCTCCCCTACCTGCCTCTCCCCTCTCCCCTACAACCCTCCCCCAAGGAACCCATGCTCCCAATTTACTCAGGAGATCTTGTCTTTTTCTACTTTCTACTTCCCCTGTTGATTAGATCTATGTAAGTCTCTCTTAGTGTCTGCATTGCTGTCTAAGTTCTCTGGGATTGTGGTTTGTAGGCTGGTTTTCTTTGCTTTATGTTTAAACCACCTATGAGTGAGTCCATGTGATAATTGTCTTTCTGTGTCTGGGTTACCTCACTCAAAATAATGTTTTCTAGCTTCAAAACATGGCAACTTTTATAAAGGAAAATATTTAAATGGGGCTGGCTTACAGTTTCAGAGGTTTAGTCCATGTCATGGTGGGAAACAAGGTGGCATGTAGGAAGACATATGGTGATAGAGAAGAAGTCAAGATTTCTACATCTAGGTTGGCAGATAGCAGGAACAGAGAGACTTCGGGCCTGGTTTAAATATTTGAAACCCCAAAGTCCACACCCAATACATCATCCAAGAAGGTCATACCCACTCTTACAAGGCCACATTTTCTAATAGCATCACTCCCTATGAACCTACGGAGACCATTTTCATTAAACCACCACACGGCTATATCATACCTATATCTTAATATAGGTATTGTCTGTAGTGGGTGCATGAAAAATAAATGAGGTCTTACGTTGCTATATCTATTCAGTTAAAAGTGTCCACTGGACCTTGAGTAATAAGATCATGTTTGTGTTACCCAGGAGGCATTAAAAATATAGTTCTGAAGGCAAGAACTTGATGGTCATCAGTCCAAGGGATATTGGAGCAAACTTATGTGAATAGAATCATCCCAAATTGTGCAATCTCAAGGTCAAGGGCAGCATCTTTTTTATGGTCTGGGAGACTTAGGACAAGATAGATTTTTAATGATTACTTATTCAATAAACCTGCTACTTCTTACTTGTTGTTTGACCTTATTTGATTTGCTCCAATGGTTCAAAATTCTATAAAAAGCATAGGTGAGTGCTGTTGGATCATTAATTATAAAGTCAGGTACTAAAACTGTCAAAATGTCTAATTCAAGCAAGACCTGAGATCTGAGGAGAATATTTCTCCTTTCCTGAAGTATCTATAAGCCCCAACTGACTGTGGAATTGCCACATAATCACACCAGTTTATATTGTGTGAATGTACCTTATGGGCAACCATGGAAATAGAATTAGAAAGTATGCTAGTATTTCACACATGCCAAATATATTTCCACTGTTACATATTTTTGGGAGTGTTGACTGCAACATCAATGTGTCAGCCCATTTTCTTTTCTTTTTCTTCTGCTTCCTTTCCAGAGGATGCAATGCCCTTATTCTCTGCCTAGGTACAGATAGAAACTATAGACTTGTTTTTCTTTAAGTTATTTCGTGACTTAATAAAAAAGGCAAATGGAGATGAGGAGACACATGTTTCACGAAGTAAAGATGCTTGTGGGTAAAGGAGGAGCAATAACAGTGTTGAGAGCTTCTGTCTGTATGTCTTATTATACATTGAACATCCATCCTCGTGATTATGTAATGGCAGCTTTGGTAAATGGAAAATGTTTTAACACATTTTGATATATAAACACAGAAGGGAAGTGTTCTTGGATAACTAGTGAGAGTTGATTCACTATCTTACATCATGTGGATCTCTGTGATACCACTCAGGTCACCAGGCTTGGCCGTATCACCTGTACCAGGTGAATCGTCTCAACTTTTTAAAAATAAAGTTGCAGAGAGAAATCACTTTAAGAAGTTGATGAAAAAGGTCAAATTATAATTCCTTATTTCTTCAATTCAATCAGAAGTATCCACATAATTTAAAATTGAACAAATGACAGAACTCAGGGTTTGCAGAGGCTTTTGCCTTCCAGGAAGTGGATCTTAGCAAGACCTGGGTGGATGGGATTTAGGCCCTCAGTACTGAAATGTTTCAATGAGGCCATTTGTTGGTTCCCGGCTGCCTGGCAGCTCAGACCCAAAATAATCACACAGAAACCATATTATTTGCAATACTCTTTGGCCAATAGCGTAAGTGTATTTCTGGCTAACTCTTATCTTAAACTAAGCCATTTCTATTAATCTGTGTATCGCCATGTGGCTGTGGCTTACTGGGTAAAGTTCCAGTGTCTGTGTCCGGTGGGGCTACATGGCTTCTCTCTGACTCTGCCTTTCTTTCTCCCACCACTCAGTTTAGTTTTCCTTGCCTACTTCTATTTCATGCACAGGCCCAAGACAGTTTCTTTATTAACTAATAGTATTCACAGCATACAGAGGGGAATCTCACATCACTGAAATGTAGGAAATAGCTAATTGTAGAAGATGAGATAGGAAAGAAAAGCTTGTCATTTACATGTGGGTACTGATGGATTAGATTTAAGATGACCTGGGGACATGGCTCAGCTATTAAGAGTGCAAGCTGTTCTACCAGAGGGACCAGATTTGGGTGGCTCACAGCCATCTGTAGCCCCAACTTCAGGGACTTCAACACTGTGTTCTAGCCTCTCAGCATGCATAAATACACAGATGCACAGACATCTACATATAAATAAAGTAAGATCTTAATGAAGTTCTCTCGTTTAAGGTTGGATCTTTCAGATTTTATTTTTGTTTCATTTATTTTCATTTTTAACACAAATTGTACATATATGAGGTACACTGATGATTCAATGTGTGTATGTAATTAGTAATGATTAAAATGAGAAGTTTTCCTTTTAATTTCTTTAAACACTTTAATTAGAATGTTTTTTTCTCCTATCTAACTGTGTCTGGGGAGCTGCTGTCCAATTTCTTTCTATCTGTGTGTTCCTTACCCAATGATCACTATTATATTAACTTCTCTCTTTTTTAAAAAAATATTTATTATGTATCCAGTAGTCTACCTGCATAAATGCTTGCAGGCCAGAAGAGGGCACCAGATCTCATTACAGATTCCCATGCGGCTGCTGGGAATTGAACTCAGGACTTCAGGAAGAGCATAACCATCTCTCCAAGCCTCCTATCTACTTCTTATAAGATGAATTCTTTGGGTATCTACACAAATGAAAACATGTGGCATTCATCCTTACATACTTCACTTATTTTATTTAACATTATGTTTTCTTGTTCACCTATGCTGATACAAGTGAAAATATTTCATTTTAAATGGTAGAACAATATTTCATGGTATACACACATACACATATGCGTATATATTATATACTCATGCCATATTTTGATGTGGCATATGATGACCAATTTTTATGGGGGGGGATGAGATGGATAGATGCTGTCCTCAGGTAAGTTCTTTTTTAAAAAAATATTTACTGTGTATACAGTGTTCTGTCTGCATGCATGCCTGCCCATCGGAAGACAGCATCAGATGTCATTACAGATAGTTTGAAACACCATGTGATTGCTGGGAATTGAAATCAGGACCTCTGAAAGAGCATCCAGTGCTCTTTACCTCTGAGCTATTTCTTCAGTTTCTCAGATAAGTTCTTAAAGGAGATATTTAAAATGTACCTTTAGAGGAAAATTGTGCTTTATTATAAATGGTAGACAAAGAAAATAACATGAGCAAAGAACTATTATTTTTTTTTTGTGGTCTTTAGAGTGAAATAAAGATTTAAACCTAGGCTCCAAAATTATAGATAACTGAAAGGTCCGTAGACATGTGGGAAACCACAGCAGAATTCCGAGAGAGGAAATAATTAGCTCTTTTAGGAAATATGTTTTAAAAAAAGAAGTTATTTTTTGTGATCAAGAGGAAGTATGATTTGAAGAGCATTCATGTGTACATGTGGTGATGCGGCAGAAGTTGTAGAGATTCATCTTCAGGCTAAAAAATGACATGGATTGCCAGTAGACACCACAAGCAGAGAGAGCAAAACACACACACACACACACACACACACACACACACACACACACACACACAGAGCAGCCTACAACCTGTTCATCTTCAGGCCTCCAAGAGGACATACCATTTTAGCACCTGCAGTTTGCAACTTCTGGATCCATAGCTGTGAGAGTCAAGTTCTATTATTTAGAGCCTCTTGATCTGTGCTCATTTGTCATGGCAGGCCTGGATACTAATTGAGTTAACCACAGGTGTGATTGTGACTCCATGTGGGCATCTACGATGGAGTTGTAAGAGAACCCTATTCAGTGTGTGTTAAGCTGGAGGTATGGATTAAGAATGAAGACCTTTTTAAATATATTCCATATACAAGGCAGCTGGGAATTTGAGTCTGGATATCAGCAGAGAGGGCTGAGCTAGGGATGTTGATGGAAGAACCACTGACCGAGAAGACATCGTGGAAATTATTCTGTGGGTGAGATTACCAGTAAGAGCCTACATGGAACAAGAAAAGATTGGGATTCATCACCCTGGAACTTTTTGACATTTGAAGAGTAGCATAAAAAGAAGGAATTTAGAAGCAGCAAGTAGAAAGCTAGGCCTAAGACAAAGCAATGTCACCAAGTTTGAAAATGGAGGCCATTGATGTCTTAGACTGTACACAAAGCAGGGACAGGATGACTTTAATTTGTAGCAAGGAAGTTTTTATCGGTGATATTTAAAATAATTGGTAAGGAAAAATTGTAAGGTTACCAAATTTTGTCATTTTCTCCCCCATTTTAAATCATTTTGTTAAAAAAAAATCGCACAGAACATGCATTTGTTCATTAAATAATATTTTGGATTTGATTCATTATATTTGAAGCTTGTTTAACAGTAGTACTTTTTTCTAATGAAATCTTGAATAAACATTGAGTTTTTCAAACTTTACTTTGATCAAATCCTCTCAAGAAGTAATTCACTTATCAGTGCCTTCTATAATTTTTAAAATATCCAAGGTGGTTAAATTCCCTTGAAAGATGCTATTTCTGTCTTGTTGAGTTGCATATAGGAATTATGCAAACATAAACATATTCTAACTTGGAATCTTTTGGGGAGAGAGAGGAGCAGGGTTTTTGTTTTTTATTTGCCTTATTTGTGAAATAAGGATAAATTTAGGTAGCTGTCCTCAAAAGCTATATTTGGTTAAAAAACCCACCTGGTTTGTTATACTTCTGAATTAAAGAAATTAGAAATGACATAAGATTCCGATTTTTACTAAAATATTTTGCTGTTTACCTTAAAGCCTCCAAATTTTAAAGAAATTTTGGGAGTATAAATTTAACAGTCAGTCTCTTCTTACATTCATCCCTAAGTGCTGAGGATTCTGACTGTTTATAAGATTTCATATATGCATATGGCATTGTTTGTACACGTTAGTTTATACATATGGTAATGGGCATGCATATATTATGGCATATACTTTCCTAGACTCAATGGTTTTTGATCTAGCTGTAACATACCATGATACTTTTATGTCTTCTAGGTTTGTCTCCTGTCTCCCCAGGAAGGATCTACTCTTTAGAGAATTGCTTCTATTACTTTGTAAATGCTGGGCCTTATGGTCATGATGTGATTTTTGTTTGTGAACCACTAATTAATGACCCATAAATGTGACTAACCCTACTAAAAGTTAGATAACTCTTTCAAAGTAATAAAATAATAAAAAACATTGTTACACAGATTGTTAATACTGACATATTTCATTTCAATATTGGTTAAATTTCAGACAGCAGCAAGAAACAAGTACAGTGACTTTTAATTTAAAAAATTACTCCAAAATACATTTATTTATTATTATGGAGATTTTATTCACAAATATAATGTATTTTGATAATATCCTCTCTTACTCCCTCTCTTTGGCTTCCCAATATTCCCCAACTAACTTTTCTCTTCATGTCCTCTTTTTAGAAATCCACTGAGGGCCTGGAGAAACGGTGCAGGGGCTTAGAGCACTTGTTGCTCTTGCAGATGACTCAGATTTTACTCCCAGGACCCATATGATTGCCCACAATGATCCCTAACTTCAGTTCCTGGGGTTCCAATGTCCCCCACAGACACCAGATATACAAACTGCACACACAGATGTACATAGGCAAAACATTCACACATATGAAATAAAATAAAATAATCAAACAATCATACCCACTGAGTCCATTTAGTATTGCCTGTATGTGCATGGGTGTAGAGCTACCTACTGGAAAATGGGTAGCCTATTAGGGGCAGCATACGATGACTAAATTTTTATCTTTTATTTTTTTGTCCTTAAAGGGTCAAAAGGAATGTATTCACAAGTGTTTCTGAGAAATGTTGTCTTGGGGATGTTCTGATATGCCTTTTAAATATGCCTTTCTTACACATTTATTAGACAGATCCATTACTATATTTTCTTTGCTTCAAAAAACATAACATTTTACATTTATTTTGTTATTTCTTTAGTCAATTTTATTCTTTTCTATTTTATATACTCCTATGCTTGTTTTTACTTACACACTTATTAAAAGTACCTTAATATTTTCATTTTAAAATAGCTTTAATGACATGTGAATAAAGATGCTATGATGAAACCCTAAGCTTTGCATGCTAACCTAAAAATGAAATTTAAAACTTGTTCTACTAGAATATGTTATGGCCTGAAATTTGTGCCCACAAAATTCATGTGATGAAGCCCTTATCCATAATGTGACTTATGCAGAAATGGGTCCATTAGGGAGCTTAAGTGAAGTCCTATGTGGAGTGCCCCAAGTGTGTCACGATTGGCAATCGCATAAAAAGAGGGGAGATAGCAGAGTGCATTCTCTCTGCACACGAAGAAGAACCACGTGAACCACAGAAAGAAGGTGACCTCTCCAAGACAAAGAATAGTCCTCACCAGAAAGCAACCCTGACGGCATCTTGCTCGTAGCCTTCCTGACGCCTGCACTACAAGAAAATATATTTTTGTTGTTTAATCCATCCAATCTGTACCATAAATCTCAGAAGACTAAAATGAAAGAGAAAACCACTAAATCGCCCAAGAAGAGAAAAGAATGGCTTCTTTCATTGACACTGGGTGTTATGGTATGAATTTTAAATGTCCTTCAAAGGCTTCTTGTCAAAGAGCTGGTCTCCAGCTTCATGCATTATTGGGACCCCGTAAAACCTTCAGATTGAGGAGTTTGAGAGAAAGAGGTTAGATCTTTGGAAGCATGCACTAGAAGGGACTTAGAGACGTTATACCTTCCTTGCTCTGCTTTCTTTGTTTCTTCACTGCCAGGAATTTGAGGACTTTCTCTGCATGCTGCCCACAAACCCTAAAGCAATGACTCTCCAATCATAGGTCTGCATCTCTGAAACCATCAGTTGAATAAATCTTCTCTCCCCCTTACTTGATTTTCTTCAGGTGTTTTACGGCAGCAACAAAAAGCTAATGCACCAGGAAGATAATTTAGAAGGTAACGAGGTATGAATGGAGGGGAAAGCAAGACATCTGGAGTTTTGTTAGCACAGAGGAATGCTGGTGGAAGTGATCATCATGAACTCTTCTCAGGCTGTGGGTCTACTCACCTATTAACCAAGCAAAAATTTCCATGAGAACTAATCTCTATGCAGAAGTGCTTACTACACAGAAAAAATACCCTGAGAGAAAGTGAGGCCCTGTTCCCTGATGTTAAAGCACAGTAATCCCCATCGGTGCTAAAACATGGTGGAAGGATGTCTTGCATTCTGACCCAACTTCCCCCATTAAGAATGAATTAGAGTGAGGCAGAGAACATCAAGAAATAGGTCTCATGAGGAGTTTAAAATAACTCCAACTCCTAAAGCAGATGTGAATCGCCTTGATGCGTTTTGTCTCTGCCTTGGCAGCAGTATGTGTGACTGAGGTCTGGGGAATTAAAGGAGGAGCTGGTGGTGCTGACACTGGCTTCATTCATAGGGTTTCCAGTGGATATGTATGAAGAGCTTCTGGCAGGGAGGGGACCCATTCAGAGCAATTGAATAATCTAAATGCAAATGAAGGCAATTTGTAGCAAGAAGGAAATCAAGACTGCGTGAGTCAATGAAGTAAAATCACATGTGAGCCTCAGAGAAACCAGAAATAGCCCAGAAGGAAATCAGACCAGAAAGAGAAGTGGGGATGCTGGTATTCAGCCATGCAGATAAGGTTATGACGCTGCATACTGGGGCACTGGACTGCAGAACAGACCTGGTGGTTGTGGTTACCTTTTGGGGCCCTGGAGAATCAGACTGTCTGACAGTTCCTGATTAATAGGCGTCAGAAGGATTAGTGTTTATGACAGGTTCTTCTTTAAAAGTGAGTGGGGAGCAAATAGCTTTCATCGATAGACTTCATTGACTGGAAAATATCTGCAGTTTCTTTTCTCTGAAGGCGTAATTTATACGCCAGGTAGAGAGTTAATGACACTTGACAAAGAATATAGGATGGATATCCTGCATTACTGAAGTGAGGGAAGTGCATATAGGAGAGCCATTCTTAGTTGCATCTTTTCCTTGTTTAAAATAGAGTTTAGAGGAGAAAGTGAGTCAAAGCGAAGTGTAAGAACCAAACTGCAAACCGTGGTGACAGTGGCTGGGCATGTAAGTGAAATTTAAGTAACATTTTACTCTGTACTGATGAGACGATGAAGGGTCTTAAGTCTGTTGAAAGGAGGCTGCCAACGAGCAAGACGGAGTCATAAGAGTCACTGCTAAGTGCAGAAACTCAACAGCAGCTGTACTGGAAGTCTGTCCCCCTGTATCGAAACTTGTTAAAGATGAAAGCAGCTGGTAATAACTTCCCTTCTTTTTTTAGCATTCATGTTTTCATGAAGACATCTGCGCTGACGAGGTCACTGCCATACTCTTGATTGCTGTCAGTTGTCTGCTGCTAAGGACAGACTCACAGGTTACTCATGTCACCATTAAAAAGCCACCAGCTGATTTTTTTTTATAAAGGTGCAAAAGCAGTTTAAAGAAGTAAAGATAGCACTTTTGACATATGGTGCCAAAGTAATTGGATATTCATAGGCAAAAGAATGAATTTCATCTTCAGCCTCAGCTCTTATATAAAAATTAAAGCAAAACAGATCATGGACTTCAAAGTGAAAAGCATAAAACTATGAAAGCTTTAGAAAACCCTGGACTCAGGGCTAGAAAACAGTTCTTAAATTTGGCCCAACAGTTCAATCCATGAAAGGAAAAACTGATAAATTGTAACCTGATCAAAATCAGAAACTGAGCATAAAAGATTGTGTTAAGAGGATGAAAAGGCAAGTTATTCAGTGGAATATTTACAGACTATATATCTGATAATGGTCTAGCCATCTAGAACATATGAGGAACTCTCAAGTTCAATGGTAAGAAAGTAAAGCAATCTCATCATCAGATGGGCAAATGATATTTTGTGTTTCACAGAAGAGAACACACACATAACAAAGAAATGCAGGAAAGGTCTCCCAGTATGTTTTAGCCATTAGGAAATACAAATTAAAAACACACTGAAATATCCTTATGAATTTAATATTCATAGGCAAAAAGGCACCTCTTAGGCTGGCTAAAATCAAAATAGCGACCAAACCAAATGCTATCCAGCCTGTGATTTTGGTCTGTAATCTGCTGCTGAGGCTAGACTGGCAGGAGACTCATATTACCATTAAAAGTCACCAGCTGAATTTTTTAAAAAAACAATTTAAAAAAGGAAAGATAATAGCCTTTCCAGTCAATACACTGCTGTCCAAAATATAAAATGGTATACCCATCTGGAAACCAGCTTGGCATTTCATACAGTAGTAAACATGCAATTGCCATGTGACTATGTAACTACATTCTTGGACAATTTTTAGCCAAAGAAAAACATGTTCATATCCTATTTCTTTCTAATAACTCTAAACTGAGGATAATGCAGGTGATCTCCACTTGGTGAATGCTTGAACACATTGGTACATCCGTGTCATAGAATACTTTTTAGCCACAAACAAACAAACAAAAATCAACAAACACATATAAGCATGCAAACAAGTAGAAATGAAAAATCTATAGTCAGCACGAAGATTCAGTGCGTAAAGGTATTTGGTGCCTTGGATGACCTGAATTCCATCCCTGGACCCACATTGTGGAAGAACAGAATAACCCTCAAGTTATTCTCTGCCCTTTACACATATGATGGCAACACATGTACCCCCACATGTAACATGCACACACAAAAATAAGGCATGAAATAGCAATTGAAGCATTTTATAAAAATCACAGTCTAGGTGGGAAGACTATTAATTTCTTCCCTCCCTTGGAATCTTCTGGGGTTTCCTGGTACCATGATAGCTAGTTACTAAGAGGAGGCTTTTAGGTTGGGTCCATATCTGGTCCTCTGAGTTCTCTGAAGTACCTGGTGCCTTCAGTAATAGAGACTCACCTTTCACCTCTAAGGGAGTAGCCAATGGCAACAGCATTAGCCTCTAAAGATTGTGTCTCTTGGACACCCTTAACCAGTGACTCAAAAGAGGGCTTCTCACGCTTGGTGTTGAGGTTTTTGTTAGAGTATATGGCTCTTGAGGGGAGCATTGTCAGCCTGGATGGGACAATTATATATGTATATGTCTATACTGTCTTATATTGTAGATATTTTTGATAGAAAGTTAAAAGTATGATTCTTTATGACTTTTCAGACATCCTTGCTGTTATTTTACTCTCCTCACTCCCTTCTTCTGTATTTATTTCCTTCCACATCCTTAGTTAAAGCCCCCCATTTTCTCATTTCCCCTTTCAGATCACTTGCACCCTAATATTCTCCTCTGTATTGTTCATACCTCCCATCTGCTACAACATTTTTTCTTACTTTCTTGGTTTCTCTGATTACTCCAGGTTACATATTCACATCTGATGATTTAGAATTAGGAACATCGGATGAGAAAGAACATTCAACATTTGCCTTTCTGGGTCTGGTTACTTCACTCAAAGTAATCTTCTCTAGTTTCCTTTATTTATCTGCAAATTTAAAGATTTATTTTTTTCTTTATAACTGAATATTATTCCCTAGTTATACAATCTCAAAAAATTAAAATTATAATTAACAACCCTGTTCTAAAGGGTACAAACAAATGCTTCTCTAACTATAAGTGACAAGATTATACTGACTAACTAACTAACTAACTAACTGTGTATAAGTTCTTTAAGTTGTATAGATATTGGGTCTGGATAATTTTGATATGTGATGTTTTTATTTATTTGCAAGTTTTTTTAAATAATAAAAGTTATAAAAAGATTAACAAGTAAAGAAAAGAAGAATAAGTTTAGGCTTTAGTTAGGAGTCCTAATTTTCTGTAGGTTGTAGCACTTAAGCTTTTCTTGAAGTCAGAGGTCCTGATTTTACCTTAAACCACTTGTGTCAGTGTGGTACCTGAGTCTCACAAAGCTCAGTGAACTGGGCTTTATTATGGCATTTTCAAAGGCGCTGATTGTCTAGTATAACTGATTAAAAAGCCATACATATGAATAGAGGATAAAAGGTTATAAACAAATGCTAATAGAGAGAAAGAAATAATTAGGGCTCAGTGTTTGCTCATCTTTAAAGAGTATTTTGAACTCTTGGAATAAATATCTTGTCATAAAAAAATAGGGAATTTTTGGATTTTGTGAAACATTACATAGTTATTCAGGTTCTAAATTAATGAGAGGTGTTGGAGAGTGTGTTAATATTTAAATCAATAGCTTCTACCTTTAGCTTATTTTGCCAACTTGTAAGATACAAGTAATATTTTATAAAGGTGGATACTGCAGTAAGCTGTAGGGAGATACGTTTGGATCATGAAGAAGAAATTGTAGGGAACTGAGAACATGGTATGGCTTTTTCAGACATGCAGATTGCTTTCCTGATCAATGCTGTTGTCAGATTTTACAGCCAAAATTACTTAAAAAGTCTTGTGAAAATATTTTTTTATAGTCTGTCACATACTGTAGCATTCTGAATAGGCAATTCTAATGCCCTAATTTCTGAGGGGCATAACAGTCATAGTTGTAGAATTGGCTTATAAATCATGTGGGCATGGCTGAGGGAGCTCACGATTTGATCGACTTCCAGCAGTGCAGATTATGGGAGTGCATCACAGATTTTTATGGGCATCACAGATTATGGGCGTGCATCACAGATTTTTATGCAAGCCAGGGACATCTAGAGTCACACACATTTTCATTTTCATTTTGATTCATCTCAGCTAAAGCGACAGAATCTTCCTCTTGGCCACAAGCAAACTAAGAAGGAGAATAAATGACACAGTATCTTTAAACTGTTGCAGATATGCTCCAGATCTCTTTTTCTAGATTTGATATTTGAAAAGAAGAATTAATTATCAACAGAAATAAATTTATGTTTGAAAAGGACATGGTAGCACATAGCTACAATCTCAGTACTTGGGCGGTGGAGGATCAAGAGTTTGAAGTCAGACACATAAAGAGTTTGAGGCCAGCTTGGGCTACATGCGGCCCTTTCTCAAAAAACAAAAACAAATAAGGAGGAATAGATATTAGGCCTTTCTACAGAAATATGAATTCAGGGTATTTGGCAACTGATAAGAAACTTGAGTTATTGTGATTCTTGCAATACTACCTTTAGATACCAATTACTTAAACTGCTTCATATTCAGGTTAGACGTTGGTGATATAGTGGCTTTAACAGTGTGTGTGTGGTGATGTTGGACACTGAAAACCCCAGCACTGTAGTTGGAAGCAGGTATAGTGCTCCTACTTTCATGAAAAGGAGACACTTTTTTATTTGTTAGTGGGCAGAGGGAAATTCAAATTTTATATTATGCTAAAAATATAAATTCAAAAAATGGTTAGAAAACCATGAATTCTATTTTCAACCAAGGTCTTCTGTGATGGGCATTGAAACATGACCTTAATGAGCTTTTCAGTAAATGTTCATCTTTAGTTTGTTAAATTGTATTTAAAACAGCCTAAGATTTTAAAGTTTATTATCTACTGGTGACACTACAGGTTAACTGGGATGGCCATAATTAAAAGGCATGAAAACTTAGTGTCAGTAAGGAAAAGAAGAAATTGAAGCCCTTGTGCCTTCTCATCCACTGTTGAGATAGAAAGTGATTTAGTCATTGTGAAAAACATTTTAAAGTTCTTCCAAAAGATAACAGTAGAATTGCTACTCTTAGGTCTATAGCCCAGAGAGTAGACAACAGATACTTACTAATCATATAAGCGTGTGTGTGCTCATAATAGCAGTAGTCATGATATTCAAAAGTTGGAAAACTGGTTGTCTGTTTATTAAGAGAAAAGGATAAACAAATTGTAGTATATAGGCACAGTGGAGTTTTATTCACCCATAGAAGAATGAAGAACAGATTAGGCTACAACATGGATGAACCTTTTTGAATGAAATAATGTGTTAAGTAAAAAAAAGCCAGGTGCACATGTCATATACTATATGCAATAGATGAATATTTTGGATAGGCTTTACATTTTATTCTCTTAATTGGAAATAATTTTACTTTGAATCAAAAGATGCTCTATGAACTTTACACACTGATCTTCAGTTTGTTCATTGAATCTACACAGTGCAAATCCTATCTCTGTTCCAAATAATGGACAGTAATTATCTGAAGATAATCTTTGTTTTTTACTGTTATGAGCCTTACATTTATAGGAATCTATATATTAAAGTTGTTTTTATGTGGCCCAATGTTGAGATCCTTTTATTGATATCACAGGTGTTTTCCCTTTCAGCTTTTCTTTCTATCAGAGAACCTTTGATAAAAAATAACAGCCATACTATATATTCTGAATTTATCATCATCATCATTTGTTTTAGAGGAATTAAGTTCCAATGTTGGTCAATCTTTAGTCACACAGATGAATCTAGTTTTTTTTTTAATGTGCTCACTCTCCTATTACAGTTAAGTGATTGAATATTTTAATTTTTTTGTTTCTGTTTTTTGAAATAGGGTTTCTCCATGTAACAGTCCAGGCTGTACTGGAACTCACTTGGTAGACCAGATTGGTCATGATATCACTGAGATCTTCCTGCCTCTGTCACCCAAGTGTTGGGATAAAAGGCATGCACCCCTACTGCCTGGTAAATATTTCAAATTTTAATTTAGACTTTTATTCATGGCGAATGGTGAACTCTATTTGAATCATATTTTAAGGCTATTAAAGAGTTATACTTATTTGTTGGTATTTTTCATTTGCATCTCAGATGATCCCATGAATTGGATGCTTATACATGATTATTTCCACTTCAGATGAGGAAACTGAAATTTTAGTAGATTCACAGATTTCTTTAAGCATATAGAGCCAAAGATCAGAGGAGGAAGAAAAAGGGCCAAGTTCTGCAGCCAGTCTGTCTCAATGTACTCTTTCAGTCTGAGTTCTTTACCCTATCAAGTATATACTTGTAGTCCTATCTTATTTTGTTTCACATATGGATTTGAAAATTGTGTAATCTATGACTTTATCCTGGTCACTAACAGAGAAATTGAGCCTTCAATCATGAAACATGGAGGCTGTAGTTAGGTTGTTAGATCAGATTAATGTTAATTTATTGAACATACTTCTCCATCTTGCTTGTCATATAGAGACACTGCTTTATTATTTACATTTTCAAAAATAATGCTTGAGAATCCAGTCTAGTTTTGTTTCTGGGACCAACATAAACCACATGATCTAGAGCTTCTAGACTTCTCATTATTTCTGTTTTTGAGAATACATTTGTTCATTTTATGCATGAGATTCAAATTTATTTGCAAATGAACTACGTTATTTGCTGCTTAAATCTTCTTTGAAAATCAATATAAATATCATTTTCAGGAAGATGAAATGACACTTGGGTCTACCTGTATGTGAGCATTGCTGTGGCTTTTATTGCCTAGTGTAATTATCTTTCAGAAATGAAATAGAAACTACATTTTCAAGCTTGTTCTTGGTGAAGGGTTTGACTGAGGCAATAAAACAGTTTTACAAATAGAGAGAAAATGATTGTTTATGGAGTTTTGTTCCTTTTCTATCCCTTCCACCACTTTCTGGGGTATTTGGTGACATTTAAATTTTCCTTAGAGAGTAAAAGCCTTTTATTTTATAAATAGAATTAGGACTACCTTGGTTTTGGGGAGGCAGTAGGTAATTTGTGTTAAGATACATATTAACAAGCTTTTATTTCCTG
This sequence comes from Chionomys nivalis, assembly GCF_950005125.1. NCBI lineage: Eukaryota > Metazoa > Chordata > Mammalia > Rodentia > Cricetidae > Chionomys > Chionomys nivalis. The sequence goes on from NC_080101.1 coordinate 897,488, forward strand.
CTGTAGACTGGAGTAAGAAGTGATGTTTGACAGGCAAATGACAGAATGTTAAGGAAATGGTAATAAGTTGGGATTTCAATAAAGAGCAGATAAAGGACTTGAAAATAATAAAATATAAACAGGGTAAAACCAAGGGCCTCTGTGAGATAAGATTATTTTGGGCTATACACAATTTATTATTTAGGTCATGATTGACCATGGGAAATTTACAATTTAAGGATATAAAGATAATTTTTCAGGGGAACTATTTCTCTCTTTCTCTTTGTAGTATAAAAGGGTCAATGAAAGAAACCCACCCTGGCCCTGAAACCTAAACCAGTGAAGGAAACCCAACCTGACCCGGAAACTGGAGTCAATGAAAGAAACACACTCTGATCCAGAAACCAGAGCCAATGAAAGAAACACACTTTAGCCTTGAAAACAGAGCCAAAGAAACACACTTTGGTACGGGAACCAGAGCAAGTTTAAAAAACACACCCTGGCCTTAAAACTAGAACCAAAGGGGGGAAATAAAGCCGGGGAAAGAAACCACTTTGGCCTTAAAACCAGAGCCAAATCTGCCCCTGACCAGCACAAAACCAACCAGTGCATGGGCAGGAAAAACAACCAGTCCCTGAACAAAATATCTAGCCAATCTGAGTTTGTCTATGCTCAAGGGGATTGAAATCTGACCAATTTCCTCCCTGAAAATCTTTTCCCTAGAAAACTCTCTGCTTGTAAGAAGCCCTATATAAGCCCTGTGCCTGCTCATTTGGGAGTTGCCCCTTTCCACCCTGGCAGAGGCAACCACTCTTCTCGATTTCTCTCTCCCAAATACATCTCTCAGAAGAATTTCAGATGAAGACCTTCTGTTGCCAGAAAGAAGCAAAATCTCTCCTGGGGAACTCTCTTTGCAGAGTGGTGCAGAGATGCAGTGGACATCTCTGCTGGGAAACTCCCTTAGAGGAGCAGAAGTAACAGCTTTTTGCTGGAACTGGAACAGTTTGTTCCAATTCTGCAGGGGTTACCCCCTTAGTGGACTGAAGCAGAGAAATAACAACTTGGACTGGAGCTGAGGAGAAATGGACCTCTCTGCTGAGAAACTCTCTTAGCAAAGTGGAGCAGAGATCAGCTGTAGCAACTCTCTCTTAGAGAGGAGCAGGATTGCCACATCCCATCCCCCATGGGAAGCATAGCCTGACTTCCTGACAAGTCAGGATATTTTCTCCTCACAACTGTAAGTGTCCAAGATACCTTCCCTTCACTGCTGTAAGTATAGCATGTCTTCTGGACAAGTCAGGATACCTTTCCCTCAATAGCTGTATGTATCTTTTCACAGTCGTAGGCATAGGGTGACTTCTGTCAAGATACCTTTTCTTCGGAGCAGTAACATTTGCACTCTTACTCTTCTGAATGCTCATGTTTTGCCCAGCTTTCAACTGTTTCTTATTGTTAGCCTCAACATTGTGAAAAGCTAAAAAGCAGAGAGCAAATGCAAGGCCCCTCATCTATTTGGCCAAATGATGTATTATCCTAGGTTCTATTTTAATTTTTGTTTGATAATAATGCTTTTCCTATAGTGATTAAAGACAGGGAGGGTCACTATTTGAATTCAGGTGAAGTGGAATAGCCCCACAATCCAATTTGTATTCTGAAGGCATAATTCTTATGATCCACAAATTTGAATCTTTATAAATCTTGTCTATTATAAAAAGCATTGCATATTGGAAATTATGATAGAATTTTAGAATTGTTTTATTATATCCCTATATTACTGCAATGATTAATAATTTAAATGCAAATAAAATGACCTGAATTTTGTAGATAAACAATAGAACCACCATTGTTGGATGTTAGTGCACTGTAAACAATGACCATTGTGAATGACCCAATCATTAATATTTACAGATTACTCTTGAATAAGATGCGTGATCCTTGTTCAAGACAAAATTGTAGACAATCCCAGAAATCAATACAAGTAAAAAAATAAAACTGCTGAAAGCTATTTTTTTTTTTTGCTGGATTACTGTAATTAGTTTGGGTGGTATTTCAATTTCTTGTGTTTTCAATGTGTCAGGTTCTTTTTGTTAAGTTTATAGGATTGTCAGAATTTTCACATGAATACTGTTCATAGGCTTTTGACAACAGCAGGTAGCTAATCCTTAACCTTTCTTCTCAGACTCCCTAAGAGGGGAGTTAATTAAAATAAAAATTCCAGTTATTTCCTTGTATGTTTTTATTCTTCCTCTCTCAACTGGGCCTTCCATTGTACATCACACTTCTCTTTAATGTAATAAAATACCAGTCAGAAACAATGGCAGGGAGGGAAGATTTATTTTGGCTCAAGATTTCAGGGAATACAGTGCATTCTGGTGGGTTAGGCATGGTATTGTGGCACTCTCCAAGGTGGTTTCTTCACATTATGGTGGACCAAGAAGCAGACAACTAGACTGGAGTTAAGAGGAGGAAGTAACTTCCAAGGCCTGCTATAATGTCCTCTGTCCTCAAGCTAAGTCTACATAACCTCCCAAACAGTGCTAACAGCTGAGGACCAAGTCTTCAGGGTTCCTGCTTTGTGAAAGTGTCTCCAGACATTTTGCAGGACACAGAAGAAAGTGACTGACAACCTGCCAATATTGGCAGAAGTGTCTGAAATTTCCTGCTTCATGGAAAAGTCTGCCAGATACTATGGGCCAGTAGGCTGAAGATGGGTGCCCACAACATTGCAGAACTTTGGCTGACTGTCCAGGCAGCTAGATGTCTCTGTCATTTCTAGTTTTGGAAATTGCTTACAATGTACTTCCTGTTAACGTAAGTAATAGTATATCCTTCTTGAGTCTTTGATGGAGTTGAAGAACAGTTATAATTATAGTTTTGCTTAGTTATGATAAAAGATAAAGTAGATACAAATGTTGTGACTGTAATTCTTACTTGACACCTGTTTTGTTATATGTAATTTTTTCTATGTTAAAGTTAAATCCTTTGTTTTTAAACAGAAAAGGGGAAGTGATGTGAGATTCCCCTCTGTATGCTGTGAATACCATTGGTGAATAAAGAAACTGCCTTGGCCTGTTGATAGGGCAGGGTAGAGCTAGGCAGGGAAAACTAATCTGAACGCTGGAAGAAAGGAGGCGGAATCAGGGAGAAGCCATGGAGCCACCTCCAGAGACAGATACTCTGGAACCTTGCCAGTAGGCCATGAGCCTCGTGGTAAAATACAAAATACTGGAAATGGGTTAATACTAGATGTAAGAGCTGGCTAACAAAACACTTAAGTGATTGGCCAAGCAGTCATTTAAATAATAAAGTTCCTGTGTTATTATTTTGGGATTCTGGGCGGCCAGGAAAACAAACAAGTGGCTTCCTACTATGCAATAAAAATACAGTGTTGATGTATTTCCTGAAATATGCAAGGCTCTTACATAAACAATAATCCATATTTTTTTGGTAAATTGTGCCACATATGGAAATTTTTAGAGCACATCTCATAAATTTATTAATACAATTTCTCTAGTGTCAGAATCCTTTCTCCATCCTATCTGGATAGACAGCTGTGCAGTCTGTAAAGGTATCTTCTGTGGGCTGTTCGAGGGAGTTCAAAGATTAGGAAACAGGATAACAGCACCTCACAGTTACTGTTCTTTCATTTTTTAGTTAATTTTATTACAAAATATAACATAATCACTGGGGAATGACTCTTCCTATAATATCTTTGTACATTTTTTGTAGGGATTTTACTATTATAGATCTTATTTTTTTAAAAAAAAATTAAAATGGTGCTTTACTTCTTGTATGTACTATAAAATGTTTCAGAGGCACTCTACCTGGAAGACTGCTGGCTATGCTGACCGCAGATCAGGTAGGTAATCTTTACTCACCTTCCTGTCCTCCAATTACAGCTCACCTGTCCTATCCCTAGTCCTCCTTAACTCCCTCCAGTAAAGAAGAGAATCTCAGGCATTGAAGACAAGGAAGAAGAAATGCATACCTCAGTTAAAGAAAATGTTAAATCAAAAAAAAAAAAAAAAAGAAAAACATCTAGGAAATCTGGGAAATTATTAAAAAGCCAATCTATGACTAATAGGCATAGAATAGGTAGAAGAAATCAGGTTCAATGACATGGAAAACATTTTTAAAAAATTCTAGAAGAAAATTCCTTTAACCTAAAGAAAGAGGTGCCTATCAAGGTACAAGAAGTATACAGATACCATACAGACTGCTCCAGAAAAGAAGTCTCCTTGGCACAAAATAATCAAAACACTAAATATACATAACAAAGACTATATTATAAAAACTGCAAGGCAAAAAGACCAAGTAACATATAAAGGCAAAACTATTAAAATGACACTTTTATTTTTCAATAGAGACTCTAAAATTCACAAAGGTCTAGATAAATATTCTATAAACTCTGAAAGATCCCAGATGTCAGTGCAGACTACTATCCCTTGCAAAAGTTACCACCCCAATAGATGAAGTAAGACATTACAATTAAATCAAATTTAAGCAGTCTCTATCTATCAATCCATCCCTAAAGAAGGGGCTAGAAGGGAACCTTCAACCTGAGGAAGTTAATAACACTCAAGAAAATACAAAGAATAAAAAAAATCAGATCATACAATAAAAAAGTGAAAAAATCAATACCACCACAACAAAATTAGTATCAACATATATTAATAACTCTCATCATCAGATGTCTCTATTTCTCCAATAAAAAGACACAGGCTAAAAGATATCTATGAAAACAAGATTCATTCTCCTGCTACATCCAAGAAACATATCTTAATATCAAGGATAGATGTCACCTCATGGTAAAAGGCTAGAAAAAGATATTCCAAGCAAATGGACCTAAGAGGCAAGATAGCATAACCATTTTAATATCGGACAAAATAGACTACAAACCAAAACTAACCAAGAGATAGAGAAGGACATTATATACTCAACAAAAGAAAAATTCAATAAGAGAATATTGCAATTCTAAAAGTTTATGCCCCAAACAGAAGGACACAATGTTCATAAAAGAAATATTACTGAAGTTAAATCATATATTCACCCTCACACAGTCATAATGGGTGACTTCAATACCCTTCTCTTGCCAACAGATAGGACATTCAAACAAAAACTAAGCAAGAAATTCTATGATTAAACTGGATGGTGGTGCACACCCTTAATCCTAGTACTTGGGAGGCAGATCTCTGGGTTCAAGTACACCCTGGTCTGTACAATGAGTTTCAAGACAGCCAGCACTATACAGGGAAAACCTATGTCTCAAAACAAAACAAAATAAAAACAAAAACAAAAAGCAAACAAACAATAAGGACTAAATGATATCATAAACCAAATTAAACTAACATTTATAGAACATTTCACCCAACACAGAATATACCTTCTTGCCGGGCGGTAGTGGCGCACGCCTTTAATCCCAGCACTTGGGAGGCAGAGGCAGGTGAATCTCTGTGAGTTCGAGACCAGCCTGGTCTACAGAGCTAGTTCCAGGACAGGCTCCAAAGCCACAGAGAAACCCTGTCTTGAAAAACCAAAAAGGAAAAAAAAAACCAAAAACCATAAACAAAACAGAATATACCTTCTTCTCAGCAACACACGGAACTTTCTCCAAAAATTGGCCATATACCATAGATGCAAGAAAATTGAAATAACACCGTGGTTTCTAATTGACCACCATGGATTAAAGCCAGATCTCAACAACAGAAACAATATGTGAGGATGCAGGTGAGCTGGCAGGCTGACCAACTCCGCTACCACTCGGGTCCAGATCCAACCCTGTATGAACTCCTGTAGCATGTGAAGGGGTCAGGCCTGCAGATCCAAAGCTGCAGGATCTTTATGGCACAGGGCAACCACAGGATATCCAGGAGGAGTCCCAGTGAGGTTCCAGCATCAATAGTGTAGCAGAAACCAGAGGTCTCAACCAGACCAATGACTCATTACAATCAACGTTTGCAAGTGAAGATGTATGGATTAAAGACTCACTGTGACACACTATAGCTTCCATGATGAATTTTTTTTTCAATTTTATTTTATTTTGAGAGGGAGGTTGCAAGTGGAGAGGATGAATAAAAAGGGATAGAGTGGGGTTGGGGTACATGATGTGAAATCTACAAAGAATGAATAAAAAGTTAAAATTAAAAAATAGAGATGAAAACAGGGGACAAAACTGCCGCGCACCGCGCCCCCGAGTCTGCGCTCTGTGTGCTGGCACCCAGTTCGCGAGCTTCGGGCAAGGGTGCTGGAGGTTAAAATACACAGACACACACAGACAGAGAGACAGCGACACGGGTCATCCTTGAATTCCCCAAGGATGCTACCTTTATTGTGTTCAGGGGCAGATTATATAGAGATAGCCACGCCCCAGCCAAACCCACCAGAAACCACTCTCTTGCCATCAGGAACTCCTGAAGGTCTCCTGCTCAGAGCAGCTGTAGGCCCTCAGATCAGGGGATTACAAGAAATTCAGGATCTGGGGTCTCACTGCTCCCAACACAAAACAACAGACACCAAGGAAATACAGAAAATTATAAAAACATACTTTAAAAATTATTCCACAAAATAGAAAGAGAAGAAACATTGCCTACTTCCCTTTTGAAGGCCTTGATTCCTTTGACATCTAACGGAAATAAAGACTTAACAAAGAAAGAGAATCACAGACCAATTTTTCCTAGGAGCATAGGTACAAGAAGTTGCAATAAAATACTTAAAAACCCAATCCAAGAACACATCAAAATTTGATTCACCACAATTAAATAGGTTTTATCTTAGAGATACAGGGATGATGCAACATATATAAAATGATAAACGCAATCTACCATATAAACAGAATGAAAGACAAAAGCCACACGATCATCTCATTACATGTAGAAAAAGCCTCTGACAAAAATCTAACACCTCTTCATAATTAAAGTCCCAAGAGATTAAGAATACAAGAGATATACCTCAACACAATAAAGGTGATATCCAGTTATACCAGGACCACTTGTTAAATATGTTTTCTTTTTTTCCATTTGATATCTTTTGCTTCTTTGTCAAAAATCAGGTGTTCAAAATGTGTGGATTGATATCCGGGTCTTCTATTCGGTTCGATTGGTCTTCCTGTCTGTTCTTATGCCAATACCAGGCTGTTTTCAGTACTAGAGCTCTGTAGTAGAGTTTGAAGTCAGGGATTGTGATGCCTTTTCTTACAATAACTTCCTCCTTCTCTCCCTCCCTTTTTTCCTTTATCTTGCAGGACTTTTGTTTATATGTAATGGTTTCCGATCTGTGTTTTTATTGGATTTCTTGTGTGTGTGGGGGGATGTGTGTGTCTCTACAAGTGTTTCTTGTATATTTCTTTGGTTCTTTTGTCTCCCAGCTGTTTATTTTGTCCTATTCCAATTTGATTGTTCCTGTTTTATCTTATTTTATTTCATTATTATTTTCATATACCTGTCTGTTTGGTAACAAAAGGTGTGGATTTGGGTAAGAGGGGAAGTGATGAAGATCCAGAAGGTATTGATAGATTATCAAGATCAATTGTATGAAAAGAAAATCCATTTTCAGTAAAAGAAAACATCAATGCCATTCCAAAAAAAAGTTTCTTTCCCTTTTACTTTATGGATTTTAGTAAGTAACTATTTTTAAGATACTTTGGAAGTGAATAAAAAAGGTGCTTGAGGCCAGAGGCAAGTGTCCTGGGGCTCTGTCTGCACAAACAGATCCTATTATCACCTTCGAAGGTTGAGAGGATCAATGGTCCTTCTATCTGCTTCACAATGAGGCGGAGTCCCCAGTGTGTGTGAATGTGTGTGTCTGTGTGTGTGTGCGTGCATACGTGTGTGTGTGTGTGTGTGTGTGGCTCTGCTACATTGTTCTATTATCTGCATTTGAAATGCTTACATATCATACAAACACATTAATAGAGATATTGAAACACCTTTATAATGAACACTTTATACATTTCAGAATATTCTCTTAGGATATATTCTGCATAAAAATATTGACTATTTTTGGATATGGGTATTTCCTTTTTTATTAGATTTTTAAATTTGTTTACATATCGAGCATAGTTCTGTGGTGGATATGGCTATTTCTAGGAATTTTGGTATTATCTGCTATTTTAAAAGAGAAATACCAGTAACATATGAGAACATTGACTTCACAGCTTCTTTTTCCAGCAATGTATATTCTGTAAATATGATGTGGACCAAGCATAGTGCTCTGTTGATGAGCAGTGCTGGGTTACTCTAAGGCAGAGTAGTGCATGATTACTCATAAGGTAGTTTTCTCACTTATTAATTGCTGATTTTGAAGTTGTTTTCTTGTTTTCATCTGTTCGCACGTTTTTATGTATCATGAAGGTGTTAAACAGTATTGTTCTGAGATAAGCTAATTACTCAGATTCATTCTTGTCATTTCTTTGGGGCTAGAAACTTTGTCATGTATTTGATAAAAATCACTTTGATTTTAATATAATTTAAATGGTTTTAATTTTAGTTTCTTCTGAGATCTGTTCAACTCTTTTGTGTGAGGTGAGAAGGCAAAATAGTGGTGCAAAATTTCTCCACTGAATTTTTGTTATTTTGAATAATCTCCCTTATAATTTGTGATGTGATGTCATTTTTGTCTCTCTTTAACCAGTTTCTCTCTCTTTAGATTTTTATTTCACATTAGACCATTTAACCATTTTCACAATTCCAGATAGTGAAAGCAAATGTGTGATTGATTATTCCTAGCTTTTTCCTTTCTAGGTAAAATCAGGGTCAGAGTGAAATGATAGTATTCTGTTCATCAAAAAATTTGGAACTGGGGAGAAGGAAAAGAAAGCAACGGCCTTAGGATAATTTATTTATTTGTTTTTGCAGAATAGGAATTCTCTGTGATCACAGGATTTAATTTCTGCTGCAATCTTTCTCTTCTGCCCCCTAGTCATTGTTTTCCTTTGATCTCCTGCTTTTCTGGTTTGGCCTGGGATTGCATGGAATCTAGAAGACCGACACTAGAGGGCAGTGCAAGCGCATTTTATAGTCATGAGACTGTTAGCTATGCCGAGATGGTTCTGAGCCAAACTCAGGCTTAGTTGCGACTGACTTCTATTGTGCCTGGTTCTTAGCCTAATCCACGCTTTGATTCCGCAGCCCACTGTGCAGTGGGGGCACTGCTGGGCAGGTGACTGAATACTGCCCGGCAGGACCTACAAGCAAGTTAAGCTTTGTTTGGGTCTTGTAGTAGGGACTTACTTGTATTTTTCAACAGAGAATGAGAGCTATTTGGATTATGAGCATTTTTACTTTTATTTTGTGGGATTTTTCAAACTTTCTGTGACAGTGTACATAAGCAAAATTATTCCACAAAAAGTATAAAAATTAAAAATTGTATTGCTCTTTTGATAGGGGCTGGTTTTCATGAATTTATTGAAATATGGTAATATGAAAGAATGGGAAACAGGAGAGTCATGGTGGTCCACAGTCATCTCTTTAAAACTCAGTTATCCTAATACCTTACTTAATTATTGACACTGAGGGCCTCACTCAGGCCATGTGTCCCAGGTATGTATGCAGTGACAGGCGCCAACAGGAAATTGACATCTTCATAGCCGGTGGCTCCCTCCACTCTTTGTTCAATTTCAACATATTGAAACCAATAGTCATGAAGTGTGCCAGTAAAGGTAATTTTACTGTCTAGAATTTATGTAGGATTATATCAACTAGATATCTAAAACTCGACCAGTACTATGGCTGAATTGGGTCTAATTTTATTGCTTTCAAGCAGTGAAATTTACAGAAAATTATTTTAAAGAGTAAGCTCATGATAGGGATGACAGGAAGGAAAAGCAAACATCAGACTGTATTTTCTTACAGTGTTAATTAGGGATGGTGAATGACGATCTGCAACAGAAATGGACCAAGTGTCGGCGGAGAGGAAGAGAGCATACGAATCCCCAGGGCCAGGGTTCGACATTGATTCCTAGGAGGGAAGTTCTGCCTTATGTAGTCTACACTCAGAGAAGCCTTGTGGACTTTGACATTTTTCTAAACCAGACTCTGAAGGATTTTCTGCCTGGGTTTAGGGAGATGCATCCTAGATTTGGAACTTTCTCCGTTGACTGTTCCAGGAAGGGGTGAGCTCAGTAAGACAAGGAACTCTATACCTGGGGTGTGGCAGCATGATCTACCAGCTAGCACTTGACGTGGTTTCTCACCCATTAATTCTATAGGCCTTCTTGTGCAACACGGGTCTTAAGGAAATTCTCATCCAAATTGACTTTTGCGGATCTACTTTGGCATCTGTCACTTGTAAAATGCTTAAATATGAAAACAAGTGCATTAGGCGTTCCAAAGAACTGGTGACTTTCACAACACATCTGTTTGTCCGTGCCCCCTCTCCACCCCGTCTCTTTTAAAGGATCATCTGTGCGCACCCTCTGGGGAAGTACTAGTACGTCTCTTTCATTTAGGAGAGTTAGAAGTGTGGAGCTGGAAATGTCATTTAAGAAATAGATTGGGGATAAATATTGGACTTGAAATCAGGGTAAACTAGCTCACATCCAAGCATTTAAAACTGTCCACAGACAATAAGCTGTTCCCTATGATTTCCCAAAACTGCCTTGGAAGAATCGCATTGTCTAGGATTTCTAATTATCTGCTCAAGTCCTTTGCCAATATTCCAGAGTGAGTACAATTCTCTTATGTATTTCTGTTAGTGACGAGGCAGCCTTTCTCTTTGACTAATTAAACCTTCAGTCCTGGAAAGTTTTCATTGTTCAAGTTTTGTGTTCAGTCTTTCTCCGTGTTCACCAGCCCACGTTATAATATGGATCAGCAAAATAAATTATTATCAGCAAATAACTCTGGGATATGAAGAGAATTAGGCACTGGCAGGATGCTCCCCAGGACCAAAGTTCATATCTTCACTCCTGTAGTCTGTGAATACATAGCAGTAGGAACCTGTGGGGTCACAGTGTTCCAAAGGGGGGATTATCCTGGATTATATGGCTGGGTCTAAGCTATTAATGTAAGCCTCTAAAAGTTGCAAACCTTCCCTGACTGAAAGCAGAAGAGAGATTGCATATAGGTTTTGTTTGTTTGCTTTTGTTTTTCCTAAACTGAGTACCAAGGGCAGAGGTGATTTTGAGACAGAAAGACAAGGATTGGAGAGCAGTCTCATCGTTCCTGAGTGCGCTACAGATGCCTTAATATATGACCTTGGTGGTCAGTGAGTTGGAGTATTGACAGGTGTACTGAATTTGGGTCTTCCCCAACAGATGAAGCTCATCCAAATGGTTTGGGTCCTAGTGAGTCACAGAATAGGGATCGTAGGTTGGGAGACTCAGATACTGAGTGGACGAAACAAAGAGAGATATTTTTAGTTACTGATGTTTATCTGGTTAGATTTTACCAGGTTGGAGATTATAAGGATTTGTTATCTCAGTGCCTTTTCTTTTCTTTCTCTTTTTATTTTTTTTATTTATTTTTTTAAAAAATATTTATTTATTTATTATGTATACAATATTCTGTCTGTGTGTATGTCTGCAGGCCAGAAGAGGGCACCAGACCTCAATCCAGATGGTTGTGAGCCACCATGTGGTTGCCGGGAATTGAACTCAGGACCTTTGGAAGAGCAGGCAATGCTCTTAACTGCTGAGCCATGCCGCCTATTGGTAATAATTTAAATATGTTAACTATCGTCTTTTTTATATTGTGATTTATATTCTTCATTGAATATTTAGAAAATTATCTTTCTAAGTAAGAATTGAAGTACATTTTCACATCCTGCTGAAACCAACTATCTGATCTAAGCAGAAAATATTGATGATTGAATAAAGATTGCATTGCCTAAGGGGATGGATGAGATGCACCGGCCCCTTCTCTACCAGACAACAGGGCCTATTTAAGTCTGCGTGAACCATATGTTCCCTGTTCAGTTCCTTTCAAAACACATGTTGGTATGGTTCAGACAAAACATTCATTACTTTAAGAAGTACCCTCTGCTTCTAATTTTAAAAGCCTGTGAGCAAAGGCCTTGCCAGTCAGTGTGAGAAAAACACTGCACTGAGTTCCCAAATAGGTAGAAACACTCAGTCTTGAGAACTCTTTCATGTGGCCACACTTATTTCTTAATCTTGGGGGAAGCAAAATCTTTCTTCAATTAGCTTTGTCCTGAATAGAAGGTTCACTGTTTCACACCACCTGGTGTCCTTGTGATGTGTAATGATGCTTACTTACACCACTGGTTTCCTTTCATTCGAGTTTTAAATCCTGTCCTAGATTTTGGAGAATACCTACTGTGATCACCAATGATTACAGTGCTGTTTCCGTATCTGACTGTCACGCAAATCATTAAAATAACTGCAGCTGAAGCCAACAGTTGCAGAGAGGAAATCAAATGCATATCTTCTTTTTGTTCTTGTGCAGTCAGTTAAAACATGAGAGTCCAATTTGGTTTTTGACCCTAAATGGCTTAAAAGTACATTAAATTGTGAAAGTGGTATGATCTATTAGGGAATATTTAGTGATATTTATGAACAAAATGTTATGAAATCAGATATGCAGCTTGATTAGATTATATTCATGGCTACTTAGAGAGTTATTTAAGGGAAATTAGTATAATGAATTTCAATGGAAAGATTTAAGAATATTAACAAATTTATAGGAAACATGTTATTTTTCTTTCAAAATTATACTATTTGAAGATTTCATTCATTCATCTGTATATTCATTTAGCATTTATTTATCATAGGCTTGGAACTAAGACTATAGAAATAAACATAACACTATCTTATCCTCAAATATTTTACTGTCTAGTGGGGAGAGAAAGATGATGTACACCTTTACAGAAACATAATATATGGTGATCACACATGCTAAGATGAGACGCAAAACAGAAAGAGGAGAAGGAGAGTGAGCGACTGCTATTTATTTTCCATGCAGTGGTCACAGAAGGCTCTTTCAACAAGATGGTATTCTAGCAGACTTTGAAAGAAGCAAGACATCTCAGGAAGACTGTTCTAATGTGACTAGGTCAGAAAAAAGGGGGAGGAGAGGAGGGAGCTTAGGATGAATAAACAGTAAAGGTTGAGAGTTGATAGGCAGATAGCATGGATCTCTGGGGGACATCATAAAGACTTTAGATTTTATTTAGCATGAGATGAGAGGTCACTGAAGAATCTGGAGTGGAAATGGATGACTTGCAGATTTTCTCTCTGACAGACCTATATACATCTATTCTGTTATAGATAGCCTGTTCGAGGGTGAACAATGAAAGCTAAAAGACCAGTTACTATGTTAGAGCAATAGCTGTGTGACGAAGGATAGGCCAGGGTAATAGCAGTGATAAAGCTGAGTAGCACGTGATAGGCTATGGATATATCCCAAGCAAATAACATAGTTTGGCTATAGAGTATGAGATAAAGAAGTAGCCTATTTCTCATACTGGGATTTAATTTTTTTTTTTTATTTTAGATACCAACCCCAGTTTCCCTCCTTCTCCTTTCCCAGCCCTCCCACCAAGTCTGCCCCAACTACTACTCAGAGTTGGTAAGGCCTCCCTTGAGGAGTCAACAAAGTCCGGAATATCAAGCTGAGGTAGACCCTCACTCCTACATTAAGACTGAGCAAGGTATCCCACCTTTTTAGAATGGGTTCTAAAAAGTCAGTTCATGCACCTGGGATAGGTCCTGGTCCCATTGCCAGGGGTCCCCCAAACAGATTAAGCCACATAACTGTCACCTACATTCAGAGGGCCTAGTTTGGTACCATGAAGGTTTTCTAGTTCCGGGGTTTTAAATTGCTAGCAAAACACATATTTTTAATGAGTCATACAAGAAGTTTGAGAATACATCTTTGGAGTAGTATATAATCAACTTCTGCATATGTTTTATAATAAACTCTAAATAACTATGTATTATATTTGATTGGGGGGCTCTACTGTCCTTTGATTCCAAGCTATTTTACTGTCCAACATATTGCATACTTTTTTGTCTTAAAATAGAAACTGTTATTTATAAGCAAGGAGAAGTATTTTATAATCACTCATTCTAGGAGAGTGGAATTGCCAGCTTCATTTTGTAGTTGACAGAACTTCATGCTCTTTCTCTCACCTACTGTCTCATAAACTTACCATGTGGAGGATAAAAATTTCATTTTGAGTGTTTACCAAAATGTTTTAACATGCAGATTAAATAAAATTAAGAAAACTTAAAATTATTCAACTTCTCAATACTTTTAGATGCCAATCATTCTTACTTAGGTTATACATTTAAAATATAATTTGATCATTTGGGACTCACAACAAACCTGAATTGAAAGTGTCACTGCTTTTCTATATTCTATCCTTAGGCATGATAACCTCCTTATCACAGACAATTTCCAGCAGCATTCCTGATAACTGATGAACATGCCTTCATGTACCATTATCATCCAAATACCCTAAACCATACTCGAAGACAAGGCACAACTTTGCAATCATGACAACCATGACCCAGGAACACAGATATAGGTTGCTCCAATTACATGTTCCAACACTGAAAATGTTGAATGAATTTTTTATAGATTTTACAGAACAAAGAAAAGTCCTAAAGTGTCTAAAATGCATCAAAGAGGTAGGCACAGCAAAAAGAAGGAGGAGGAAGCTTTTCTGTAGTTCCAGGATGCTATCCTATGGCATTCTGCACTTGTGGGTTAGTGGAAACTAGCTGTCTACTAACTTAATAGAGCCCACTCATTACATGGCCTTAGTTCACACAGAGAGGCGGGCAATGAAGGGAAGTGCTGTTCTGCTTTGCGGGAACTAGCACAAGAGACGTGGTAACTAGCCTGTGGCCTTGGAGATATTGCCAATATCCCCATAGTCCTATTGTTCTAATTGGTTAACTAGTCTCTGCAACACAGGTTCTTTTCAGGAGTTTTCATTCACAGTTCTTGTTGGCCAAACTTCTCCTTATTTTTGAAAACTAATTTCCCCAGGTGTTCAATTTTAGCTTGACAGTTACTTCTGGAATCTGGACTGTTCCATTCTCCTGTCTGCTGGTGGGTGTCCATTGTTTTTACTGAGAATCAAATATTTGTTTATTTCTATTTTATACGTCCTGGATAGTTTAAAGATCTTATTTTTGTCGTTTGTACATTCAAGTTTCACTAGAATACACTTAAGGTAAGTTAATTTTCATTGATTTGCATTTGTTTGAGGTTCTAAGCGTCATAGTTCCTTTCATCAAATGAGTTATTTTTCCGTCATGGCATTTGTCTTCTGAAGTCCTGGTTGTACACGTGCTGTGCCTTCTTTCATCATGCATCATAGATTCTTTAGCTGTGTAATTTTATCCATTACTAGTTTAACAACTGCATTTTTCATTACAGGAATTTGGCTTCATTCTGTTGTGGAACAGAGTATACTTATTAGTTGTGTACATTTTTATTTTCAAGTATTTCTTGACTTCTTTAAATATACTTAATGTACTTACTTTATATACCGCCTGATAATTTTATCGTTTTCATTAGGCATCAGATTCTGTTTCTAGTGTTGTTTGCAGAAGTTTATGTTGCTTATGTCCTTGTGTGTGTATGTGTGAGTGTGAGTGCAGTGCTATATGAGGTCAGGAGAGAGCACTGGATTCCCTAGGGTTGAAGTTCTATAAGGCTGTGAGTCACCCATTGTGGGTCCAGTCAGTGTAGGAGTGCTATGTGTTCCTAACTGCTGAACCACCATTTAGTAATTTTTGATTATGAATCACAATATTCATTGAGAATTTTATCTGTGGGGATATTTTGAAAATGTGTTTCAAAGTTTGATTTTTCCCCCCAAATGGAAACAATGTCTGCACATTCACATGGAGTAATTCTAAATACTATGTTTTTAACTGGACTAGATTTTTTTTGTAAGATATAGTTGTTAGGAATTTTTATTGTAGGTCTGTTTGAATACTGACTCACAGTTTATAATCTCCAGGGAAATAATTTTTTCCTTTGTCATTTTCTTGCCCTTCTATGCCCATCTTTTCTTTTTTTCTTTCTTATTTTGTCTAGCCCCATCTTGTCTCATTTCTTCCCTCTTCTTCAAGGTCCCTCCCCTGACTTAGGGCCAGAACAAATGAAAGTTTTATTTTGACTTTGTGTTTTGGGGGATAGTTTACTTGCCAATGGTTTACTATTTGGGATCCTAGTTTGTGGAGGAGTTCCAAGTTTACCCTTTTGTTCAGTTTAGACCTTGGTGCTATGTCTCACTCACAATGCATTTTAATTCAGATCCAGGCTATAAGAATGTGGGCAAAATCTCAAGAACAAACACCAATTCTTAAAATTTTTATAAATCTCATTTATTTTCTACCAGTTAGGCTATGCACTTAAAGTATGATTTTATGTTTTAACTAGTATTTTAAATTATATTCTCTCTGAAGAATGTTTTTTTACAGGTATTTAGTCTGTCATATGGCTAGTGAGAGAAATCAGTAGTCATTATTGAGAATGGATTAACAGTCTGCTGTTCAATGTAATTTTAGTGTTTTAGTTTTTATTTCTTTTCTGAGACAGAATCTTATGTAATCTAAACTGGCCTTCAACTTGCTATGTAGCAAAGGCTATTTATTCTTCAACTCCTGATCCTTCTGCCTCTGCTTGCCACAGTGCTGGGATCACAGGCATATGCTACCACACCCAGTTTTAAGTGTTTTCAATGATGAATTACAAAGGCAGTGTTTACCATAGAGGTAAGTTTTAATTTAGGATTATAAGCAATAGCATCATTTTCACAATACTTTATACAAAACTAGCAAAGGCATGGATGTTTTCCCTATGCTTGTTTGTTTGTTTATTTTTTGAAAACTCAAAAGCTTCAAATCATTGCAGTATGAGTTTTATTTTATTTTTATAAACTTGATAGCTGACATTCCTTTCCTATTTCAGCTGTGAAGTCACATATGGGTTTTAAAGCATCTTTTCCTGCAGCGATTTTTGCTTTTGCTAGTTACAGAACAATAAACATCCGTGTTTATGAGTGCTGATGAGATTCTGAATTCTGCTCTCCTCTCATTGTTCCTGCTGTGAAATGATTGCCTAGTTTAAAGCCACCCAAATAGAGACTGATTGCTGTTATGAACAGAGCAGGCTATTCATAGAAATAACCTTCTGTCTCAGCAACCCGGGCAGCAGTGGGAACTGCGTCCTCTACTGCAGAAGTCAGTCTCGCAGCTCCCCCACCCCGTCCCAGGAACTGAGTCTTTTACTCACTTGTTTGTCATTTAACCACTTAACCTCTCAGCCACTCAGCTCTGTCTCCTCTTTCAGATGTAGCTATTTGACATTTCCAGGCAAAACACATCTTTTTCTTGGTATTCATTAGTGTCCATCAAACTGTATCTTTTTTTATATTAAAAAATAAGGATGTGCTGAGGTAGAGTGCTAGAAACAGACCTTTATTTTCTTAGTAATGGACAAATGGCATAAATGGGTCTTCATAGGGTGAACCCTACGTCTTTCAGAAGCTAAATGATTTTCTGACAGGATAACAAATTGGTTGATTTTTTTTTGAAGAGATATTTACAGAGAATTTCTTTTCTCAGATGAACAATTCAGAAAATGTTGTGAAAGGATTAAAAAAATGAGAGAGATCTGAAAGTTACTTTAATATAAATGGATTCCACTCAGAAATGTGGACATGCAGTACTGAGATACCTTTAAATTATCTCTCCCTTGGCTGACACATATTTAAGATAAGTGTTATTACTTTGTATAAGAAAATAGTTTTAGGCTGCCTTTAGAGTCATGTGTATGACAAGTTAAAAATATTACAGACATGTTTTGTTTTATGAAATTCAAATCTATATAATAAACATTTTCACTTCATTTTGTTTTTAAATAAATAACAAAGTAGTCATACTGCACTTAAATTCATATTCACTTTTTTATTTGTATAAGACAATATTTGCGGTCAAGGCATTAAGGATTATTTTGTTAACTGAATGCTTAATATTTTGAGTAGTTAACTTTTCAGGTCACTCTATGACAGAATGAAGATCATTAGTCTCTGTGCTCAGATGGATGTGAATTTATGTTCAAGGGTTTTGAGTAAGCATGAGTTTAGCAAGACAAGAAGAATGTGAAATGGTGAGGAGATCCTTATGTTAGAACTATAAAATCAGCATCTGCATAGCTTCAATTTCTGTATGTGTATAATGGAATGGAAACGGTGAGATAATTCACATCATATATCAACTTGATAGGGCCATGGTACCTTGATACAACACATTATTGGTGTGTATTAGATGGAAAGTACAAGTGTATTATAAAAGCAAGCAAAGAAGATTGCCTTTCTCAATGCCATTCGGTCACAGAGCCAGCAGAAGGTCTCCAGAGCCCAACTTTTTGAGCTTCAGTATTTCTCTTTTTCTGTCTTCACATAACAAATTGAAAACTGACTACTTTGAGTCTTGTGCTTGCTACGTTTAGACCAGAACTTTCCTGGTTCTCCCTTGACTTAGAGCTTCATGGTTGCTTTCCTGTGTATCTGGTTGCTGACTATAAAGACAAGTTGATCAATGAAATTGAATCAAAGACACAGATATTAATACAAACACTTATGAATCCCTGATTTTTGATAATGAAGATAAAATTATACAATGGAAAAAAGAAAGCATCTTTAACAAATGGTGCTGGCATAACTGGATGTCAACATGTAGTAGAATGCAAATAGATCCATATCTTTCACCATGCACAAAACTCAAGTACAAATGGATCAAAGATCTCAATATAAATTTGACCATACTGAACCTGACAAAACAGAAAGTGAGAAGTAGCTTTCAATGCATGGGCACAGGAGACCACTTCCTAAATATAACACCAGTAGCACAGACACTGAGAAAAACAATTAATAAATGGGGCCTCCTGAAACTGAGAAGCTTCTGTAAAGCAAAGAACACTGTCAATAAGACAAAAAGGCAGCCTACTGCATGGGAAAAGATCTTCACCAACCCCACATCGGGCAGAGGACTAATCTCCAAAATATATAAAGAACTAAAGAAATTCGACATCAAAATACCAAATAATTTAATTAAAAATGGGGTACAGATTTAAACAGAGAATTTTCACTGGAAGAACCTTGAATGGTTGAAAGACACTTAGGGAAATATTTAACATCCTGAGCCATCAGGAAACTGCAAATCAAAACAACTCTGAGATACTATCTTACACCAGTCTGAATGGTTAAGATAAAATCAACAATGACAGCTTATGCTGGAAAGGTTGTGTAGCAAGGAGAACACCTCTTCATTGCTGGTGGGAATGCAAACTTGTATAACCACTTTGGAAACCAGTATAGAGGTTTCTCAGAAACTTGGAAATCAACCCACTCAAGACCCAGCAATACCACTTCTGGGCATATATGCAAAGGATGCTCAATCACACTACCAGGACATTTGTTCAACTATGTTCATAGCAGCATTATTTGTAATAGCCAGCACCTGGAAACAACCTAGATGTCCCTCAAATGAAGAATTGATAAAGAAATTTTTATCATTTTACATTTACACAATGGAGTACTACTCAGAGGGAAAAAAAACAATGACATCTTAAAATTTGCATGCAAATAGATAGAAAAATGATCCTGAGTGAGATAACCCAGACCTAGAAAGATGAGAATGGTATATACTCACTCATAAGTGAATACTAACTGTAAAGCATAGGATAATGAGCTTATAGTTCATGACCCCAGAGAAGCTAAGTAACACGGTGAACCCTAAGAGAAACATATATAGATCACCCTGGGAAGAGGAAATTGACAAGATCTCTTGAGAAAATTGGGAGCATGAGGGTGGAGGGATAAGGGAGGGAGGAAGGGGAGGAGGAGAGAAGAAGGGGAAGGGGAAGAGAACTTGATACTCGAGATGGGGGAAGGCCAGAGATGGAGAGCAAGGAAAGAGATATCTTGATTGAGGGAGTCATTGTGGGCCTAGCAAGAAACTTGGCGCTAGAGAAATTCCCAGGAATCTACAAAAATGACCCCAGCTAAGACCCTAAGCAATATTGGAGAGGGTGTTCCATCTGACCTTGCCCTGTAGTCAGATTGATGAGTATCTTAAATGTCACCATAGAACCTAGATCTGGCAACTGATGGACGCAGACACAGAGATTCATCCACAGTGGAGCACTGGGCTGAGCTCCCAAAGTCCAGTTGAAGAGAGGGAGAAGTGAGAATACAAGAGGTCAAGACCATGATGGGGACACCCACTGAAACAGCTCACCTGAGCTAACGGGAGCTCACCAACTCCAGCCTGACAGGAAAGGAACCAGCATAGGACTAAACTAGGCCCTTTGAATGTGGGTGACAGTTGTATGGCTGGGCAGTCTACGGGGCCACTGGCAGTGAGACTAAGATTTATCCCTACTGGTTGTACTGGCTTTTTGGAACCCAGTCTAGATATAGTGGGGAGGGCCTTTGTCCTGCCTCAAAGCAACTTGCTGGACTATTGACTCTCCATGGGAATCTTTACCCTCTCTGAGGAGTGGGTGTGGGGCTTGAGTGGGGGAAGATGAAGGGAACAGGAGGGGAATGAGTAGGGACTGGGATTGGTATGTAAAATGAGAAAATATGTTGTATTAGGCTGCTTGTTCATCCCAGCCGCCAGAACCAAAATAATCACACAGAGACTATATTATTTAAAACACTGCTTGGTCCATTAGCTCTAGCTTCTTATTGGCTAGCTAACTCTTACATCTTAATTTAACCAATTTTTATTAATCTGTATATCACCACGTGGCTGTGGCTTACCAGCTAAAGTTCCATCCAGCTCTGGTGGGGCTACATGACTTCTCTCTGACTCCTCTTTCTATCTCCCAGTATTCAGTTTAGTTTTCCCCAACTACTTCTATTCCCTGAACAGGCCCAAGACAGTTTCTTTATTTATTAATGGTAATCACAGCATACAGAGGCTTTTTTTTTTAAATAAATAATTTAAAAAAAGACAAGGGCTTTTCAGCCTCTCTTATCTCATGAGCTAATTGTCTCCATCTATGTGTATGTTATTGCTTTTCTTCTGGAGAACTGTGACTGATGTAGGTAGCAGTGTCTATGCCAATGTTTACCAGGGTATTCTGTGCCCATCTTCTGACCATGACAGAAATCAATACACAATTAATAATATCACATTGCAATTTTTGCTGGGAAATTGCAAATCTGCATCATACATTATCCCCAAATATCTGTTAACTATTACAGATCCAATAATCTTTCTTTGACTAAAGCTTAGGTCAGACAATAAAGTTAATGTACTTCAAATAAGAATCTTACATTTAGATTTTATTAATAGTATATTTTCCCAACTTAAAAGTTGAGACAAAGGCTAGTCATTCATACATCTGTGATCAGCTAAACCCTTAATGTTTTTCAAGTAGAGAGAACTGTTTTAACTTGATGTTGCTCAAAGTTGAAGATACTGCTTTTAATTAAAAACAAGTAACAGAAGAATCTTGATTCAATGGGAATATTGCACAATAATGTTTGCCTTCATGAGTTCTTTTTGATGGCTTATGCAAAACACTCTGCTCTGTAGGATTTTAGTTAGGTAGCACTGTTCACATGAGGGCATATGAAGTTCTCTAACTCTAACTCACACACCATTTCCTTTAGCTTTAATCAAATATCTCACCAGAGATTCCATGGTGCCCTTTTAGTGCATTTGTTGTTCATTGTTCTTTTGTTTGTTTTGAGACAATGTTTCTCTGTGTACCAGCCCTACCTGTCCTAGAACTAGCATTTGTAGACCAGTATGACTTTGAATTCACAGAGATCTGTCTGACTCTGCCTCCAGAGTGCTGAGATTAAAGGCGTGCACTACCACCATCCTGCTAATGTTGAGAAAACATATGAAAAGTCTCCCCACCCCTAAGAAAGGAGGAGCATTTTGGGTTTAGTACACAGCTGGTCAATAATTCTCAAACTGCTTTGCTACCTATACTGCGGAGAAAGCTGTCAGGAAGACAGCAAAAATTTTACTAGAGTTGAACAGTTTTCTCAGCCCAGAATTGCTAGGGTGACTAAGATCCCACACTGAGCCCTTTGAAGCCAGCATTGCTTCCTCCAGCGCTTTGTCAGGTGCTGACCATGCTCACTCTTCCCAAGGATGATGAAAATGAATGGGGAATCTTGGGTGTTGTTTATACTTAGCCCTCTCCTACTGGTGATTTAGGAGCTCTGAAGAAACAAGTCTAGTATTCTTGGGTTTATTTATTGATTAATTTGATCAATATTTATTGATGGTTTACTTTGTGGCAGTCATTGAGCTGGGTATTGGAGATATCATTCCTGGCTTCATGACGCATACCCTGGAAAGGAGGAGGAGCCTGATGACTTCAGATAATCACATGGATAACTGAAGAGATGTACACCATGGATGAACTCTTATGGAGGTGAGTATGACCTAATTAGGAAGGTCAGGGAAAGCCTTCCAAATAAGCAAGAATGTGATGATACCTGAGAGATTTGTTAGGGTTAACAGAGCAGGAGACAGTTGTACAAGCAGAGGAAACAGCGGATTCCACTTCAGCCATCCGAGAAGCTGTTACCACAGCTTATTGCAGAAGCTTAAATATGTCAAAATAAATGCTAAAAAGGAAAGTTAATTCAGAGGTTAAGCTGCTGATTAAAGAAGATTGTGTTGTTGGGAAGGAAGAAAAAGTACCACTCAGGAATTCAGACTTTTGCAACGTAATTTTATCTGAGCTGACCCTGTTACTATAGGAAACTAATTAACCTTTCTGTGCCCTGGTTGCTTTTCTGCAGGGTGAAGACAATAGAGACCCACTAATAGCAATGAAAAGTCTCCTGTAAACATCAACAATTATATAACTAATATAAATACTTGTATATTTTGTTGTAAAATCTATCTTTTAACTCAGAATTTAGCGTCTTTTAAATGGTATTTAGATTTTACTTATTGTCAAATGTTGTTTTCTCTATGAGAGAATACTCATGTTTATCTTCACGTATAGTCAAGTTTGTGTTCATTGACAATGTGTTCTCTAACATACACTGTTTAGTCAGCAGGACCCTGGCTCCTAGATAATCATAAAGATTTCCAAGTAGATGGTTTAACAAAGTCCAGGGACAACGAACACAGAAGAAAAGTAATGTGGAGTGGAATGAGATGGGTTGGGAGGATAGATTATTTTAACTGCCTTTTAAATGACAAATCTTCTTGTCTGTTACAAAAGAAGTTTACGTTTTTAATGTTCCATACACCCATTGCAAATACCTTAACTGTAGCTAAGCAATTCAAATTGACTCAGCAAGCACATAACACCATGCCAAGTAGCAAAACGACAGCTTGTTTTCTTTAAATTCCCCCTCGTGTGTGAACTCATAGATTCACATGTAAACTGACATCTCTTTGTGATATTTCAAGTCATTTTATACACAGTATTTATAAAACTATTCCTTCATTGTCAGACAGATCACCCGTTTCATAATTGTCTTTGGTTGTCATGTTGTTCTTTCTCTAGCAAAGAAAATCATAATCAGTCTTCTGGAATATTAAAATGTTTACAGAATCAAAATAGTGATTTCTTCATGCACTTGGCAAATATTTTTAAAACTACATGTCTAATAAATATGCTGGCTGTTTCCATGATGGTAAAATGAGTCACACATGTGGCTGCAGTGTTTGTGTGGGTAGAGTTTGGGATACAGCCAAATGACGCCTAAACATTGGTTAGGAGTCATGGATGGTCAGCAAGGCAAGATGAACTGCTGGATGGAGTTAATTGTTCATTTCTTATCCAGTTTCCTGGCAAAGATTCTGGTGTAGTTCGCTTAACCTTTGACTTAACTGAAACAGGGAATAGAAACCCAGCCTTTTCCTGGCTGTCTGAACAACTTCTCCAATCCGTGCTATGTGCTTCATGAGGTTCTTACCTTTCCGGCCTTTCTTTCCTTGTCCTGGTTTGTTCCATCTCCGACATTGCTCCAGTCGGTTCTGCTGGACACTCAGAATCAGGATTTGTGGCAAAATCTGTGAGGGAATGTTCCTCAATGATGTTGCCTATGGCAAAGAAATTACATTAAATAGAACAACACACACCACTCTTAACACAGTTTTATATGGCAACATAATCTACAGTGATGTGGATTCTCTTCCAGAAAAAAATTTCAGGAGGACTTTTCACACAGGAGGGCTAACCTGAAGATACTGTCAGGCCAATGAAAAGTACAATGAAAATTTGTTTATTACATGATAAAAGTTTCAAATGATATATGCCTTGTAATCAATCATAAGAGTAGAAAATGAGCTCTCAAAACCTAAAAGGCACTGTTGGTTCTGTTAAAGCACTCATGATTCATGACTAAAATTAACACATGATAAATTCATTAAAGTGAAAAGGGCAGACATTAGAATTCACACTCTAATTTTTATGAAATTAAATTTCTAAATTTGATTTGGTTATCTGTAGTTTTGGAATTCTTTCTATAGAAATAACATCAACTAGTATATAATAGCTCTAATTTCAATTCAGAAATATTTTTTTCATAAGGTTTATAAATATAATTTCTAATTAACATTAAACATTGTTATTTTATCAGAGAGTGTTCAACTCATTGGTAAATACTTGAATTATAGGGATTTTAAAGAAAGTAAATAGTTGAATATTAAAAGAAATTATAAAAGGTAAAAATAATAAAAAACATTTGAGTAGCTATTCATTATCCACAGTGTCTAATTTATTTTAAGCAAATGTGCTATATTTAGGAAATTGTAAACAAGACCCAATCATCAATGTTATTGTACTGCAGTGGATCAGGTAGTGAGGGGGAAGGAAGATAGGGCTGAGGGACTTGCTGGCAGATGTTTTTTGACCTGCCAGCTCCCAAACAATGATTTGGAGATTTTTATTACTTATGAAATCTTGGTCTTCAGCTTAGATTTGTTACCAACTAGCTCTTATAACTTAAATTAACCTGTTTTTATTAATCTACATTCTGCCACATGGTTCATTACCTTTCCTCCATAATGTATATATGCTTCCTTCCATGCCTTTCTGGCATCTCCTGTGTGCCTAAGTTCATCCAAGAGTCCTTCTTTCTCCAAAGAAGTCCCACCTATTCTCTTCCACCTAGGTATTGTCTTTTCAGCTCTTTATTAAACCAATCAGAAAATGCCTTGGCAAAGATACATATTCATAGTGTACTAAAAGATTATTTTACAACAGGGAAGTAATGTGGGAGACAGTTATAACTGAGGGGCATTTGAGTGGTGTATGGAAATCTAGTGCAGTGGAATCTTACTAAAATTAGAAAAGTGATCCAAATGAACTGGACAAATAATGGGGGAAATGGAGTCCCAGCTGGTCATCTCTTGTCACAAAACAAAGCTTCTAGCACCAGGACTAGGTTATATCCAACTGAGTTCTTGACCAAAGTTGTCCTTTGGAAATCCCAAACAAACCCATACTGCTGTCAAGATAATAGATTGTTCTCCACAAACCAATAACATGACTCCATTACTGAATACAAGACCAACACAAGCCATTGAACATGTAGAGACAGAGATGGTCCTTGAATAGAACCTTTACTCCTATATCATAGAGTCTTTGGTACAGGAAGGCACTCTGCAGGCTACCAAAAGGGAAATGTAAACACCAACCTAGGCACAGACCCTTTGGTCTACAGAGGCATCATCCCTGCAGGTTATGCTAGGGTAATGGTGGCAACAAAGATTATAGGAGTAACAAACCAACATCTGATTTGACTTAAGGCCCACTCCATGAGATAGAATCCATACCCAACACTGTTTGGGTGACCAAGAACCAGAGCCAATAGATCTAGGGTAAAACCAAATACTACTGCTCTTAAAAAGTAGTGATAAATGATAGTCTGCTATACTAATTGATTAGTACCTTATTCAGTCATCATCAGAGAAGTTTCCTTCTGCAACAGATGGCAACAAATACAGAGAGAGAAGAGAGAGAGAGAGAGAGAGAGAGAGAGAGAGAGAGAGAGAGAGAGAGAGAGCAGATCTTGGAATACACAGCTCTAAATGGGGTGTCTCCATCAGATTCCCCTCCCCTCAGAGCTTAGGCAATCTTTTGGAAGATGAGGCAAAGTACAAGACCCAGAGGGGATAAATGACACCAAGAAAACAAGGACCTCTAATCAGCAAGAACAAAGCTCACACCCACTTACAGAACTGAAGCAGTAAACACACGTCTTCACCAGGTCCAATCTGTACATATTACAGCTCTCAGTTAGCATTTTTATGGGAGTCCTGAGTGTGTGTATGTGTGGGTCTCTGATTCTCACACCGTATCCTGGGATTTTTTTCCTTTTGCTGGTTTGCCTTGTCCAACTTTGATGTGACAGCTTTTGTTTTATCTTATCATATTTTATGTTGTGATTTTTTTTTATCTCTTAAAACCTGCTCTTGGGAATAGATCATGTTGGGAGTAGATGTGGAGAAGAACTGGGAGGAGTAGAGGTAGAAGCAACTGTAATCAGGATATAGTATAGCAGGAAAGGATCTATTTTCAATAAAAGGTAAAACAAAAAAGCATAAACCAACCTAAAATTAGACATTTAGAGGTATAAAATTAATAAATCAGGAATGAGCACACTGTAAAAGTTTTCATTATATAAAACCTTTAATATAAAATTTTCAAAGATTCCTCAAAATCTTTCAGTGCAATAAGCCCTCAGAAATATTTTATTCAGGAATAAAAAATGAGTCACTGCTTATTGTTTCTAAAAAGTTTGTGACTAAGAAAGCTTGAGCTCCTCACTTTCCCAGGGGACTACTTTTATCCTGGATTTATAGTACTTTTTTTTCACAAGATAGAAAACACACTACTAAATATATTCTCATTATGTTTAAATGGACTCTCCCAAGTGTTTACACTATTTTGAGTGCTAAGGAGCACCAGTGTAATTACAACATTAAGGTCTGCATTAGAACTATCTTCTAGAAGAAACACTGAAATGTGTTTGAATTCTTCCCCCCAAAGTGCAGTGCAGCATGTTCTCTACCCTTGCACTATGTATGGAATGTTAATTAGTCCATCAGTAGCCAATAGCTTTCAGAGTGAAAGAACACTTTCCATGGTAAGGAATGGTGTTTGATGAAACGCAGGAGAAGGATCTGTGCTCCCTATGTGTTTGTGCCAAGGCACCTTTTGTTTTACTGTTTTTCTTTATACAACAAAAGAATTACTTTTTCCTCATACCTCCAACATCATGCCATATTACTCTTGTTGTCTAAAATCTTTAGACAAGCAGCCTATCTTTTCTCATATCCATACACACTGAGACAATTACTGTATCTTTCAAAGTAGAGTTCTTAGTCTCCATCTGTGGATGTCTAGTACATTTATGGACCAGAAACCTGGAGACTGAACACACACACACACACACACACACACACACACACACACACACACAGAAGAGAAGACCTAGACATCATGTGCTTCTCATGCTTGTCTGAATGAAATAGTATTTATAGATCACTGAGTTCTCATATCTTTGTGGTTGTGGGAACACCTTTTTTAAAAGAGAAATGTGTTTAAAATAGACTGTGAAATATGACTTTAAAAAGTTGTGAATATTTAGACCAGGCAGAAAGCAGTGTGACTGTTACTACTTCTTTTCTAATTAAGGTTTTTCTAATTAGGGTTTATTTTAATATGTGTATGTGTGTGTGTCTTTGTGAGACTATGCCACAAGTGTGAAGGTTCCTATGGAGACAGAAGAGGACTTTGGATCTCTCAGAGCTAGAGTTATATGTGGTTATAAGTCTGACATATGTTTTGGGAGTTGAACTTACACCCTTTGAAAGAGTAAAAGCATTCTTAACCATGAGATCATCTCTGTTGCTACTAACTCATTATTGCACAGCCATATATGTATCTACTGTACCATGTACATTTATACCACATGCACCTCTTCACTGTGGTCTTTTCTTTCACTAAGATCTTATTCAGCAGCACATTTTGAATTACTACCAAGCAGATCTTAGCACCTTGGCATATCTTCCAGGGCCCTTGCCACACCCTTCTAAAGAGACACAGATTCTATAAAACTCCTAAGAGACTTAGAAATTAATTAAAACATATTTTAACTTGTTATACAAATAATTATGAAACAAGTACTTAATAGTTTGTTAATGAAGATGAGAAGCCAGTATTGCCTGTTCTTAAATTCGAAGTAGAACAACTTAAATAAAATAAAACAAGAGGATTAACACAAAAGGATACTCATCAACTGTGGTTCAGTGAGGGTGTTTTTTCATCCACACAGTAAGTTTTTTTTTTTTTTTTTTTTTTAACAAGGTGTCACACTTCATTTAATCTGAAGAATATTACAGGCTGTCTTCAGATATAAATTATAACAGTACAGAACAAGCAGCTAATTTAAAAACTAAATAAGTCTACACGGTGTTAATTGCTCGCAAGAGTCCTGCCAATCTTCTTTTTTTAAGTCACCCCTGCCCTCATTTCAGTAGACGCGCGCCATGCCATAGAGGAACGTCCAGAAGAGGACGTAGGTGAAGAGGCCTCCGATGAGGCCTCCTGTAAAGAGAGGTCTTCTTGACTTAAAATACTTGTTCCACCTCCTTCCCGCTTTGAGAATCAGGAGCAGAGAGAGCAGGACGGAGGCGAGCAGGTAGAAGATGAAGCGGTAGAGGCCGGTGTGGCCGAGGATGCCGGCTGTGGCCCCCGACAGCGCTGACGCTGAGGTCCGGCAGTAATGGAGGACCGTGGCATTGCCTCTCATGGCTGCCTCGCTGATGAACGGCGGCCCTTCCCGTTTGGCCACCACCGCGGCCATCGCACCCTCCGGGGTTCCGCTTCTGCCTTCTCGCGGACTCAACGCGGAACTGGAACACAGCGGCACACAGTCCCTCGTGTTCCCTCACACAGGAAACTATGGAGAGCCCCGCGCCGCCATCTTGTGCCCCGCACAGTAAGTTTTTTTTGTGATAACAGAAGGTCAGAGTGTTTTTATCATCCTCATGAAAGAGAAATATAAAATATAAGCCAAATCTTGCTCTCAAATCTAGAGGAAGTTTGTCAGCTACACAGTGAGCTGGTCCTCAGCCTCACATGTGGACAACAGGGTCATATGGATAGGGTAAGTCTTCCTGTTATGGGACATGACATTACTATTGCCAGATCTCATTGTTCAATTGTTCAAAATCTGACCCAGGGTGTATGTCCATAGTATATACTGAAACGCAGAATCAAATTGATATATGGTTGCCTGTACCGAATGCTTAAAAATCAGTGCTATTGAGTTTACCTTCCACACACCTGTCTCCAGACTGGCAGCATATCACCCTACGCTTGTGTAATATACTTCCAGTTTGCCTGGGCCTGATGCAGCAATGCATCATGGAGATCTGAGCAGATGTGAAACATCTGTCTGTCTTTTCAAGTCAGGAAATAAATGATGTGAAACACATTAACTTTTTGCACTTTTTTCAGTAGCGCTAACTAAATGTTAGAAGAGAAAGGATCCAAGGGAAAATCTATTTTGGAATAATATTTCAGTGAGAAAAGTACTCAACTGTTTGTTTTTCTTTGGATGCATATGAAAACAGAAAATTTAAAATGCTTTCATTCTTGAAAGGTTTATTATAAGGGATGATTTTTCTGGGTTGAATTGTAGGATGCCAAGTACATTGTGGATTCTGTTTCAAAGACAAATCTTTCATTGAGAAACTAAAATAGGGTCTGGAGAGATTCTTTAGAAGTTAAGAGTGCTTGCTGCTCTTGCAGAAGACTTAAGTTTTGTTCTCAGCATCCATTTCAGGGTCTGATAACTTCCTGTCATTCTACCTGCTGACAGAGATGCAAGTACAGATTCTTCATTCTGTCTTGTGTGATTCTGTTCTGGCATTTTTTTCTTTCCAGTTTCATGAGTTCACTTTTTAAAAGCATCTTCCCAAAAGACTTTCTTTGTTGTTGTTTCAGAGCTACTGAAGGCTCTGCTGACTTCTTTTCCACAGCCACAACACCCTTCGACTCCATGGAGCTTGGTAGCAGGTAGTGTTGGCCGATGTCTTGTTTATTTTTGCTGAAGTTTTGAAATTTTTATTACATGCATTTTTACTTTGGAAATTTGGAATTATTATAATGATAAATATAGTTTTAAAAACTGCATACCTAATTTTAAATAAATATTGTTTTAAGAAGTGGCATACCCATGACTGTTTTACTCACTATGTATTAAATTCGTTGAAAATGTTCAACCGTATCACATTCTTAGAATAATTTCTCACTTTGACTATGCTTAAAATTATGTTATATAGCTACAACTTGTCACATGAGAGGAAAGAAGATGACAAACATGACAACATTGTACTTTATTCTAAATATTGTTCTCAAGAAGAGAAAAGAGCCAGGTCTGATATTCATAAATGTACAAGCAAAATACAAAATCTAGAGGAGGTAATCTTGAAAACCCAAAGGGTTTTCAGTAAGAATTCTGGAAATCAGCTGTCTTAAGGAATGTTTAAAGCAACTTAGTTAAAATCTGAGGTAACTTAGTGGGTAAAGTGCCCGGGACCCAAGTGTAAGGACCTGAGCTGAGATCTCCAGCATTTAGCTGAGAGTTAGGCATGAAGTTTGTGTCTGTACTCACAGACCCAGAGTACTGTGGGGCTGGACCAGTGACCACAACTTTACACACACACACACACACACACACACACACACACACACACGAGTGCAGTACACACATGTGCCTCTCCCATATGGACTGTGAATCCTTCTTACATATGAATGATCTAAGAGTCATTGTAAATTCATTTAGTTTTTTTACAAAGAGAAAAATACAGATTCAGTTCTTAAGGAGTTAAAATATGGATCTTTCTATGGAATTTCACAGCATTCTAGTACCTATTCTGAGAGCATAGCATATTGCTTTGGGAGTCAATGTTCCTCCTCAGCTGGAGGCATTCAGGAGGAAGTTAGACACCAGGCTATAGAAGGTAATGTGGGGCAGAGTACTTACATCCTGATTAATCTTAAAGTGATATAAAGCCTTGAAGGGATTTTTAAGTTTTTTTTAAACCGTGGAATATATTGTCTCAAGTATTAAAATCAACAAATCAAGCATAAAGAATGTGACTCTATTTAATGTGATGCTGTAATGTAAAGATTGTAGGATCCTGTCTCAATGCTACACTTGGTTTTAAGGGCCTTTTTCTTGAAATGAATTCATCTTGAAACACATTTTATGGGCAGATATTAAGGAATATTGTGAGTTGCTAGTACCAGGTATTGAATAAAGCACTCCAATCCTTACGTCACAAATTTTCTGACTGATGCTGGGCAAGTAATTTTTTTTCTGTAGCTGTTTCTTCATCCATAAAATGAGAAATATTTTTGTCTTGGGGATTTCTGTGAGGATTAGATAAAGACTCCATTTGAGAAAAATTCAATATAAACACAAAGTGTTCCACCAGTCAGACTGGATAATTGCCTTTAAAAAAAAGTTTATATTAACTTTTTCAGGTCTGCTCAGCAGTTTTATATGTGGATTTTACATGAGCTTCCATTTACTTAATACTATTCCACACTCATGTAAACATAATGTAATTTCTTATGAGTCAGCTGCATTCCTTAGCAGAAAAAATACAAACAGCAATTCAATTGAACTGCAAGTATATTTAAATCATGTATAAAAAATAATAAAAGACAAAACCCATCATCTCTTTGTTAATTAGACTGTCTTAATTTGTGAGATTAGTAGAGGCAGTCATTGCATAACTTAGCGTGAGGGAGCTTCTATTGGATATTTCTAACAGTGTGTTTTCTAAGCATAATTTCTCCTTGTTTGAGTGTCTCTCTTTGGTGAAGCAGCTCCTTTTGCATCTGATGTGGAAATGCTCACTGTGATGCACACGGCTGGATGCTTGACATAATGTGTGGCCTATCCCCAGCCAGCTGGTGATACCTGTGACGGTGTGAAGGGCTCTGTGTTGTCCCAAACTGAGCAGACTCATACTATAATTTGAACTTGAAGATAAGTACATGGAAATTAAAGACGCACAGAATGAATAGTAAGAGGAAACTACTCATTAGAAATGAGGCTAGGTTCACGTGAGTGAAGGGCAAAGATGCACTTAGCTCCTAGTGCTGCCTCTCTGCTCACTGTGTCTCCTCAATTCCAGTTATTCATACGTTTCTTATGAGGACCTCCTGACTCTGGGTTCCTCCGTGTCATTGAAAACCAGTAGAATTACTTATCTTTACTTTTTGCTAAATGTTTTCAGAAATCTCACATGCCAAGTTAATTGTTTTTCAATTAATTTATCATTGTAGCTGAAAGCATACTTAATTTCTGTAAATGTAATTGTTTACTATCTAAGACTGGATTTTGCTTGGATAAAGCAGAGAAATGTTGGAATAGTTTGAATAAAAAACTCATAATTAAAATACACTCACATATTATGATTTCACTGATAAATATAATTGATAGTAGAGGTGGACATACTACTAAAATTAACCAAAATGTCCTTCCTGAGTTCCAGGAAAACTGGTTGGTCTTCCACAGAGAAGCTTTTCACAGTAGTGAATTTTAGTACAGTCTGTTCATTTTCATATTACCCACAGGGGAAATTAAATCATACGTGTTGATTATTACTGCCAAGAATGAAGATTTCTTTCTTTTTTTTTTAAAAGCATTTTTCCCTTTTATTGAAAATAGACCAATTTCTCACATAATATATCTAGATTCAGGCTTTGCTTCCCTCTACTCCTCTCAGTTTTATTTCATCTTATTATTACCCTTAGAAGCCTGTTTGGTTCCTGAGAGACAGGAAGGGAGTGGCTCAGGATGGGGGTGTGGCTGGTGAAAACCTGGGAAGCGTTTAAGGAGGGAACATAATCAGGTTATGTAATGTGAGACAACAACAGCAACAACTATTCTTAATTAAGGGGAAAGCAAAATAAAATTAAAATAAAATGTGTTTCACAGAAAAACAAAACAAAGAACCAGTCGGGGGAAGCATTATTAGCTTTACTATTATTAGGAGGAAGGAAAGAATAAGAGGCTCCCTGAAACACTGCCAGACTCAGTTTTCCCCGGCATGAACAACACTGGGCACCTGCCATGTCTTGTTTGGAGCTCACTCTTTTGTACCAACTGGGATAAGACCTCAAAGTTTTCTTTCAGTGACTGAAAAAGAAAGAAAGAAAGAAAGAAAGAAAGAAAGAAAGAAAGAAAGAAAGAAAGAAAGAAAATAAACATTTGAGCATTAAAAAATTAACATTGGCTTTATTGGGACTTTCCCCCTTATTGGCCTTTTGTTTGTATATTATATTTCACAGTCTCAATTAATGTGTGTGTGTGTATGCATGTGTTGCTTGTTCTTTGTTTTTAATTTTTCTTTTTGTTTGTTTGCTTATTTTGTTTTAGTCTTGTTTATTTGTTTTTTTATTATTTGCCTATTGGCATGGGGTTTGAAGGGTAGAGAGGAGAATTTGGGAATAGAAGAGGGGAGAACCATAGTCAGAATATATTGTATAAAAATAACTTTATTTTCAATAAAAAGTAAAATTTAAAAGAGTAAAAAAAAAAAAAAAAAACACCCAACATTTTCCTCCCACTGCCAACTGCCAGTTGCACTTCCACAAACCTTATCAAGACCTGGCTGTGAGCCCTCTTTGTTTTTGAACCATTTTTTTTTTTAAAGGAAGTTGCAATTCCCTCTCCTATCCCATCTCCTATGGTCCCCTCTTCTCATGGCTATCTCTACATCTATAGGCCTAACTTCCTCTCCTATCACATGTCCTGTGGCCTCCTCTTCTCCCACGGTCATCTCTACATCCACAAGCCTAACTTCAGATCCCTCAGCTCACACATGAGGCACCTGTGACTGGTGAGAAGCTCCCTTCTTCCGTCTTCCTTTCTATCTTGCTCTGCACCTGTGGTTTGGGAGCCATCTTTGTCCGGTCAAATTTAACAACTAACCCACCAGATTTATCTGCCCTAGCTTCAGCCATACAGCTCCTACAGGTTTAATCTAAGGTATGACAGACTTTCATGCCAGACACACAACCAAAGAAAGAGCCTAGGCCAAATCATGAAAAGGAAAGCAACATGGATGGCTAAAACAGAATATTTTCCACCAAACCCACTAGTTCTATAGAGGTGTTCTCTAACAAGAATTACCTAGGTTAACTCAAGAGTACAGAATTTAAGAGAACAAGAATAATTTTTATCTAAGTAATTTAAAGGAAACATGAACAAACCCTTCATTGAACTTCAAGAGGCTGACAATAAATGCCTGAGTTATTTCCAAGACAGTAAAAATATGTGGCTGAATGAAATGACTAAGTTAATTTAGGATTTGAAGACCAAAATCAATAATGAGAGAGAAACATTGAAGAGAACACAAATTGGAAGGAAGATGGAATTAAAAGAAGCTGACTGTCTCTATTAGGAAACTCGGGGGAAAACTTGCAAATATAATGAACCAAGCACAAGGCAGAATGTCAGGTTTTCAAAGAATAAACAGGAGATTGAGACCAAATAAGCAATGAATATGAGAACTTTAAAAAGCACAAGAAAGGCATATGCAGGAAAAGTGGGAGACCATCAAAAAAAAAAAACAAATTTTCTAATTAAATTTATAGAAGAGGGAAAGGCACAGGCAACTGAAGAAAAATTCCCTTTAATAAATAAAGATATAGCCATGAACCTAGAGAATACTAAGTAGACAATACCAGAAAAGAAACTCACCAATGTTTAAAGTATTAAAAACACTAAATATTCAAAACAAAGAAAAATATTGAAAGCTGCAAGACAAAAACACAAGTCACATATAAGGGAAATCCATCAGAATAACAAATTTCCCACTGAAAACTTTATAAGCCAGGAGAGCCTAGAGTAATGCGTCACACATTCTAAAAGACCATGGCTTCCCACCTAGACTACTGCTCCCAGCAATACTATCTGCCATAACTGAAAGAAAAAAGAAAATAGCCTAAAATGTTCATATAAAAACCTCAGAAAACAAAGCAACAACAACAGAAAACTCAACACAGTACTGGAAACAATATTTTAAACTTAAGAGAGGAATAAGCATAGCCACAAGACTCTAGAAAAGAATTATAATTAATTCAATTAGACCCGTATCTATTGCCCTGTACAAGAATTAACTGTCTTTGGATCAGAGACCTCAACTTGAAATCTGAACTACTAAAACTGCTAGAAAAAAAAGGCAGTGCTTTACAATATTTAGATTTATGAAAATTCTCTGAATAGAATTTCATTTGCCCAGGAAGTAAGACCAATGATTGACAAATGGGGCCTCATAAAACTTAAAAACTTATGTATTATTAAGGGAATAATCAGTCCGGTGAAGAAGAGACTCACAAAATGTGGAGGAATCCTTGCTATGTATATAACTGACAGAGGATTAATATTCAGGATATACAAAGAACTTTTTTTAAAAGTCAAGGAAACAAACGAATCAATTAGAAATTGGGCTAGGGATCTAAAACAGAGAATTCTCAATAGATGAAATAGAAATGGGTAAGAAATATGTCAAAAAGTGTTTATCATCCTTAGCAATTAGGAAAATTCCAATTAAAACAACTCTGAGACTTCATCTCACCAGTTAGGATGGTCGAGACCAACAAAACACTTGACAACAAACGCTGGTGGCAGCTGTGAGAGGGGAACCCACATTTGCTATTGGTAGCAATGCAAACTGTTGCCGTAACTCTGCAAATCAGTATGGGGATTAATCAAAACACAAGACAAAATAAATCCATCATATGACTCAGTTATATTACCCCTGGGTGTATTCCCAAAGGATTCAGCATCCCACAGATTCTGGCTCTGTAGTGTTAATTGTTGCCTTCTTCACAATATCTAGGGAAGGGAAATAACCTAAATGTCCTACAAATGTGAATATACAACACGCAGTAACCACGGAAACAAGGAAAGCAGAAAGGGACCATGGTGGTAGTGTGCCTGGATTACACTGGGGATAGAAGATACAGGTGATATGAAGGGGGCAAAACTAAAGAATAGGAGGACAAACGAGGTTTGGTACAGAGGGGGAAAAGGGAGGTGATAAATAATACCAAGGTGGTTTGCTTAATATTCAAGGAATCATATTATTTTATATTTGTAAAATATAAAATTTATATTTTACAGGAGAAATTATGCCATTTGGGTTGACAATGCTCCACACAAAAACTATAGACCAAAACAAAACAAAACCCCTCTGGATACCAGGTATGAGAAACCCCTTAGAGTGGATGGACAGGGTAGTACAAAAGACTTCCAAAGCAAAATAGACTATTACTGCCACCCTTGGATGCCTCTCACACACAAGACTTGAGTGGTTTGAGCTGAATCTTTTCTACACTTCAGCTTCCATAGTGCATCCATAGAAAGTACTTTGCTAACAGCCAAGGGAGGGAAGCAATTAACAGTCTTCCCCAGCTGTGGCAGCTATGAATCATCAAATGACCAGCATGACAATACATCCATAAAAGTTCAATAGTGACAATCACCTTTGGGTGATAACAAAAAGCTGTCTAAGAGGACTTAACTCAACAGGAGTGAAATCATGCCTGTTTCTAGAAACCTAGCCAGCTTCTAGGAGTAGTGAGGCCATAAAACTTATAAGAGAATGTGGTACTACCACTTTGTGAAATCAGCACAATTCCCAGTTACATTCTAAATCTTATACCCACAGATAAGTTTTCACCCCTCATCAAGGAAGCATCTATCTACAGCAAATGGAGACTACTACAGAAAAAACAATTGGGAAAAATGCAAAATCACTGTATCTTGTGGAGTCTAGTATCAGAGGACACTTTGCAGCATAGCTCTCACATCTATGGCTCAAGGGAACATCACAGGAGGACAGAAAAGACTGTAGGATCTGAACTAGTGCTGTGAGAGTGTTTCTTTTAGTAATGGCCACATAAACAAGACCTGAACAATGACAATGTCAACAGACATACTATCTTGGAACAGGGAAAAATCTCATAGGATCCAAAAAATTTACAAAAGCCAAAAAATCTACAGGCAGCAATGAGCACTGAAAGAAGGAGAATTAGCCTCTTCCAGTAATAAGCCCCCTGACTGGTTATTTCAATACAAAGCGCTCAGTCCCGAAACCAAATATATATACAAATAGAAATGAACTCATCAGGTTATATTTATATATTTGTGCATATATTACATATATATAGTTACATATGTATATGCAACAATAATAAAGAAGGGGCTATCAATTTGTTAGTAGGGAGGATATGGAGGTTGTATGGAATAAAGGGAATGGGAGAAGTATGCATTATATTTTAACAAATAATAATAAATTGGCATTGAAAAATTAAGAAATTTCATGTTAAAATTTATCAATGTAGAGAAGGTGGAACATCCCTGCACTTGACACTCGTGCACAATCGAGCAATCGACAAGAGTCAGTGACCTTCTCTCTGCACACCGAACTTTCATGATCTCACTAGTGTCTCTCATCTGTCTTCTATCAGTACTACAATTTATCAACCACAACGAAAAATGATGTACGTATAGTACCTAGTTTAATTCTTATTTGCAACCAGCTGATAGTGGTATTCCCCTCATATTACACGTAATCAAGCAGGCTCAGAAGTGTTAACAATCTTTACTTAAGATCTAAAAGTCAACACAATTGTGATTTAGACTCAGGAGCATCAAACCCTAAATGCTCTTTGTAGCACACTTCCCTTACTTTTCATGATTGACTGTAATACAATTGAATTTTGCCTTTTGAATTCTTTCTTTTGCTATTCAAACTGGAGTGTTTAAGCTGTATGCATGAGAATTCTATGGATGTGGTAACAACTACCACAGATTCAAAGGCTTGAAAGAACCCTTAAGCTCTGCAAGCCAGGCATTTTTGAAAGGATAGATTGTTTGGGGCAGGGGACTCCAGGATAGGCTCCCTTCCTTTTCCCCTAACCTAGCAGCTACCTCTGTTCCTTTGTAGTCCTTTTCCCACTTCCAGAATCTATCCATCCAAATTATGCTTTTCATGTCCCTTATTGTTTTTGTCCTTCTCATTGTCCTCTCACAGTGAACCCTAGGTCATACTGAAAACACCAGATTAGCAAATGTAATCATCCCATCTCAAAATTTTAACAACCCAGGAAGAAAAATTCAATGCACAGATTTAGGACATTACAATGTTATCATCTTTGAGTAGCCATTACCCAGCCTACCACATCATACCCATTTATATCAGATTTTGATCTATTTCCACACAATAAAGTTCCATGAAAGCATATATAATATATAAATAATAATAATTATAAATCATTATATATAAGTTATGTACATATTTTATGGGTTCTTGTATTTTTAAGGAAGCATTTAATCTAATATAAGTGAGATAGAAACCTAAAATAGACATTTGTACTCAAGATGACATTAGTAAGCTATATTTATTTGATTCCAAATGTGTTACATTCTTAATTTCCATGGTAAATGTAAACTTAACCACTCTCTGCAGAAGATAAGAATTCTAAAATCAGAAATCAACACCTGCAGATTTTGTAACATTGCACCTGTGTGTTTTGAATGGAAAAAATTAACACCATATCACATGCTATCTTTAAACACTAATAATTTTGATTTTTAAAAATAAAATACCTTAAATATAACTTAGTCCTAATTGAAAAATTTGAAGCTATGCTAAGTTTGCATAGTTAAGAGCAATAGTTTTCCTTAGTTAAATAGCTTCCGTGTCAATGAAACTCCACCAAAGAGTTTTTATTACCAGCTATGAAAGACTTCTCCTTATAATTATAAGTATAACGAGGTTAAGGATAATCGTGTTATCCTAAAGTTGTGATTCTTAGTTTATATTACTAAGGATTCGTGTGTGTGTGTGTGTGTGTGTGTGTGTGAACAGCCCTAGTGTAAAACCATCTATATCCTCAAATAACTCATCATAAAACAGGCATAGTTTGAATTGTCTTGCTAATTATCTAGTGTAGGCTTTATTTTCCTGGCTTCCTTTGGCTCCTGTAGATTTGTAGTGTTTTTTCCTTCCTCCACAACCATACTTGATAATCACATTTTTGTTTGGTATTATTATGCGTAGAGGGATCTCTCTTTCTCTTCACTCCTCCCCATCTCTCTCCCCTCCATCTATTTTGAGACAAAACTTTATTGAAAACTTTATATCTTAAACTACATACCTGCTATTTTGTAATTTTGTTAAAGAAAGGAGATTTTAGGTTTGTTGAGTGACTTTTTCTCCTGTAAAGTCCCATGCTACTTATTGCTCTCGATTTTTTAATTCAGATAGACAGTAGGGTATTTTCCCTCTCTCCAGAGGCCTCACAATAGACCACAAGATTATAATTATCATGGCAAATCTTTTTTTGTCCTGACAAATAAAGCCTACATGTTTTTAAAAATGTGAGGGTTGAAGGGGCTAGTGATATGGCTTGGTGGTTAAAGTGTGTTGTTGAACTAGCACAGGACCTGAGCTCGGAGGCTCAACATCTGCATAGAAATGGCATGTCTGCATCTGTAACTCCAGGACTGTAGGAGGAGGGTTAGCAGACACAAGCATATTCCTGGAACTCACTGGCCAGCTAGCCTAAAAGAATCCAGGAGCTTTAGGTTTAGCGAGAGACCTCATCTCAAATGTAGGGTGGAAAGCAATTGAGGAAGATACCTGTGGCCTTCAGGTGTGTGTGTTCCCACATACATGGGCATCTCCAATGTTTATGCATGCATACCCACACATTCACATATGCACACAACCACATGACTAAATACACCACACACATGGATCTGTGATTATTGGATAATGATGGTCAATTGATTAAAGAGAAAGTATGAATGGTCTACATGGGCAGTACCAACTGTACTAGTAAGTCATAAAAAGATGCAGTACTACAGCCGAGGGTTGCGTTGATGTCCGTGGTCCATGTGTATTTCCATAGACTGTGCTCCTTCCCACTACAGGCCATATTGACATTAATTGTCTGTGGTGCTACCAGAGAGCATGCTGAGGTCCATGGTCCATGCTAAAACCAGAGGACATGTGGAAGTCCATGATCTGTGCCGATGATGACTGTTAAGGGCAACGAAGTTTCTTTTCCAGTGGTATTGATAACAGCAGACTCACAGTTGAGGATAAGAGATACAGAAAGCTTCTGTTACAACCTCTCTCTCCCCCAATGTATCCCACCACTAACAACAACAACAACAACAAAGAAATAGTCTAGACTGGAAGCCATTGAAGAGAACTCTTAAATATTGTGATCAGGGTCCTGAAATGTAGCTCTTCACAGTTGATGGATTCTGTCAGGGATGAGTTTAGAAAAAGTTTCAGTTTTCTTTAAGAAGATGGCCACTGGAAGTTTGACCATACTCCAGTGAGTATATGGGAAACACAAATTGGACTTTGTGTTATTTTTAAATTTTCTTCTTTTTTTTTTTTTTTTGGGAGGGGTCACAAGTTGGGATTGATGTTGGACCTGAAAGATTGGGAAGTTAACATGACTGAGGTGCATTATAGGAAACTCCCAAATAATCAATAAAAATATTATGTTGGAAAAAGTAAGTAAAGTTAGGAGGGGGTTGTGTTAGGGGAATATGAGGAAGTTGGGGAGGTGGGTTTGATATGATCCTGTTTCATTGTATGCATATGGAAAATTAAGAGAAAAGCAAGAGTGAACTTGTGAAATGAACCAGCATGTAAAATAGCTTCTGCACAAGAAGAAGGTCTCAAGTTTGATCTCAGAATCCAGGACAGAAGTAGAAAATTGACTACTGAATGTTGCCTTCTGACTTCCACATACACACACAGTGGTATATATGAGGCTGTACAACACAACAACAACAACAAACAACAACAACAACATACATACACACCTTTAAAATAGTGAGATCAAGTCTGTTTTATCTATATCTCCTGGAATATGACTCTTACTCCTGGTTACAGTTTTATATGCGAGTTTTTATCCTAAATAAAGCCTTCTTGTTTTGCCAATACATCACATAAACATTTAAATCAGATAGGCCAAGAGAACTGACTATATATTCTTAGAGGTATAACTTCTTGTGGAATGTTTCCTTGATTTGCCAATAGGTAAATGATGCTGACTATTCCTGTTCTCTTGGCTGGGATGAAACCCAGAAGAAAGTCAGTGATGGAAATACATTATTTGCTTAAAAACACAAAACATTTTTATATGCTTAGTTGAGCAGTAAAAACTGTAAGGACATGGAAAATTTTAAGAAACTTTGCTTGATCAGGAACTGGTTAAGGCACTGGGTTCAAGGAACTTTGCAGCATCAAGAGTTAGCTGGAAACAGGAACCTTTGCAAAAGTGCAAACCAACTGTCCCCAGCAGTTAGCACCCTGTCAACACCCAGTATTATGGTCTAGACAGAAGCAGACATGACTGCTCGGGGAGGGCGGGGGGGGCATGCACAGAATCAGAAATAGGTGCTTAAAGGAGGAAGGGGGTATGCAGAAACGGTTCATATCCTGCGTTTAGCAAGACTAACTCTCTTGCCTCTAAGTGAACCTGGCTTGTGGTTTTTGCCTATGTATGTCAACCCCAAATGAGGAATGGGAGCTCTCCCTTCTGCACTGTGTCATATGTAATGGACAGCTCCCAGAAAGCTGGCAGAAAAAATAAACCTTGTTTTTGCATTCTGGACTTGACTGGATTCCGGTGGTCTCTCTGGGGTCTCAACTTGGGCACAACAAAACCAAAGGATGTCCTTGAAAAATAAGTGACTAAATAAGTATGTTCAGGAGCCTTGAGAGATTTTCTCCTTACTTTTGAAAAAATACATGATGAAAGTAGAGAAGAACGCAAAAACAAAAATCTAAGACTGATGCAGCAGAGAAATTCGGTATCTTTATTATGTTGTCCTCTTGACTGGGAACATCTTATTTCCTTTAAATTATTCATGTCTCCTGCATATCTATCTGATCAGGTCAGTTACTTTTTTTCCACATACGTTCTTTCAGAGTCTTTTAAAGAAGAATCCATAACCAATGAGAATGGGGCATGCTTCCGAAAACAGCAGTATTCATTGATCGGAATTTATTCACTTATGACTTTACATTTTTTCTTTTTTATTTAAATTAACTTCTCTCCCTCATGGCTAAGGATTGAATCCAGGATATTTAGCATGTTACCCAAGTCCTGTACTACTCAGCTGTGCACCTAGTCTACAAATCTTTTTTTTATTTGCAGACCTCCCTGTGATTTCCATGTATTTCTTATTTTTTCTTTCTTAGAGATAGGAAGTTTAGGGTAATAGAAACTGAATTACCTCAGTTTATTAAGCAATACTGTATTCTGCTCTAAGGATTCCCTTCCATTGCTTTTTCTTAGTTCTAATGAAGATTTCATAAAGGGAGAAGCAAGAGAGATGTGCTGGCAACAGAAACTAAGAATAGAATGCATTGGGTGCTGGAAAGCCAGGTGAAGGTGTTTCTGTTTGTCCTGAAGGCAGTATCAAGGCACTCACAGTTCTTGAGCTGAGGTGTACGGTCAAAGTGGTAGTTACAGGAAAACAACAAAACCATAGTACTCGTGCTTGAGAAAAAGAGAGAAATTGAGTGAAACAGACTCCTAAATAAAAGATACCACTTAGTGCCTGAGAGCAGTATAGGTACGACTTTCCCACAAAGGCCTGGCTCAGGATGATGTACCTGAGAGTGTAAGGAAGTCAGTAAGCTTCTACAGTATCACTAAGGCAGATGAGGTACAGACCTTATGGAGCTTATGGTAGAGAAATAAAACATGAGTGATGTTTTGAGATGAGGGGAGACTTTTAAGAATTGATAGTAGCAAAGACAGTGAAGAGAAGGAGCTTATTGGAAGAAGAAGATAGAGAGTAAGTAGAGAAATTGTTTTAATCACAATATTTTTGCAACACACAAATATGTATATGCAGTGCTAATTGGAAAATCCTGGATTGAGTTTCACAAAATAATTGTCCTGATACGGTTTTGGAGTTATCCATGTAGAACAGAGTGTGCAGCCTTGGGAAGACAGGCTTTCCAGATGAGTGAGTACAGAGAAGAGGGGCGATGAAGCTTGAAACACGCACTGCCACATCCGCTTTACTGTCTTAATAACAACACTGCCTGAAATTCCACTGCT
This sequence comes from Chionomys nivalis, assembly GCF_950005125.1. Taxonomy (NCBI): domain Eukaryota; kingdom Metazoa; phylum Chordata; class Mammalia; order Rodentia; family Cricetidae; genus Chionomys; species Chionomys nivalis. The sequence continues at coordinate 940,585 of NC_080101.1, forward strand.
CATGATGTACTTCTCATGATCTGTTTGATTTTCTCTGTAGCATAACTTCTTTATGAACAAAGACTTAGCTATTGTTGTAGAACACCGTACCTGTACTTCAAGGCCACGGAGTGGTACGTAGCACATGGTAGGTAATAAGAAATATCCAGTGAGGGGCTGGGACTATGACTGGGTGTGTAAAGTGCTGGCTCTGGAAGCTTGTGGACCTGAGTTCTGCTCCCCAGCACCTATATAAAAGCTGCACGTTAAATCTGTAATCACCAAATTGGGGGATAATAGATTTATCCCTAGGACCTGTAGTTCAGCAAGTACAGCTAAAAGTGGTGAGTTACAGGTCCTTTGAGGGACCCTGTCTCAGAATATAAGATGGAGACCAGCTAAAGAAGACACTTGATGGTAACCTCTGACTTTCACATGCACCTTCACAGTCAAGTAGCACATGCAACTCTGTCTCTCTCAATATCACACACACACACACACACACACACACACACACACACACACGAATGCACGTGTACACCTCTTCCCAAGACACAGTATCTAGAAAATGTACTAAATAATTGAATAGGTAACTGGATGAAAATGTAATATTTTTACAAATAATTCAGTTCTTCAAACTGTCTATAAGATTAAATAATTTTCTTGGCCAAGGACAAATATTTTATTAAATAATAGATTTTAAACAAAGACATATTTTACTCCCACTTCCCCCCACCCCACAGGTACCATTCTGACCTTGTTCTTTGATGTGCAACTTTTCACATGTGACTGATGTCCTTCTCATCCTTAGAGATTCTTTTTCACTTTTGTTTTCTCCCTTTGAGAAACAAAATAGATATTGTAGTTACTCTAAAATAAAGTTGAATGTGAAATGTCACTGTCTTCACTCAGTTATGTAATTATTAAGACTGAATCTGTGATTTCCTACAAATTAGATATTCTTGGCCTTGCTACTGAAAAAATTTACTATTGAATCAGCTTTGGCCATCTTATTCCCACAATTAACAAGACATTTTTTTTTTGTCAATGTTTCCCTGGCTCATAGTCCTCCCAGTTTTGGTCTTCACATTATCCTAGGGTTTTCCCATGTTTTTAGTGGTAGAATTTAAACCAATGGGAGAAGGTAGCAGTTTCATTCCGTCATCACTAACTTTGTTCTCTTCATGGTTTTGCCTTTGTCTAAATATCAACATTTTCCCAACATTTCATTTGAGATGGAGTTATATCACAGTAGATATGGCCAGTGGATAAAAGATGATGCTTCTATAGGGATACACAGACACAAAACAAAGGTTATAATGCAAAAATGTTGGCTCCCAAACTCTAGTAGAGGGTAAAAACAACAGCACTGTGAGTATGAAAATCAGACTGGGGAGAGAGTTGTGATGTGATTGGTAACCAAGTATGAGGACCTGACATAAAAAGCCAGGTGTGGTGGCAGGCACATGTGATCCTAATGTTGGGACTGCATCCCAGCAGATCCCTGGAGCTTTGGGGACAGCAACCTCACTAAAACTAAGCCTTCAATATCCAGGAGGATAACTTTATGTTTCCTTTGGGTTCACCTTCGTATTTAGCTTCTCTAGGATCACGAATTATAGGCTCAATGTCCTTTATTTATGGCTAGAATTCACTTTTGAGTGAGTACATACCATATTCATCTTTTTGGGTCTGGGTTATCTCACTCAGTAAAGTGTTTTTTATTTCCATCCATTTGCATGCAAAATTCAAGATGTCATTGGTTTTTACTGCTGAGTAAAACTCTAAAGTGTATATGTGCCACACCTTCTTTATCCATTCTTCTATTGAGGGGCACCTAGTTTGTTTTCAGGTTCTGGCTATTACAAATAGTGCTGCTATGAACATAGTTGAACAAATGCTTATGTAGTATTGGACATCTCTTGGGTGTATTCCCAAGAGTGGAATTGCTGGGTCCTGAGGTAGGTCGATCCCGAATTTCCTGAGAAACCACCACACTGATTTCCAAAGTGGTTGCACAAGTTTTCATTCCCACCAACAATGGATGAGTGTTCCCCTTACTCCACATCCTCTCCAGCAGAGGCTATTGTTGATGTTTTTGATTTTAGCTATTCTAACAGGTGTAAGATGGTATCTCAAAGTTGTTTTGATTTGCATTTCCCTGGTCACTAAGGAGGTTGAGCATGACCTTAAGTGCCTTTTGGCCGTTTGAACTTCTTCTGTTGAGAATTCTCTGTTCAGTTCAGTACCCCATTTTTAAATTGGGTTAATTAGAGTTTTAATGTCCAGTTTCTTTAGTTCTTTATATATTTTGGAGATCAGACCTTCGTCTGATGCAAGGTTCGTGAAGATCTTCTCCCATTCAGTTGGTTGCCTTTTTGTATTGATGACAGTGTTCTTTGCATTACAGAAGCTTCTCAGTTTCAGGAGATCCTATTTATTCACTGTTGCTCTTATTGTCTGTGCTACTGGGGTTCTACGTAGTAAGTGGTCTCCTGTGCCCATGTGTTGCAGGCTACTGGGGAATGGGATGGTTGAGATGGAGGAAGAGTGAATACGGGAGCAAGGAAGTTGATATCTTAATTAAGGGAGCCATTTTAGGGTTGGCAAGAGACTTGACTCTAGAGGGGTTAAAGTTCAATCAATCAAAAAGTTCCTGGATAATTACTGTTTCTCAACAACTAATAACTCCAGAAATACAAAGTCAACCCAGTACAAACATGCTGTCTGACTTCTGTATATGATGATGCTCATACAAGTCTATATTTATGCAACATATATAGACTATAAAGGAAATTTCTACAAATAGCATCAAAACATGATGAAAAATAAGCTGTACAGTATCAGATGTTATTTCTATTCATAGATCATCTCAACCCACTGATCCCTGTCTATGCGCATGTAATTAGCCATTCAAACAATTTGATATTTGACAGAAAATAACAACAGCCTTGCCTATTGCATATGGTTAGTGCAACTAACTTTTTGATTGATTGAACTTTAAAGAATACTTAACAAAGCACAATACAATTTTATTTGTTTCTACTTCTAGATATCTCCTTATAGGACTTAAACTATTTTTATCTATTTATATGACATTGAAAAATGTTGTATTTTATGGAAGAAAATAATATCTTAACATTTGCGATTGTTACATTTAGCATATTTTAATAGAAAACTTTAAAAATGCTTTACCTATCTCCCTTCTGTACTTAAAAGGACAGACATCAATAATTTCCAGACATGACTATTAAGATTCTTTGATGCCAGCAGGCCTCATGATCAACACCCGGATAACACAGCTGCCAAATGGCACTACACCGAGAGCTGCTCTGCCTGGGCATGAGCTAAGGTTTCCTTCAGCATTGCTGCTTCATGGTGAGGTGACTCTTGAAAAAACCCCATTCTTTCTGCTTTCTCTCTAAGTGACCTGTGGCTTTTGGACAGCTCATGTGGAAGGGCTGATTCACAGCCTCTTTCTTCTGCCATCATGCAGCCTGGCTAGTGATGAATCTCTGCAGTAGCAGTCTTGGAATGGGGTCTAGTACAGCCTCAGCTATGTACTAGTAGTATGTTAGCAGTTTTAGAGCAGAATTCTGTCTCACACATGCCAGTGCTTGGAAAGGGCTCAACACAGTCCGGTGAGCAGTTACTGCTAAAAACTCCCATGTTCTTTAAGAGAAGAATCTACTATTTTTGTGTAAACTGTGAGAAAACAATTAGTAAATGTTTTCCTAGTCTTCCAAGTTCAAATATAACTCCCAAACACCATTATCCTCTCTCTAAATATGCATACACAGAAATATAAATTAATAAGAACATGGTTTAAACAGTACTCAACCTTGAGTTGTAAAACTCATGTAAAACTGCTGGGCAATCTTCACATGGCAGCATTTATTAGCTGACACTAGTAAACAAAGGATGAGACTCAAGGCTGACTTAGGAACATAAAGAACATACCTGTGTTGTGGATGGCCAAGACTGAGTACTCAGGTGAAGGTAATGCTCCTTCTCCGTCCTCCCTTCCATAGGCTTCACTTTGTTGAATTTTATTGTCAGTGATTTAAACATCTTCTCTGTGGCAGTTCTGAAAGACCTCTGATTTTATGACCCTGTATCTTGAAGTGGAGAGATGTACTTTGTTTTTCTTTCCATTAGAAGACAAGCCAATTAGTTGTTTAATCAGGATTTTGTTCTGGTTAATTCCTACAGGCGACTCCCAAGCTAGGCAGGGCTTTGGCTTAAAAGCAGTAAATTACTTCTGCTTGGGTAATTTGTGCTCTGTTTATGAACTTTGGAGAATCAAAATGCCCCTGTGAATAATTTAAGATGAGAAGATTAAACAAGTGGATTTGAATTGTTTAAATATGATCACACTGCCCATTGACTTGTTTTCTTCATTTCTAATTGTTTACCTTCCTATATGTACCTAATTTTAACAAAGGAATATATGTGAATGATTAACAAATGAAACATGCATGAAGGCTCTAATTTAAAGCATATAATTTGCTTTTCCAAAGTGCCCATTTCTAGTCATGAAACATGACTTTACTATTAAGCTTTCTTTAGTCTGTTCATTTAGTGGGTTGAAAAGCCAGTGTAATCTAGTCTTTGTGTGTGTGAAGATCCAGTTCTTAAGCCTTTTGGGAGTCAGAGGTGTATGATCAAGAATTGATAGAGAAACTTCTTTCTCTATCTAGAACCCAAGTTTTTTTGATGTTCTGTGCTATCAAGTGCTTTCTTTGGGATATCAGGTTATAAAGTTGTACAATTGGGCAAGTTTTTTTGTAGTTATCACTGGTGTGTGTGTGTGTGTGTGTGTGTGTGTGTGGCCTGCAGGTCAGAGTCATCGTCTCTCACTGAACCTGGCACTCATAGATTCAGCTTTATTGACTGCAAGCAAGCCACAGGAGCCATTTTGTCTCCACCTCCCACACACTGAGACTTTAGGGCAGGTGAGTGCTAATGTGTCTAGATATTTCTAGCGTGTATGGGTAGGTCTAAACTAGGATCCTTATTCTTGTACAGTGGGCACTTTACGGGCTGAAACATTATCTTTGTTTTTAGAGTCCACAGATTCCAATTTCTGATGACCACATATTCATGAATGTGAGGTCATCCACTGGGGAGCGGTCAGCCTACCAGTGACTTACATCATTAAAGAAAGCAGGCCTTCTCTTTTCCAGAAGCTATCAACTGCCAATAGCTTCTAAACTAGGACTGGGTGACTCATGAGTCCATCCTCTCCATGCTGGACTGTAGACTGGCTTGATCTTGTACAGAACTCGTTCAGGCAGTGTTAACTGGACCTAGCAAAGAGGGGATTATAGATATTTCATTTACGATTGAACACTCCATGAATACAGAAATGCTCTAGCAGGCCTATTTATAGCAAACATGGTGCCAATAGGTTTTGCCTTTTACCTTTCTCTTCCTTGCTAAACCATTAGATTACATTTTTAAAGCTAACCACCAAGGTCTATTCCTTTATTTGGCTACCTACTCATTCCTGAGATTGATTACTGGGCTCAACTATAAAAGGACATCAAGTTTCAGCAATAAAAATATAATTTTTGACTAACCTAGTTAAAATACCAATCTGAATTTACCAATATATCCTAGCTCATTCTAACATAGACCACCATTCTTCTTTCCTCTTAACATTAATATTTGCTGCTGTATTCATCTACCTTGTCTCTGCCTTGCTTAATTAAGGATCTCTTTGAATTTGGCTTGTGCTTGGAAATTGGTATTTGGTTATGGTCTGTGCCTATATTGGGGTCCAGAGGGGAGCTATCGTAGGTACACAGATCCCTTCATTTACTCTTTGGATTTTGACCAACGGTGAATTTCTATGTAAACTCTTGTCTTCTGCACACACAAGCACAAAAAGTTTTCTGATGAGGTCTGAGATGAAGGGCGTAGATTTTGATAATTGGGACTGTGTATGTGAACCAAGATAAGCCTTTTTCCCCCAACAAGATATTTAAGTTTTCTTCAAGTTTAAATTTTGTGTCCTCACTACCTTCAGAGGATCTTTCCAATGAGCAAGGTAAAGACAAGGGGAAGGACAAGGGTTTGGAAGGATTGGAAGTCAATGTGAGTATAAGCAGTTGTCTCTCAATATAAATCTGACCATTTGTCTAATTCCATCAGCTTGGCAACTCTTCAATTCTAAATTATAGCGTCCATATTTCTTGCCAAGACACTCTGGCCAACTATCATTGCTTACTGCCTAACTCTCTTGTTTCATCTGTGGCCTCTGCTTTTTGTTCTCAACACCTGCCGTAATAAATTATTTTGAATTACTCTTTTTCTTCTGTTTATGCCTGTTGTGGTTTAAAAGTGAAATTTCACCCATAGGCTCATGTTTTGAGCACTTGTTTCCCATCTGGTGGCATTATTGGGGGAGACCATTTCTAGAAGGTGGTGTCTAGCGTGTAGAGGTAGGTGCTGGGACAGACCTTTGAAGGCTACTAACTTTGTGCTTCCTGGGATGTTGGGATATGCTTAACTAAATCTCACTCTTACTACCAGAGATAAGGCTGTTCCCCACCCCCACGATGAACTGAAAACCTTGAGCCATGGTAATCTTACTCTTTTCACATGTTTTGGTCAGTTATTTGTCACAGGTGTAACAGTAACCCTTACAATATCTTGCTTCTCTCATATGACTGTTTTCTATTTCTGTTGTTATTTCTCTTGTTTATCCTGCTGGAGCTGGTTGTTGTCTTCTTTCAGCTTTTATTCCTTTCCTCTCCTTTACCCTGGTGAATGGGTAGACAGTCTCTCTTTCCTCCTCTCTCCTTTACCCTGGACAAATGGGTAGACAGTCTCTCTTTCCTCCTCTCTCCTTTACCCTGGACAAATGGGTAGACAGTCTCTCTTTCCTCCTCTCTCCTTTACCCTGGACAAATGGGTAGACAGTCTCTCTTTCCTCCTCTCTCCTTTACCCTGGACAAATGGGTAGACAGTCTCTCTTTCCTCCTCTCTCCTTTACCCTGGTGAATGGGTAGACAGTCTCTCTTTCCTATCCTTTACCCTGGACAAATGGGTAGACAGTCTCTCTTTCCTCCTCTCTCCTTTACCCTGGACAAATGGGTAGACAGTCTCTCTTTCCTCCTCTCTCCTTTACCCTGGACAAATGGGTAGACAGTCTCTCTTTCCTCCTCTCTCCTTTACCCTGGTGAATGGGTAGACAGTCTCTCTTTCCTCTCCTTTACCCTGGACAAATGGGTAGACAGTCTCTCTTTCCTCCTCTCTCCTTTACCCTGGACAAATGGGTAGACAGTCTCTCTTTCCTCTCCTTTACCCTGGTGAATGGGTAGACAGTCTCTCTTTCCTCTCTCCTTTACCCTGGACAAATGGGTAGACAGTCTCTCTTTCCTCCTCTCTCCTTTACCCTGGACAAATGGGTAGACAGTCTCTCTTTCCTCCTCTCTCCTTTACCCTGGACAAATGGGTAGACAGTCTCTCTTTCCTCCTCTCTCCTTTACCCTGGTGAATGGGTAGACAGTCTCTCTTTCCTCTCCTTTACCCTGGGTGAATGAGTAGACAGTCTCTCTTTCCTCTCCTTTACCCTGGTGAATGGGTAGACAGTCTCTCTTTCCTCTCCTTTACCCTGGGCGAATGGGTAGACAGTCTCTCTTTCCTCTCTCCTTTACCCTGGTGAATGGGTAGACAGTCTCTCTTTCCTCTCTCCTTTACCCTCTCTCTTTTGCTGTTACTGTCACACCTTATGTCACACATAGATATAGTTATCAATTCTCATTTTAAAACCATTTCTGGGACTTCTTTTTGCTATCACATTGCTCACTTCCTCAGGTGATGCTTTGGCCTCTTTTAGCTCTTTGTGTTTAGCACTGTCTTTGGGATAAAGTAGATACTCTCAGAATGTTTCTTGAATGAATGATGGACACTGATCCAGATTATCTTTCAACTGTGGACTAAGAATAAAGGAATTTTCCATAGCTGATGAAGAACAGAGGAACCAGAGAGATGTCTTTGAAACTGAGCAATTGCTGTGGTCCAGTTTCTGCTTTCCAATGCACCCAGGGCAGGTTTCATGTATGACCAACTGTATATCTCCACCTGAGCACCTGAAACAACAGGATCTCAAATGCTTATTATACAATAAGGTTATATGATTCAGTAGATGAAAGTCTTAAACTTTGTTTCCAGAAAACATCTTGTTCTCATCTCTGACAGAAAAGCAGAAAGCCTCAACCTACCACTGGCAAGGAGACAAAACTAACTTGAGAACTACAAGAGGCAAATTAGCGCCCAGTGGAAACATCTGAAATCCTATCACTGATGAGTCCTTAAAGGAAAGGTAACATTTTTCAAACAATACTCCTAGAAAGTAAAAACGGTGTGGTGCATCCTCCAGCATTGGTCCAGATAATTTCATATAAGTGGTACTTATGTATGTTAATACCACAATATAAATGTCACCATTCTATTAATCTTTTTTCTTTCATTTTGAAGAAGCAAGAAACCCCTGCCTATTTTTAATGTAAAGAAAACTTAATGCAACTAAAACATCATGATGGTCAAGCTTGGCTGATACTAAATTACTGGTTACAGTAAACGTAGCCCTTCCTTACCATCTGATTTATACTTTCCCATTATATCACTGTGTGTCCTTTGCTTACCATCTCTGGTGTCTATGACATCACTTGTAAGACAGATCACTATTTAATTAAGCTTCTTTTAGCCCATCTTCTGTAGGAGGAAGGCAGTTGACCGGTTTCAACCGGTTCTGTAACCCAAGGGGAAATCTTCTGGGACTAGTTAATATGAGCATGCGCACTGCTAACTTTCCCTTCCGCCAACCTAGAGTCAGTCTCTGCACGTGGTGACTGGCGATATCAGGAGAACAGATGATGAGAACCAATGAGGAGCGGACAATACAGCTTTCCTGACGACCCCCACCCCCACCCCCTGGGCCTTGGCGGGAGGACACAAAGGCCAACCCCGCATCCTCAATGAGTCTACTTCAGCTTCCCACCTAGCTCCTGGAGTCCCTTACCCCAAGGGGTGGCCCAGAGGGACGGTCACTGCAACACCGGTGGGGGGCTACCCGGTTGGCAGGTCTTAGGGTGGCTCAGGGAGGAAGTACCTGCCACATAGGCTCATGGGGGCTGGTTTGGGCAGGGCGACTGCATTTTGGGTAGGCTGGTCTACAGTTTCTTCTACATCTCCCAAATCAAGCAGAAGACTGCCTTACCTGGAATGACTGGTAATAAAAAGAAAATTAAACCACCAAAGCTGTGTTCCTTCAAAGAAATGCAATAAGAACACAAGCGTTAAATAAAGCTGAATGCTTCAGTAAATACAGCATCTTAAATGTCACTAAAACAACTGAAGTTGTGTTTTGATTTATGACTTTTAGGAAGATTTAAGCAATTCTCTGAGATTCCTCTCAGTAAAATTCAAATATCCTAGCTATAGTTTCAAAAGAGAAGAATAACCACAGAGTATAAAGGAAATAACCAGTTAACAGTCCATAAACCCTCCCCAAATGACTGACGAGAAACAAACAGAAGTCTGTTTATTGGAGTGGTATCTATTTTTAGGAAAAGCTAATAAACTAATAATAATTCTGAACATTGAGTCATGAAAATACATTGTACTGAGGACATACTCTTAGTAAGGCAGGAAAGGAAGTGGTTAAATTGTGAGTGCTTTTTTTCAGTAATAAGTATTCAGAGGAAAACAGCATTCAATTCTATTTCAACTATGTGTGATCCAAGTTCAGGGAAGAGTATACATGGTAGTATATATGGTAATTAGATATATTATTTTGTATAAATTGAGTACTAAATAAATATTTTTCAATTTGTTAAACAATTTTGACCAAGGCAGAAAGAGAGAGGGGGACTGTTATCACAACTTCCACAGTAGAGACATGTGAGCACTGTTGTATCAGCCTAGATGAACAGTAACCTGGTCTGTCTCTATGTGAGTGTATTATTAAACAGAGATTGGAGCTTTGCTGGGGAGATCTTGTTTATGATTGGTTTTGAAGATAGGGAATTCTCCTAGCAATTGAGACAGAATGCTTCAGACAGAAATAGCATCCAGTCAATTGAGGTATCACTGTAAGAAGCAATTTCTGAGGCCAGCAAAATATACCCACAGCACAGATTTGTTAAATTGCAGCTCAGTATCAGTAACAAGTAAGAAACACACACACACACATACACACACACACACACAAAACTTTGCTTATATTATATATAATTACAAATCAGGTCACTTTCCAAAGGGGACCAAAGACACTTATTTTAGGTTGTTTTTGTTTTATGGGGTTAGTAACTGATAATTTTAGATGAAAAAGTAAGTTCTCAAATAAAATTTCTTACTACATTAAGATTTATCTTGACTTGATGGCATCGAATATTTAATGAAACTTAAATCCATCATGTGGAGTTATAGAAACTGATAGTCAAAGAAACATTTACATACAACATAAAATATGTATAACTGTATTTAAAGTGTTTGTCATGGTGATTTTTGTGTAATAATAAATTTAGCATATTTGATTTTTTTCTTCAGTCACCTACAGATACATGTGACTACATGTGAAACAATGCAGTAGACATGGGGCATTTAGAACACTAACATGATTTTAAATGTAGTACTTCAGCAACTAGAAATGCTTTCTGTTTTTTTATTATAATATTTGAAATTCTAAATTTATAATTAAAACGTACAATCAACAAGTGTAACAGATATTAAAGATAAAAATGCCTTCAGGAAATTAATAGCTAGTGGCATCTGTGACTAATGAATACTATATTGGTTTAGGCTGTGACTAATAAAATAAATGTTTAGAAAAAATCCGTATGTCAGTATATTATGAACAGTAATCATGTTGTGATGGATTTCTTCCATGAATAAGAATGTTCATTGTTTAATAAAGTTGATGATTAGCCTGTTTTAGTATTTACTACCAAGTAGAAACTATCATTGTCTTTTTGTTTTCATCCAGTGAGCTAACTAAAAACATTTCAGTTAATTGAACATCATGATCTACGGTTATGCAAGGAGATTAAAAGTTCAATTCCCAAAGAAGATTGCGTATCTACAATTAGCTTCCCAGTTAAGCTGCTTTTAATGGCGCCTTTTGTTTTCTATGTTTTAAATTTATGAATAAGCTGCTCTAATGTTTTAGGAATTTCTGGGCTCAATTAGCGTATTATTTATTCCAATAAAATATGAATCCAACTATTATTGAAATAGTTGCTAGTTTATGAGTTTAGTGATTTTTAATGATAAAAGCTCATATATTTGTTAATGTTTGACCTAGCGTGAGTGGATTATTTCTCAGCATTCAAATTTACCAGATGTAAAACATCTTTGTTAGATTAGGATTCTCAGAACTGAAGGATGTTTACAATGTGCATCAATTTGAGATATCACTAAGAATGACTACTAGTTTTTTATTCAGAAGCCAGAGTTTACCTCATTCCAGGTTTCATGGATCTACAGTCTGCCGAGAGCGCTTTTAATCACTCATGATCAACCCCCTACAAAGCAAATTTACCATTTTTAAAACCCACCAATCCAGAAGCTTCTTCTTCATCTCTATGTTGTTGACAGTCCTCTTATTCATTTGATTTCCCCCTTCTGTTTATTATATAAAGTAATTACTTGTTTCTTTGATTTACCCTCTGTAAAAATTGTGCTTTTTGTCTCTTCTTCACTTTCATATTTTGCCACCACATCTAAGTACTTGGAAACTGTTCTTCTGCTGTAATAACTCAAGGTTGGCCAGAGAAAGCCCTAAGTAGTGCATGTCAAGTTGAGATCACACCCTGTGTGTTAGAAGAGGTGGAAACACACTTGCGAGACGGGGCTTAAGCAGAGCCCATGTGAGCAATAGTGGCATTTTTTTTCTGTACCAGAAATGCTGTACATTTTTCTTTAATATCAAAGAGCTCACTTATTTCATTGTGTACAATATCTGGATCTTAAAAAAATATCCCTAATGTTTAATCTACCCATGTATTCATCAGAACTTTGGAAAATATATTTTGAAATATATTAATATTTACCATAAAGTAATGAACACTATAGTACAAGACAATAAAGTATGTTTTATGGTGATCCTCTATTTGAATAATGCTTTGTGTTTTAGTTGGAGTTGTGCTCTACTTATTAGTATATACTAATTATATACTAATTATACTAATTATATAATAATTATAATTAATTTTATTCTTAAATGTAGATATATATATATATACCAAACTGTAGGTATATATTACATCAGTATTCATTTTTTTTTTCTCAAATGAAAATAAAAACTTTAAGCAATACATCAGCTTTAAGCAATTCATCAGAATACGAATACATGCATATTCATACACTGCATGATTTATCCATTCACAGTATAATTTCCAATGCTTTACATGTGGTTCTTATTTATTTATTTATTTATTAAAGATTTCTGTCTCCTCCCCGCCACCGCCTCCCATTTCCCTCCCCCTTCCCCAATCAACTCCCAGCCCGAAGAGCAGTCAGAGTTCCCTGCCCTGTGGGAAGTCCAAGGACCTCCCACTCCCTTCCAGGTCTAGTAAGGTGAACATCCAAAGAGCCTAGGCTCCCACAAAGCCAGTACGTGCAGTAGGATCAAAACCCAGTGCCATTGTTCTTGACTTCTCAGCAGCCCTCATTGTCCGCTATGTTCAGCAAGTCCTGGACACAGCAATACCACTCTTGGGAATATACCCAAGAGATGCCCTATCCTACAACAAAAGTATATGCTCAACTATGTTCATAGCAGCATTGTTTGTAATAGCCAGAACCTGGAAACAACCTAGATGCCCTTCAATGGAAGAATGGATGAAGAAAGTATGGAATATATACATATTAGAGTACTACTCAGCAGTAAAAAACAATGACTTCTTGAATTTTGCATGCAATTGGGTGGAAATTGAAAACACTATCCTGAGTGAGGTAAGCCAGACCCAAAAAGAGGAACAGGGGATGTACTCGCTCATAATTGGTTTCTAGCCATAAATAAAGGACATTGAGCCTATAATTCATGATCCTAGAGAAGCTAAATAAGAAGGTGAACCCAAAGAAAAACATATAGTCATCCTCCTGGATATTAACCTTCATCAGGCGATGAAAGGAGACAGAGACAGAATCCAACATTGGAGCACTGGACTGAAACCCCAAGGTCCAAATGAGGAGCAGAAGAAGAGAGAGCACGAGCAAGGAACTCAGGACTGCGAGGGGTGCACCCACACACTGAGACAATGGAGATGTTCTATCTGGAACTCACCAAGGCCAGCTGGACTGGGTCTGAAAAAGCATGGGATAAAGTCAGTATTCATTTTTCAAAACATGGCCCATGATGGGTTTTCCACGCTCAACGTATATACATATATGGTGAATACTAACTGGATTTAGTGGGCATATTGGGAGGCATGAGAAGAGTTGTAGGGAGGAAATGGGAAGGTGTATATGGCAATACATCTATGAATTCTCAAAAATAAAGCTTTAAAAATCAGGAAGGAAAACTAAAGTCTTAAGAGGAAAAAAAGTCAATACACTAAATAAACATTAATGCAAATTCTCATACCAATTTTGTAAACATAATTCATATGTACACACACAGGAATTTTAGACCTGAAAGAATGTACATTAACAAACCCAGAATAACTGTTTAGAGCAATGACATTGGTGATGAGCCTGGGAAGAATTTGAGGGACAGTTTGTATTTATTTGATGTATCTCCTTCCTGAATTTCTTACTTTTTTAATGAACAAAAGGAAGGTTTCTAAAACATCTTTCAAAAAAACTTCACAGTGTATGTTTATTGTACAAAGTATATGTTACATAAGGGCACTTTCCTAAAGTGTATAATGTATCTCCCTGTTCCTTTATTCTTTTATTTCTTTTCTTAAAATTCATTAGTCTCCTCTGTTCTCCTAAGAAGTTTCACTGACTCTCTTATATATGAGTGTGCATGAGCACGTGTGTTTGTGTAATTTTATGAATTAATATATAAGCAAGAAGGACTTCAGATGGTATTTGTCTTTCTGACACTGTCATAATCTTCTTAATATGATTATTCCCAGTTGCCTCCTTATTTATTTAAACAACATAACTTCATCATTTTCTTTGCTGAAAAATTCCATTCTGCATACCACAATTTCTTTAATCATTTGTCTGTTCTTAGAAACCTAGGTTTGTTTAATATTTTAAATACTGTGAACAGTCTTGTAAAAATCATTGATGTTCAAACATACTGTGATATATTGATTTGGAATTGTTGGTAGACATACATGAGTGGTATAGCTGTGTTATATTGTACTTTTTAAAAATTGTTTTTGAGCAATCTCCACAATGATGTCTTTTTTGAGACAGTGTCTCATTTTGTAGGATTGGCTGGCCTGTAAACTCACTATGTAGATCAGGCTGGCCTAAAACTCATAGAGATCCACCTATCTATCTGTCAAGTTAAAGGGGTATGCCCCTGTGCCCAGCCTCCATAATGATTTTTATAGTGCTTGATTGACATATGTTTTTATTAGCAGTGTATAAAGTTTCCCTTTTGTTCACACCTAACAACACTAGCAACAAAATAACAGGAATTAAAAAATAATTGTTAATTAATATCTCACTAATATCCCTCAATATCAATGGACTCAATTTGCCAATAAAAAGACACATACTAGAAGAATGGTTATGAAAACAGGATTTATTATTCTGCTGCATACATGAAACTAATCTCAACATCAAAGATAGACATTGCCTATAGTAAAGAGTTGGACAAAGATTTTCTAATCAAATGAACCTAAAAAGCTAGCTGGTATAGCTATTCTAATAGCTAACAAAATAGACTTCTAACCAAAATTAATCAAAAGAGATGGAGAAGGGCATTTCATATTCATCAAAGCAAAATCCACCTTGATCATGTTAATTCTGAACATATCTACCCCAAATATAAGGACACCACATTTGAAAGAGAAACATTACTAAGGCTTAAATCACACATAGAACCCCACACTATAAAGAAGATGTTAACACCCCATTCTTACTAATGGGTAGGTCATCCAGACAGAAACTGAACAGAGAAATAATGGAACTAACAGCATTATTACTCAAATGGATCTAACAGATACTTACAGAGCATTTTACCCAAGCACAAAAGACTATATCATCTCCTCAGCACTTCATTGGACCTTCTCCCAAATTAGTCATGTACTGGACTATAAAATAAGTCTCAGATACAAAAAAAAATTGAAATAACCCCCTGTATCTTGTCAGACTGCCATGGATTAAAGATGGATTTCAACAACAGCAGAAACAATAGAAACATACAAAATCAAGGGAACTAAGCAACTCTCTTCTGAGTTACTACTGGGTCAAGGAAGAAATAAGAAAGACATTAGAGAATACCTACAATTCAATGAAAATGAATGCACACTATACCCGGATTTATGGGACACAATGAAAGCAGTGCTAAGAGGAAAGTCCATAGCACTAAGTGCCTTCATTAAGATTCTAAAGAGATCTCATACTAGGGACTTAACAGCACTCCTGAAAGCTCTAGAACAGAAGAAGCAGACTCACTTAAGAGGAGCAGGTGGCAGGAAATAATCAAACTGAGAGGTGAAATATAATTTTATTATTAAAGAAAAAAGGAAGATGCACACTGTCACTTTTGAATTTAAAATGCTTGATGCTTTCTTATCCTCATTTGCTTAATTGTTATTGTAGTGTGGATTGTTCTTTTGTGTCACTGTGGATGGTTTATTTTTCTGTTTAGTCTGAAGGATTTCTTCACAGATCATCTGGAGCACTCATTTATATCATAGCTCAATTTCCAATAATTCTGAAAAATGCTCTTTTGAAATAAATCCTTATCAAAGAGAGGGAATAATATGAAAATCAAATAGTCAAATAAAAATTCAATCACCTCTAATGTGCCAGCTCTTTTATGAAGTAAAAAAACACTGATATTTCTGTGTGCACTAATATATTTGCTATTGTTAGAGAAAAAGTATATAAAAGAATGAAACGGTAGGGATGTGGGGAACCAGAAAATAGGCAGTTTTGATTAAAGAATAGAATGAAGAGCGGTATAGAAAAGCAATAAGATAATCTAAAACCATTCCAACTCTCAGGAGGTAAACACTTAAAGTGGGTCATTCTATATTTTTTATGATAGTCTATCAGAAGGAAATTTGTAAAGGGAAGAAGGAACAAAGAGAAGAAAAATTGAAGAGAGAGAAGAGTATAAAGCAGGGCTAGCAATTATCTAGTCTGCTAATTAAACATTGTGCATTAAATAAAGGTGGAATAAAAATGAAGGGGAGAAAATTTATTGGGTTTGTGGAATCTGAGAGTAGTCATGCTTTCTTGCTGGTTCCAGTCTTGACTATTAACATTCCTCCCTGGGTTCCAATCTACCACACCTCTGGGCTGTTCTTTTGTAGGTGTGGTCACACAATGGGGATGCTTAGAGGGTCAGGTTGAGGATGTGGTTCTTGCCTCTGTGTAGACCTTTGGAAAACTGGGTCTCAGATATTGGATGTTGTTCCAGTTCATGAGAGGTCCTTTATTGTTAGATCACAGTTGCTCCTGTGACAGGCCTCAGGAATTCAGTTGTCAGTTCTGGCCTCTGTACCTGGGTGCTTCCTCCTATGAGTGCCCTGAGAAACCTGTGTCTAAATTTCCCTACAGACTCTAGCCCTGACTGAGTTTCTCCCTCACTGAATGCTATCTGTGGAAGTTTATTCTCTTCAGTCTACAGGTATTTTGCTGTCTAGAGTGTAGCATACAATCTTGTGACCCTCTATGCTCCCTGGGAAAGGGGTTCACTGAAGGTCTGGGACTGCTTAGCTATTTACTTAGTCTTCTTGACTCTGCTTTTGGCATGTATTTATGTCTGTATTTAAATCTGAGTGTTTCTGGAGTCACCTTGAACATTCAATACAGTGTTTTGAGGGTCCCAATTCTGTATTGAATGTTTTATATTATTTTATCTTCTTGATGTGTTCTTCTTCCCACTAATCTGCAGTGCCCTTATAATTTATTTCTTATTATTTTGCTTTGAATTAGATTTTATCAGACATCAGAATGTCCACCCCAGCTTATTTCGCTTTCCATTTACTTGAACTGACATTCATTTTTTGACTCTCGGTTTATTAACCAGTGAGGAGTGTTTCTTAAATACAACAGATACTTGGTTCCACTTTTTTAATTCAGTAAGTGTCTTAGGGTTTCTATTGTTTTAACAAAACACCATGACCAAAAAGCAAGTTGGGGAGAAAAGGGTTTATTCAACTTACACCTCCACATTGCTGTTCATCACCAACGGAAGTCAGGGCAGGAACTCAAGAAGGGCAGGAACCTAGAGGCCATGGAGGACTGCTTACTGGCTTGTTTAGCCTGCTTTCTTACAAACTCAGAACCATCTGCCCAGGGATAGCACCACCCACCATGGGCTGGGCCTTCGCCCATTGATCACTAATTGAGAAAATGCCTTACAACTGGATCTCATGGAGGTATTTTCTCAACTGAGGCTCCTTTCTCTCTGATGACTCTAGCTTGTGTCAAGATGACACACAAAACCAGCCAGTACGGTAAGCTAACCTACACGCCTTTGGTGGTGATTTGATGCCTTTAATTTTTATGGTTATTACTAGAGATTTTTCTAATTTCTGTAATTTTGTTGGTTATTTTCCTGGTTGTTGTTGTTTTTATTGTTTTTGTTTTTTCTTTCTCCCTTAGTTTAAGGGTTTATTGATTTTCTCTATCTAATGTATTTCTTCCTTTTTAAATTTATTCATCTAATTAATGAATTTTCTATGTTTTCATGGTTGAAACTGCTTTTCTTTCTCCTCTGTGTTCAGTATTTCTTTGAGCATATCTGTGGTGTTGACATGGTTGGCATGAACTATCCTCATCTGTGATTTCTTGAATTGTCTTGCCTCTCCAATTTTCTTGTATCTTACCTTTGTAAAGTTCTCATAGTTTTTTCTTTCTCTTGACAGTCTATTTTTCCTTATTTTAGACTCTTCTCCTTCATGCAGTTCTTTCTTTTTTCCCTCTTTCCCCTTTCTATTTCTCTTCCTTCCCTCCTCCTTTTTATCTTTTTCCTCTCCCCACTGTACCCACCCATCCCAGACTTCCATCACATTGAACTGCCTTGAACTCATTATGTAGCTCATGATGGTCTTGAACTTGTGGTAACCCTCCTGCCTCATCCTTCTGAGTGCTGGGATTACAGGAATGTGCTATCATGCCTAGCTTCCTTTACCTTTATCTCCTGACAAATTCTCATGTATTGGGGCTGTTTGTAACTATAACATTAAAAGCTTGTAACAATAGGATCAGACCACTCAAGCTCATTACTATGACAACTTCTTGACTGCAAGTAGTCCCCTATTAATTTTTCATATAATAGTTTTATGTGTTCTGAAATATATGAAACATATAAAACATTTTATGAGTACCTTGCTCATGGACATTCTGCAATATTTCTGAGCATACAGCCTCTAGGTCATGCATTGATGGAATGGATTATTTTGAAGGTGAGTATGCCTTTAAAAAATCTTTGATCTTAAAAAAAAAGCTATGTACTCTATCCTAGACTCAATTTTCCTAAATTATAATGTATTATTTCTTGGCCACTTGTGTTTTCTTTTCATATACATTTTATATTTAGATGAATCAATTAGTGAGGATGTCACTGGGAGGCAAACATATGTTTTGAACAAGGTCTTGTTAATTTAAGAATTTATACATATCAGAGAAGGAAAAAATGTTATTCTCTCTCTCTCTCTCTCTCTCTCTCTCTCTCTCTCTCTCTCTCTCTCTCTCTCTCTCTCTCTCTCTCTCTCCTAGAGCCAATGCTTGCATTTTCATTTGGTAACCCAGGACTCTTTGAGAGCTGTATCAAAAGTCTGAATTCCTGAAGCTTCTTCCTTCCTCAAGGCTTATTTACAGTACATTGGCTCTGCCATTTCTTTTTCTTCCCCATGAAAATTTATAGCTTCCCTCTGCAAAAACCATGTTAGCTAGTTCCAAATGGAACTAGAATATCAAATATTTTAGGAAGAAAACTGGAATCATTAAAAATGAAGTCCAAAACAAAAATCTTTAATCAGGCATCATTTTACACATGTGAGGTACCTGCTGACAGTCTGAGGAACTATTTATTGTTGATCGCATGTGTCAACTTGACTAAGGTAAGGCATACCTCGATAAATGAAAAAGTAATATTTCTGGATATTTCTGTAAGGGCACTTTTGAAGTATGATAGTGTTGGCAGAGGCCACTTGTTCATCCCCGGCTGCCTAGACTACAAAATAATCAATACTGTTTGGCCAATAGTTCAAACATATTTCTGGCTTATATCTTAAATTAACCAGTTTTTATGAATCTGTATATTGCCATGTAGCTGTGGCTCACTGGGTAAAGTTCTGTTGCTGTCTTTCTCTGGTATGGCTTCTCTCTGGCTCTGCCTACTCTTTCTCTCTCTCTCCCCATACACACACACACACACACACACACACACACACACACACATCTTCCAGTCTAGCTATGTTCTGCTAAGCCATTGGCTGAAAGCAGCTTCTTTATCAACTATGATAGTATTTGATTCACAGGGCTCAGAGGGATAGATAAAGAGATTCATCCTCACAATTGCGGGATCTGCTGAGGGCCTTACCATAATGACAAGATGAGACAAGGTGGAATAACAATCAGTTCCTCTTTCTACCTAAGCTGAAATACCCATTTTTTTTTTCCCACATTGAACCTTACAATTCTTGGACTTTTGTACCAGAAGTGGGACTTGACATTACAAACTCCCTTGTTTTGCAGTGGATTTATACCACCCGTTCTCATGGACCTTCAGTTTGCAGATGTTAGATTGTAGGTGTTTTCAGTCTTGGTGATTATATTAGCCAATCCCTCACAACAAATAAAGCACACACACACACACACACACACACACACACACACACACACACACAAAACTTATCCAGACATCCATACAGCATACTCACAAACACACATACCATTATGCCATAAACACAAAACATTATATAAATGACAAGCACATTATAATTAAACTGTTGGATTCAGATTATTTTAAATTACATTTATAAAATTAATTTATATATCTTATATACCTCTACATTCTATTTTTCTATTTTAGTTTTTATTAGGTGAAAAAATTTTTCATTTGATGTATTTTGATTATGCTTTTTCCTCCCCTAATTCTTCCTGGATCCATTCCACCCACATAAATCAACATAATTTCTTGAATTAGAAATCAAATAGGTATCTATAGAAAAAGATAAATAAAATAAGGATAAAACAAGCAAAAACCTTAATAAGATAAAACTAACAATATACAGAAAAGCAAAGAGCAAAAGAGAAATCAAATATAGATATATAGAGACACACACATTGGCATGTACAGGAACCCTCTAGAAGCACAAAATTAGAAATCATAATACATAAACTAAAGACCTGTAGGGTAGGAAAAAAGAAAAAATAAAACAAACAAGCAAAAAAGCCCAGAAAAAACACTATGAGAAAAACAAAACAAAAACAAAACAAAAGCCACCAGAAACAAAAACAAAAAAACCCTCCAGAAATACCACTGAGTTTATTTTTTAACTTTATAAATGAAAATTTTATAAAGCAAATATAATATTTATACATATATTGATATAGATAATTGATAACATTTTAATATTAGCAAAGTAATAGATGTTAGAGTTTTCAACACTCTCCACACTGGTCTTCAAGCCCTGATGAGGCTTCAGGAGATTTAATTTACTATGTGTATTTATGGTTAAATATTTATTTTTTGAATATTTTGATTTTCTTTTTTAAAAAAACATTTGAATTTATGGTTTATTATACATTTGGATTCTAATAAATGTTAAGACAAAATAATTTCAACTTATTTTAAGCATGAGTAAGAGAAATTATTTTGTCTTAACACTGAGTTAATTTTGTGGTGGCCATCCACTGTCGGGCATGGGACTGGCCTTAAGAGTGGTCTATATAGAAGCCCGGTGGTGGTGGCACACGCCTTTAATCCCAGCACTTGGGAGGCAGAGGCAGGCGGATCTCTGTGAGTTTGAGACCAGCCTGGTCTACAAGAGCTAGTTCCAGGACAGGCTCCAAAACCACAGAAAAACCCTGTCTCGAAAAACAAAACAAAACAAAACAAAACAAAAAAAAGAGTGATCTGTATATCCAGTGAGACTCCTGTAGGGAAGAACTAACTTTTCTTCTTATCATGATAACTAATTGGCAATAGCTTCTGGGTAAGGGGTGGGACTTGTGTTTACTTCCCCTCTCAGTACAGAGATCCCTTCGTTATTTGTTGTTGGTTATTTGGTTGGTATTTCCCATTATGATTGAATTTTGTTGAAATCTTTAGAGTTGTTTTTATTTGAATTTCTTAATTGTTGGGGAAGGATGAACACTTTTTGCAATTTTGCTTAGCTACATTTTTTCTTCTTTTGAGAACTTTCTGTTCAGGTTGCTGGATCATTTTTCAGATGGTTCATTTGTTCATTTTGGTTTTTTTTAGTTTTTTCTATATATTCTGCATATTAATCCTATGGCAGATTTATAATTGTCAAAAAGCCCCTTCACTCTGTGGTTCCCCTTCATCCGGGTGTGAATTTTCTTTAGCTGTGCAGAAGCATTTTAGTTTTTGGAAGATCTACTTTTTACTTGTTGGCCTTAATTCTGGGCAAATGAAGTCCTAATCAGAAATTTCTTTGCTATACATATATAATGTAGGGTACTGAATACGTTTTCTTCTGGAAGTGTCTGTGTTTTGGGTTTTGCATTTATGCCCTTGGTCCATTTGTAGCTAGTTTTTGTGCAAGGGGATAAATATTGGTCTAATTTCATTCTTCTGCATGTGTACATTCTGATTTCTAAGCATCATTTGTTAAAGATGCTTTCTTTTCTCCAGCATATAATTTTGACATCAAATATTAAATGGACGACATTACATGTACTCATATTTAAGTATTTGATTTGATTCCAATGGTGTACACATCTGGTTTGTGTCAGTATTATATTTTTATGACGATGGCTCTATAGTATATTTTATGATATACTATATGTGGTAATCTGTCTAGCATTGTTTTTTATGATCAGGATTATTTTGGCTATACAAGGTATTTTGTTGTTATATATGAATTTTAGGATATTTTTTTTTCTTTTTGTGAAGAATAATATGGGATTTTGATTGGTGTTCCAGTGAATCTGTAAACAACTTTTGGTATAATCGTCATTTGACTAATAATAATTCTATCAGTCTATGAGTATGATATTTGTTTCTATTTTCTAGTGTCTTTATCTCTTTCTTCAGAACTTTAGATTTCTTATTGCAGATGATTCTTGCTTTCTTGGTTAGGTATATTTCTAGCTATTATATTTTCTTTGAGACTATTGTAAATGCGACTCTGTCCATGATCTCCTTGTGATTTTGTTGTTGGTGTATAGAAAAGCTATTGATTTGTGCAAGTTGATTCTGTGTTCTGCCATATTGCTAAATTTATTTATTTCTAGAAATTTTCGAGTAGAATTTTTGGCCTTCTGATATATAGTATTACATCATTTATGAATGGGAATAGTTTGAGTTTTATTCCTAATTGTAACTCTTTAATTTCCTTTTCTTGCCTTTTTCCTTCCACTAGCACTTTGAGCACCATATTGAAAAGTAGTGAGGCCAGTGCATATTCTTGTCTCATTCTCAACTTCAGCATGATTGCTAAAGTTTTTCCATTAGGATGATGTTAGCTATGGGTTTTTTCTATATATCTTTTATTTTGTTGTGGGCTTTGATTCTTCTAATTCTCAATTCTATAGAATGTTTTTATTTTAATCATGAAGCAAAGTTGCTTTTGTCAAAGGTTCTTTTCTGCATTTATTTACATGATATTTTTGTCCTCAAATTGACTTTTGTGATTTATTTATTCAGTTTATTGAATTACATATATTATATTGAACCACTTCTGCATTTCAGAGATAAAGTCCACTTTGTCATAATGTGTGGGGTTGCACATTTGCTTGTGTGTGTGATTAGGCATGCTCATGCATGCCTTGGTGCTAGTGGAGTATGTCAGGTAGTTGCTCTACCATTGTCTCATTATTTTCTTGAAATAAGGTCTCTCATTGAACTCATAGCTTATCTTTTGGGCTATGCTGGATGTCCAGTGAGCTCCCAGAATCCATATGCTCAATTTTTTTTCTGTGGGTGTTGAGAATTTGAACTCAGGTTCCTATGCTTACATAGCAAGTGATCTTACCTTGAATCAACTTTTAATCTTTTGCATTTCTTCACCAGGGAAATATTAGGACAGTTATACTCAGTGTCTCTGCAGATCTGGAAACAGGCTATATATTAGTTGGAGTTATCAAAAAAAGGGGGTTAGAGATAAATTTGGGAAGAATAGTCAGAGACCAGAATAAGGTGTTACTGATAGGTCCAGTGAGGATCAGAAATCTTCCTACATATTAGTGTTTCCTTTGTCATAGATTGTTGGTTTGGTGTTTAAATACTATCTACTTGACTTCAGTTTTGCTTAGTTATTGTCTTAGTGTTCTTTTGCTGTGAGGAGACACCATGACCACCACAACTATTATGAAAAATAGCATTTAATTGGGTCATGCTTACAGTTTCAGAGGTTGAACCCATTATCATCTTGGCAGGAAGTATGATGGTACATGGGCAGACATGGTACTGGAGAGGAAGCTGAGCGTTCTATATCTGGATCTGAAGGTAGCAGTAAGAGAGTCATTGGGCCTGGCTTGGGCTTTTGAAACCTTAAAGCTACCCACTGTGACACACTTATCCCAGTAAGGTCACACACCTCCTAATCCTCTCAAGTATTGCCACTCCCTGGTAACTAAGCACTCAAATATATTAGCCTAGGGGCCATTCTTATTCAAACCACCACAGTTATCTTTTAGTTTCCATATAACACATTTATTGAATACACTTGTTACTGTCTCCATTAGCACCCTAAATGCTAAGCTATTGTAGCTCCAGCAGGTCTTCCTGCCAGGTTTCTTGCCAGGACACTGGTCTGAATGCCCTTGATGCTTATTTGCATTTGATCAGCCACATTAACTACACGTGTTTTCTCCTCCTGCTGTAATAGATCACCACAAGCATACCTGAGAAGACGAGCTTTTTATCTTAAAATATTATTATCCAGAAGTCAATAGGTGTCTCACCAGGCTAAAAGATCGTGGTGGCAGAGATGTGCTTTTCTGTGGAATGCTGGGAATGTGACCTTGTTTACTTTTCCCAGCTTCTTTGGCTCCTGGTCACTTGTTTGACAGGGAAGTATAGCAATGTCTTGATAAACACATTGACTTCTTTTTGTGCTTCCTTCTACTAGTTAAAATGATTCCATCAGGCATACCCAGTTGTCTTGGATAATCTTTCTATTTTAAAGTTAGTTGAATACCAACTGTAATTCTCTTTTATCATGTGAAAAAGACATGTACACTTTCAGAGATTAGGGTGGAGTCCTAATTGGCAGCCATATTATGTCATATCAATTCTTCAAATATCAATTAGTTCTTACCAACTTCCATAATTGCTATCTCAAATTTAATAAACTTCTGAAGTCATAGAATGATTTAAAAGTTTCTCTATTATTTGGTTTTCCTGGTTGCAGGATAAGGACTAGAAAGGTGGGGAGGTATGAAATATAAGCAGACAGTACTCTGAGGTTCATGAACTCAAAAATGCCTCTCATTTCATCCTACACCCAGGCTTTTACATCATATTCCTGACAGAATCTGCTACACCTGCTCACGAGCTCAGCCTGTTGCACACACAGCCTCCCTGGGAGCAGCAGCACATCCTGCCTTTGTAATCATGCCTGATTCAGAATTCTGGTCATCCCTCTTCTAGACAGTGGCCTGACTGTGTCTCACTGTCATCAAATCTCTTGTCACTACTTCTGACAGACCCTCCTATCAATTTGATGTACATCTTCAGTGAGTCTTGCTTTACTTTTAACTTCCAATGCTTTTGCTCCTGCTACCATATCAACATTCCTTTGTTTTCTACTGCAATACACGGCCCATGAAGGCAAGCTCATTGATTAAAAAAACCTGAAATTAAAAGGTTATTTATTATTTATTCATATATTGTGTGTGCATGCATGCGTGTGTGTGTTTATGTGTGTGTATCTGTGTGTGCCACAGCACATGTGTGGAGGTCAGAAGATAATTTTCAGGAGACCATTCTCTCCTTTTCACATGTGCTTCTCAGGTATCCAACTCCGTGGTCAGGCTCCACAGGCGCCCTTACCTGACCTTCCTCTTGCCAGCGATCTTGTTGCTCACTGGCTTAGTATTGCATTTCTACTAGGACCTAAGGTGGTCTTTTGCATAAAGAAGATGATCATTGAGTACTTGTTAAACTGTACAATCACAGACAATATTCACCCAAGGCTAAGAGTCAACACTGTTCTAGAATGCTGTCTTATTTCATCCTGTCAGTGTCTATAGGTGGGAAAGATGAATGCTGGAAAGGCAAGGCTCACACAGCTGCTGAGTCAGGCCGCTAAGAAGGTAGAAAACGTGACTTGACTCTGGGGGTTAGCACCAGTGTATGTGGAAAACTACATTGCAGGTTTAGTTTTATGATTAATTATGATTAAGTGTTACAAACATGTTATTTTTTCTTTTAATTCCATAATTGATTATCTTTATAACCATTTCACACATATTCATCATTGTATTTGTTCCTTGTAACCAAAATATATTACTTTTTAAAGTTTGGTGAGCTTTGTAAAAATTGTAACTATTTACTTGGATGAATGCTTAGTAATTTTGAAAGATTTTTTAAAAGGAGTTTCTAAATAAAATTAGGTTGAGAATTTGTCATTTCAGGGTGTTGATTGAACATTTCTTTCAGTACCTGACTATATTTATAGGCAGTGTTCTTGTAACTTGGCCATGCATTTTCCTAGCATAGTCCAGACAGAATGAAAAAAAAGTAGGAAACAAACTACATGCATAAGCTTCCTAGCCTGGCATAGGATGAGAAATAGGGCAAGGGCTAATTTTGTATATCCCTAAAATATGAAGAAAATTATTCTTAATAAGTGAGAGTGTTGAGTTTCAGAGACAGGTGCCAGATGGCCTGATGGAAATTCAGCACCATTTCTTTCCTCCTATATTTTCTCCTGGATTCCTGGTAATAACATTTCCCAGTCTGAGCCAGCAGGGTTCTGGATTAGATTCTACCCATGAGAGGCTCTTCTGCAAGATTTGGAAAGCAGGAGAGCAACAGAAGCCATTATTGCCCCCGTAGGCAGGTTCATGGGCTTCAACAGATGGGGCTATGTGAAATCCTGCCAGGAGCTTCCCAGCATCCTCTACACCAACCATTTGGAGGCTGTAGGCAATTGCAGGCCCACTAGTAGCAGAGGTCTGTGAGCATGCCCAGCCTCACTTCCTGAACATCAGTAGGGACTTTCTCTGTGCTCTATTGTTCCAACCCTGTAACTGGTTTTCACTGGTTTTGTAAACTGTTAAATCATTTTAATAAATTTGTTTTGACCTCAACTAATTAAACTATTTACTATCCAGAATCTGGTTTTAACATATCACTTTTTTCTTGAGGAATACTTTATTTGATATGTGATTTACAACTTGTTTTCCCTTCCAAAATATTAAATATTTTTAATGAAAATGAGTGGAATCATTGGCATTACTTAATAATTAGATTTTTTCCACTTGAGTTTTAAGGTTTTTGTATTTATTTATTGTGGGTTTTTTTGTGTGTGTCTGTACACATGTGCATCGGAGAGTAACTTTTGTGGATCAGTTCTCTTCTTCTATCGTGGGCATCCTGGTTTGGAATCCAGTTGTCAGTCTTTGTGGCAAGGGCCCCTACATGCTGATCTCTTTTGCTGCCCCCTATCCAAATTTTTAAAGTGGATAAATTATATTTGTTTCAAATTTGGACCTAATGCTTCCTTAATCCTCATTTAACTTCAGAAATAAAATTGAGGTAGGATTCTTAGGCACATAAATATAAGAAGATTACAACACAAGAAGTGGAAAGCTTCTCAATAATCTGTCCTTCAAAGTAAGACACCTGCATGTTTCCCAGTCCTTCCAGTCACCCACACTTCTGTTCTATGTCATTAGACTGAGGATAGAACTACAACAACTCATATTTGTATAGGAGTTTAATTCATAAGCACATCCTAAGCAGCAAATCATTGGATTTCTACAGTTTTAAGCTCAGGTCTTCTAAGATTCCACAATTTTCTGTGTGCCTCCGCTTGCTGCACCAATGTATGTGCTGCTGCAATTTACATTTTTATGTCTTGTCTATCATCACTAGATTTCAAATTCTCTGAGGACAGGAATTGTATCCTAAATATCATTATTTGTCTGATGTTTGTCTGGGTCAAAGCTCTTAGAAGACAGTTACAATAAAGATTATTGTTATTTTGTTTTACAACTAACTATACTTCTAATTCAAAATAAACTTTTGATACAAAAGGATCAGATGAAGTAGTGGACAAAAACAAGTAAACAGCTAACTGTGCAATGTATTCCCTGTATGCTATGGTCAATACAAGTGGAAGGGGGAATCCCTTCTTAGAAGGCTAAAATAAGCTAATGCAGTCTTTCTGTTCTTATGTAGGTAAGAGTGGATCTATATGAAGGTATGATTCTTTTACCTTCTTAATGTATTTTAAGCTTCATATTCCATAATCATTCAACCTTACTGTCCCCCAACAACTGCAAGGGATATGGAAATAGTTAAACAATTCATGCTCTTTTCCTGGAGGACTTTGTCAAATACCCGTATTATATTGCTTCTGTTAGAAATTCAGAGAAACAGTGCAAAGCAGCAGATGGGTTGTTTTATTAAAGCCAAGTTTTAGTCAGTCTTGTGTTAGTGAAGAAGAGTTATTTATTATAGAATACTGCTACATGAAAAGAGCTGTACTGGCATTGAGGACACCAACATGTAATAGATGTGGCTTGTATCACCAGTGCCTAATGATAAATGTGGATATCAAAATAAATAATGGAACCTAACAGCCAATGATGCTTTTGATACCAACATTGTGGTGCCAAGGCAATAGACACAAGGTCCAGGACTAGAAGGGATTGTGTGGCTTTCACTATTTACCTGTCTCTAAGTATGAAATGCATCTCATTCCAGGGCTCATTTCCCTCAGAGTTGTTTTAGAATTATTGTTATTGTTTTAAGCAATAAAAATCCACTACTAAATCTATCTGTGTAACTATGTTTTAAGGCTAAGATAAGCTAATGCAATCTTTCTGTCCTTATGGTGGATACGAAGCTATGAGTCTTTTACTAAAATGTTTAGTTTGTATGCAAAAGAATGAAAAATAATAAAACAGTAGGTGTTGGGGTGAGTAGGGAATAAAATAAAGGTGAATTAACTTCTGTAGAAGGTAGTTTCTCTATGAAAAATATGCAAAATTGATGGGGAATCTTTGCCAACCAATTATCTTTAAGAGGTGGGACCAAGTTAGGGTGTAGCTTTCTGGGACCAGGAGAAAAATGGCACGGGGCCCAGGTGCCCCCTCTCTGTGTGGGTCCCTCATGGCACAGCTGAGCTTGAACTTTCTCGTTCCTGTTTCATGAGTTTTCCCCTTATAATAAATAAAAATATAATTGTTTTATTTTTTAGCTAGTCTGGTTATTTCCTGAATCGAGCTAACTTCTACACAAAGTAATTCCATGTTCCTATTTTGCATTGCACTAAATGTATATATATATATATATATATATATATATATATACTAACATTATGTATTTTGGCATGTAAATCTGTAGTTTGGAAATTAAAAAATTAAACATCATCTTAATTATACCAGCAAAATTTATCTGATTTAATACACTTTTTCCCCTCAAAGTATAGAGTCTTCCTTTGGGAGATGTTTCTTACTAGATAAATCACATGCTCATCAAGAATTGCTTTGATTGCCTAAGAAAAAGAGAGTGAGAAAAAAAAAACTTACCCTAAATTAAAAATAAAACCCATCTAGTTTAATTATAAAATGGGAATGATTACTACTGCTTACTGATTACTTAAATATTCATGAGATTGAGTTTCCAAATTTAAATGACTGTATAGTCAAAGATAAAGGATGTGTGTTTATATTTTTTATGGGGTGATAGTGTTAATCCATATACCCCTGGCAGAGCTCTGGGAAGATGTGTCTACCGGTTTCTGTGCACTTAACAGGTGATAAGCCAGTTGCCCTCCTGAGACAGATGATCTGGCTCAGCATGATTTGCTTCAGATGCACAAAAATATCTTTTAGTTTTGATGGGACACAATACTTCTAATATTGAATATATGAAATGACATGCCTATTTGGACTTTTAAAGTATCCTAATAAAGTGTAGTGGGGCATTTCCAGGTGTCCCGGAGAATTCAGTGATTGCTTAGAATACACTAGAAAGAAGAACAGAAAGAAACCCCCTTGTCATTTCCTCTCTGTTTGTATTATTCTGTTGCCTGAACAATAGAAATGGAATGGACTTTGGAAACAGTTAAAGCTTTTTGAACATGAGTTGAAGTCTCAGGTAAATGGCAAGCAACAAAAAGTCAGAGATAGGAGAAGAAGTGAGACAAAATTTGGAATTTTAGAATTCAAGTTTAATGGCATTTCTGATATTTTGAAGTCTCTATTTTCTCATACTAAATGGACATCTTGTGTAGAGTAGTACCTTTTGTGGGGCAGTAGGCAGAAGTTGGAACTCAAGTAAATAAGCACAGAAAGACTCAGGGCTTAACAAAGTCAGCATCCAAGGGCACACACCTACTAACTTGTCTTCCAGTGTATAAAATCTGTCCAGAAGATGTTAGTTGGAAATCTGTGGCATGCATCATGCAATGTTTTGTTAGGAACACAATAAAAACCACGAAATGTAGATTAAACACTTAAAATAACAAGAACCAGTGTAGGCAGTTAGAAATTTAGGATGCCAGTGGCAAGACTGAAGGAACAAAAGATACTATTTCTATGTATTTTTAGTTGTTCTAGTATTAGATGGCTCTGCAGTCTTAAGATACTGTGACCATGTTCATATTTGCCTCCAGAACAGAGTTAATGCGACTCCTAGGAAACCACCCAGAAACTTATGCAAAATATCCAGTTTCACTAACTAAAACCTACTAGATTTTCATTTTTTGTCCCCTGCAAAGGAGAAACAATATGATTAGTGCTTAAATCAGCCTCTACACTTGTATGTGAGCGCTGTTGGCCAGCACTTTTTTACTTGAAAGATGTTGAAAGGGATTCTGAAGAACATCTAGGTTTCTAGGTTCAGAGGATTGGGAAAAGATGCTGTTGTTTCTGAGGACCATCCATTATAAAACTTTCCATTGCTTATAGTTCCTCTTTTTTCACCAGTTATGTTTTTCTACTAGTAAAAAATCCTGATGATCAGTTTGTATATTATTAATTTAATGATTTCCACATGTATTTCAGATATGTATAATACAGTTCTGAGTCTCTTAAGATGTGAGTTTCAGGAATTATTTATTAGAATGTCCTAAAGGAGTGAACACAAAAGTTGGGCTCTGGAAATATGCTTCAGAAAAAAAAATCACAAATCTATATTCTGGTAAAAATTTACCTCAAGGGGGTGTTTCAGCTGAAGTTTTATTTTTTGATTATAAAGTATGAAGAATAAAAATTAGCTTGTAATAGAGATATGAGACCTTAGGATCAGGGCTTTGAAACAGCTTATAAGTATTCCTTTTATGAGTGTGAGGTTACTTACTCTGTAGTGATGAGAGTTCTTTAACTATGACACATATCTATAAAATCCTTCTGATGAAAAATAAAGAACTTCTGATCCTTGAGGGAAAAGAAAAGTTCCTTTGGTAGGAGCAATGTTTTATTGTTATCTTTCTTTGCACATACTACACAGTTACTAACTCCCACATTATAGACACATAGATGCTAAACACACTTTATTTCCCAGATAAAATATCATTTCCCAATGGATTTAGGAGGAGTCATAAATTGGAAAGAGTTTTTTTGAATAACAGTTATAACTATGGGGAGAAAAGAATACATTTCTTATACTATTGCTCTTGTAGGTAAATTTGTATATGGGTAGGTATGACAGGTAATGTTTACTGATCACAACCACACTCTTACCTTACTGGTAATTCTCAGTAATAGTAAAGACAGTGGTATTTGAAAACATTGCTAGGTGGTAGAATAACTCAGTACTGGAAACAAGAAGTTTATTAACAGATTTGGTCTATATTTTTAATGCTTTTTGAGGGAACATCAGTACAAACTAATATTCATTAACTAATATTAGTACTACTTGCCTGTTAGGACAGTTACTTCTTTTGGTGAGATGCACATCAACTGGCCTAAATCTATACATAAATATACAAAAGTGGGCGTTACCATGAACAAGAGCACCACTATCAAGATATTACCTCCTTGGCTGTTGTTTAGGTGTGATGCTGTTAAATCAAGATGTAAAGTGGAAGACAATGTATGATTCAAGTACTGGAAGGGGAGCATAGGAAGAAACAAACGGATTTTATGAGAGGAAGTTAGAAAGTGAGTACTGTAGTGGGCGCTGCGGGCTGCGTTTCTACCGCCCCAGCTCCTGGTCCGCCTGGCTAGCTTATGCCCCAAAATAATGACACACAAACTGTATTCTTTTAAACACTGCTTGGCCCATTTCTGTTCATGTGTGTAGCACCCCAAAGTGTGCTTACCGGGAAGATTCTAGCCTACATCCATCCTGGGTCGGAGCTTCATGGCATCTGCTCTGGAGAGGAGAGCATGGCGTCTGCTCCAGAGAGCAGAGCTGTCGAGTCTGAGCTCACTTCCTCTTCCTCCCAGCATTCTGTTCTGTTTACTCCACCCACCTATGTTTTAACCTATGAGGGCCAAGCAGTTTCTTTATTACTTAACCAATGAAATCAACAGATTCATATATGACACTCCCACATCACTTCCCCTTTTTCTGTTTAAACAAAAAAAGGAAGGCTTTAACTTTAACATAGCAAAATTACATATAACAAAACAGTTATCAAGTAAGAATTACAGTTACAATATTTACATCTATTTTATCTTTTATAACAAAGGAAAACTATAACTATTCTTCAACTCCATCAAAAACTCCAGAAGGATATAATATTACCTAAGTAAACAAGAAATCCAAAACTCTAGAAATGACAGAGACATCTCACTGCCTGGACAGTCACCCAAAGTTCCTCTCTACCTTTGGGGCATCCATCTTCAGCCTACAGGTCCATAGTATCCAGCAGACTTTTCCATGAAGCAGGAAATTTCAAAGGCAGTTCAGTCACTATCTGCTGTGTCTTGCAGAATGTCTCGCAGACTCTTTCATGATTCAGGAACCCCGAAAGATCATCTCACCTTTAGGCAAGTTCAGCAGTCCACTCTCTGCAGGTTCTCTGTGTCCAGTTTATACAATAGTCCAGGCAAGAGAGTTTCTTGCCCAAATGGCTATCAAACTCCATAAGGTGCCTCTTCGATGCCCATCTTCTTTCTTCTTGAAGTAGATTGGTGCTGCCAGGATCAGATGTGTCTCATTGTCATGAAAAACTCTAAGTTATTAAAACATTTAAAATGCCATATTCTATAATCTTTGAAAGATATGAAGAATGCCTATCTAAAATATATCTGTGTACATCTAGAAAATCTAACTAACATGACTACAAACTTGACTATTATTAATGATTATCCATTAACAACCTATATACATTACATTTTGAAATGAACTATACAATCACAATACCTTAATCAATATCAGAAATACATACACATATAATAAAATTGACCTTAAATTAATATCAGAAAACCAAGATTCATATCAATGCAAATTATTCACATCTATATCATCTCCCCCTTTAAATGTAAAAGAACATTTATAAACAATATTTGGGAATATGGACGTAGTTTTTTCTCTCCAAACTGCTTCCTGCTGAATGGGGGTGCTGTTAATCAGGTCTTTCATGGTATAACCTGTGTGCTAGGTTCCTCTCAGTTGGCAGTTGAGCAAAGTAATTTTTTGAAGGTGTTCATAGCAACCCTTCAGGAGGGCGTGGTCCATCATACCATATTGAAATAGAAGTAATCCAAAGAGTCTCATCCTCTGTGAAAACAAAAGAAGAAACTCTTTTCCAAAGTATCATATCCTTAGATCCAAATTCTGAAGTCAAGGTATTTTGAAAATATCTATCTTGGATTAGTTCAGCAGCATTTATAAACAAATATCTTTTAGCATCTGTTGCTCCTTCCTCAGCATTAAAACAATTCAAAGAGAGCATAATAGCATACAGTATCAAGATTCTCTGTGTATTTTCCATCTTTGTGCAGCTTTATTTTAACTCTATTTTGTTTACTTTTATTTTATATTTTCTGTATATCTTCGTCCTGGAATAACTCTTTAGACCAGGCTGTCCTTGAACTCACAGAGATCTGTCTGTCTCTGCCTCCCAGGCAGTGGGATTAAAGGTGTGTGCTACCACACCTTGAAGTCTCAGAGGTCAATCTCCCTCTGCCTCCCACGTGTTGGGATTAAAGGTGTGTACTACTACACCCAACTACTTCCTTATTTTTGTTTTTTTACTTTTAAGAACTTTATCTTTCAGCCTGCATATATTTTTAAACACACTGTAAATCATTTAAAGTTTTCTTTGTCTTTGAATCTCTCTTTACTGTATCTCTCTCTTTTTCTGACCACATGAGCCTTTAAATTACCGAGCAATATGGGTAGGATTAAAGCCGTGGCTTTGCCAGCTAAATCCAGCCCATTCCTTAGCTTTCCAGCCTCATGGCAGAGATACCGGCTGTAGCCATGTTTATCACCACAACTCTGTGGCGTTTCAAGGTCCTTGCCTGCAAACAAGCTACAACACTCAAATGCTTTCTCTGTAGCTGACCTCCTGCCTCAGAGTCAGAGTTTGCCCTGGCAGGACGGACCAGAATGCCAGAGTTTTAAAACAGCACAACTTTTTTCCTGCTATGTCTGAAAACAAACAAGCATGCAGTCAGCTTTTATCAATACCTTTTAAGTGTTTCATAGCAGGACCTCTTAAAAGAGCTGCAAGGTTTCACAGCTGAAGCTGAGTCAGGAAGCCTCTCTTAGATGAGAGTACTTGCTTGCCTCTAGCAAGCAGAGCAGACCCGAGAAATTGTTGCTACCAAGAAAACATGCTTTACTCTATTCTTTCTCAAGCTTTCTCAGGCTTTCTGTAGATTCAGTGCCCCACGTTGGGCGCCATCTGTAGTGGGAGGTGCGGGCCGCGTTTCTACCGCCCCAACTCCTGGTCTGCCTGGCTAGCTTATGCCCCAAAATAATGACACACAAACTGTATTCTTTTAAACACTGCTTGGCCCATTTCTGTTCATGTGTGTAGCACCCCAAAGTGTGCTTACTGGGAAGATTCTAGCCTACATCCATCCAAGGTCGGAGCTTCATGGCATCTGCTCTGGAGAGGAGAGCATCGCGTCTGTCTCTCAGAGGAGCTGCCCTGCATCTGCTCTGGAGAGGAGAGCATGGCGTCTGCTCCAGAGAGCAGAGCTGTCGAGGTCTGAGCTCACTTCCTCTTCCTCCCAGCATTCTGTTCTGTTTACTCCACCCACCTATGTTTTAACCTATGAGGGCCAAGCAGTTTCTTTATTACTTAACCAATGAAATCAACAGATTGATATATGACACTCCTACATCCTTTTACTATTGAATTCCCTAAAATTTTTTACTTCTTTAAAGAGTCTTGGATTGTATATATAGCACATACCAATTTACTAAATGCTGGTTCATGAACATGCACATAGGGCAAGTAAACCAAGGGCTGAGTCCTCCTTTTGAGTGGTTGTTTTAGGTGTTTGAAAGAGCAGCAAAAACCTAACCCAGTTCTGTTGAGGGATACCCTAATGAGAAGAGCATCTCAAGAGAATCATATTTTTCTTTTACTACCATGTGAAATATTGATCTACATACATATTTTTAATCATAGAGAAGCTATTTTAGAATGTAGTCATTAAGTATTTTACAGTATACACTATCATTGAATAATTTATAATACATACTTTCTATAAGTCTGGGATGGGGAGACAGAACTTTGGTTTATAAGATACTTTATAATCATGCTTCAGCTAGGTTTCTATGACAAGAAATGTGTGTAGTTTCTATATAGTTCTATATGAAGTCTTTATATGTTCTAAATTGTGAAACTTGTCTCAAATAAAGCTGTAGTGATATGTTTTTATGTAATCTTTGGTTAGACTGATTAGAAAAGGATAAAATATTATTCAAAAGAGAGTGATGTTTGCTACAACACACTTTATTGAAGAAGGTTATAGTTTTAAATCAATATGAAGGGTTTGTCTCCAAATATCTCTTGTTTAGTAGTGAATAAGTATTTAACCTCTAAACTCATATTGAGCAGATTTCATCTGCTATTAAATTTTGATGAAAGTACATTCTTCTATAAGATATAATTATTTTTCCAGTTATTCATTATTTGATTTGGGATAGGAGAGTTTACCAGGAGTAGGATAAATTAAGTTTGCAAGAAAGCTAACACACATTCCACACATCTCTTTCATGACTCTATAGAGTTTTATCAGATAATTTTTACTTGTCCCAATTTATATAATTAATTTAAAAGCAAAAAATGTATAAATTTCTGCCATTGACTTAAGATTTTACTAAGTGTTCTCATTAGCCAACTTATTAACACCGTAGTGATATTAACTTTGCGGCAGCCTTAGGGAAATCCAACTTTTAGTGAAAAGTGTGTGTGTGTGTGTTTTGTCTATTTAAGTGACTATTATGATTTATTCAATGTTATTTTTTTTATTTTAGATAGTATTCTCCATGGAAACATACAAGGAACCAGACAAGACTGCTGGGTTATCCTGACTCACTCTTTGTAGATGACCAAGATATAAAGTTGCTCATTATACTATAAAATACTTTACCCAGAGATATTCTCATGTGCTATTTTGTTGCACTGCTTCCCAAGTTTTGAGTATTTTCAAACCTCAAATTATAGTACTTGACTTATCAATTTTATTTTTTATTTTTTTCAAATTTTATTTTACATGCCAACAAAAATTTATATTTTTGTGTCTAGTTTCTCTGCCAGATGTGGGATTGATGAGGATCTTTTCTCATTCTGTAGATTGTCTTTTTTGCTTATTTACCATGTTTTTTGCCTTACAGAAGCTTTTCAGTTCCAGGAGGTTCCATTTATTGATTGTTGCTCTTACGTTCTATGCTACTGGTTATATTTAGGAAGTGATCTCCTGTCCCAATGCATTCAAGACTTCCTCCCACTTTATTTTCTCTCAGGTTCTGTGTAACTGGATTTATATTGAGGTCCTTGATCCACGTGAACTTGAATTTTGTTCATGGCAATAAATATGGATCTATTTGCAATCTTCTACATGTTGACATTCAGTTATACCAGCAATATTTAAAAAAATGTTTTTCTTTTTCCATTGTGCCATTGTAATGTGTTTGTCAAAAATCAGCTGTTCATAGGTATGTGGATTAATGTCAGAGTCTTTGATTTGATTCCATTGGTCCTTTTGTCTATTTTTGTGCCAATACAAAACTGTTTTTATTACTATAGTTTTATCCTAGAATTTGAAATCGGGGGTGGTGATACCTCCAGAAGTTCCTTTATTGTGCTGGGTTGTTTTAGGTATTCTGGGTATTTTGTTTTTCCATATGAAGTTGAGTATTGTTCTTTCAAAGTCTGTGAAGAATTGTGTTGGGATTTTGAATGGGATTGCATTGAATCAGCAGATTGCTTTTGGTAAGATTGCCATTTTTATTATGCTGATCCTACCTATTCAAGAGCATGGGAGATCTTTCCATTTTCTGATATCCTCTTCATTTTCTTTCTTTAGAGACTTGAAGTTCTTGTCATATAGGTCTTTAATTTTTTGGTCAAAGTTATCCCAAGATGTTTTATATTTGTGGTTATTGTAAAGGGTAACTTTTCTCTGATTTCTTTCTTAATTCATTAATTATATGTATATAGAATGCCTACTGATTTTTTTGAGTCTATCTTGTATTCTGCCACATTAGTGAAAGTGTTAATAAGCTGTAGGAGTGCCCTGGTATAATTTTTGTGACCACTTTCCCTGTTTTCAGCTTAAAGATGAAATCAGGAGCTGCTCTCAGGTTTTTGTGCTAAACATTTGTGTGTGTGCTTTTTTTCCTATGGAAGTAAGTGAGCATGTTTTGTGAATCTGTCGATTTAAGACTTGAGAATTTTCAATTTTCTTCAACTAAACCTTTATTTTCATACAGTGGGTTTGTTTTGCATTGATGTTAATTTTGTTTCTGCTGGAATCTTGTTTCTCTTTCATAGACATTATTTTCTTCTTGATCATTTTAACTCCTCCTTTCAAAAAATTCACTGAGGTTCCTTTGTTCAGTTCTACTGTTCAGACACTTAATTGTGACAGTGGCTACATTTGTTTTTTTTTTTATTTCTCTATTAGTTGAATTATGCCAGTTGTATTATGGCATTGCTTTTCTCTGACTTTTAGGAGCACTGCCATGCTGTGTTTCCTCTTTCTCTGGGTTCTAACTACCTTTCCCAAGACTTCATGCTTTTCTATTTTGAGTTTTTAGTGTTTGAGATTATTTATTACATTTATCAAATTCATGGTCACACAGCCGGATTTTTCACCTTTTCCTTAGTTACCATTTTTTTCTTCAAGTTGCTCACTTTTCCTGTTTATTCACACATTCACTTTCCTTTCTTTCTCCTCTCTCTCTCTCTCTCTCTCTCTCTCTCTCTCTCTCTCTCTCCCACCCCCTTCCCTTGGAAATGCCTAGTACCTGTGGAGTTCAGAAGAGGGTATTGACTCTCCTAGAAATAGAGTTATTGATGGTTTTGAGCCACTATGTGGGTGCTGAGAATTGAACCTGTATCTTCTGCATAAGCAATAAGTTCTCTTAAATGCTAAATCATCTCTCAGGCCATTCATTTCTATTATTTTAGTATGTTAGTAAAGGCCTTGTTTGGAGACCTTCATATTTGCCCTCATTTTATTTTGAGAGAGGAGTTTCATCTAGACTACATGAATTCATATGAGAAGAACCAAAGTGGTCTTTTGGTTTCATATTTTCTCTTGCATGTAATTATCAGTCTTGAATCTTCAGATATGTTCCATTTGAGAGCCTATAAAGGACAGTAAATTAATAAAGGGCCATTTGGGGGCAGTTCCATGAGAAGAATATAGAACTCATTGGTATAAAAAGTGAACAGGAGAATAATAGACCAACAAGCATTAAGTTAGGGTAAGGGATTTAAAATCAGGGTAGTGAAGTGAATATAGGAAGAATAAATAACACTAAAGACCATTTGGAAAAAGTCATAAGGAAATCTAATACTGTAGAAGCTTCATAACCACCTCCCCACACACAGACGTACATACAAAGAGTTAAAATAAAGTTACCCTATAATGGGGTGATAATATCATTACTAATTACAATAGACTATATATAAAGTGCTTACCTTTTAGGAGCTGTTGCTCAGTGAGTTTCCACAGACCCCCCAAACATTACCTACTATTGGTTATTCTCCCCACTGAATTTGCCCTTAAGACTCCGCTGTTAAAGATGCCGCATACTTGAGTTACAGGCCTGTAGAAACTCTCACAGTAGCATGTGTCTGGTAACGAAGCATTTTATTCTTTGCTTCTTTCCAGACACCTAAGATTGGCAGCTCCGGAGCTGTTGTGATTCAGCCTCTGCTCTCATCCTGTCGCACCAATTGATAGCCTCCGAAAAGTCCAATCTGCCTCTGAGACTCCTGAAATTCCAATTTGCTCTTAGCTAGTCCTTAGTGACAAGCCATTTTGGAGACACTTTCACAGCTGTCTGTGTGCTCTGTGCTTATTGGTTTCCGCTTACTTCCTACTTTCAACAAAGAGGTCTGTCTTTCAGGCTTACATCCTCTTAGGAAGTTCTCTGTCACCTTGAGAGGGGAGCAAGCCTGGGTTGTTCCCAAATCAGCAGTTCTGTGCTCACTCTGAATCTTCCTTACTGGAAGGTCTTGGTACCTTTTGCGGTGCTGATACCAGGAGTAGTTGTGGTTATTAGTTCACCAGAATACAGAGGTGTGGTGTATTTTAAAACAGTGTTCTTTGATCATAGCAGGATGAAGGAATCATCTGTTTCTTGTAGACAGGAGTGGAACTTAGAAAAATTATGAATGGCACATGACTAAGAATGCATGCATTGGGATTCTGTAAAAGTATCATTATGTGCTATACCATTCCTGCACAGGAGGTCAGGGCTGTATAAGGACAACTGGATGTAAGCCTGAAAACAAGACATTTTCCTTCATGGTCACTGCCTGCTTCCTGACTTACTCCTACTTGAGCGCCTGTCCTTACTTCCTTGTGTGATGGACTGTGATTAGGAAATGTGAGACACCCCTCTTCCCCCCCATTGCTTTTGGTCATGGTGATTATCACAGCAATAGAGAGCAAGCTAACACATTATGTGCCTCCACTTTCTTGTCTGTATGATGAAAAACAACATTTCCACCAGAATTGGGGCAGAATGAAGTTACCAAATACATGGACACGGTTATAACTGTGCCTGCAATATGCTGGATAGTTGATAAATGTGCTTGCTATCTCCATCACTACCTCACCTCCAAAATTTTTCTTATTCTTATGTTTGCTTGATTTATGAAATTAAATCATAATGGGAAGTTGAGAAGGGCATGATCAGATTATAAAACTCTCAAATTTGAAATGGTGAACATTTATGAATATTTTTTATACTATCTCAAATCTTTGCAACTATAGTTAGAATAAGCAGAAGACCTGCTACCACAATATTCACCTGGCTTTATTTTGTGCTTATATCTGTGATAGCTAATAAATGCTTATTATTTAAGGTGACAAGTGAAAGTAATCAAAAAAGAAAACAAATAACATAAAAGTGTCTTTTTTGAGGGAGCTATTTCATAACTCCAATAGAAGTTAATCTAAAGCTAATCCTTCCTAGGAACTTCACTTCCTTTAAATTAGCTAGCTCAAAGGAGTAGTGCAAGATATAATTGAGAAGTAATTAAAATCAAGTCTTAATTTAAGATTTTGAAGAAATGATGATGAATAGTAATTTGATGCAGAATATGTTAAACATTTGAAAGATGCTTAAGAAAGTCAAATGTTTTAAATTTTCCTTGAATTGATAAATACAGACATGGACTAAATCAACAAAGGAGCTTCTAAGTACAGATTATTGGAAGATGCTAGAAATAAAATGATCAAAGGAAAGAAAGTGGTGTGTATCTGCTCAAGCCAATAGGGAGTTTTGCACACATCGCTGTGGAGGGATCATCAATGTTTATTGTTAGTTTCATAATCACATTGCCTATATAAATCATGAATTAAATCCCTGACATTTGAAAGGAATTTTGTAGATTATCCACTGCAATCCTTACAATAAATACTCCAGGAAGGTAGTAATTTAGTTCTTGATTAAATTTCTATCTGAAAAGCAGGTCAATCTCATTTTGTACATTTGGAAAAAGATCATGGAAATTAACTGGGCTTAAATTTGTATCCCTAAATTACTTAAAGTCTTGAGATCGATATTTTCCTTCTCTGACATAATAAGTATAGACATTTTCCATTTCCACATGTGACATAGCAGAGTCCTGGAACTGAAATTTGACTCACTCTGTCTTGAGTTGAGATGTGACAGTTTATTAACATTCTATAGTCACATCAGAATCTGTGGTATCTTTGATTAAAATCTGCTGCCCTTCATATCTAGCAGTGTGGAAGCATTGCTATTTTTATTCACAATTGTATCCCAAGTGGTAAGTGCAGTATTTGGCAAAACATTAAGGTTCTCATATGGTATCTACCTATAGCTGACGAATAGTTGCCTATTATTAACTATATGAGTCATTTGTGATTGTCTGAGGCAGAAATTGGCTGCACATTCTGTAGCCTTGGCTTAGAGACAATTTCCAATTTCTCTGGATTCAGGTTCACAAGGAGACAACCTTATTTTTACCATTCCCTAACTTGAAATAAACTCTACCTTCTCATTTATCTGAGATCCTGATTACACCTCAAGTCCAGTTTACACCCCATCATTTTCTTAAGAAATCCTCAAACATACCACCCATGGAGCTCTCTAGAGTTTGTTAGCCCTTTTATGGATTATGAAAATCTTCCTAAACTGGTTGCTGATATTTCACATCAGGTGTATCTGTTTTCTTCCATTTTTCAAAGGAGAGGTTTTTGTACACAGTGTTGTTTATGTTGCTACAGTGAAGCTGGAGTTAGCACATATTTGGAGCGGGTTAATTACCTGTGGGCACAGCATGGTTCTCTAATGCTGGCTTAATAAGGAGCACTTGAAGAATGGTCAATATAGTTTTTATTTATTTATGTGTAAAGGTATGGCAACACTGACTATATCCCATGTTAGATGCTGAATTTTTTGAGTTGAGACCAACTTGGTACCTCTCTGAAGATTTACTTACCTTTGGATCCAACAGCTGTCAGGGCACCATGAGGACTGGGCATGAGACATAACTAGACCAGATGATTTGATGTCTTGTCATGCAGTGCTACTCTGTAAGTGAAACACTGCATGCAAGCAGAGTGAGGTCTGCCTTAGAACTTGTGACTGAGTCCCTCCGTCTAGACTGGGAGGGTGATGCAGGAGGTGCCAAGTGAGTAAGCTGCAAGGAGACACCCCGTAAGGACTGAACAATGACAGCTAAACAATGGTTTCTTTGTTCATCAATTAGGTAGCTGTTTGGTTTTTGAAAAGGTGACTTTGGCAAGAGTTATCTGGGAAGAGGAACCTCAACTGAGAAAACGCCTCGTTTATATTGACTTGTAGGCAAGTCTCTAGGAGCATTTTCTTGATTAGTGATTGATGTGGGAGGGTCCAGCCCACTGGGGGTTGTTCTATCCTTGGGCAGGCAGTCCTGCTTTGAATAAGAAAAAAAAAATGAGCAAGCCCTGTGGAGAAAGCCTATAAGCAACCTTTTCCATGGAAGGCCTCTATTTCTGTTCTTGCCTCCAACTTCTTTCCTTGAATTTCTGCTTTGACTTCTCTCAACGACAGAGTGTGACCTGGGAGTTGTGAGCAAAAATAAATCATTTCTCCCCCAAGTTATTTCTTTCATGTTTTATCACAGCAATAGAATCCATAAGACAGAGACTTTTTGGTCTCATGTACCATTCTTTTTTTGAACATCATTTTGGCATGAGTTTTGTAGTTACAGGGAACTATATGCCACAAATCCCAATATTTACTCCTTTACCCTTCAGATTTTACCTTTCAGATCAACTCTACCTTTCTATTTTCACCAAATTCCTCCATCACCCTATTCTTCTTTTATCTTCTCATAGATATACGAAATTCATTAAGCTTAAATTAATGCTAGCACATGAAAACTAGATGTCAAGGTGACATGCACTTCCAACTCTATCAGGAGCTAGCGGCATTTGTTGTCCACAATTATTTTATGCAGTAGACAGGAGAAGAAAGTGAAAAATTATTTCCTTAATAAAACAAGTTGGTAATATCCTGATATATCCTTGTTAAAATATTTTTAAAAACTTAATTTATAAATATTAAAACTTTTATTACCTATCTATCATCTATCATCATTATCATTTAATCTATCTGATTCTTGTATGCAGTATACAGAGCTACTTGCACCAGTCTTATTAACTAGCCTCTGGTGACTAAAAATGCAGTTTATGATACTTAATATCTATTCCTTGGTGATTAAAAATATCAGTTTATGCCATAGGTATTTAAAAAGTAAATTTTAGATTATTTTAGTAGCATATTTTCTTCCTTCTGTTAACCAGAAATTTGAATTGGGAAAATATATTAACTATTTTTAAAATTATTTATTATTAGAAAGCTTCACACATTTATACAATATATATTGATCATATTCATTCTCCACTACCCCCTTTCAACCTCCCTAGGACCACACACAAATCTCACATCCACTTTATGCCCTCTTTTGTAAAATTATTTTTTATAACCACCAAACCCAATTAGTGGTTGCTCATATGAACATGGATGTGTGGTCATCACTGTGCATGAACAGCCTACCAGAGGAGGTGTCCTCAAAGGAGAGTGATCATTTCTTCCTCAGCAGCCATCCACTGCCAAGAGCTCTTCACCTAGAGTGGTACCCTCAGCATTCCCTACCCAGTCATCTTGGAGTTTTGGCTGGTTTGATCTCATATAAGTCTTTTGCAGATTAGCATAAACTTTTGCGAGTTGATGTGGGCAACATTTATTTAACGTCTAGGAATTAGCATTTCACAGCTCTCCTCCTTATTCTTTCATCCACTTCTTCTGCCTAGCCCTTGATCTTTAAGTGGTAGGGGTTAATGTAGGTGACCCATCCACATCTGAACACTCAGAGTTGTTTATCCTCAACGCTTGGACTAGTTACGGGTCTCTGCACTGACCATTATTCAGTGCCTAAAGAAGCTTCTTAGATCAAAGTTGAAAGCAGCACAAACTTATGGGTGTAGACATAAATATGTAAAATGATTAACAGCACAGTCACTCAATGAAACATTAGGTTCCCTCCTCTGACCTAATATGTACTCAAACCTGGGCTTTTGAGCATGTTTACAGCACCAGGCATGAAATTCCTCACGTGGAGCAGGCATTGTAAAGAAACATACTGAAATATATTTTCAGGAACTATTTTTTTTAACCATTTTTATTATTTTAATTATATAGATTTGTGTCTATGAGTAGGTGTGTGTATATTGAGTACAGGCACCCACAGCGTCCAGAGGAATTGAAAC
This sequence comes from Chionomys nivalis, assembly GCF_950005125.1. Taxonomy (NCBI): domain Eukaryota; kingdom Metazoa; phylum Chordata; class Mammalia; order Rodentia; family Cricetidae; genus Chionomys; species Chionomys nivalis. Next base: position 984,466 of record NC_080101.1, read on the forward strand.
TCCTGTAGCTGGAACTAAAGATGATTATGAGCTAAATGACCTGAGTGCTGAGAACCAAACTCAGGTCTTCTGCAAGAGCAGTATGTACTCTTAACTGCTGACCCTTTTGTTAAGCATAATTTTAAAATGTTTTATATAAACAGTTTATATTGATAACAATTGTTTTATAGGTCATATAGAATGATCTTGATTTTTTGTATATAACTGTATGAAACATTGTTTTAAAGAATATGTTCTGTTAGATCTCCTTGGATCATTAAAAATCTATGAGACTTTATAAATGTGACCTAAACTATATTTATCTGTATTTACGTCAAACACATTTTAAACTCCTAAAGAACTGCTGCAAATAACACAAACTATCTATATCTATCTATCTATCTATCTATCTATCTATCTATCTATCTATCTATCTATCATCTATCTATCTATCTATCATCTATCTATCATCTATCTATCTATCATCTATCTATCTATCTATCTATCTATCTATCTATCTATCTATCTATCTATCTATCATCTACCCATTTACCCATATAATATATTATCTGTTGTATCATTTTAATATTATCTGATTAAAATCATGTTATTCTGGAGAACTGTATTTTTCTCAATCGTTTAAAACTTTTCTCATGTTTTACTACTGTATTAAAAATTAAGCTTGGGGGTGGTGAGACATCTCAGTGATGAGTGATTGCTGTTTAAGAACGAGGACTTGAGTTTGTTTCCCAGTACCTAAGTAAAAGTTGGATATGGTCCCAGAATGCCTGAAATGTCAGTGTTTGAAGATAGAGACAGGAAGATCCAAGGGCAGCATTGGCCAGCTAACCTACCTGAAATAGCAAGCTCTCACGATTAGTGAGAGGCCCTTTCTCAAGAGAATAAGGCAAATATTGACTGAAAAGAATATGAGCTGTCTTCCTCTGGCCTCTGTAGGCAAGTTCTCGTGTAGTACACACACACACACACACACAAGTACACACACGTAAATAAGGTTGATAGTTATTCTTAATCAATAGCTTTGATACAAGGCTGGTGGGATGGCTCAGTGGGTAAATGTGCTTGTCACCACGAGTGATGAGCTGGTTTTAATCCCCAGGACAAACATGTGGAACGAGAGAACTGACTCACACAAGTTGTCCTTTTCTCGACATGCATGCTATGGAGGTCCATGCACAAGCACACAAATATGTTTTGAAAAGCATTTCCAATATTCTCCATATAACATTTGAATAACTGAGCCTAGTCCTTACATTTCTAGAGAAATGGTATATAACAATACATAACACTAAAATACTTGGTAAAAGCCAGCAATAACTTTTCAAAGAATGTTTTCTTTCTTTGCCTTTTACAATTGGGGCCAGGTTTTATTACATAAGTTTGATGGGTTTTTGAAGCACAGGACTTAAGAACTTTTTTTTAGGTAGGGATCAAAGGGCTCGACTGTTCTGACAACATCAAACTCTAAGAGAGGATTTACAATGCCTCACCAGAACACTTTCCCTCGAATGTGCACTTACGTGCTTTGTCGTGCAGCAAATCTCCAAGTGTCTCCTAATGCTCATTGACACACCAGTTCTCTACATCCTGGGCATATCAATCATGTTTCTGAGTAAAACCTTGTTTTGGTAATGTATCTAAAACCAAATATATGTCCTATGACAGCTTGCAGTGGCTTTGGTTTAATGGTTGCATTTTTCTTGTGGAATATATTCTCTGAATCTTCAGTATTTATGTTCTGTGTTAGCTTTTATTCTTCAAGTCTGATGCACATTTGTAGACAAGAATACTTTGCAATTTCCTTAGAGTTATTAGTGAGTATATTTCCAAGGTGTGTATCTACAAGATTTAATATTACAGTATATTTAAAATCTGTTTCAATAGGAATCTAGGGTTAAAATCTCTTTTAGGAATATTTTTCTTGGTTTCAGTCTTTAAAAGTTATCGTTGAATAAGCTGAACACACAAATAAATTGAAAGGTTTTTTTGGTACTTAACAAAGAGTGAACAGATTTGTTAAATAAATAGGGAGGGTTTATTTTGGCTTTTTTTGTTGTTGTTGTTTTGTTTTTCGAGACAGGGTTTCTCTGTAGTTTTGGAGCCTGTCCTGGAACTAGCTCTTGTAGACCAGGCTGGTCTCGAACTCACAGAGATCCGCCTGCCTCTGCCTCCCGAGTGCTGGGATTAAAGGTGTGCGCCACCACCGCCTGGCTTATTTTGGCTTTTTATATCACTATGAAAAAGCATTTTATTTCTCCGTCTTTCACTCTAATATCATCGGTTTTCTTGACTCTGTTTTCACTGATTCTGTTCTTTTTCCCCATGGTATTTTTGTAAATTCTGTGAGTCATCAAAAGCTTGGCAGGAATTGTAGTCACTGTCCTCTGTAATCAACATTGTTTACCATCAAAGGAGTATCTCTTAGCTTAATTACTAAGATCTGCTAGTTCCTGAAGAATAATGCCTCCACCTTTTGTTTCCTAGTTTCTTTAAAATATTCACATTGAAGGTGCAGAGGTGACTCTAGGGTTAAGAACACTGGCTACTTTTGTCAAACTCAGTGCCCATCACCTGTATGGTGATTCACAACAGGTGTTATGTATAACTCCAGTTCTAAGAGATCCAATGTCCTCTTTTGGTCTCCACCAAAATCATATTACACATGGTGCACATGCATAATGTATGTAAACATTTGCATGCATAATAAAAATTAATATTAAAATATTTAAAATACCTTGATTGTCAAACTGTTTTGGAGTCCCTACACATTGAATATTCCGTCTATGTGGATAGAGACCAACAGAAGGTGTGGCAGTGTGAGCAAATTGCAAGTTAGAGAAAGAAACTTTTCTTTCTCATTCATCTCACACGGCAGTGGGAAGAAAAGGATAAGCAATGACTACCATACATTACAATGGAATGGTGCTGGGAAAACAGCATGGTAAAAGTGACCTTCGCCTGGGGAACAGGAGTAGTCTCAGAGTCAACAAAGCAGCTTAAAAATATATCATTATCTAGTTGTGAGTCTCTATGTTAACCACCAACTGCTGCAAGAAGCTTCTCTGATGGGGGCTGAGTCACATACTCATCTAAATGGGATGTCTTTATCAAATATTCTTTCTTGAGATTCAGTGATCTATGCAGAAGTGGAGGTGGAGATGCGGTGGAAGATACCAAAACAGTGTTTTCTAGACCCCAAAGGACTGACACACATGTGAACTCACAGAGATTGTGGCAGAATGCACAGGCCCTGCAAAGATTCAAACCAGACAAAATCACAACACGAAGAAGGGGAAATGGACACGAAGTCCCACAATTAACCCATAAGCTATATTCATTTGATTTCAGGGAGGGGAACATTAGTTTTCACCAATGGACTGATTGGTATATAAACCACATCAGAAGTAGTTGGCCATTACACAAAAATGATGTGTGTGTGTGTTTTCTTTTGTTTATTTTGGTATTTTCGTTTTTGTTGTTGTTGTTTTGATTTTAATTTTGGTTCTTTTTCATTTGAAAGTGAGAACTTAAACTTGGGTGGGTGTTGGGAGCAGTGAGGCCCCAGATCCTGAATTTCTTGTAAACAACTTGTTTTCCCCTGATCTGAGTGCCTACAGCTGCTCTGAGCACTAGACCTTCAGGAGTTCCTGATGGCAAGAGAGTGGTTTCTGGTGGGTTTGACTGGGGCGTGGCTATCTCTATATAATCTGTCCTTGAACACAATAAAGGGGCATTCTTGGGGAATTCAAGGATGACCCGTGTCTCTGTCTCTCTGTCTGTGTGTGTCTGTGTATTTTAACCTCCAGTCCCTTTCCCGAAGCTTACGAACTGGGTAATAGCGCACCGAGCGTAGACACGGGGGTGCGGTGCGCGGCAGGTGGGTGGGGAAGTGAAGATAATTTGGGAAGAGTTGGAAGAGAGGAAGTATTATTAAAATATATTTTATGAAAAAAATTAATAGAAAAGAAGGGGAATGGAATATCAGAAGTTAATTGGGGAGTCAGAGTTGGTTTTTTGCCCATAATCCTCGGATAAGGGAGGCTTAAGAAACATGCTTTGGAGATTGCAGTCAAACTGGACCTTCTAGCAAGTTCCAAGCCAGTCTAGAGCACATAGTAAGATCCTGACTCAAAAATCAAATCAAACTGGAAGATAAACTAATTAAAAAGTTTATTGGCTCTGCCAGAGGAGACAGAAGTTCTTCCGTATAAACTGAGGCAAGCTTTTGAAGCAGTTATTGAAAGTAAATTCAGAATAGTAGTTTGGAATGTGACAAATTTCTTTTCCTGTAAACTATATATTTACACATTTTTTACTCTGTTTGCCTATGTCAATACTCATGATTTTATACAGTGTAGTTTTCTGAGGACAGACACCGCTCTGATGCCACGAAGTTCATTTAGTACTGACCAGCATCTAATATATTGTCTCAATAGTTATACTATTTGTTCGTGTTTAATGATGTTTTGTAAAACATTCCCACCTTCGTGGTCTTACAGTACACCAATTTGATTAGTTTTAAGTAATTATTGACAAGAATGGCTTCATTGTACTAAAATATTATTTTAGTGTCTATACTAAGGTAAGCATGAAATTGTAACTTCTAACTGATTTTTAAAAAGAGGCAATTAAACTAAGCAATATTTAAAATGAATTCAGACTCTAGATTTGTTTCTTCTGTCAAATTGAAATTAATGTTTTAAAAATTATAGGCAAGCATGATGGTGCATACCTTTATTCCCAGCACTTGAGAGGCACAGGCAGGTGGATCTCTGGGAGAGCAAGCGGTAATGTGAATGTAATATAAAGATTTATATTCTGCAATGTTCATACGCAAGAGAGAAGTGTGGTTGTTCTTCCTTCAATAACTGATGTCTCTGTGGAGTTTTATGAGTTACTTTCAAAAAAGAGATTTTATTTGCTTGATAGTGAATATATTAAATGGGATTTTGAATGTTAGGTAAACTACACAAGTTCCGTTGAAACAAATGAGTAGGTTCCTTTCATTAAACAAGTACTGGTGGCTCAGAAAACGAAACTCTGATGAGCTGATGAATTTGCCCTTTCTGTATTTGTAAACTTCATTATCCTTTTTGATTTCCTTCCACATTTACAGCTATAAATAGCTTCTAGCTCTTATGGTGACTTCTGAGTGTAGAACCTGCCTTTAATGCAGATGCACTAGCATGCACAATGTCCAGAGACAATGAAATCCTTTCTAGGAATAGACGGCATATTTATACACTTCTGGCATGTCAGCAAGAAATTCTGCTAGCCTGGGTGATTGGATAATGGTGAAGAATCAGTTTTGGTAAGATCTAGCTTATTGTCAAGAAGAGTACCAGCCGGGCAGTGGTGGCGCACGCCTTTAATCCCAGCACTTGGGAGGCAGAGGCAGGCGGATCTCTGTGAGTTCGAGACCAGCCTGGTCTACAAGAGCTAGTTCCAGGACAGGCTCCAAAACCACAGAGAAACCCTGTCTCGAAAAACAAAAAAAAAAAAAAAAAAAAAAAAAAAAAAAAAAAAAAAAGAAGAGTACCAATAACAATATTTCCCAAGATTATAAAGCATTTTTCTTATAAAATTCGTACATTTTAACAGATTGTTGGAACATACAGAGATATGGCATTCACTACTATAATTTACATTTACATGTTTCAGTGCAGATTTGCCTTGATTAAAAAACAACCAAAATACCAAAAATAAAACCCACTTCAATGGTTCAAATCAGCTTTTCATCTGTTCTCTTTATCTCTCTTAAACTTGATTTGACTTAGTCAATTAAAAGAAAAAACACAGGTATGAAGAGTAACGTAGCAAACTCTTTTTCAAGATTTCTTCTTCAAAATTTTTATTCATAAAATAAATGATCTCTTGTTGCCAAATATGTCTTTTTCTTTCATTATGAAGCTGTTGCTTAGTGAAACAGAACAGTGAATTATGTACTGCATCTGTTCAAGGAAACAGGGTAACATTTAAACATCTGTTTGGTATGGTCGCACATGTTTGCATCTGCACAGAAACTCCGTCTTCCTTTAATCCTGTGCCCTCACTGTAATGGAGTTAATTAAAAGGTTTTTGTTTTTGTTTTTTCCCCAATGTCAGTTCAGCACAGATTTCTCCACACACAACAGTGATTATGGTCTCTGAGCCAATGTAATCCAAGCGTTCTCTTACCAATGATGCAGACACTCCTGGACTTACTTACTTACAATGGAGTTAAATCCTGATAAACCCACTAAGTTAGAAATGAATGTAATATACCAAACAGCAATTCTTTAAAGCATTCCTTCCTTTCCTTTGTGGTTAGGTGATGGTTAGAGCTGCAGCTTGTCCAATATTATGAAAGAGTATCGTGTAGCATATTGCTAAGATCCATATTCAATGATTGTTTGCTGTTTAATTAATGTGTCTTGCTTTTGTACCATCATAAACTAAAATAAAAACTGAGCCACTATAAATCATGGCTCATCTGAGTTTGAATTATTAAGAGAATTGAGGGAACAAAAGCTTAATGGAGCCCATAATAAATACGTGTGTATATATAGATGTGTATTTGATTTTTGGTTTACTTATTGATGTCATTACCTACTTAAAACATGATTTTTCTGACTTTGACGTTAAGAAGGTCCTAACACTAGTCTACTCAAAGCATGTAGAACTTTGAGTGACAGAAATATGTGATTGTTTTATAGTCTAATTACTATTGCCTCTTAACAGTGAGCTCATCTTAATCTATATAATAAGGAACTGTTAGAAATGATTAAGTTCAAAAATGAAGATTCTCTGTAGTTTATTGCCAAGAAAATGTATATATGAAAATCTATACATTAGGTTTTTTATATTATATGTAAACTCAGTTTTAATTTCATCACTGTTAGTTTTTACTTTTTTATTTTTTATTTTATTTATTTATTTTTACTTATTTATTTATTAAAGATTTCTGCCTCCTCCCTGCCACGACCTCCCATTTCCCTCCCCCTCCCCCAGTAAACTCCCCCTCCCTCAGCAGCTCAAAGAGCAGTCAGGGTTCCCTGACCTATGGGAAGTCCAAGGACCTCCCACCTCCTTCCAGGTCTAATAAGGTGAGCATCTAAACAGCCTAGGCTCCCACAAAGCCAGTACGCGCAGTAGGATCAAAACCCAGTGCCATCGTTCTTGACTTCTCAGCAGCCCTCATTTTCCGCTATGTTCAGCGAGTCCGGTTTTATCCCCCCATGCTTTCTCAGACCCAGTCCAGCTGGCCTTGGTGAGTTCCCGATAGAACATCCCCATTGACTCAGTGTGTGGGTGCACCCCTCGTGGTCCTGAGAGAAGCTAAATAAGAAGGTGAACCCAAAGAAAAACACAGTTATCCTCCTGGATATTAACCTTGATCAGGCGATGAAAGGAGACAGAGACAGAGACCCACATTGGAGCACCGAACCGAAATCTCAAGGTCCAAATCAGGAGCAGAAGGAGAGAGAGCACGAGCAAGGAACTCAGGACCATCATTGTTAGTTTTTAGAATTGAATCATTTTTATTTCCAAAATGAAACAAGGTTTATGAATGTTGATGCAAACAGTTACATGTGTGAGTCAGAATAAGACCAAGAAAACTAGTCAGTACATCCAAGTCAGTTTCCCATGTGATCTGCATAATTCCAGAATAATGTGCAAATGCTTATAACACTGTATGTAAGAGAGCTATTAATAACCACTGACTATAGAAAAATGTTTTCATGAAACACAACTCTTTCAAAGATTTGGACCAGAGATGAAGTGTGCATTGAATGATCTTAACAAGATAAAAACAACTCTATGTCTTGAGTCACATAGTATTTCTGTTTAAAAGTCTTATTTTATACAAATAGAAGAGAAACCCCCACAGTATCAATCAGTGCAGAAACAAAACTTTTTATGGCATGTGCTAAGAACTTATTTTAAGTACATCTTTGCAGAATGACCAAGACATCAGATATTGGACTAAAATATGTTTTTCTAGGCATCAGTGCCTAGAGTGTGATCCAGAAAAAAAGGGAGTGAAAATAATTTGAGGGTTTTTTTTCCCAAGAAAATATGTGCCAGTGTAATTATGACTGAGGGATGCCTTAAGACAGACTCCCCAAATCAAATTATCTTTAAGTAGGAGAACCTGAGTAAAACGCTTTATCAGTGTGGCTTTATCACACCACAGGCAGTGAACCCGAGAGGGCTAGAGAAAGATGCTAACCAGTTTGGAGGACCACATGCTCCAATTGAGCACAACACAAATTGTAACCATTATTATCTTTTTAATGTTTAAGGATTTTCTACAGTAATAATGACATGATTCAATAGCTAAGAGTACTGGCTGGTCTTCTGGAGGACATAGGTTCAATTCCTGCATCCTCACAGAGTCTTATAACCATCTGTAACTCCAGTTCTGGGAACCCCACAAACAGTTCTGACCTCCTTAATTGTTGAATTATGACATGGTACGTATACATACATGTAGAAAAATGATCATAGAATAAAAATCCATTGCTGGTGGGAATGAAAACTTGTGCAACTATTTTGGAAATCAGTGTGGCGATTTCTCAGAAAATTGTGAGTCAACCTACCTCAGGATCCAGCAATACCACTCTTGGGAATATACCCAAGAAATGCCCAATCATACTAGAAAAGCATTTGTTCAACTATGTTCATAGCAGCATTGTTTGTAATAGCTAGAACCTGGAAACAACCTAGATGCCCCTCAATGGAAGAATGAATAAAGAAAGTATGGCAATCTACACAATAGAGTATTACTCAGCAGTAAAAAAAAAAAAAATGACATCTTGAATTTTGCATACAAATGGAATGAAATAGAAAACACTATCCTCCCCCCCACACCATGCATACATACACACACATATACACAATAGTAATTTTGAATAAAATCTACAACTAAGAAAAACAACTAAAAGTTATAATTCAAATAGATGAATTCAACAGCAATTTTAACTCAGTTGAAGAACTGGAAACTGGGAGGCCAATCAAAGGAGACAAATAACACATTGATAATGATGTTATTTATTTGTATATATCTTTTTGTGCATATATATTTATTGTATATATAAATGTATTTATATATAAATATATGTGCATATATCTATGTGTATATATATATGTATATATGGCTGATGTAAAGGGAATAGGGAAAGATATGTGGCAGATACTCACAAGTTGGGGACTAGAAGTAGGTAAGAAGTATCCAGGACACCCCAAAAGTGTCTATCATGTTTATAATTAGGAGTCAAGAGAGAGAGGAGAAAGGGAATAGGGCAAGAATATTATATGGGAAGATCAAAGAAGATAATTTTCAAAAACTGGTAGTAATCCATTAGACCATAGATTTGAGCACACCGGAACCCCAAGAAGAATAAGAACACAAGTAAAATAAACCATCGTGGGCCAATTTCTTCCTTGCCATGCATGCTATAAACACAGTTGTTTTGTTTTTTGTTCTGTTTTTTTCTTTTGACCTAGAAATCAGCTTTTGCCCGTGCTGTTTGTAGAAAAGAGTATTTTGCCTATTGAGTGTCAAAGCTCCACTGGCCTTCATTGTAAGGACTGTTCTGCCTTAGCAACTTAAGCCCATCGGTCTATGGGGATGTTCTTGTTGCTTCCCTGTTTGGTTTGTGTTTATGTATCTTTACTATAGCTTTGCAGTATGCTTTGAAGCAGGGGATTGTGTGTCCACTAACCTTGTCTTCAAGCTGTTTTCTCTATTCTGGTGCCCTTGGAGTTACAATTATTATGCAAGCATCTTGTTTGTGTTTGAAGCAAAGTAAAGAAGACATGGTCTGAATGGTCCTGATTTAAAAAAAAAAAAAGAAAAGAAAACACTATCCTGAGTGAGGTAATTTTTGCAGACCCAAAAATATGAATATGGTATGAACTCACTCATTAGTGGATTCTAGCCATAAACAAAGGACATCGAGCCTATAGTTCGCGGACCTAGGAAAGCTAAGTAATAAGGTGAACCCCCCCCCAAAAAAATACATAGGTCCTCCTGGAAACTTGAAGCAGACAAGAAATACTAGTTCTTTTGTTTGCTAGCTTTATGATTTTTGATAATTAGCAATGCTTAGTTTCATTCTCCAATTTTAAAATATGGGGATAATGTGCACTGACCAAAGAACTGTGAACTATAAAAGAAGTAAATGTGAAATTACTCAGCACAATAAGTTTAATACTTAAGGTGGAAAATAAATCCCTTAAAGTAGCCAGTTTCACCTTTTATATACCTCTTGTCACTATGAAAAACTTGGAGAGTATTGTTAGAATTGTTTTTATTTATTTACATTTTATGTGTATAAGGGTTTTGCTTGAATGTATGTGCATCATACACATGGTTGGTGTCTGGAGGTGTCATAAATGAATGTTGGGTCATTGGAACTGGAGTTGCAGATGGCCATGAGCCACAATGTAGGTTCTGAGAACTCAACCTGAGTCCTCTGCAAGAGCAACAAGTACTAATAACCACTGTTCCATTTCTCTAGCCTAAAAGTTGTTAGGCATAAGGTTATGCTCTACAGAATGGTTTTGCCTATGTAGTCACTAATTTGTGACTTTCCAAAAGATATTTAAGTTCAAGCACAGAAAGTATAGGATGCTGTGGGATGGACTATTCATTTAAAGCCAAAGTCATTTAAATACTAAAGGGAATTTTCCAGTGTCTAGAGATAAATTACTTGTATGAAAAAGCACAATTTCAAATAAGAAGTATAATCCATAAAGTTTTTAAAATTATCAGGACCTGAGCTCTGAATTTTAGGAATTCTTGGCCCAAAAAGATTTTGATCAGTTGAATTAGTAAAGAAATTTCCTGCTGGATTTTACACAGCACTCAGAATTTCAAGGGGAAGAGCTGAGGAGCCTTGGGAGTCTTTCACCCATGACTGCCCAGTCATACTTGGAGACTTTGGCAGGAAGAGGTCATTTCTGTAGCTGATCTCTGCAAGCGACAGTTGGAACTGGTCAAGAGAAGCCCTAATTTTGATTATCTTCGAACCAAATGCCTTCACTGCCAGGAGATAAATGCCCTAATGTGCAGCTGGCCATAACATCTTTCAGTTGCAAACTCAACTCCTCATGGTACTCATGATTGGAAAACTTAAGGGCACATTGCTGTGCCTTAGATTCAAGGAATTTGAAAATGCAGAAATGCAGAAATGCAGAAGATTGGGCTTAAAACAGGAGATAACAAAGAACAAAAACAAAAAACATGATATGTGAAGAACTGTAAAGGCATTTTAGCTGCTGTGTGTGATTCTCTTCAGCCTCCATCTAGTCTCTTCCTCTTTGCTGTTAAGTTTTATGTTTTTGTTGGAAGCACAGGTGTATATTGCACACATAGCTGCTGGGAAAAAGTAAAAATTTCTTGCACATTTATTGGAGGCATAAAGTCCTTTCAGGAATGTCTTGTATTTTTAATCAGAAGACAAGAGGGAAATCGAACATTTCTGCGGGCTTAGCCTCTAGTGGTCTGAATGACACAAACAGGACTCAGAGCAGAGGATTTAAAGCTGTGTAAGATGCCTTTGGTTGCATTTCTTTACAAGTCAGTATGAGGAGAGTTAACTCATAAATGATTTAGTGATTTTCACCCAACACTAAATATTTGAAAATTGGATCCAATTTAATATAACCTTGTTGGATATATAAGTGAGGCACTATGCTATTCTCCACATCATTTACTGACACCGAGAGAACACATTTCTGTGCTGCAATCAAATTCTAAGCTGTGTATTTTATTATTCAGGAAGAAGATGGAAAATGCAATTGTCGATATTAAATCGATATTAAATTTGGACAAAATTTTGATGGTCTTTTGAATCAAAGAATATTTACTTTTGAAAAAAAAATGGAACACAGTCACAAAAGGAAACATGAAATAGATATGAATAATCTCATCAATCACCCTGCTTATATATTGAATAAAAATGTACTGACAGCATGTATACAATTCTAAACTACACTTTGTAGAAATTTGTAGAGATATTGGGTATGAAGATTTTGGAGATTTTTAAGCCTTGCCAAGTCATACTCAGCACTCATTTGTCATATATACATACATATATGTTGTACCTTGTATTTAATATTTCATTACTTTCCTGTAAACATTAAGTACCACATCAAGGTACTTGGAAACAAAAACCATCTTAGTGAAATAAGAAGCTCGCATTACCCTTTTGCTGTTGTTAATTTTCATGAAAACTATTTTTGAATTCAATAACTTTTGATTAACAGTAATTCTAATACTATTATCAATGCTAATGTAGAGTTGTTTCAAAGTGAATGAATTAAAATAGAAATTGAATTTCCTTTTCAATTTCCAGGAATATCTATTTTGGTGTGGGACAAATATGTGGAGTATATAATAATCATTCCTGTGATGGTGATCATGGGGTAAGGTGGCAAAAGTGGAAAGATTTCTATTTTTCAAGCACTTACTGCAGCAATGGTTTTGTAATTTGTTGTGGATGTCCTTATTTCTAGTGGGCTCTGGTGGAAGTAGTCTATGTTGCCAGGACAGAACCTATTTGGAAACAACTGAGGTTGGAGAAAAGACGTCTGCACATCCACAATACAACAGTTGTAGAAAGAGACTAGAAATGTGTAGGTTTATATTAGACTCCATTGCATAACTTCCTGATTTGTTGAATGCATTTTATAGAGTCATGTTTTAAAAACTTGATTCTAAATTTATATGTTAATAAGACCTAAAGACAAGTCCTTTGGGAAGCAGTGAGTTAGATGAGATATTAAGATGTGGTCCTTTCTATGTGTTGCTGTGCATATGTGGGCACTATGGGTATGTATTCATGCAAGTTTACATGTGTATATGAGGTGAATATGAATGTGAATGTATATGTGTTTGTGTAGAGGCCTGAAGTTGATTGTGTGTCACATCCATTATTCTTGACTTGATTTACTGAAGCATGGTCTCTCTAAAAAGCAGATCTTAATGATTCTGGCTTGTGTGGTTAGCCAGCTTTCTGAATGGATTCTCTTTCTCTGTGTTGAATGCTGGGATTACATGTGGCCACCATACAATGTAAGCAGAAACTGTACTTTCATTTCCTGGCCAACCAGACCCAAATAATCACACAGAAACTATATTAATTATAATACTGTTTGGCCAATGGCTTAGGCATATTCCTACCTAACTCTTAAATTAACATCTTAAATTAACCTGTTTTTATTAATCTGTGTGTTGCTACCTGACTATGGCTTACTGGTAAGGTTCTGACATCTTTCTTCTTCACTAACCATATGGCATTTGCTTGACTCACCTTCTTTTTTCCTGCATTCAGTTTAGTTTTCCAAGCTGGCTATATTTGCCCTTCAGCTTCTTTATTAATTTATTTAATGGTAATAAAACATATTCACAGCATATAGATGGGAATCCCACAGCATCTCTTGTTTTCTGTCCAAATAAAAAAGAAGATTTTAACTTTAACATAGTAAAATTACATATAATAAAACAGGTTTTAAGCAGGAATTACAGTTACAATATTTACTCTATTTGTCTCTGGCTAAATTAAAAAATATTCTATTATCTATTTTATCTTTGTGAGTTTAAAGTGTAATATCTAATTTATCTTTTGCCATTACCTAGAAAAACTATATCTGTCTTCAACTCCATCAAAGACCCCAGAAGGATGTAATATTACCTAAGTAAACAGGAAGAGCTTTGTAAGCAACTTCCAAAGCTCTAGAATGGCAGAGACATCTCACTGTGTGGACAGTCACCCATTCTTATGTAACATTGGGACATCCATCTTCAGCCTACAGGCTCATAGTGTCCAACAGACTTTTGCATGAGCAGGAAATTTGAAAGATTGTTTCACCTATATTGGGAGTTTGTTAGTCACTTTCCTCTGTGGCCTGCAGAATATCTGGCAGACACTTTCATGAAACAGGAACCTTAAAAGACTGTCTTACTTTCTTTTGTCAATTTCAACAGTCATTTTTTTTCTGTGAGTTCTGCAAGTCCAGTTTGTATAGCATACCATCAAACAGTCTAGGCAAGAGCAGTTTCTTGTTCAAATGGTTGACCTTGTCAAACTGAAGGCATATTCCATAGCAAGTTTCTTTAAAGTCTGTCAACCTCACTGCTGCCAGAAGTAGACATGTCTCACTGTCGAGAAAAATCTAAGTTCTAAAAACACTTTAAATGCCATATTCTGTATGTTTTTGAAGTGTTGAAGATTACCTATCTAACTGAAATATATTTCTGTATATCTAGAAACCTAAATAATATAATTAAAAGTTTTATTATTATAGATGACTAATAATCTGTATTTCTTAATTATACATCACATTTTTGAATGAGCTACACAAACACAATGCCTTAAACAAGAGCAGAAATACATATATACAATGTAACAAAATCAACCTTATATTTGTATTAGTAGACCAACATCCATACCAAAATATTCATCTCTATATCATATCACCCTTAATTTTTTTTAGGAATTAACTATAACCATTAATTATTTGTAACCAACCCTTTTAAAATAAGAATAAACATTTATAAACAATTGTTTTGGGAACTTGGCTGTAGTTTTCTCAAAACTGCTTCCTGCCATTTATTGGGTGAAGTATTTTTAGGGTTCACAGAGACCATTAAGGGGCTCTTGTTCCATCAAACAATATTAGCCTGGAAGGAATCCACAGTTTCTCATCTTCTGTAGAAACAAAAGCAGAATCTCTTATCCTTAGACTCAAATTTTGAAGTCAAGATACCTTTATATTATATATGTTGGCCTAGCTTAACAGCCCCCAGAATCAAATGTTTTTCAACAGTTAACAGATTAAGAGTCAAAAAGTACAAAGAAAGCGTAATGATTTGCATAATTGACTCTCTATATATTCCATCTTTATGTGGCTGATGTTTTTTCCTCTATTACCTTTCAATATTTATTTTATCATCTTTACTCCTTTAATCCATGACTGTACTTTTTACACTACTTTTACTGTCTCTTTGAAGACTTTGTATTATTTTTTAAAACTATTTCTTTCTATAACTGCCTATACAATTTTCTTAAGCCTACATGCATTTTTAAACACACTATGACCTGTTCAGAGGCTTATTTTTGTCTGAATCCATCTTTATTGCATATCTGTAAATGTTTTTTGATCACTGTTGTTAACTCTTAAGCAGGCATGGCTAGGACCAGGGCAACCTCCTTGGCTGTAGGTTTCATCCTGCTCAGCTTCCTAACATGGATGAAGTCTGTTTACCACCAGCTCTGGAAATCATGTTTACCACCCTAAACATTCTTGGAAGTGAGTGCCCCATGCCACCACCAAGTAACTTACAGCACACTGCCCACAAACCCCATTCAAGTGCTTTGTAGCAGAACCTCCAGAAAGAGCCAGAGCCATTTGTTTCACCAGCATGAGCCAGGAAGCTGTCTCTTAAAGGAGCCTTGCAGGTTTTGCTGCTAGTGCTGAGTCAGGAAGTTTTCTCTTAAAGGAACCTATCTGAAAAAATGTGGCTACCAAGAAGCTCCAATTGATTTTTCTTCTTGTAGGTCTGGAAGCCCTTTAAACAAAGTTTTCTTAGGCTTTATGTGCATATTCTTGCCAAATGTTTGTGCGCCGTTTGTAAGTGGAATTTTTTATCCTACATGTTCCCAAAGCTGCTTATGAAATAACCACTCTGAAACTTAATTACATATTCTTTGGCCTATTAGCTCAGGCTTCACATTAACTAACTCTTACATCTTAAATTAATTCGTTCCTGTTAATCTGTGTGCCTCCACAAGACTTTTACTTACTGGTAATGTTCTGGCATCTTTCTCCTTCATCAGCTAAATGTGTCTGCCTAACTCTGCATTTTTTTCTCCCTGCATTCAGTTTAGTTTTCCTGCCTAGTTATATTCTTCCTTGCCATAGTCCAAAGCAGCCTCTTTATTAAACAGTGGTAATAAACATATTCACAGCACATCAACACAATCCAGCCTTTTACATGGTTTCTGGAGATGGAGGTTAGTCCTCGGACTTGTGCCACAAGTACTTTGTCCCTGAGCTTTTCCTTCAATCACCTCTGCAGTGTTTTCATATAGTAAGATGACCTCCTATGTGAGGCTGATGCTGGTTTCATGCTGTTCGACTTCCCAGATTCTAGAACCATGTATTAAATAATCCTTCCTTCCTTATAAATTGTCATGATTCAGTTAGTTTGTTATAGTGACCTTTATTAATTAATCACATTATGAACATCCTACCTCTATCACAATACTGATAAACTTCTGATATATAGATTTTGAGGATGATTTATAGAAAAGAAGCAGAGCCATTGCTCATCTAGAACTCTAGGTCCAAGTCACAGAACTCCTTACTCTTTCCATGCGTTCTTTCATGAGACAAATCCATTTCCAATCATGACCCTATGGGATAGGGCCAGGAAATCAAGGGCAGACTTTTCTATATAAGACAAATCTAGTACTCAGTTCATTTTGCTAACATTTTCTGAACATGCAATATATGCAGATTCTTTGTATAAGATGCTCCTCAGCTGTAGTATAGAGACATAAAAACTAATCAGTATGATTGAATGCAATAAATACTTTAATGCAAATCTGATTAGATGAGAAAAAATGATGAAGTGGAGAGTGGTTATATGTGCTAAAGTGAAAATAGTATTTGTAGGGGAGGGATTTTAAAAAGAAATCTTCATGTGATAGAAGCTTGAACTGAAACTAAATACTCATTTTACTTCTATAGGTATCACTAGCTCAAAAGGTGGTTAGTAGCTCTTTTGTTCATATATTCGATATATTTTCAGGTACATTTTTGCCACTTAGGCTGGTTTTAAATTTAGGAAATTCTACCTTATCATTTTTTAGACAGGAACTCAAGCAGGGAAGGAACTTGAGGCAGGAAGTGGAGAAAAGAGCATGGGGGAGTGCTCCTTACTGGTTTGTTCCCAAAGGCATGTTCAATCTGATTTCTTTTAGAAGCCAGGACTACCTGCTTAGTGGTGTTACTGCCCACAAAGAGCTAGACTTTCATTCATCAAACTTTAATCAAGAAAATGCACCACAGACTTACCAATCTTATAAGGGCATTTTTTTCAAAGGTAGTTCACTCTTCTCAGATGACTGTAGCTTTTGTCATGTTGACAAAAACCAATGAGCACAGACCTTCACAGACACACACACAATGTAGTTTGACAAGTTGGGAGTTTCTGAATTATCAGATATCTACTGAACAAAGTTAAATCTTTTAAAAGAATTTTACTAGGCAACCCTGGCTTGAAATTTTCTCTAGGGATCATACTAGCTTTGAAGGAACTTGTGGCAATCCTCCTGGCTCTGCTACCTCAGAGCTGGGATTATAGGCACATGTCAGTATGTATGCCTTGAAATGATTCTTGAAAAGCACTTAGATATTTTCCAGAATCTGATGGACTCAGGTATTGGTAATACTTACTATTCAAAAACACAAGGCTGAGGGAAAGTTCTGACTAAAACAGTTTACACAGAGTATGGAAAAACACAGAGAACCTTAAAATCTGGGAACTGGCAGTTTTGAACTGTAGAAAGGATAAAAAGAATTAGTGAAAGATAAACTGGGGTTGAAAACCAAGTTTTGATTTTATTCTGAATGATAAACAAAGCCAGAAATAAGTTTAAACCCTGAAAAAAATATGGTTAAACTTATCTTCTAGGAAATTCATTGATATACCAAGGATCAGTTTGAATTGCAGGTAATCAGTATGGAAATTTGGCCAACAAGGGAGAAGATACACAGTAAAAAGATTCCTCCAAGTATAAAGACAGGTTGGTCTTCTGAGTCCCACCCCTACCCCTGAAACAAGCCATTGCACCATTTCTTAGCTACAGAACTCTAACTGAGTCTCCCAAATATTATACATTAGATTTGTCTCAGAATTTTGATCTTGGGAGTAATTTGTAGGACATAAGAAATTGTTTTGTGGAATGAGTTTCAGAATGATATTTAGGGAATAGTGTAAATGTTAATACATTAATGTGAACAATCTTTGTTACAAATGCTGGGAAAACTTTCCATTAAGGTGAAACATTACATAACAAACAAATTGCATTGACTTCCTAAATGTCAGAAAAGTATAAATGCCCAATAGGAATCAATACAAAGAAATTGAGAATAATCTATTTTTGATTTTGCTTTTAAAAATTCCATTTAATGTTGCTTTTTAGTAAATTGCCTTTTATTACCAACCTTTGGGAAATACTGTTTTATATTATAAAATTTCTTTTGAGTCTGAAAGAAAGAACAGATTCAATGTACCTTAGGATTATACTATTAGAATGTTATCAAGATGTATTTCCATGGGCCTGGAGGGATGGCTAACCCTTTCTAACACCTACATGGTGATTCATAACCATCTATAACTTCATTTCGAGGATATCTAACATACACACACACATAGACACATTGTACAACTACCTGTATACTAGCAAAATATTCATATACATAAAGTCAAATAGATAAATTAAAAAAATATCCCCAGCTATATCAAGTAATTTTCTCTAAGAATAAAAACTCATTAGGACTTATAATAGCAAATCTCATTAGTTCCCCAATTATTATGAGTGTCTATTCTTATATTGTAATTATTAGGTAGAGTGGCATTATTTTGTAGAAAAATATTTCTGGTTGCTTAATGAGTTAAGAATATTTAATATATTAATTGATATGAAACTCAAATTCTGCTAGTGAGTGATCATTTGCTTGACTGGAACAATTCTCCTAGAATTTGAGTACTGTAGTCTTTCAACACCAAAGATGGTGCTCTTAGTTCTTCCTGATGTACATCAGATAAACAAAACTATCCCTACTCAGGATTCCCAAATTTACCTATAAATTTTGACAATCCACATCTTGAACTTAATGGAGTGTTTAAGCTGTGACATAATTTTAGAGTCTCAGAGAGATTAAAATTTTTCATTCTAAGATCCAACAATATTTCCAGAGATAAACAGTCAATGTCACTCATATTTTTTACAGTCATCTAACTAAGTTGCAAAACATCCTGATGCTTTTCCACATCAGATTTTCCTTTGCTTTTTCTTTACAGTCTTCTGGTAAAATATTTTCATCTTTATTCCTTCTTTTCTGATGCACAAACAGGTGCCTGTGTGTGGTTGCTGGCCCTCAGAGAGTCACAACAGTTAAGGCTCAGCTAACTACCCTGCAAGCCAGCTAACCTAACAGGTGTTGGTAGAGCAGATAAGGGGATCTAACAATCTGCTCTAATAATTACACCACGAAGAGCAGGAGAATGACCTAAAAATCATCTTCAAATGCTCACAGTATCTTGTTATATGAGACAGTGAAGCACTAGCTAAGACTAGGAGTTTTCATGTTAGCACTCCAGGTCACCTTGGTCTGTTCCTCATCTGGAATCACTACATCAGACTGTTATCTCAGGATCTGTCACGTAGAGCTTTTTTGATGCCAAAATTTCTGTTTCTTGGAGTTTAGTTTTGGTCTTTGGTCCTAAGGCACTCGTCAGTTAGGATTGTTGTTACTGAGATCTCAGATATTTATTGCAGAGAAATTCTCAGAGGAAAACCAAGACAGAATTGGAAAGAAAATGGGTTCTGTTGTGTCAGTGATTGGGAATAGAAATCAGGAGTTTCTCTATCAGCCTTCAGTCCTGATGGTCCAGGTGGGGTGGCACAGATTCCCAAATCTGCAGAAATAGGCTTACATCCTTAGGACTTAGTCACAAAAAAATGTGGCCTTGACAGTATGGTGAAAGAAATGAGTAAATAAACAAGTCTTTGGGAGGTGATTTCTCTTTCAGCAGCATTGCAGAATTGATACACATATTTCATTGAAAATAACCTAATTACACGGTCACAACTTCAGTAGATTATAAGAAATATAATCTCTAACAGTTTTTACTATTTACTTAGCTAAAACTACTAGTATTTAATAAGATAAATTTTATGTAACAATTATCAATTTGTATGTCATTTTTTTCTGTTGAGTTTACTAACTTTTGTTAATTTTCGTTGTTTGTATCTTAGATGAATAATTGATTTATAAGATAATATAGAAAATTAATTTTAGTTGTAGAAAAATTAGGTGGTTTCTGTTTTATGAAGAACCAGAAACAGATCTTGAACAAGAAAGGGTTAACTGAACAAGTCAAGAAGATCCATAGTGCACATTACCAAGAAAAGTTTGTCATGCCTGGCCCTGAGTTAGCTATTGAGACATGAACTTTGAGTCCTAGGAATATTCTTCATGATAAGAATTTTCTTGTGTGCTCGATACCAATGTTATTAGATAATTCGTAAAACCTCATATGGTTTTCCTCTTTCAGGTACTAGAGTCTAGATATCTGAGGTCACTCATGCAGGTACTCACATTACTGATTTGTATAAATTCTCAGAATACCAAGACCTAGGAGAAATTCCTTGCTTAAAAACAGCAAGGACAAATTGTCATGTGTTCTTGCTGGAAAAACTCCTTACATTTGCTGAATTTGAACTTAAAACCCCGATTGTTTTCTTTTCCATACGAGTTTCCCCTTGGTTTTTAATCAGTGTCATTTTACTGTAAATAAACAGTGACTGTATTGTAGCATTTCTCAGTTCAGTACTCTTTCTGGTGAATCATCTAGCTTGGAAGAAACCTTTAGAACTTGATTCAAACATCAAATTCATCTTTAAGATAATGAGAAGGACAAAATCCAATGTTTTATAAGGCTCAAAAGTGAATGTTAAATAAATATATTAAAAATTCAGAAAGAAAACTTTGCCCCTTTCTTCTAAAACAACACTGAATCTATGAAAAAGTAGTACTAACTGAAGTAATGGGGAAATTCTAATTTAGTGATAGGATCTGTGTGAAAGCTGAATTTGGGTTCTTGATCTTTTGCACTTTCTTTGGCTTCCATGAATGAGGCAGGAAGAGTGTCCTTCCCAGGGCAAATTCCCTTAATATAAACTTCTAGTCTCCAGAATTATAGATTGATAAAGTTTTGGTGAACTCAAAGGTATCTTTGGAGATTCTTTGTCTTAATGTCACTTTAGAGTTTTTTCTTTTTAAATTTTTACTTATTTTTACTCTTTGTTATAAACCCTACAAGCTTTTGTTTTTCTGTTTTTATGGCTTTCCTGAGTGTACTAACAAGTGGGTACCTACATCTATAGCTCATCTATATCTGATTCTAGCGCCTTTTCTTGGGCTTTTTTCCTCTTGTTTGATTTGTCCTGATGTGTTGTTTTCTTTTTCTTATTATTATCTTTTATATTTTCTAATTACTACATTTAATTTTTTATTGTTTCTTATGAGTCTGTTGGTTTTCTAATGGGAGACAAAAATGGGTGGATCTGGATGGGAAGGAGAAGAAAGTGTAATCACATTATATGAGAAAAATCTATTTTCAATAAAAGACAAAAATAGATCTTGCAAGCTAATAATAGGAAAAGGAAGCTTATTTGGAGGTTATGGAACCACAGTATTTTTTCCTGATAGGACAGGACTTTGGTAGGCAAAGAAAACAGAACTGAATTCTGGGAGGAAGAACGCAGAGTCAGAGAAGCCATGGATCCTCTGCCTGAGATGGATGCCAGTTAGAATCTCTGGTAAGCCACTGCCACATGGCAATACACAGATTAATGGAGATGGGTTAAACTAATATGTAAAGTTAGCCAATAAGAAGTTAGAGTTAATGATCAAGCATTAATACAGTTTCTTTGTAATTATTTCAGATGGAAGCTAGCCAGGTGGCCAGGAAAAACAAGTGGCCCACTCCTTGTAACACATTCTCCCTCTCTTAATGACCATTGACTGCTTGTAGGTTTTTCTCAAGGAGTGAGGTCTTATGAAAAGGTTTCACCCATGTTGACATGTCAACTGGTAGTATCATTATTCAAGTCTTGTTTATGGAACCATATTATTGAGATTTCATTAGTACATATTCTCAGTTATGTCTTGTAGTAAGAGGCTGTTTGTTGGTTTCCGTCCACTCAGCTAGCTTTGACCCAAAATAACCACACAGAAACTATATTAATTAAATGACTGCTTGGCCCTTTAGCTCTAGTTTCTTATTGGCTAACTCTTACATATTAATTTAACCCATTTCTATTAATCTGTGTATCACTATGTGGCTGTGACTTACCAGCCAAAGTTCCCAGCGTCTGTCTCTTGCAGGCTTCATGGCTTCTCTCTGACTCTGCCCTTCTTTCTCCAAGCATTCAGTTCTGTCTTCTCTGCCTACCTAAGTTCTGCCCTGCTATAGGTCCAAAGAAGTTTCTTTATTCATTAATGGTAATCACAACATACAGAGGGAAATCCTACATCAATGTCTAGATGAAATTATCTCACAGCCCAGGTCTCGGAACCCTGACTCTTACAAACTTTTCATCTCCTCTTCTGTGATGTTCTCTGAGACATCTGTGTAGAGATTGTATTGTATGTACCAGCTTCATTGTCCTTAGCTGTATCATAAGTATGTGGTATCTTCAGCAATCCTACTTTCAGTTTCTAGTAGGCAACCAATAACTATCACCTGTACAATTTTGGGGGAAATCTCTTGAACTCCTCTGACCAATAGTTGAAGAATGTTTGTTATGCTTGACACTGGTTTTAGGTAGATAGTCTATGGCTCATTGTGTACATTATCACATCATATGATATAACACAATTAGTATATGTATATGTAGGTATGTATTACACATTTTAAGTTTATAAAATAATGTTTGCCTGTAGCTTTTTCAACCATCATTAGTGTAATTGATCTCTACTTTCACTTTTTTAATGTAGGTGTTGAGATTTGCACTGCAGGTGTGTTACTAAGTGAGACATCATCTTCCCAGTCCGGGAATTTGTTTATAAGGGTTCCTTCCTTCCCTACTGCCAATCCACATGGTTGAATGGTGAGTTTGAGCTGAGGAATCACTTGGTTATGTTACAGAAAGAGCAATGAAAACATATACAATGTAAATAAACACTGTAGTGGAAACAATTCCTGATAACTTTAGGTTCTCTGGAGAAACTTATCCTTTTATTTAATGTGAAAATGAAATTATTTTCTAGAAATGATTTTGAATTCAAACACTAAATATATCATGCTCTTTCAAGTTTTTATGCTAGATAAAATAGTTTTTCAATTTTGTCAGTTTTACCTGTATTTTTTCACTTATCCCTCTCCAGCCAAACTCACAGGGAAACATTGTTGTATGGTTCAGTTTTCTGTACTCAGCTTTGAGTACTTGTGGTTTTGAAGTGTGAAGGGAACTAGGAAGCATTGATTGACAGCTGCTGTTATATTGTCTTCATTCTGCTAATTTTGCGATTCAGCATATTCTCAAGCAATCAGCAGTCTTTTTCCTTAAATGTTTGAATTCTCCTTATTCATCTCTCATAATTTTTAAGAAGCCTAATGTGACTGTGCATGAGCACATACAACCTAGACCTACTTTCTTTACCCTGTTTCGTCTTCTTTTATTTGATATGAGAGCCTTTTTCAGATTAAATTGCTTATTTCACTGACATTTGAATACACATATATAATACTTCCACATTTTATGAAAAGACTCTAATTTTTTTTTTCAGAAAGAACTGGAGACTTTGGTTATTATAACTGTATGGAGGATAGCTCCTTATTTGGGGAAGGAGGAATTAGATGAGGTAGGGATGAGAAGGACAACCCATATCAGAGTTTTTCAGAATGCTTGTATTTGTGCTCTAGGGCTATGGAGTGGTTATCTTCTTAATGATGGAAAACATTGGAGTAGTTCGACATTTTAGCACCAGAGCCACTTTTGGAGTAGTTGGCAGCTGTGATTTTTTAGAAGACTTTTTCAGGTCTGGTCTAGGATGCAATCCATGTGCCACAAATGTTTAGCTATGAGGTCAAAGTGGAATGAGTTACATCAAGAGTCAGGAGTTAAGGAGAAGAAAATACATTGATGAGTGGCCACTATAAAAGGTATTGATTATGTAAGAAGAAACTATAGTTTGGCTAGATTCATCAGTTTTATTTGGTTAACTTCAATAGTATTAGATTATGTTGTTCTGTCTAAGCTATGGAAAATATTTGTTCTCCATTATGGGTGTTTCTCAATGTGAAGAACAGTATTGGAGATTAGCTTTTCTGTGAAAATAGTCACAGCAGAACTTTTGGGATGCAAACCACCCGAGAAGGTATTTAACTATCACATTTCCTTCCATGGAGGAGTTCTGTCCATACATGCTTGCCCAAATTAGTTCCCACAGAGTTTACGGGATTTAAGAAGGAGTATTGGAGGAACAGGAGAGAGAAAAGTGACTTCATTTCTGGTAGAGATGTTTCTTACTATTCTTCCTCCTAGAATATGTATTGTATTTTCATCAAACATCTTATAGTGATAGAGAAAACTAACTTGAAATGCCAAGCTTTGTTGATATCCATGGGAGGCATGCCCCTTTCTAAACAGGCCAAGGATGACTGGATGGGGAAACAGAGGGGTTGTTGGGGAAAGGTTATGGGAGGAGAAAATGTGTTTATGGTGTCAAATAAATAAATATATTTAATTAATAAAATTTGAAAAAAATATTTTAAAAAAGAACTATGACTTTAAAAAATCTTTCAAACAATTCTCTGGAAGCTTTAAATTGGTTCTGATGTTTAGATAACTGATTCAATTTGTTTTAAAATTTAGATTTAAAACAAATTAAATCTTTACATTTTGTTAGTAAAAAGTGGGAAAGAAAAAATGTAGATATTTTAAAAATTCCCAAAGCAAATAGTGATATGTGATGTCTCTCTGTATGTTGTGAATATGTTTTATTACCATTGGTTAATAAAGAAGCTAATTTGTCCTATGGCAGGGCAGAATATAGCTAAGTGAGAAATTCAAACAGATACAGGGAAAAACAAGGTAGAGTCAGGGAGATGCCAGCAATTGCTGAATAAGCAAGATGTGAGGTAACAAGCCATGAGCCTTGTGGTCAATTATAGAGTAATAGAAAAGGCTTAAGATATAAAAGCTAGTTAGTAATAAGCCTGAGCCATTGGCCAGTTTGTAATTAATATTAAGCTTCAGACTGAATATTCAGGAACTGAGAATGGGAGAGAAATCTTTTTTTTTGTTTTTTTTTTTTGTTTTGTTTTGTTTTGTTTTTCTCATTTTTTTAATTCTTTTTTAATTAAAATTTCCACCTGCTCCCCATTTCCCATTTCCTTCCCCCTCCTCCCACATATTGCCCCCTCCCCCCGCTCCCCTCCCCCTATCCCCACTCCTCTTCTCCTCCCCCCACACCATTCCCCCTCCCTCTCGATACTGAAGAGCAGTCCAAATTCCCTGCCCTACAGGAAGACCAAGGTCCTCCCACTTCTATCTAGGTCCAGGAAGGTGAGCATCCAAACAGGCTAAGCTCCCACAAAGCCAGTTCATGTATTAGGATCGAAACCTAGTGCCATTGTCCTTGGCTTCTCATCAGCCTTCATTGTCCGCCATGTTCAGAGAGTCCAGTTTCAACCCATGCTTATTCAGTCCCAGTCCAGCTGGCCTTGGAGAGCTCCCAATAGATCAGTTCCACTGTCACAGTGGGTGGGTGCACGCCTCGTGGTCCTGATTTCCTTGCTCGTGTTCTCCCTCCTTCTGCTCCTCATTTGGACCTTAAGAACTCAGACCGTTGCTCCAAATTGGGTCTCTGTCTCTCTCTCGATCCATCGCCAGATGAAAGTTGGGAGAGAAATCTTAAGTTACAAAATAAAATTTGCATTTCCACTTCTATCCCAATTAGTTAAAAGATCATTCCTGAATCTTTTCTGCTTTTGTCCTAATGGAAAAGGCATCTGAAACTCACGAAGTCACCTCCTCATCACACCCACCACCTATGGATGCATTATCTGAATTTTAGACTAGCAAATAAATGACTTTTTGTTTCCCTCTCTTGCTCTTCTGGAAAGCATGTTGTCTTGATCTAGTATGGCTGGTGTGATTAAAACATTATAGACTGGATGGCTTAAACCAAAGCTTCATAAAATTTTACAGCTCATAACCCCCTTTTGCACAAGGAATTTTTAAGTGACTAGAGTATATAAGCATGTATAATAGGTATATAAACTACATGTTTACTAATACCTCATAAAGAAAAAGTCAATTACTTGGCATGTGTTTATAATTTCATCACTTAATAAAAATGAAAGCAGATTTTCATCCTAATGGTGTGGTTGTACTTATTTTTGCCTACTTATATTTTGGCTGAACATTTCATACTAGAGGATGTGGAACACCTTCAACTCTTTTCAGAATTGATTGCTGTTTGATTTTTATTATAATTGTCAATGTTGAAAATGCCACTTTACAAAAATATGTATTACAAAATGTCAGAATAATGTTTTGGGCCCTTTCAGAAATTGTTAGAAATTTGGTCCTAATTCTAACCAAAATTCATTTAATGAGTGTTTTAATGACATATCAAGTCATTAAATCAAAGAGCAATTTTAAAAATCAAACATAACGTTCTAGCTCCATGTCATTGAAAGCTGTACTAATTTGAAACTTACATGATAAGAATGATTATAGGAAAATATTAAAAACCTGTGTTTTCCATAATTAAACTGATTTTTCTGTGAGAACATAAAACTTTGTATGCATAGTAAAAACATTGCAATTCATAATGTATAACAGTCTCAAAGCTGAGCAAAAACATTTTAGGCAACATTCACTGATGTTGTAGAGCATGCCAGAAAGCACAATGCCCAGTGGTCATGTTGTATTTTCAGAAACTTGGTTGTGGTGAAGTCATGCAATACAGCACAGGTAAATACGGCTGCAAACATATTTGTTCATTATATGTTTTTATTAACTCAGGTATGCAATGTTACTTGGGGTCATGACCCACAGTTTAACAAGTAATGACTTAAGTAGCAGCAATAGTTATGGAAGCTGAAAATGCAAGATAAAGTCCAGCAGGATCTACTCTACTGAAGGTCTTGCTTCTTGTTTCTCAATATGATTTGCCTTGCAGATGGGTTAAGGAGAGGAGAGTAAGCTTTTGTACTGTCTGCGTGAAGATTCGGGCCATATACTTATAACTCATTTAACTTTAACTGTATTCTTATCCCAAATATAGCCAACACTGACTTCAGTAGAACTTGAGCATGTGCAAACTTATACACATGAAAATTTTAAGAAGTAATCTGTCTTCATGCCTTACTTTTATGTAGTTTAAAAATCTTAATTTCTGACGCATTTGTACAATATCCCTTTGTTTTGAAATTCAGATATATATTTCACACTTTCTCTTCACTCACCATACCAATATTTCTCTACCTTTTTTGACATTAGACTGAAGGTGTCCTTTATGCTAGAAAGAAAGTAATATCTGTTGAGTGATGATTTTAATTAATGTTTACTGCAAAATGTCAGTAAAGATCCAGTGGAATAATGTGGAAGTTTTTTTATAAATCGTAAAGCTTTATATCAGTAGAAAACAGGAATCTGTGTTATTTACTAAAAGCTGATTGACAATTTTGAGCACATAAGGTCATAGATGACTGACACCTATATATGAATTAAATAAAAATATCAAGTACTTATGTGTCAAATATTATTTTATGGACTAAATATGCATCAAGGAAAGTGATTTACCATCAAAGAACTTAGGCAGCATGGACTTCACACTGAATGTAAGGGGTTGAAATTATTTTGTTGATCCACAGGCAATCTCAGAAAAAGACTAAACCAGTTCATGTAGGTGAAAGCTTCTAGTGGTAGGACTGTACTCTGTCCTCATGTTTTCAGAACAGATACTTTTCTGGAGAACAAACTAACATCAAACATTTTATTGTCATCCTCTTCATTTACTTGACTTCGTTTCTGGGAGTCAATGAAAGCCCATTTTGAGTTTAAACACCAGCTTTTCCACCATATCTTATTAGAGTTTTATTCTGCTTGGTATTAGAAATTTTTACTGACTTGGGCATTTGATTTTGCAAATATGTCTCATTACAGTTATGTGAGGATCTCTCTTTGATCCAACCTTTTTTAGTCTCTGTTATATCCACATTTTTGATGGCAGTTTTGAAAGTGGTCTCAACTCTCTTGATGTTGGCATGCTTGGGGGAAAATGCAAGCAATGATAATTCTTACTTCCCAGGATTGTTATGAGTATTAAATGCCCCACCAATGCTGTTGTTGATAATGGAGTCCCAGTCCTCAATCATAATTAAGTGATTAGAAAACACCAGTCTCAAAGCCAGTTATCTAAATGCAGAGAAATTGCAGGAGGATATTTCACAAGAGAGTTGGGACAAATTTAGTTCTCAAAATAAGAAGCTAATGAATGAAGTCTCACTATACTGATTACCCCACCTTCCTTCTGTGTGGACATGCACTGAGCAAAATATTAGAATTTTTATCATAGATCAAGTCACATGCACATTCAATTTTTCTACTTAGCATTTATTGGATTTTAACAAGTCATCAACATCATATATTAGTAGTCAGATAATGTAGCTTTTGTTTATTGAAAGAGAGGGAGGAATTAATGTTCATCAGCTGGAATTTATTTGTCTTTATTGTTTGTTTGGTGGGTGGGTGAGTTTTGGTTCAGATTTTGGCTTTTTCATTCTACCTCCTGTTTCTAAAAATGAGATTTTAATTGGGGACCACATCCTTAACAGCTTCTTTCTTTCATTCTTTTTCTCTTTTTCTTCTTTTCTTTTTTCTTCCTTACTTTCTTTCCTCTTTTTTTTATTGTGAAGAACATTGATTTTTTGTCGCTGTTTTTGAAAATAGATTTTGTCATATAATCTATCCTAGCTATAGTTTCTTTTCCCTTCTCTTCTCAGTTTCTCTCCACTTTCTTTTCCTTCTACTCCAGATTCACTTCCTTTCTGTCTCTCATTAAAAAAGAACAGGATTCTAAGAGATAACAACCAAATATGACAAAATATAATAAGATAAAGGAAAACTTTCATATTGAACTTGGATACAGCAATCCAACAAGAGGAAAAGAATCCTAAGAGCAGACACAAGAGTCAATTACCCACTCAATCCCATAGTCAGGAATCGCTTATAAATACTATATTAATAGTTACAATATATATGCAGAGGACCTGGTATTGACCCATGTAAGTCCTGTGCTTGCTGCTTCAGTCTCTGTGAGCTCATATTTGCCTTGTTTAGTTGCTTCAGCAAAGAATCATGAAGACAGTCTTTTAAAAAACCTGTAATTCACCAAGTTAGAAAGTCTAAAAGAAATGATAATTTTCATCTCTCCTGCAGGCTCAGTGGAACTCTAAAATACAGGCTGCAAATTCATAGACAGGACCAAGAGGTGAGTGACTAGCCACTTGGTAGAACACCCCACTCTTTAGGCCTTCCATTCTAGGGCAAAACCCAGGGTCCCTCCCCACCTGCATCAGTTTCTCTAGCCAGTCAGCAGAAAGCAGGTAGGCTGCTCCAATGTCCCAGCACCATCCACTGGACCTTGCAAGCTACGAGTCCCACTGTGTCTCCAAATTCCACTATCCCCCACCCCTGCAACCTCAGTGGAACTCTGAAGCACAAGCTGCGATTACACAGAGAGGACCAAGAGAGCAATTCAAGAGAGCAGGCCAAGAGAGACATCAGTGGATCCCTGGGATGCAGACAGCAAGAATAAACCAAGAAGAGTTCCCAAAGACACAGATAGCCACTGCAAGGGTTGGACCAAGAGGCAAAGACACTGTAGCACCAAGTGAAGGAAGAGATGGGTAGGTGCCAATGCAACAATTTATTTAACAACTTAAATAGCGACATGGTAACCCAAAACCCAGTTGTTATATAACAGGAAGATTTGATCATGCTAACCCAGAAGAAACAGAAGAAAATGATTTTAAATGTAACTTTATGAGGATTATGGAGACCTTTAAAAAGGAAATGAAAAATTCCCTTAAAGAAATGGAGGAAAAGACAAACAAAAATTGGAAGAAATCAATAAATCTCTCAATGAAACTCAAAAAAAAAAAAAGAAAAGAAAAAAATGAAACAGGTGAAGCAAACTGTTCAAACAGTATAAGACTTGAAGACTGAGATAGAGGTAATAAGAAAACTCAAACCATGGGAATTCTGGATATGGAAATCTGGGAAAATGAACTACAAAGGCAAGCATAAGAGATGGAAGAGAGAATCTCAGGTGTTGAAGATACTATGGAGGAAATAGATTGATTGGTCAAAGAAAATGATAAGTCCAACAAATTCTTAACACAAAACATTCAGAAAATCTGGGACACCAGGAAAAGACCAAACCTTAGGATAATAGACATAGAAGAAGGAGAAGAAATCAAGCTCAAAGGCACAGAAAATATAATATAGTCAACAAAATCACAGAAGAAAACTTTCCCAATCTAAAAGAAAGATATCCCTATGAAGGTAAAAGAAGCTTACAGAACACCAAATAGACTGGACCAAAAATGAATTCCCCTCACCACATAATAATCAAAACACAAAACATACAGAATAAAGAAAGAATGTTAAGAGCTGCAAAGGAAAAAGGTCAAGTAACATATAAAGGTAAACCTATTAGAATTACACCAGACTTCTCAATGGAAACCATGAAAGCCAGAAGGTCCTAGACAGATATGCTGCAGACACTAAGAGACTAGGGATGAAAGCCCAGAATATAATACCCAGCAAAGATTTTTTAATCACCATAGAAGAAGAAAACAAGATATCCTATCACAAAACCAGATTTAAAGTATACCTATCCACAAATTGAGCCCTACAAAAAGTACTAGAAGGAAAACTCCAACCCAAGAAAGCTAACTGCATCCATATAAACACAGACAACAGATAACCTCACACCAACAAACCCCAAAGAAGGGAAACACACAAACACTACCACAGAAAATAACATGAATTAACAATCACTGGTCATTAATATATCAGTATCAGTGGACCTAATTCACCTATAAAAAGACAGGTTAAGAGAATAGATAAAAAGCAGGATTCATCCTTTTGCTCTATACAAGAAACACACCTCAACCTCAAAAATAGACATTACCTCAGAGTAAAAGGTTGGGAAAATATTTTCCTATCAAATGGACCTAAGAAACAAGCAGGTGGAGCTATCTTAATATCTAAAATCTAGACTTCAAACTAAAATAAAGAGATGGAGAAGGACACTTTATACCCATAACAGGAACAATCCTTCAAGATGAAGTCTCAATCTTGAACATCTATTCCCCAAATACAAGAGCACCCACATATGTAAAAAAAAAAAAAAAAAAAAGAAAGAAAAAAAAAACACTACTAAAGTGTAAATTTCACATCAAATTCCACACACTAATAGTAGGTGATTTCAACACCCAACTCTCTACAATGGACAGGTCAACCAGACAGAAATTTAACAAAGAAATAAGAGGACTAATAGATGTCTCTACTCAAACGGACTTTGCAGATATCTATAAAACATTTCATCCAAACACAAAAGAATATACCTTCTTCTCAGAACCTCATGGAACCAACTCTAAATTTGACCACATACTTGGTAACAAAGCAAACTTCAACAGATACAAAAAAAAAAAAAAAAAAGAATAGCCCCCTGTATCTATCTTATTGGATTACCATGGTTTAAAGTCCGAATTTAACAACAACAATAATTACAGAAAGCTTACAAACACATGGAAATTGAACAGTGCTCCATTGAACCATCCTGGGTCAAGGAAGAAATAAAGAAAGTAACTAAAGACTTCCGAGAATTCAATGAAAATGAGGGTACAAAATACACAAGCCTATGAGACAGTATGAAAGCAGTGCTAAGAGTAAATTTCTTACATAGCACAAAGTGCCTACATAAAGAAAGTGGAGAAATCTCACTAGAGATTTAAGAGCACACCTGAAAGCTCTAGAACAAAAGGAAGCGGACTCACCCAGGAGGAGTAGAAGATAGGAAATCAATAAAATAGAAAGAAAGAAAACAATACAAAGAATCAATGAAACAAAGAGATGGTTCTTTCAGAAAATCAACAGGATAGACAAACATTTATCCAAACTAATCAAAAGGTAAAGAGAGAACAATTAAGAAAATCAGAAATGAAAAGGGGGACATAACAACAGTCACTGAGGAAATCAAGAGAATCATTAGGTCATATACAACAAAAACCTGTCTTCCACAAAAGTTAAAAGAAATAGACAATTTCATGGATAGGTCCCACACACTGAAATTAAATCAAGAACAGGTGAACAATTTCAATAGACCTATAACCTGCAAGGAAATAGGAGCAGTCATCAAAAGCCTCTCAACCAAAAAACAAAAAACAAACAAAAAAACAACAACAAACAACAACAACAAAAACAGGGCCAAATGGTTTTGTTGCAGAATTCTATGAGAATTTTAAAAAAGAACTAATACCAATACTCCTCAAAGTGTGCCACATAATAGAAACAGAGGAAACATTGCCAAACTCTTTTTAAGAGGCTGCTGTTACCCTGATACCAAAACCACACAAAGATTCAACCAAGAAAGAGAATTACAGAGTGAGATTGCTCACTCAAGAATATGGATGCAAAAATACTTAATAAAGTACTAGAAAACTGAACCCAAAAATACATTAAAAAAAATCATCCACAATGATCAAGTCAGCTTCATTCCAGAGATGCAGGGATGGTTTGACATGTGAAAATCTATCAATGTAATCCACCGTATAAATAAACTGAAAGAGAAAAAAACATCTCACTAGATGCTAAAAAAGCGTTTGACAAAATCCAACACCGAAGAAGGACACTAAAATAGAAATCCCACACTATGCTCATGGGTCAGTGGCATAAACATACTAAAATGGCCATATTACCAAAAGCAATCTATAAATTTAATACAACCCTCATCAAAATTCCAACACAATTCTTTACAGATCTTGAAAAACAGCAAAAAACCTTTATAGGAAAAACAAACAAATAAACAAAAACATAATAACTAAAACAATTATGAAAAATAAAAGAACTGCTAGAGGTATCACTATCCCTGATTTCAAATTACACTGCAGAGCTATAATAATAAAATCACATGGTATTGGCATAAAAACAGGCACGTTGATCAATGGAATTGAATTGATGACCCATACATAAATCCAAACATTTATGGACTCCTGAAATTTGATATAGAAGGCAGAAATTCATACTGGAAAAAAAGGACAGAATCTTCAGCAAATGGTGCTGGTTACATTGGATGTTTGCATGTAGAAGAGTGAACAAGATCAGTATTTACCACACTGAACAAAATTCAAGTCCAGGAGATCAGAGACTCCAACTTTAGTCAGGTGTTAGTGGCACACACATTTAATCCCAGCAGTAGGGAAGCAGAGGCAGGTGAAGTCTGTGAGTTCAAGGCCAACCTGGTCTACTCTAAGGCATGAGTTCTAAGACAGCCAAAGCTACACACAGATAAACCCTGTCTTGACCAACACACACACACACACATGACTCCAATATTTTGGTTTTTTATTTGTTTTTGGAGACAGAGTTTCTCTGTGTAGTCCTGGTCATCTTGGAACTCGGTTTATCAGGCTGGCCTTGAACTCAGAGACCTACCTGCCTCTTCCTCCCAAGTGCTGGGATTAAAGGTTTGTGCTTCCATTGCCAGGCAGATACCAATCTTTATCCAAAAGGAGGTTTGAGAATCACTGCCACTTTTTCTGTAGAAAAAGTAGTTAAATATTGAATTTAAGTATTATAGTTTCCAATCACCTAGGGACAATTTCAGTACTAAGGGTAATAATATGTATATTTAGGAGGAAATTTTTTGAATACCTACTAAACATTTGGTTTTCCCATTTTGCTGTAAATGTATTGTTGTTTTTAAGTGATTAATTATTAGCAACAA
The DNA here is from genome assembly GCF_950005125.1 of Chionomys nivalis. Lineage (NCBI taxonomy): Eukaryota > Metazoa > Chordata > Mammalia > Rodentia > Cricetidae > Chionomys > Chionomys nivalis. The sequence continues at coordinate 1,018,285 of NC_080101.1, forward strand.
AGTATTATTTATGAGAAAATGTCTTTTTACTTTCTTTTATTCAATTGTATTATAAGCAGCTTAAATGTTTTCTTATATTAATGTTCAGTTGAAAGTAACCTTGTAAGATTTGACTTGAGAAATATTTTCATGGTCCCTTGAAGAATAAAACATACCAAAGCAACACATCATGCTGCCAGCTTCCAAATGTTCAAGTTTATCTCAGAATGTGAAATGCATTTAATCCATCTAAAGTTGTTAAAAAGTTTATGTTTAAAGTCCCCTGTGAGATTCAAGGCAAGCTCTTAGCTGTGAGATTTGCAAAATAAAAATGTAAATTCAAACTTCCAACATACAATGGTGGGATAATGTCTAATTTCCTATGTAAAAGTGGGGGGCAAGGAATTGAGCCAAAGCAATATAAGAAACAGCTAATAAATTCTGTTGCTTCACATCCCTCATTCAAGCTACAAATAATTTGGGCAGTACTGCCTCTTAAACCCTTCTGGTTGAAGCAGTTGTGGTCTCTCTACTGTTGCCCAAAGCATTCTTTGGTAGACGTTTTATGTTACTGAAATTTCTAATGGGGGGGGGTCTCCACCACGTCCTTATGCCCACCCTCACAACTTGACATACATTGCCTTCTTAAGAGTTTCTCATAGTTAAAGATACGTTCCATAACTTTTGTTAACAACTGAATACAGCAGAGCAGATAATTATTTAGATCAACTTGACTAATTAGAAAAAAAAAAACACCCCAAGCAAATGTCAACTACTTTTTCACAAATAGTCCAATATATTTAAGATTAATTAATTTTTATTTAATCAAGAATTATATGCACACAGTTGTGTTGGCATTACATTTATGTCTCATCATGTCTTCGGTTGTTCATTATTTTTAAACTCTGCCTCCGTGAAAGTCTAAGAAAACAAAATAATGTTCTTTGCTATAGTCTGACAAATGAGCTTCAGTCTAATTTGCAATAGAGACCTTTTTCCCATTTTGTAGGTCATAAACCCAGTGTTTATTAGTCTCATTCTTGTCAAGATTCTGGTCTCTTTAGCAGAATCTTCCAGAAAACTCTGCTTGTAGTAGTCTAAATATTTTCTAGCCTGCTTCTCCAAACCATTGTAGGAGGTAGGGAGTAGACCCCAGAATCTTGTCAATGGTAGTCATAGCAAAACCCCATTCTTGGCACCAATTTTCTGCCTTAGGTAGGATTTTATTGTTGTCATCAGGAAACATTTTACTGTTGTGAGTTAATGTCTGACAAATTACTTAACGGCACTATATCCCATTAGAGATGGTTGTGAGACACCATATTGTTGCTAGGAATTGAACTCAGGACCTCTGGAAGAGAAGACAGTGCTTTCAACCTCTGAAGCATATCTCCAGCCCAAGTAGAAAGTTTGTAATCTAGGTTCACAATTTCATAGACTGTAATCCAACGTGAGTTAGTTTATAAGTTAGTCCTGAAATGATGTAAAGAAATTATATAATTTGCCCTTCTAAGGTGTGTGCCTTACTGCCTTCAACAGCCCCAATCCCATAGTTTTCATCACTTTCCAATAATGCTGTCAAATTATTAGTCCACCAATGGGTTATGCCATTGTTTAGGTTATAAATCTCAAGATTCAATAACCTTCCATCATTTGGGGTACTCACTGCCAAGGAGCCAAGTCTTCAGCACATGGTATTTTCATGAACATTTATTGCAAAAATCATAACACTATTTTCTGACATTTTCAGCTCATTCTGAATTTTGCTTTTATTGCAATGAGTATAATTCAAGCAGCTCACTAAAGAGGTAAATGCTTTTAGTAAAGAGAAAATGTATAAAATGGCTTCTCTTTGATGAGCAAATTCAAAGACTGAAGTTTATTGGTAGCTTTTTGCTTTTTAAGTTTTCATGAATAGACAGATATAGCTGGGATGCAGCAGTAAATACAGACAAATTTGACAATTTCCAGGAGACTGAAGAATGACTTTGATGCTTTTGAAAATATGGCTAAGAAGAGCAGACGTCTCAACTAGGGTCATCATCAGTCAACCGCTCAGCTTGACAGTCCTTTTTAACGTTTGTCACGATGTTATTGAAGTATTTTTTTTCCTTTCAAGAACTTTTGTGGTATTTTCCCTAGAGTCCCTGCTTTTAGAATTTAAAAATATGCATGGCATTCTAAATTTGTCACTCTAAATATGTTGTAGACTTGATTTTAGGCCAATAACTATAATATAATATGAAATAAGTATAACTTTGAGAATATGTATAAGGTATTTAAATGATTCATACAGTTTTAATGCATTCTGAAATAGGGTCTCTTGTCCGAGTCCACTTATCACCTCCTTACTATGTGACTATCAAAATAATTATGTTCATCTTCATCATCAAGAAATGTTAATACCTACAGGTTCTCATCCTCTGGAAACAAAAGAAGAACATCTATTCCAAAGCAACAAATCCTGAGACCCAAAATCTGAAGCTTAGATACCCTTAAAATATATATGTTGGTTTAGCTTAGCAGTTGATACAATGAAATGTCTGCCTGTACTTAGCTCCTTCACAGTCAAAAAATTCAAAGAAAGCACAATAATATACATAATCCAGACTCTCTGTTTATTTTCCCTCTTTGTGGCTTATTTTTCTTTACTCCTTTTAATTTATGACTGTCCATACTCTGTTTCATTAAAGATTTTGTTTTATTTTTTAAAGAGTGGTTTACTTTTTTTTATAACTCTCTATAATCTTTTTCTTCTCTCTCCCAAGCCTATGTACATTGATCCAACACTGCAACCTATTTAGAGGTCTATATCTGTCTGAATTTGTCTTTATTGCATATCTGTAATTATTTTCTGACCAGAAGTGCCCCCTGCCTTTTTTAATGCTAAGTGGGTATGTCTAGGTCAACACATCCCTGCCTGCTTGCTCTGCCCAGTCCAACATGGCAGAGGCCTGTTTGCTGCCTCTAAGAACCATATATATTGCGCCATTTTAGGCATACAGCTGGTCTATGTTGCCATTAAGCAAGTTGTTGCACTCTGCTCACAGACCCCCATTTAAATTTAAATAGCGGAACCTCCTGAAAGAGTCAGAGCCATTCACACTGGCAAACCAGGAAGCCTTGTTTAAGGAGCCCTGCAGTTTTGCTGCTACTGCGGAGTCAGGAAGCCTTCTCTTAAAAGAATCATGCCTCTGCTTGCTTCTAGCAAACAGAGTCCACCCAAGAAAATGCTGCTACCAAAAAGCCATGCTTTCCTCTGTCCTTTTGTGTCTAAAATTCCTTTTTAAGGTTTCTCAGGTTTTATGTGGATATAGTCGACCAATTTGTAGTCTCTGTGAAATCTGTGTAAAGTAAAATCTCCATCACATATATTTTCTAATTGTTTTGTTTCTCTTGATTAAGTGTATCTAATGCCACTGATAGGAGGAGCAGGAAAACAACTAGCAATTTTGTCTAGGATAGTACACAGTTTTGAAGAACAATTTTATATTCTATAGAAAATAGATGAAGAATCAGAATAGATATGATCCAACCTGAGTTTTAGTCAGATTTTTCCAGAGAGCTGCATCTCTCTTAATGTTTGTGTAATGAAGTCACTTCATTGTTTCAGCTAAGGCATTTTCCCATTACTTGTATAAATATCAGAAATTATGTAATACAATAGTGATTAATAAAAAATTTCTAAGGGATTATCAACTATGTGTTACATATAAACATATGTGCATACATTGTGTTCAAATTCATTAAATATAGTTGGTATGAAATAGTTTTAAAGAGACAATGCCATCAGAAGGGAAAGAAGGAAGGAATGAGGTAGGGAAGAAAGAGAGAAAGAAAAGAAACAAAAAAAGGGAAGAAAGAAAGAAAATGCTAACAGAAAATTGTGACCACTAGCATGCTTTATTATGAGCAATAAAATGTGACCGGTAGCTCTCTGGAGGAGAAGCGCACAACAGTGGATATTTACCTAAAGAACATTTTTTACTAAAATAGCATAATAATTTATAACATTACAGACCGCTCAGTAGTTGCTATAGGATACCTTAAACAGACAGTATACTATGTGGCACAAATTATAGTGATTTGTGGAAGTGTACTGTGGAAGACTAGAGCACTAAAGAAAGAAGAATAATGTTCTTCCTTAAATCTTGGGGAAAAACAGAGCTCAGCACATATCTCTAAGCAACTTCAAATAGTATAATGCAACAAAGTTGCAGTCTTCAAAATGTCAAATATAAATGACAATGGTATTATGCTAGGAAAAAAATAAGAGGGACAGTGACCGGTACTTTCTTAAAAAGTTGTTTATGGTTTTGCAGTATATGGTACAAAAACCCACAAGTCAGTCACCTGCATGGAGAATAAGAGTTGATACAGTGCTGAACTCTAAATAGTGTATGTATTATCACAGCCTCTCCCCACAGTCTGAGATATCACAAGAGGGAGTAGAAAGGTCCAAGATGCAGAAGGAGTATACGTCTGTAGCTCACTATTTGCTGAGCAAGATCTCACAAGGAAGGAATTACACATAATCAGACTTGCACAGGGTCAAGCCAGCCACAGTCCCAGGATAGATGGTAGATGGACTTATCTGAAAAACTATGTGAGGAGCTATTGCCAGCTGTGGTTGCTGGAGGAATCAGTTCCTTCAGGCATGCAGTCCTTGAGAGGTTGCCTCTGCTCCAGTAGATGGCCCCCTACCCATTCTCATACAGGTAGCAAAGTAGACTTGGTTAAAATAAGAGAGCTTGTGAAGTTAGGAGGACATATTGCAAGTAGGAGAGGGAATAGTTGGAGGGATGGAATGGGAATTGGTTCATCCAAATAAATTTTATTCATCTATGAATATTAAATAAAATATTAAGAGATGATAATAAAGAAAAACTCTCTTAAGTTACAACCTTGGAAGTACTGCAAGAGATCTGGTGAAAATCATATTCACTCATGAAATATGTGTGAAAAGAGACAACAGCTAGGAAACATGGTTTTTGATTGGGGTTCTGTTATGATTTGAATCAAAAATAATATCTTCTAGATGCTCCCGTGTTAAATAAAGAATTAATTGTTAGTGTTTGGATCAAGAGTGCCTCAATTTTATCACTAGATTAATCCTCTGATAAAGATTAGGTGAACTAATTGGAGATGGGACCTCTTAGAGGAAGTAGGGACATGCCTTTATAGGTATATGTTGTTCAAGGACCCTCCCTCTCTGCCTCTCTCTGCTTCCTAGATGTCATACAGTGAACAGCTTTCTTGCATTTTTGTCAAGATGTTACTGCCTTACTACAAGATAAAAGAACTAGCCATTCCTACCTGGATAACTCTTCCAAGGTACCTCTGCAGGTAGTTGTGAATATGACCAATTGAATCTTCGGGAACATCTTAGTCGTAGTAAAGAAAATGTAAGAGGACATGAGAAAAAAGATAATGGACTTTTTTTCCTCTAATGTCAAGAGACATATCTCATGTTTTTTATTTTACTTTTAAATTTACTTTGTGATTTTAAATTGAAATGATTTTGAGCACCTGCAAAGCAATTTTTTTTTTTAATAAAGGGTTCTTAAGAAAGAAAACAGATCGAGAATCTGAAGATTCAGTGAGAACCAGTATTTGCAGCATGGTGGAATAACCAGGTAATGTTTTACTATATGAACAGTTGCTTGCTTAAGTAGGGATTTCCTTCCAGCTGGGGATGTTACCATTGAAAACACATCTAAGAAAAGGGTTGTCTAACATTCTTTTCTTTGTATGAATCAATGCTGAACCAACAGGCTGTGGAGTGAGCCTGGGTTTCAATAAGGAGCCGTGGAAAATTTAGAATTTTATTCAATGTAATCCAGACGTTATTTAATTGACAAAATAGGGACAGTATCAATTTCTACTGCAGACTCTTTAATTGATCAAATTAGATAGCAGATGATGCTTAGAAATCACTTGTCTTGGCACGTGGAATGCAGCCCACAGATGTTGTTGGTCACTCTATTATTATTTCCCTGAGAACAAACATTCCTACAAAAATGCTTTAGTCTTCTCTTGCAATGTTAGCAAGGCCAATTTTGATCAAATAAATTGAAAGAGGTGGGTTGTAAATAGAGTACAAATGGGTTTATGACTTTCATAGTAAATTTTGAATAGACTTTAGTTTAGGACACTGGCATCTAGTGAAACATGATTTAACGTGAAATTCCCTTTAAAAGCCTACATAATTTAAACATTTAGAGTCTTTATTTTGTTTAGCACAGAGCCAACTTCAATAAGGAGCCTCCATCTGCCTGTGAGTACTTACAAAGGAAAAGAATTTAAAAGTCAGTTAGAGAAGATACTTTAAAAGTTTTGTGATATAATGTAGTAACTGCTTCAGTTAGTTTTATCGGAAAGCTGGCATGGAGCTGCCGTCCTAGCAAAACTGAGCAGACTTTCTGAGCTTAGTAGCTTTTCACAACACTCATTTCATTATTCTCCTGAGCAGCTGTTGTCATGTGGGGTATGTTTTTTTTTTTCCTTTACAATCATCTGTCATTGGTAACAGTTGGGTTATTTAGAACAGTCATTTCCCATCATTAAAACACTTTGCTTTTCCCACTCAATAGTTACGTTTCTTATAAAAAGCTGGTGCAAGTATTGTTTTGATGTTGTTGGTCAAGGCTGCTAAGAATCATTAAAAATGTAGATTTTAAGAGAGCAGCTGTTGAGATGGAGAGATGGCTCAGTGTTCGAGAATGCACAGAAGTCTCAGTGGCTGAGTATACACTGCTCTTCCTGAGGACCCAGATTGGATCTAAGCACTGACATTAGATGGCCCACAGCTGTTCATAACTCTAGTTTTAGGGGATCGAACACCCTCTTCTGGCGTATGAGATCACTTCACCTTATGTGCACATTCCTACACACAGACACATATACACATAACTAAAGATAATCTTAAAAAATGAAAGAATTGCCTAGTGGTATATCTTTTGAAAATTAATTTTAATTTTATAAAATGATGTATCTGGTTTATCTTCAAGGCGATTTTTATAACAAAATGGGACTCTTATTTATACAAACTAGAGTCCAAAATTTTTATGTACTTTCTGAAGAGGCAGAGATCAGCGAATCTCTGAGTTTGAGGCAAGCCTGGTCTACATAGAGGGTTCCAGGACAGCCAGGGCTACATAGAGAAATGCTGTCTTGAAAACAAACAAACAAACAAGTAAATAAATCAATAAATATTCAGTAAAGGAAGACACCTGGTATTGTTCCTGGCCTTTACACATTTCATGTATAGGTGCATGCATTTGCATATACACATACACCACACACTCACAATACACATAGAATATTAAGTAAATAAGTAAGTAAATAGTTTCAAGAAAGATCTTGTTTAATGTGAAGTTTCTATGATGTTATACATCTTTTAATGTATGTGATTTTATATATAAGAAATAGAGATAAGGTGAAAGTGTGAGACTTTGCTAGAAAGCTCAAGCAAGTAAAGGCTCCAACTGATAAGCCTGATAACGTGGGTTCAATCCTTGGGACCCACAGGAGGAGAGAGACAACTCAAATTCTTTATACATATTACCTAAGATAGATGCCACCGTAATATATGATACACAGAATTTAATTACACTAATTCAATTGTATACCCCACAAGTAACATCTGACCAGCTGTTCTGGAGCTGTCAAGATGCCTTTTCTTCCAGTAGTTTGCCTTACATGACAGCTATCAACGACTCCACCTCCTCCACTTCTCAACATACACCCACATCCAAATTAGCTTTGGTCACTATGATTCAGAGAAAACAACTGAAATCATGCTACATAACAATGCAATTTGGTCGTGTGTATGCAAGGGTGATTATGGGTCTCTGATAATTAGGATACTGGTTTACCCTTTGTTATAGACAGAGAGTGGATTAATTCTTCTTTGTCTATTTCTGGGTCTACAAAATGGATTTGTTTTGTTATGACCAAGTGGGAAAGAAAAGAATTCTAAATCATGAAGACAAACAAAAAAATCCTGACTTAAAACTTATGAGTACTTTAGATTGTGTTCACCCTGTGACTTAAGAGTGTCATTCTTCATTTTCCTTAGCCCTGTAGTTAGTTCACTTCTCTCATTCATCCACTGACCTAGACTAGAGTTCTTACTGATCTAGCCCCCATTCTTACATCAGAACTGTGAACAAGAAGATTCTGTGGGCTTGGCCTATCAGAGAGGCCTGGAAGGTTCAGCTTTATGATGATAAGAAGATAAGGATGGTCCTCTACCAGTCAAGTAGTTGCTGCCCATTTCCCTCTAAGCTACCAAAATGCCGATGAACTCTCTTCCAACGGCTATTTTGGCTCACATGGTAGCCGTTAACAACGTGCCTCCTCCTCCGCTTCGCAACATACCAGGCAAGTGACATGTTTATAAAAGTCCCTTGTTTTTGTTACTGTGTTCAGTGGTGCTTGCTTCATTGTGAGAAATCGGGATTTGAAAGTCAGTAGAAATACAGAGACTTGCTCTGACCATCTAGTAATGGAAGAGCATAGTTTATAGGACTGGTTTATCTATTTGTGGCTATTTCAATAATTTAGGTCTGGAATACTGTGGGGTTTTTTTTTTTTTGTTTTGTTTTTTGTAAAATGAGGGTTTTGGTGAGATTTTACAAATTCAACAGTGTGCCCCTTCTATATAAATATAAAAATACTTTTAAGGAGGAGAGAAAAATGGAATCCATTTGAGATTACAGGAAGCTACAGGCATCTGCTTCTGGAAAACCTTGTGTTCTCTACACTGAGTTCTGCTGTTCTGAGTACATTTTCCCTAGAGAATTCTCATTTTAAGTTTATGAGGTGATAAAGGTAATTTCCATTCTTCTGAGTGAAATATATGTCGATTTTACCTTTTGGTTTATCATGTCATAGGATTTATGAATACAGAATTAAATGTTTTGAAATTTAGGCTTTGAACAGTATTTATTGTATGCAGTCAATGTATGCTCAGCATGTGGTTCTAAGGTAGTATGTCGGGCTATAGCTGTGCAACTCTTGGATCTGTTGGACACCAGAGTACTTAATAGTAACAGACAATAATGTCTGCCTTGAAATTACAAACAACCTTAGATAACATAGGAAATACTTATGACTCAAAGCTCAATAAGGAGTTATTTCTAGTATTTTCTTCTATCTTCCTCTAAGAGTTAACTTCTAGAAAAAGTTTAAAATTTCAGTGTCATCATTTCCAAAGAAAAGATATAAAAACAGAGACTTATAACTTTTGAAGGTGTATCCTATATATATGCACATATATGTGTGTATATATATATATCAACACATGTAGAAATATTAAATATATATTATACAAAATTCTTACAATTAATTATATAAATTAATAAATATATATTTGTAATTTTATATATTTATTCCTAGAGTAAAAGTATTCATAGGTGGATTCAAAATTTTCTGTGTCTATTTAAGTAGAAGTATGTATTCAAGCAATTTTGTCCCTATCAGGTTTTATTTGTGAAAAAATAAATTGCCCTAAGATATTTTTTTATCAGCCCAGAAAGCATGATAGTTGTGAGTTAAAAGATCAAATTAATTTAGAATCAAATGGGATGAGATGTTGCTGCCCTCTGCAGTCTCTGCCAAGGACACTTGACTTCTGTGAAGTGATTAAAAGATGAGAAATTGGCAGTAATTTAGATCTCAGAGCTGAATGGAGCATAATGGAGAGCAGCAGACAGCAGCACTCCTGGATTTCTCGGTAGAGGTCCTTGGTGGATGCTCTGTGCCTGTGACTGCCCTTTTGAAATGTGTCCTGCTTGCTTAATGGCTCGGGCTTTGTGTGAACTCCAGCAAGCCTACAGTTTTCCTTGGCACATTTTTCCTTGTCACAGCTGAAACAATAATCTCGTGAAACCTGAGAGTGGCAATTCTTTATCTGTAGAGTGACTTAACCTGTTTCACGTGGGAGCTGTAAAAGTACAATGTACATAAATTGGGATGCTTGGTTAAATACCTACAACATCTAGTCACCACACACACCTTTCTTTGCTTTGAATTTGGTCAGTAAAATTAGACTTGGGGGTGCATATTTGCTTTCTTATTAAATATGTTCACGTGAATAACATTTACTGAACACTTTCTACAGACAATGCATACTTTCCATGTTATATTGTTTCATTTATTTCTCACAAAAACCTTGTGATGTCTGTAGTAGGCAGAGCAATACCCAGAATGGTATCCACACCCCAAATTCCAGAAACTTTGAATATGCTAAGATGCTACCAAAACAAGGGAGTTGTTATGTCTACAGGTAGATTTAAGGCAGTTAAATCAGTTGCTGCTGATTGGAGAGAACCTCAGACACCACAGTGCATATTGAAATCATCAAGACTTATCAGAGAAAGGAGACGTGAAAAAGACGACTAGCCATTAGCTTTGAAGATGAGGGAAGACATGAGACAGGGAGGCATCTGGACAGTGTCAAGAAGCTAGAAAAGAGTCATGAATTCTCTCCTATGGTCTCAGGAGCACCATCATCCTGCTGATAACTTGATGCTAGCCCAAATAAATCACTTCAGACTTGTGATTTCCGGAATTTCAACACAACACATCTATGTTTCAAAGATGTTTCTGGTAATCGCTTGCAAGGGAAAGGAAAAAGGAATACAAGCTCTCTCTCATAATCAAAGGTAAAGAGGCTTACATATCATACAGTCGGAGTCACAATTGGGAAGGGGTGGGGTCTCCTCAGAATATCCCCCATGTAAATTAAAGAACACTACTCATGAAAACAGCAGCATAGCCTTTAGAGATATCAATTTCAATTTTGTCATTTTGTCTGCTAACCTTCTGATGCAAGGGACTCCACATATCACTGCTCTAGTTGTCGTTGCTTCTGAAATTAGGATTTCCAGACAGTGTACATAGGTCAGGCTCCTGAGTCAGTTTCTGGCTTTCTATAACATCCTGCTTTGAACTCAGGATTCTTTACAGCTTGGTAACCCCAGGAACAGGATTGATTTTTTGTTGTTGTTGTTCAGGAACGGAGAAGTATTTTTTATATTTTACTCTAGATGAGAGTTATTTCAAAGACCTTGCAGTTAGAAGAGCTTAGAGTGGTTTTCCCCCATGAGTGTAATAATGGATGTTGGGAGGACTCTCACTGACCCACTATTATAATTTGATTTCTTCGAACAATGGAAGGAAGGGAAAGAGTGTTAGTGGAATGTAGGAGTCCACCTTCCCCCTTGCCCTTAGGAGTATGATCCAGTGAGGTTTGTTTCATTAATATGATGTTCCTCTATTTTCCTCACTTTTCTTAGGCTTATCTTTCTGAAAAAAATTTAAAAATAGATTGTACACTTCAACTATTAGATAGTCTTGGAGAGATTGATGCGTGACACTGACCTTTGTCAGGTTGCAAAGCACTCAAATTTTGCAAGACATTAGCGGGTGTATGTTACTGGTTCTCACTTCTTAGGATATGAAAGAAAAATAAAAGAGTTCAAGAATGCAGACCCTATAGGGAATTTGGAAGTAAGGTAGAACTCTTAAGTGAATGGTTTTGTCTGTTCCTTTCCATCTTAGAGTGTGCATTTGCTGAAAGCCTGGAAATAGCATGCTGCCATGCTAAGACTTCAAGGGCATTTTCTGCATTTGAGAGTTCTCTAGTAGTTAAATATGAAAGGGGTCTTAAAAACATGTATTTAGAAAAGTGAATGTGGCACCATTTAAATGTCTTAAACTACTCAAACCTCTAGAGGCACTGGTGTGTGGGGGGGAGCAAGTGCAATAGAGGAGAAAATCATAGAAGCTTATTGTAATACCTAAAGAAACAACATCAAAAAGATAATTGAATATAAAAGAAGCCAGAGTAAGAACAGAAGTTTCAAGAAAAATAGAAAAACAAAAGACATTGAATATTTGTGTGTTTCTCTATACTTGTAGAAATAGTAAGTATGGATAATTCCAGGAAAAACTCAGGGAACAAGGCATTGAAAGATTTTAAAAATTATTTTTCAGAGTAAAAGTCACCTTTTGTTGTTAATACCATGGAGAAAAATTGGATGTTTCACTGGAAAACAAAAACAAACAAAAGAAAAACAAAAAAAGGAAGCAGGGCAATGTGGCACAGGCCTCTAATACCAGTGCTGTACCATTAAAGGAAAAAGGCAAAATGATTTGTCTGGACTATACTTCAAGGCCTTGTTAAAAAATATTTTCCTAAAATTACAATTCTCACAACTATCTCAATATATACATACCTTGGTTAGACAAATTTGAGTGGATTTTTTTAATATAAAAATTTAATTATTTTTGAGAATTTCATATTGGAATACTATATTTCTATCATTCCTTGAACTCCTCATATCTTATCCCATTTTCCCAAATTTATAATCTCCTAATGATTATTATTGTTTTACACACATACACACACACACACACACACACACACACACACACACACACACACACACCAAGACCAAAAACAAATAACCAAGAAACCCAGTGAATCCATTTAGTGTTGTTCCTTTGTACTTGTGTTTTAGGGTTGAACACTTGGGTTCGTTACCCTATCACAGTGCTCATCCCCTGTGTTGGACACATGAGCTTATAAACTAGAAAATTTACTATCAAAAAATGAATTAAACTGTAGTTATTAGAGGAGAGTCTACTACCACTAATTTACTAAACTAGCATAATCCCTAATAACAATCTATAAACATGAGTTTATGCCCAGACAAACACAGTTTTCACCACTCATCATAGAAATTTCTGTTTGAAACAAAGACCACTGTGGAAAATAAAAATCAAAATGCAGAGTTTAGAGCCCAGTTCCAACGGACTCATCGGCAAATATTTTTGCACTTTAGGTTCAGGGACATTGTGGAAGGCAGGGCGGAAAGGTTGTAAAAACTTGACAATCCAGGGGTTTGCTGTGAGATTGAGTTGTCTTCATCTCTGGGTGGGACCTTGTGAAATTTCTTCCTCCAGCTTGGCATGTCAATAATGTGTTATGATTATGCAGGTCATTTTTAGGCACCCATATTGCTGAAACTTCTCTGTCATATATAGAAGATGCTCTCTTGCAGCAGACATCTCTGTCCTGTCACTCTTAGAACCTTTAGGTATGCACTTTCTTGATTTTTCACTGAGTCATGGGTTTATGGGCTGTATTGGCAATATATCACATGGTATTGGGTACCCAGTGAGCACTTATTCTCTGCATTTGATAGTTGTGGATCTGTAGCAGTCTCCACCTGCTTCTAAGGCCAAGAAGATTTTATGATGAGTGAAGCCTACTCTTATCTGTTGGTATATAGAAGAGTGAGTGGCTTTTATAAATTAAATTCTATGAATTCAGGTTGAGCCCAGTTATGCCTGAACAGGAAGTGGTGAAGTAAATGAAAATCTTCGCAAATCAAATTTGTTTACTCAGCCTAAGTCTCCCTGAGGAATGCTACTGTTCTGTCCTCAGTCTACCTCATAAATTAGAATTCTATTATCAGTACTATTGTAAGGTCAGCCACTCATCTGGGTAGGCACAACCTCTGATTGTCACTGAACTAACCAGATACTTAAAGGAACCAGATACTTATCTTGTGGAATGATGAAAGAAATTTAGTCACATTAATTTCTAATCTGAAGCTAAGGTTTCTTCTGTTCTCCAAATCATAGGTTACAATTCATTGTCTATAATCTGGTATTTATAGCTTTCATGATGTGGCCAAAAATTTATCATTGTGTCACACAGTTTACATTTTCAATAATATATATAATAAAATGATGATTTCATTATTTATTGTTTATAAAAATAAAATGATTCTGTAGTTAAAATGATGATTGCTATCCCTTGAATCTATCAATACTGATCTTTGGGAATTGATGATGGTGGGTCAAGCATAAGCCTTAATTAGACATTCAAATGCTCAGAAGAGTGGTATATGGGTACAGGAGAATAGAAGCACTCCAGCACACAGACTTCCTTAGACAATGGCTTCTCAAGATGATGAACTTGAACCTATAAGCGAAAATAAACAACAATGTTTGTTGTTGTTGTTGTTTTGTTTGTTTTTGTTTTGGTCAGTGTTTTATCATACCAAGAATGCAAATTTGGGCACATCTATTGAACTAGAGAAGTTGGATATCTGGCATCTCTTGATAGGTATTATCCAAATTTTCCAGATGTTGGTGTTTCCCCAGGGAAATCCACAGGCAGTCTCTTACATACATGGCTTGCCAGCATTGCTGCTCATTCTGTTCCCGCCTCTGCAGTGTTAAATGATTCTTTTACTGCTCAGTGGAATTTTAGATGCATACATTTCATTTTTCTCTTTTGCTTTTGCTACCTATGGCTTTTTGGTGTTGCATACAAGAAAATATTTCTCTGACCCTTGCTATTGCAGCATTTCCCCTATCTACCTACCCTAGGATTTTACAATTTCAGGATTTGTAGTTAAATCTTTAATTCATTTGCCTGATTTTTTTATGTCATGTGCAAAAGAACCAACATTTTCTCTTTTTTTCTTCCTCACATGGATATCGAATTTTTACAGTTCTTGAAGAGATTATTTTTTCTGCATTTGTGTTTTCACGACCATCATTGAAAATTAGCTGAAAATCTGGTTCTATTTTGATTATAAACTTTTTATAAGATTTTTCTTTCGAATGAGCTCTGATCTTTTCTATAAAGATTGCTTTGATTGTGCAGTCCTTTGGTTTTGTTCCTTATGAATTTTAAGACTGACTTTCTATACTGGTGAAAAATAACATTGAGATTATTGTAGGGTTGTACTGAATCTGTAAATAATATGGGATAGTATGGGCATTTAAAAAGTATTGATGCTTTCATTGAACATGGGCTATCTTTTTCAAGGTATGTGCGTTTTTTTTGTTGTTGTTGTTGTGTTTTGTTTTTTGTTTTTTCGAGACAGGGTTTCCCTGTAGCTTTGGAGGCTGTCCTGGAACTAGCTCTTGTAGACCAGTCTGGCTTCGAACTCACAGAGATCTGCCTGCCTCTGCCTCCTGAGTGCTGGAATTGAAGGTGTGTGCCACCATAGCCCAGCTTCAAGATGTGTTTTAAGATATTTTGTTTTCTTATATGGTATTGTTTTTACTTAATGATACTGCATATAATGATATTATAAAAAGGAGCATCTTTTTAACATGCATGTATATAATTTATTCATTTTAGTTGTGTTATTTTTAATGTTTTTGAATGTAATAAAATCAGTCTGATTGTGTATACTTTATTAAACTCTTATCTATTTAAACCCAATGCTCTGCTTGCTGTTCAAATCTATTCATAGTGGTATTAGAGAGATACTGGAAGACAGTTGAAGCAAAGGCTAAGGAACGTGTTCAGTGCTTTTTTTGTTCTGTTCCTTGGCATTGTTCCTCTTTTCCTACCCAAGCAATAAGTATTCAGCAGCCAGAGTTGAATAATTCACCCACTCCTCTCGGCTTCACCAGGGAGACTGTGGCAGCTGTTTCCTAGGTGTCAATTGATGCTTCTCCTTTGCCTTGTCCATCTGGAACACCTGTCTGACAACTCTCTACATCTGTTTTTGGTTTTTTGTTTCTTGTTTTATGTTTTTGTTGTTGTTGTTTTACATTAAAATAACTGCTGTTTTTCCTATCTCATGATCACTGGATACTGAACCATAAAATGCAAATTTGCTTCTAGGTAATTTTGTTGTTTAAAATCAGACAAACATACCATGCATAATTTAAATCATATTAGTAATTCAAAATTGCTATTGACGAAATGAGTTCATTGTGATGTTCTGGTGCATACTATATATTTTTTTTTTACCTTCTTTCTTCACTTTTCTTCCCCTGTTCACCTTGGTTATCTTGGTTTCCATATTAGCCTTCTGCTTCCTTAGATTCTCTTTTCCTCCTCATCCTTCCCTAAAGACTATTCCTTTTCCTCTCATATCCCTCTGTAGTTTCCTGAATTTTATATTTACACTCATATATGCAAAATATACACATTAAAATCTGGAATCCACATTTAAGAGTATAAGGGAAAGTATTCATTGTTTATCTATTTTATTGGTTTATTTTTTTATCATGAGACTTTCTAGTTACATCAATTTTCCTAGAGTCCTAGTAACTTCACACTTTTTAAGGATGAATAAAATTCCTTTGTGTATATGTAGCTTACATTACCCATTCATCTGTTGATAGACATATCACTATTGTTAATAATGTATCAATAACATGGACATGCAGTTGCCTTTGTGGTAGGGCTTTGAGTCCTTTGAGAGAAGATTTTCAGGAGTGATTAACTCAGCAGTGTTGTGACTGACACACAGCACCACCCTGCCACCCTTGGCAGCTTAAGGAGCTACCCTAGACTTTTGCCAATTCAGGCAAAGTAGGGATTTATGATTTGACAATAAAAAGATTATCAAAATTAGCTAGTATAGCTAATTAGAGTTGGGAATTATATTAAAGCTATTTTAACATAGCCTTAAGCATGAAGGTTAACAGAAAGTTACTCAGAAGAAAGTATGGTACACCCAAGTGTGGGACAGGACTCTAAGGAGAGCACACAGTTGCCTAGGTGTTTGTTATATATACCATCCTGGAGGCTACATATAGAAAGTTGCTAAGAAACTGTTTTTTTCCTCTCCCTTTTTCTCGTAAGAGAAACATGTCAGGTAGCTCCAGAGATGCAACAGCTGAAATTACAATCTGATAACGTGAAGCCAGAAGCCACTAAATTTGCACCAGGGTTTCAACACAGATACTCTCCACATGAGGTTTCTTGTGACAATATAGAAAATTACAGGTCTACAGTGGTGAACGGGAAAGGACCCCAGGCAGGTGTTCATTGTGCAGTAGGTCTTGCTCTACGGATGAAAAGGCTTCTATAAGATTACTGGGTTGCCGCCTTCTCTCTCTTCTCATGTTCAAATGTCCTCTGCTTTTCTCTCGTGACTTGCTCATAGCAGGGATTTAGGTTTTTCAGAAATCTACATGCTGATTTTTAGCATGGCTGCACCATTTCGTACATCAGGGGAGATTACAGCTTCCTGTTTTTCCAGATAAACATGCTCACACAGCAGTTGCTGGTGGTTGTGTTTTGCTTTCTTCCTTTTCTTCTCTCTTTCTTTAGGGTTTTAAATTTTATTCTTACTTTAAAAATAGTAAAATTTGTTCTTTGGTGCATACTTCTAAATAGAGAAATGTATAATCACCACTTTATTTTCTTACCACCACTGTAATCAATATATGGAACAATTACATCACTTTCTCAAATACCCACTACCCTCTTCTGTGTCATCAAATATTCTTCCCCCATCCTCAGGCTATGTCACTGACTGACTTGGCCTCTATCATTAGAGTTTCACCTGTTTCAGAATATCATCTATTTAGGATCTTTTGAATCTGTTTCTTCTACTCAACATAATTCATTTGGGATTCATGGACATGTAATTGAATGTGTAAATAGTTTCTTCCTTTTAATATGCTTTTAGTTGAAATACAATTATATCAGTTTCTTCCCCTCCTTCTCTTTTCCTTCCCCAGCCCCTATTATGTTCTCTAGAACCCCTTCTGTGATCCCTTCTCTCAAGTTGATAGCATCCTTTTCTTTGAATTTTATTGTTACATCCCTATATATGTTCATATATGTAGGTTTATGCACAAATATATAGAAAGACAAACTGCTCAGTTATTTTCTCTCTTTTTTAGACAGTATTTCACTATGTATCCTTGCTGGTCCTGAACTTACATAGACAAGCTGGCTTGGATTTTCAGAGGTCTGCCTGCCTCTGCTTCCTGAATGCTGGGATTATAGGCATGCACCGCCATGTTGGTTCATTTCTTTTCTTGATGTTAGCCATTCTGACTGGGGTGAAATAAAATCTCGGATTATTTTCAATTTGTATTTACTTAAAATTTAGGATTTTTTATACTTTAAAACATGTCCATTAGCCATTAGTGTTTTATGTTCTCAGAAATATCTATTCAGTTCACTGGACCATTTATTGATTGAAAGAATTGGGTTTTAGTTTAATTTTCCAGTTTTTTAATATATTTTGAACATTAACCCCATGAATAAAGTAAGATGGCAAAGATTTCCTCCTATATAAATATATCTCTTTACTCCACTGGTTGTTTGCTTGGCTGTACAGAAGTTCTCTAATTTTATGTAATTTTACTTGTCAATTCTTAGGGTTAATTCCTATCCTATTGCGTAATGTTCAGAAAGCTCTTGCCTGTGTCTATGTTTTGACATAGGTTTTACATTATGGTTACAGATATATTTTTAATTTATTCTTATACATGTGAGAAGTGGATGGGGTAGAGAAGGTGAGGCACATTGTTTTGGGGAAGGTCTAAGGCCCTCCCAAGAGAATGGGTTTTCAAAAAGCCAATCCTGGCGGGCACTGTAGTCTTCCCCAGTCATACAACTGTCAGCCACATTCAGAGGGTCTAATTTCTTCCTATGCTGGTTCCTTCCCTGTCCAACTGGAGTTGGTGAGCTTTTTAGTTATATTTTTATTACAGGTGAGTTCTTGTTAATATTTCCAACTCTTTATTCAATTCTGACTTTAAATTTAAAGCTTTCTTTGTCATTTTGCTTCACCATATATTTTTATTTTCTCAGGTACATATTGTTATTCTCTTGAAGCTCATTGCACTGTTTGTGTCTTTTTATAAAACTCCTTGAATTCTTTAAAAACAGTATGTATTGTTCATTGGATTCAGTGTCCTGAGTTCATATAGGTAAATTTCTCTTAACATTTCTACAGGACTAGTAGATTTGGTAATAGTCTGTCTTCGTCATTCGTGTTTTTGTTTTTGCATCTCACTTGTGCATGTGAGCTTGTTTTCTGTGGTTGTATTTCTCATGTAAGAAGCTGGCCTGTGTTAATGCTGGAGCGAGGCCAGGTAAAGCTGGAACATTAGCTGTTTAATTCCACCATTAAAAGATGCCTCCTGAAACACAGATAGGTTGGAAGTAGACTTGTGGGTGAGGAAAAGGAAGCAGGCAGAGGGGAAAATAGGTGACGAAGGTGGTATCTATTTGACAAAGGTGACTTGTCAACAAAACTGTGCCTCTAGGTGTGGAGATGAATGGAGTCAGAGAAAGAAATAGGAGAGGAACAAAGCTATTTTCCAGGCAAAGGAGGCTCAGAAACAAAGCTGGCTTGCAGACCATTCTGGAGCTAGCATCAACTAAGGTAGGTAGGTGAGGTTCATGGTTTGAAAGTAGGCCCGTCTTAATGGTTTATTTAGTTGTATCAAGTGCTATGTTTATTCAATATTATTTGAAAGATTAAGTTCAGAATTTTATGAAATAAAAATCAGATAAAAAGATGTAAATAAGTTTCTTATTGACCATTAGTCTGAATGAACTCTTAACATATATAGACTTTTCTTAACATATATAGACTTTTCCTAGATTGGACCACTTATCCAAGTATATAAAAATACTTAGTCATGCTTACAATCCTTTAATTTTCTTCTGTTCAGCTTCTTCTTAATACTCCAGACTTGTACTAAAGTTCAATATTTTCTTATTACAATATAAAATCTGCAACAAGTTTGTTGTTAACATTTATGTTAGTATGGCTACCAAACTCACGTCTGTGCACTGATAATTATAGAAAGAAAGGTTCTACTTGAGGTTGGTTCAATTATTAGTGTGCACAGGTCTCAGCCTTCTGTTTTTCAAATGACTATACTTGGACATTTCCACGGGGTCATTGTGACATTTCTTCAACAGCTATACTATTCTGGGAATTCTTTTTACTGAGAGTTAAAGATTTGATTAAAATTGCTCTTATGATAAGAAACAAAATTAGTAGTTGTATTCTGTTAGGGATTTTGTTAAATGCGTATGTGTTGGCTTTTCTATTGGCAAAATAAAAGTATGTTCAGATAATCAACTTCACCATGATAACCTTTTTACTGCCTACCTGCCTGGTAGCATCATGCGGTGATCTCCAATATACACAATATAATTGTTTAATAATTTTTAAATAGAAACTATTTTTCTGAAAATTTTTATTTGAGTGTTGGGTAAAGATATTTTTAGCAAATAAAAATGGAGAGAAAGCAATTAAATATGTAACTCTTGAGAAATACTGTGTGTGTCTGACCACATTTTATTAAGAGAACAATCCATTGATACTTTATTATATGTCAGAAAAATGAAAATAAATTAACTTTTTTTTAAAAAAAAGATTTATTTATTATGTATACAACATTCTGCCTCAATGTATGCCCGCACGCCAGAGGAGGGCGCCAGATCTCAGCATAGATGGTTGTGAGCCAACATGTGGTCGCTGGGAATTGAACTCAGGACCTCTGGAAGAGCAGCCAGTGCTCTTAACCTCTGAGACATCTCTCCAGCCCAAAATAAATTAACTTGGAACAAATATTATAACATACGACAGTAGAATTTTTCCATTTTAATAATATTCAGTAGATTAATACCCAATATGACTATATACAATTGAATTTTTAATTGCGTGGTGGGTTTCTAGTGTAGGATTAATTTATAGTCGTGAGCTTCAAAGTCTTTTTCACACATACTCGGGTTAAAAGCCTAGGTTTTAACCCCATTCTAAGGTTAAGCCCCTGTTGCTTTTGTCAAAAGCTGGGCCAAAGCTTTCATAACTGAAAAACAAGTCTAGGAAAAAAAAATGTAAACTTTGCAGCTTTGGAAAGTAAGTTTTATCCCTGTAATAAATTTGATCAGTAGGAAAGATCAACATCTGGTCTATCCATTGTTGTAATTTCACATTGAAAGTTTAGTCTTTTCATTTTTAAACAATCTGCTTTCAAAGACATCTATTACCTGGATAAAACTTCATATAAGAATCCTTGTAACACACACCTCTAAGAGCAGAGTTTCAATGATGAAGACATTTTGATGAATTAAATTTTCTACAAGTCTGTAAGTGCTTCATAGTCCACACTGTTTTAGCTTATTGTTTTGTTCCAAGCTAAGCATGAAAACTTGGTCTCCTGTTAGCTTTTTTTTCACGCAAGTATTTCTGTAAAAAATAAAATAAACAAGTGAAATATTAATTTTTTATTCTTTGCTAGCAATTCTTATTCTTAAAATCTTTATTCTATAATTATTTTGTAGATTGTCCTAACTGAAGGATAATATTCTATTTTTTTGAGTCTGCTTTTCGTGGTCAGAATTTCTTAGATTAAAGCTCTTCCCCAAATCTCTGGGATGTTCTGCTCTTTTCCATACCACTCACTGGAGTTATTACTGAGCCTACAAGTCAACCACATAAGAAATATGAATTAATATGAATTTCATACAGGTCTCTTTCTAATCCATGTGCTTAGAAGTCTAGTTTATTAGGACTAACATTTTATGTAGATCACACCAGAAATAATAGGTTGTCAAATATTTTATGTATATAAAAGTTATAAGTTGATTCATTTAAAATGAATATAATTCTATATGACACTAAAACTAAATCATACAGTCTTTTTGTTAGGGTTTTCTGATGGGAGGGCAAAGGAAGGCAGTGGGTGGTGGTGGGGCAGATGGGATTGGAGGAAGGGAGTACAAAAGGATGCCTCTGAAGGAAGATGGAAAAGAAAGAGCAGGCCTTGAAGGCACAGGCTTTAAAGGGGCTTTGTAAAGGGTATCTTTTGTATTTGACTGCTGGCATTGAGTAGTTGAAGGAGGGCTGGGGGAAGCAACTAGAAAATATATTTGAAGTTCGCTGGGGAATGATAGATGGAGGAGAACAGGAGGAGAAAAGAGGAAGATGTCATGAGTAGATATCACCAAAACACATCTTAAAAGAGAATTATATACTCACTTTGATCCTCATACTGAATTGTTTGTTTATTCAAGACTGTGAATACAATATCTTACTTCATGATCACTGAATTTTTTTTAGTATGATGAATGTTTACAATTAAGTACTATTTACATACCTGCTTAATAAGATAACAGAAAATTACTCAAGCTTTAATTGATTTATTTTTGCAGGCCTGAAACTAAACAAGACCATTAATTATGGTCAGTTGAATGCCTTATGCCACATTAGAGGACTACAGAGCAGGTAAGGTACTCATGAGTTTCCTTTTTTGTCGAACAGAAAGCAATACCTCTGCATTTTTACGGATAAAGTATAATATGAAAATGTGCTATCTCTCACAGGTCCCTGATTTACTACATGGATAAATACATTTGAAGCCTGGGGTTTATTTCTATATATTCAAAAGGATATATATATATATATATATATATATATATATATATATATACACACACATATATATATTCAAAAGATATATATATATATGTATCATATTTTAAGGAAACCAATTTACTATGGAACAATCATAACTCATTCCAAACTTGATCCTTTTTAGTACTCAAAAAGCAATCATAAGGAGAAAGAGGTAAGTGGTTAAAAGCACAAATATTGAGTGAGGCAAGCACTTGAGATAGGCACAGGGATGTCTGTTTGCAGTGCTCTAGAGAAAGGGATATGGAACTAGTTCTTTTCAGAGCTTAGAATTTCATTTTAGTTTTATTTATTTATTTATTTTAAAACAACCTTTTCTAATTTTGCATACCAATCCCAGTTTTTCCTCCTCTTTCCCTTCTCTTGCTCCCCTCCATCTTCCACCCTCTTCACCCCCATCCACTCGTTAAAGAGGGTAGCCTTCCCCTGGGGAGTCAACAAAGTCTGGCACATTGTTTTGAGGCAAGACCAAAGCCCTACCTCATATCTAGACTGAGCAAGGTATCCCTCCTAATACAATGGTCCTCAAAAAGTCAGTTTAAGTACTAGGGATAAATCCTGGTTCCATTGCCAGGGGTCCCACAGACTGCCCCAAGTCACACAACTTTTACCCATATTTAACAACCCAAGTTTGGGCCTATGCAGGTTCCTCAGCTGTCAGTTAGAGTCAGTGAGCTACCTCTAGCTCAGGTCAACTGTTTCTGTGGTTATCCCCAGAATGATCTTTATCCCTTTCTTGTATTATTGCTCCTTCCTCTCTTCGACTGGACTCCGGGAGCTCAGCCTAGTCCTAGCTGTGGATATCTGCATATGCTTCCATCAGCTTCTGGATAAATTTTCTATGATGACAATTAAGGTACTAATCATAATGATTATTGGGGAAAGTCAGTTCAAGTATCCTTTCCACTATTGCTTAGGGTCTTAGCTGGGGTCATCCTTGTGGATTCCTGGGAATTTTCCTAGTGCCAGATTTATTTCTAGCTCCATAATGGCTCCCTCAATCAAAATATCTCTTTCCTTGCTCTCCCTCTCTGTCCTTGTGGTATGAGTGTGCATCCTTTGGGTATATGTCCAAGAGTGTTATTGTTAGGTCTTGAGATAGATTGATTCCCAGTCAGAGCTTAGAATTTCTAAGAGGCAGGAGAATTGAAAAAAGACCTTTAAAATGTGTTTTGCTTCTGTTTTAATTATTGTTCTATTTCTCTGAAGAGACACCATTATTATCATGGGGAGTCAGACAGACATGGCATGGAGCAGTAGTTGGGGGCTTTCTCATCCTGATCTGCAGGCAGCAGGTCTCTAGAAAGAGATGCTGCATGGGCTCTTAAAACCTCAAAGCCTATGCCCAGTGTCACACTTCCTCTAACAAGGCCACATCTACTCCAAAATGTCTATCTTCTAACCCTTCCCAAACAGTTCCACTAACTGGGCACCAAGCAGTCAAATGACGAGCATATGGAACTATTTTTGCTCAGACTACCACATTTCCACTCACTGGGTGCTATAGGCTTGTAGCCATATCATAATACAAAATGCTTTCAGTCTAACTTCAAAAGTCTCTATAGTCATTCACAGTCTGAATTCTAAATCTCTTCATAGACTCAAGAAAATCTCTTAACTGAAACGCCATGTACAAACAAAAGCAAAAAGCAGATCACATATTTCCAACATACAGTGTCACAGAATACCCATTGCCAGTCCAAAAGAGAGAAAATACTAGAGCAAAGCAAGACCATCCAGCAGGGGATACTACACATTCTGCAGCTCCAGGTCTGCTGTCAAAAGGTTTATTTGACAGCTCTTTCCTTCCTGACTGCAGCACACTTCTTTCTCTTGGGCAGGTTCTACAGCCTGTTATAAACTTTCTTTGCCAAGTACCTCATGGCTCTGGCATCTCCAGCATCTTGGGATCTCCAATGCAATCCAGACTTCACTTTCACATATTCACCCAATGACCCCTTGTATTGCCCTACACAAGCCTAGACTAAGCAGCCTTTCTTAACAATAAAGGAAGAGTCTGTTGGAGGAGGCCGCTTGTTTGTTTCCCAGGTGCCCAGAATCCCATAATAATCACTGTATTAATTAGATCATCACTTGGCCTATGAGCTCTAACTTCTTATTAGCTAAATCTTACATCTTAATTTAACTCATTTTTATTAATCTGTGTATCGCCACGTGGCAGTGGCTTACCTGGTAAAGTTCCATCCTGTGTCTGTGTCCGGCAGGGGCTACATTGCTTCTCCTCTCTCCGCCTTCCTTCTTCCAGCATTCAGTCCAGTTTTCCCCACCTACTTAATCTTTGCCCTAAGAACAGGCCAAGGCAGTTTCTTTATTCATTAACCAAAAAAAGCAACAGATAGACAGAAGGACCTCCCACACCAAGAGTCCACAAACACTTTCCTATATTATTGATTCTAAATCCAAAATCACCTTGCCTAAGCTGCATAGTTATTCTGCTTGCTAGTGCTGGAGAACCTTGGTATCCTCCTTGAATTATATTTGCATAAGCTTTCTCCTGTTGATTGTTTTCTCTGCTACTTAAGCTTTCCTTTAATTCCTTTTCCCAAGTTGGAAACTCAGATGTTTGGGGTCTTGCCCTGAGGGCATCACTCTCTTTATTCCATTTTGAGTAAGTTCTTGTTTTAAACCTTTTATGTCCTTGAGCTATGATTTGGCTAGTGTTACATTTCCTGGTGCTATTTTTCTCTTTAAACTGAGGCCTGGTTTGTACCATGGTTGCTTTTTCATTGTAGATCTTCATAAGAATGATCAGTACATAATACTGTCACTGCTAGGCTGTCTCAAAATCTCTGCCAATAACATTAATCTAAATTTCTTCAATTTAACCTCAGACAGATCTTAGGACAAGGGCATAAAGCAGCCATATTCTTTGCCAAACATCTCAAAAATGTTCTGTAGGTCACTTACTAATAGTTTTTCCCTTTGAAATCTCTGAAGCAAGGCTTCTATAGTTCGAATCACCCTCTATTCTATTATCTCTTATGCTACTCGTAGGATGAGCCCTTAAGTGTCTTTTTAAGTACTCAACTACTTTTCTATTCCAAAGTCTCAAATTTCTTCCATAGTCTTCCAACAAATAGCATTATCAGGTCTATCATAGCAATGATACCTATTTCTGTCTCAATTACTGTTCTATTGCTGTGATGAGACATCACAACCATGGAAACTCTTCTAAAACAAAGTATCTAATTGGCGTGATTACCATTTTAGAGGGTTAGTCCATGTTCATTGTGGGGGGAAGCAGACAGTCATGGCACTGGAACAGTAGCTGAGAGTTTTACTTCATGAAGGGCAGGCAGAAAGAGAGAGATACAGAGACAGAGACAGAGAGAGAAACTGGGCTTGAATGG
This sequence comes from Chionomys nivalis, assembly GCF_950005125.1. Classification (NCBI taxonomy): domain Eukaryota; kingdom Metazoa; phylum Chordata; class Mammalia; order Rodentia; family Cricetidae; genus Chionomys; species Chionomys nivalis. The sequence continues at coordinate 1,043,864 of NC_080101.1, forward strand.
AACTTTGAAACATCAAATCCACCCCCACTGACATACTTCCTCTGACAAGGACATAAAAGACAACATGTAATTGTTTCCAAACAGTTCATCAACTGGAGACCAAAGAGTCACACATATAAGCCTATGGGGCTCATTCTTATTCAAATCTCCACAGCTGTAACACTTTTCCTTTAGTTGCACTTTTGAAATTATAAAACCATAACCACTCTCCTCCTACACCCCCATTTTCTTCACTCATGTTTATGTTAACAAAATGCCTTGAGTTTACTGATTTTTTTTCTCTTCTTTAAAGTACCTCTTAAAGTCATATTTTAGTTAGGATTTCAGAAACATCTTTTAAATTTTCTTTAGGAATGTCTTGAAAGAGAGAAGTAAAGAATGAAGCTTTATGGTTAGCCGGCTGTGATTATATGTACGTCTATCTTTATAAAATGCCATTTGTTTTCTTGTTATTTATTTATTTACTTATTTATTTAAGATTTCTGCCTCCTCCCCGCCACCGCCTCCCATTTCCCTCCCCCTGCCCCAATAAACTCCCCCTCCCTCAGTAGCCCAAAAAGCAGTCAGGGTTCCCTGCCCTGTGGAAAGTCCAAGGACCTCCCACCTCCTTCCAGGTCTAGGAAGGTGAGCATCCAAACAGCCTAGGCCCCCACAAAGCCAGTACGTGCAGTAGGATCAAAACCCAGTGCCATTGTTCTTGACTTCTCAGCAGCCCTCATTATCCGCTATGTTTAGCGAGTCCGGTTTTATCCCATGCTTTTTCAGACCCAGTCCAGCTGGCCTTGCTGAGTTACCTGTAGAACATCCCAATTGTCTCAGTGTGTGGGTGCACCCCCCATGGTCCTGAGTTCCTTGCTCATGCTCTCTCACCTTCTGCTCCTCATTTGGACCTTGGGATTTCAGTCTGGTGCTCCAATGTGGGTCTCTGTCTCTGTCTCCTTTCATTGCCTGATGAAGGTTAACATCCAGGAGGATAACTTTATGTTTTTCTTTGGGTTCACCTTCTTATTTAGCTTCTCTAGGATCATGAATTATAGGCTCAATGTCCTTTATTTATGGCTAGAAACCAATTATGAGTGAGTACATCCCATGTTCCTCTTTTCAGGTCTGGATCACCTCACTCAGGATAGTGTTTTCTATTTCCGTTCATTTGCATGCAAAATTCAAGAAGTCATTGTTTTTTACTGCTGAGTAGTACTCTAATATGTATATATTCCATACTTTCTTCATCCATTCTTCCATTGAAGGGCATCTAGGTTGTTTCCAGGTTCTGGCTATTACAAACAATGCTGCTATGAACATAGTTGAGCATATACTTTTGTTGTATGATAGGGCATCTCTTGGGTATATTCCCAAGAGTGGTATTGGTGGGTCCAGGGGTAGGTTGATCCAGAATTTCCTGAGAAACTGCCACACTGCTTTCCAAAGTGGTTGCACAAGTTTGCATTCCCACCTGCAATGGATGAGTGTGCCCCTTACTCCACAACCTCTCCAGCAAAGGCTATCATTGGTGTTTTTGATTTTAGCCATTCTGACAGGTGTAAGATGGTATCTTAAAGTTGTCTTGATTTGCATTTCCCTGATTGCTAAGGAAGTTGAGCACGATCTTAAGTGTCTTTTGGCCATTTGAACTTCTTCTGTTGAGAATTCTCTGTTCAGCTCAGTGCCCCATTTTATAATTGGGTTGAGTAGCATTTTACAGTCTAGTTTCTTGAGTTCTTTATATATTTTGGAGATCAGACCTTTGTCAGTTGCGGGGTTGGTGAAGGTCTTCTCCCAGTCAGTGGGTTGCCTTTCTGTCTTAGTGACAGTGTCCTTTGTTTTACAGAAGCGTCTCAGTTTCAGGAGGTCCCATTCATTCAATGTTGCCCTTAATGTCTGTGCTGCTGGGGTTGTACGTAGGAAGTGGTCTCCTGTGCCCATGTGTTGTAGAGTACTTACCACTTTCTCCTCTGTCAGGTTCAGTGTGTTCAGACTGATATGGAGGTCTTTAATCCATTTGGACTTGAGATTTGTGCATGGTGATAGACATGGATCTATTTTCATTCTTCTACAGATTGACATCCAGTTATGCCAGCACAATTTGTTGAAGATGCTCTCTTTCTTCCATTGAATACTTTTAGCTCCTTTATCAAAAATCAGGCGTTCATAGGTTTGTGGGTTAAAGTCCTGGTCTTCTATTCGATTCCATTGGTCGACTTCTCTGTTTTTATGCCAGTACCAAGCTGTTTTCAATACTGTAGCTCTGTAATAGAGTTTGAAGTCAGGGATGGCAATGCCTCCAGATGATTCTTTATTGTATAAGATTGTTTTGGCTATCCTGGGTTTTCTGTTTTTCCATATAAAGTTGATTATTGTCTTCTCCAGATCTGTGAAGAATTTTGATGGGATTTTGATGGGGATTGCATTGAATCTATAGATTGCTTTTGGTAGAATTGCCATTTTTACTATGTTGATCCTCCCAATCCAAGAGCAGGGAGATCCTTCCATTTTCTGGTGTCCTCTTCAATTTCTTTCTTCAAAGACTTAAAGTTCTTGTCAAATACATCTTTCACTTCCTTGGTCAGAGTTACTCCAAGATATTTTATGCTATTTGTGGCTATCGTGAAAGGTGATGGTTCTTTGATTTCCCTCTCTGCTTCCTTATCCTTAGTATATAGGAAGGCAACTGATTTTTTAGAGTTGATCTTGTATCCTGCCACATTACTAAAGGTGTTTATCAGCTGTAGGAGTTCTTTGGTAGAGTTTTTGGGGTCGCTTATGTATACTATCATATCGTCTCCAAATAACGAAAGTTTAACTTCTTCCTTTCCAATACGATCCCCTTGATCCCTTTATGTTGTCTTATTGCTATTGCTAGAACTTCAAGCACTATATTAAAGAGGTATGGAGAGAGTGGACAGCCTTGTCGTGTTCCTGATTTTAGTGGGATGGCTTTGAGTTTTTCTCTGTTTAATTTAATGTTAGCTGTCGGCTTGCTGTAAATAACTTTTATTATATTTAGGTAGAGCCCTTCTATCCCTAATCTCTCCAAGACCTTTATCATAAAGGAGTGTTGGATTTTGTTGAATGCTTTTTCAGCATCTAATGAAATGATCATATGGTTTTTTTCTTTCAGTTTATTTATATGATGGATTACATTGATAGATTTGCATATGTTGAACCAGCCCTGCATCTCTGGGATGAAGCCTACTTGATCATAATGGATAATTTTTCTAATGTGTTCTTGGATTCAGTTTGCCAGTATTTTATTGAGAAGTTTTGCGTTATGTTCATGAGTTAGATTGGCCTGTAATTCTCTTTCTTGGTTGAATCTTTGTGAGGTTTTGGTATCAGGGTAACTGTAGCTTCATAAAAGGAATTTGGCAATGATTCTTCTGTTTCTATATTGTGAAATACATTAAGGAGTATAGGTATTAGCTCTTCTTGGAAGTTCTGGTAGAATTCTGCATTGAAACCATCTGGTCCTGGGCTTTTTTTGGAAGGGAGGTTTTTGATAACAGCTTCTCATTCTTCGCGACTAACAGGTCTATTTAGATTGTTCACCTGGTCTTGGTTTAACTTTGGTATATGGTACTTATCTAAAAAAATATCCATTTCTTTTGCATTTTCCAGTTTTGTGGCATACAGGCATTGGTAGTAAGATCTAATAATTCTCTGAATTTCCTCTGTGTCTGTGGTTTTGTCCCCCTTTTCATTTCTGATCTTATTTATTTGCGTGTTCTCTTTCTGTTGTTTAATTAGTTTGGATAGGGGTTTGTCGATCTTGTTGATTTTCTCCAAGAACCAACTTTTTGTTTCATTGATTCTTTGGATTGTTTTCTGTGTTTCTATTTTGTTATAAAATGCCATTTGAACATGAACTTTTTGTTGGTTAGCAAATTCTGCACATAAATGAGGAAGATGATCAAGTAAATTCATTGCAAGAGATTTATGGTTCTAAATTAGTTTTAAAATAAATGTAGAGAAGATTGACTAGAGTTGCTGTAATGCAAGATCTGAAAAGATAACTGAGAGAATGACATTTTTAATTAGATAAAGGACTTAAAGTTAAATTCATTTGTATCATTACATAGCATTTTCTTTAACTTATTTTGTATCTTGAGGATAATTTCCAATATGAAGATACATACATATTTATTCAGCTAACCTGTGTCAACCTTCTCCTGCTCCTATTGTTGTAAAAGGGAAGTAATAATATTTCTTTCAATTTTCTTCATGGAAATATATAGACACTACATTCTTTCAAAGACAAACTCAGGTGAATAATCTATAAGAAGTCAAATGGGTTAAAATTTTATGGCTCATTTTATTTAGAACAAAAATGCAAATTGCCTTGGATAAATGCTTAAATATAGTTTATCACTTTCTAAAGTTCAGCTATAATAGGAATAGTGTCCTATTCATGATTGGTAAGGTAATGTATATCAAATAGTGTTGTAGGCATAATTTCCTAATTTCTTGACATGACCCTTGTTTACTGCCTTCCCCGTCAGACTGTACTTACTCTAAGAATAGAAAAGCCCTTGTATTGAAATCAAGACATCAACATTTGCATAATGTATTTTTTGTTTTACATAAACTTGGGATGTTTATTTAAACCTCGTGGGCCTCATTTTCTTATCCATCAATGATAGCTGTAGGTCTAAATAATAGCTCCACTTTATAAAAACAACAGTAATTTTTATATTTATTTTACAGACTTTGCTACATTTTCCTACTATGTCCTTTTCTTCCTGTACAGAGTTAGATTATATCTTTCAATGTCCTTTGTATTTGTAAGTCACCAAATACAGGCACATTGAGGTTTAAGGCTTCAGTATATGATATGGTTTTGGAGGGAAATAAAAATCAGTCTTGGCAATTATCTACATGTAAGATTTAAAATGAGAGTTTAGATTTATGCCTTTGGTAAAAGCAGTTATAGGTAAAAGCAATTATAGGAACTGACTACATTGGGCTTCTAAATTATTAGTTTTTAAATTGTACTTTTATTTATTTTTTCCACTCTCCATTTAAAACTAAAAATTCATGTTCCTGCTAAAAATTATATAATAAAACATGTGTTATTAGGTCTTTGTAAACAGATTCTATTTAATTTTTGTTTCTCAAATCAAAATGCATAACTTGAGAAGTCTTTTACTTTATTTTATAGTTTAAAAATACAGACAACAATTGCCTAAATTTCAGGTATTATATTATATTAACTTACAATTCTTTTTGTTGTATTTGTAGATATACATATATGTATGCATAAAGTACAATTTTTATTTTTTGTTTTTACTGAGCTGTACATTTGCACCACTCCCCTCCCTCACTTTCCCCTCTTCTTTTATCCTTTCCCATGGTCCCCACACTCCCAATTTACTCAGGAGATCTCGTCTTTTTCTATTTACCATGTAGATTAGATCCATGCGAGTCTCTCTTAGGGTCCTATTTATTGTCTAGGTTCTCTGGGGTTGTGAATTATATGCTGTCTTTTCTTCATTTTATGTCTAAAACCTACTTATAAGTGAGTATATACTATATTTGTATTTCTGGGTCTGGATACCTCACTCAATATGATGTTTTCTAGATCCATGCATTTGCCTGCAAATTTTAAGATGTTATATTCTTTTTCCACTGTATAGTACTCCATTGTGTTAATGTACCACATTTTCTTTATCCATTCTTCATTTAAGGGACACTTAGTGTGTTTCCAGGTTCTGGTATGACAAATAATGCTGCTATGATAGTTGAGCACATGTCCTTGTGGTACGATTGAGTATCCTTTGGGTATATACTCAAAAGTGGTATTGCTGGGTTTTGAGGTAGGTTGTTTCCTAATTTTCTGAAAAACTGCCATACTGATTTCCAAAGCAGCTGTACCCTGTTTATACTCCCACCAGCAATGGAGAAATGTTCCCTTTACCCCACATCCTATCCAGCATAAACTGTCATCAGTGTTTTTGTTCTTGGACATTCTCACAGGTGTAAGATGGAATCTCAGGTTGTTTTGATTTGTATTTCTCTGATGGGTAAAGATATTGAGCATTTTTTTTATCTTTTTTTTCTTTTTTAATCTTTATTTTTTATACAATTCAAAACAAACTGCACATACATATACCGAAAAACATGCAACTTCGTTCAAGTAGGTTAATTAGATAATTTCTGGAAAATACAGATGTTTTTACATTTTTAAAAGCAACATTTCATTACATATTTGTTGTAACAATATGAGACAGGATCATCTCCATTTACTTAGCTCACATAATTGATGTCACCATGACAACTTACCAGGGGAAAAGTAGACTGGTTATATTCTCCATCTATTTTATTTATAACATTTAGCTTTTAGTGTTTGTCTCCATGATTCAGATAATAAAATAGATTTGAAAGGGTTTATTTTATACAACATGATTCTTTAAGTATAGCAAGCCATATGTCATTTTTTTTGTTATTTATTTATTTATTTATTTATTAAAGTTTTCTGCCTTCTCCCCGCCACCACCTCCCATTTCCCTCCCCCTCCCCCATCAAGTCCCCCTCCCTCATCATCCCTAAGAGTAATCCGGGTTCCCTGCCCTGTGGGAAGTCCAAGGACCACCCAGCTCCATCCAGGTCTAGTAAGGTGAGCATCCAAACTGCCTAGGCTCCCACAAAGCCAGTACATGCAGTAGGATCAAAAACCCATTGCCATTGTTCTTGAGTTCTCAGTAGTCCTCATTGTCTATTATGGGTCTGAAAAACCATGGGATAAAACCGGACTTGCTGAACATAATAGACCATGATGTTGAGCATTTTTAAAGTATCTTTCAGCCATTTGAGATTCCTTTGTTGAGAGTTCTTTGTTTAGTTCTGTACCCCATTTTTTTATTGGATAATTTGTTCTTTTGATGGCTAACTTCTTGAGTTTGTTGTATATTTTTGAGATCAGTCCTCTGTTGAATGTGGGGTTAGTGAAGATCTTTTCTTATTCTGTAGTCTGCTGTTATTATTGATCATACATATCCTTTTCTTTACAGAAACTTCTCAGTTTCAGTAGGTCCCATTTATTAGTTGTTACTCTCAATGTCTGTGCTACTGGGGTTAGGAAGTGGTCTCCTATGCCAAAGTATTCAAGTGTACTTTTCAATTTCTCTCCTATGAGGTTCAATGAGGTTGACTTTATGTTGAGGTCTTTTTCCATTTGGACTTGAGTTTTGTGCATGGCAATAGATATGGATCTATTTTCATTTTTCTACATGTTGATATTCAGTTACACCAACACCATTGCTGAATATGCTTTCTTTTTTACATTATAAGCTTTTTGCTTCTTTGTCAAAAATCAGGTGTGTGGATTGGTATCCAGGTGTTCAATTTGATTCAGTTCGTCCTCCTGTCTGTTTTTATGTCAGCACCAGACTGTTTCATTGCTGTAGTTCTGTAGTACAGTTTGAAGTCAGGGATTGTGATACCTCCAGACGTTTCCTTGTTGTATAGGATTATTTTGCCTATCCTGTTTTTTATTTATTTATTTTTATTTTTTTGCTTCTCCATACAGAGTTGAGTATTGTTCCTTTAAGATCTCTGAAGAATTTTGCTGGGCATTGCATTGAATCTGTAGCTTGCTTTTGTTAATATTGTCATTTTTACTATGTTAATTCTACCTACTCATGAGTATAGGAGGTCTTTCCATTTTCTGGTGTCTTCAATTTCTTTCTTCCAAGTTTTAAAGTTCTTGTCATACAGGTTATACACTTGTCATACACTTATTTTGTTAGAGTTACTCAAAGATATTTTGTTACTTTTAATGAATGGGCCATGAATCCCTTTTTGAGAGCATGTTTGCTTCACTTTACCAGTTCTTCCCTTATTGTACCTTCTTGTGTACTTTAATCATTTAGTGTCATGGTTTTTGAATATAGGAGATACAGAGGTAGGAATATACCACCAGTGTAATTTTTCTGGCATAGAACACATATCATCAGTATCATAAGGACACTTGTGGATTTGCTGAGAATTGTGTCATCCTCAGACATAGCACTTGATAGCACTGTTTGGACACATTGTTTTCAAATGCCCAAATGGTAAAAACTGGATTCATGTATACCATCCAATTTATGTTGGAAATTCCCAAGAATTAGGTTAAGGAGATGTCTGTCACACCTGTAGAAGGTGATAGACAAAAGTAAATTGGGAGAAACTATTTTTAATCCATTCCTAAGACGATCGATCCAATTCACAGTTCAGATAATGTTCTAAGACATACACCATGGTCTACATGTAAATAAAGAAGAAATACTATTATATTTCTTTGAATATCAAGTTCTACATGTATGAAATGTGGATAAGAGTATTGAAACAAACAGACATGTAATAATTAAATGTTGTGCTATGTGTAAATTGGTTAAAATATGGCCTGACGTAACAAGAAATAATTTGCATTTTTACTTGGGTCACCATATCCTAGAGGTTAAGAAAATGGGACTTCGAGTCAGTTAAATTTTAATTTTTATTAAATATCTCTCACATCCTAGTTATATGGTGTTACTAACTATTAAAGTGATAGTATTTTATATGTAAATATTTATATATCAACATCAGTAGGTTATACAAATATGCAATGAAAACTTACTTCAGTATATGGGATAGAATAAGTCCTTAAAGAAATTAACAGATGATTACTGAATGTGAGTTTCCAAATACACATATGGGAGATCTTTGGAAATCCTCCACAGACATAAGTGCACAGATTTTGAGTAGATACTTAATCAGTATATATACATGATGTGAGAAAAGAACTAAAATGCCCAAAGTTAAATTAAATCACACTTACATTTTACTGTTTGGATCGAGGTAAATAAAATAAGATTTTGGTTATATATAATTTATTTTGTGTGAAATATCAATACAATGTTTTAGAAAAGATAGCCCGGAGAAAAAGAAATTGCTGCAAATATTTCAATGTGTCACTGCTTGCATTCACAGGAAAACAAGAAAAAGACTTTTATTGAGGGATTTTTTTTATTCGTTATCATGAAGCAAATATTGACCAAGATTTTGTGAATGTTCAATTTGAAGATGACTATTTTTACTAATTATTGAAATGAGCTATCAAGATGAATGTTTGGCATTTTGGGTATTGACAATATTTTAGATGGTGGTCACTTGAAAATTGAATGGGGCAGATTTTCTAGAAAGAATAGCTATTATCCAACATTTTATGACAATTTGCCCTATTTCCATAGCTCTTTTTCATTGTTATGTCTACAGTGGAAGAATCATGTAGGAGAGGGCATTTAAAGTAGAAAAGTCTACCCTTATCCACAAAAGGAGTTTATGATTTATCTGTAAAAGATAACTGAACTTCCACTTATCAAACCTATCCTACATTATTCCAGAGTGGGAAATGCTGAGATTTTTCACACAACAGTTCTTTACTACAGACCTAAATAATAGTGTATGATGTTTTCATTAATCATTGCAAAAATTTAGAAAACTACACTCTTAGGTTACAAGTTTGTAAGAGAATTCAGAATCATTTTGGAGTAACTTTCATTATGTTATATTAAATAACAGCTTTATTCAATTGCAGTAATAAAATGCTTGAAATAAAATTGATACAGAATTAATATATAGTATTAGAGCTCTTTTAAAACAATTATTGTGTGTTATACTTACACTTATTTTCTCTCTTTTTCTTAAGCCGACATTCTTCCCTTAATTTGACAGCTCACAATACATTCATCAAGCAATATCCTCAAATATTCTTGCATGAAAAAACAGTATTTCCTAAAATTTTCCGGCAGGATGAAAAAAGGTAATATGTCTTCTTTTGAAAATAAAATTTATGTGTGAATGTGTGCTTTTTAGGACTGGCATGTATTTATATTGCATAGGTATGCTGAGTTTCATAATGACAATTTTATTCAAGTATATCATGTCCTGTGACATATCCACATCCCCACACCCCTTCTCTGTGCTCTCTTCTGATATTTACTCCCCTAGTCTCCTTTCTAATACCAGGCCACATATGCATAAATTATATATTTAGGGGATTTTATGTATCTATGTAAAATATAAAATATATAAAGGAAACAAAAACTTTGTTTTTATGTGTTTGCCCATCTTACTATTATAACATAGCAGAATAACAGTGACTATTATAGTGTATAAAATACACAACACATCAGGAAAACACACAGCATTGATTTGTTTATGTGCCTGATCATCCAACCAAATTAGTTTAACAAGCATGGGGATTTTTTTTTCTGGAATGTTTGGGAGGAAAGCCACTCTCAGGCTTAAACTATAATCTTTTTTAAAAAAAATATTTATTTATTATGTATACAATATTCTGTCTGCATGTATGCCTGATGGCCAGAAGAGGGCACCAGACCCTGTTACAGATGATTGTGAGCCACCATGTGTTTGCTGGGAATTGAACTCAGAACCTTTGGAAGAGCAGGCAATGCTCTTAACCTCTGAGCCATCTCTCCAGCCCCCAAACTATTATCTTGATAGCCAGTTTCCTTCTATGGGTCTGCCTTACCTTTTGTGGATTGTTTTCATTTTCATACTTCTTGTGGTAGATGTAGACAGACTGTATTCATGTACTTAAGTTTTAGGAGAGGAATGAAGTAGTCTTTTAAAAGAACCTGAACAGAAACTCACCATACTCTAGTTGATTAAATTATACCCATGGATTTTCACTGTTCTCTGGTTTGCTAGTCCTGAACCACGTGCCTACATCATTCAGTGGAAAATACTGCTGATACTCTAAATAGAAACCACTGTGGGATAGGAATGAGCACAAGCAGAATCTGTGAAGAAAACTAAAGTGCTATCAACTGGAAAATTGTGGATGATTGTATAAAAATTGAAAAATTGCTTGAAACAGAGGGCAGCTCATGGGTGAAATTCTTCCCTCTTTAAGTCCAGAGACCTGGTGTGTAGCTGTGTTTTTCCTCAGGGATACACTAGACCTACAAATGGCAGACATCTTGTGGGTGAAATTGTGGATGAATGTATAAAAGTCGAAGAATTGTTTGAAGACACAAAATTCAATACGAGGTTAGAAAATTTTTCTTTTTGAAAAAAGGTAGTACATTGAAAGATGGTATCTTAGTTAGGCTTTGATTGTGATAAAATACTGTAACCAAAAACAACTTGGCGAGGACATGTTTTATTTGGGTTGCGGGGTATAGTTCATCATCAGGGGGAAGCTAAGGCAGCAATCCGAGGCAGGAAATAAAGCAGAGATTACAAAGCACCACTGATTTCTGGATTGTTTTCCATGGTTTGCTCAGCCTGCCCTCTTATACAATTCAGGACTATACCCCAGGGTTGGTAATACCTACAGCAGGCTCTTCCCCACATCAACTGTTAACCAAGAAAATGTTCCCACAGACTTACCTCAATTGAGATTTGTTTTTCCAAACTATGACCAGGTTTGTGTCAAACTGACAAAAAACCAACAAGCAGGAAAGGCCAATGAACTTTTAAACTTTATGTACAATGAGAGAGATTGCACACAATCCTTAACTAACATAGTACCTTAAAATAAAATTATTTAAGGATTAGAAGGAAAATAGTCAATCGTTAGAAGTGAAGTAATAGCCTAAACCCAAACCTGAAAATATCCACACAAATTTTAGACAAAAGAAGTAAAAACTATGTTACATGTTTTAGATACATATCAAAAAGCAGAGCAAGCAAAATAAAAAATAGACAAGTGGCTTTTGTTAAACTAAGACACATTTCAAAGAAAAAGAGAGTGAGAACACATCAGTGGTCTGGCCAAAAATCCACACTTGACGTGCACGATTGATACCCAAAATACGGGAGGAATTTAAATCATTAGCAAGAAAACAAAATGAGTAAATAATGAACAAAAACTCTAAAAGACACTTCTCAAAAGAAGATATTAAAGGCATTTGATAGAATTCAGTGAATGTCTCATGGTAAAAGTAAAATCACACTTTCCTATTTTATTACTGAACATTAATCTATATTCTTGAGGTTAAACAAGCAGTATACCTCAAAAGAACCATAAACACATTTCAAATTGAGTTGAAATCCACAGTGTATTATAAAATTTGAACTCAGTTACTGGTCTTACAAATGTGTATATGCACATACATACAAATAACATAGATCAGCCATTGGAAATAATTTAATAATGTAAGTATTTTACTTATGTTGAGAAGTGTTCCCTCATGAGATTTCCTCCTTGAAAACATTGCTTAACCTGTGGCTTTATTGAACTATGTGATATCTGACCAAGACTATTATGAACAAGAAAGGGGAGTTTAATTTCTTACCCTCTTTTTCCTTGGACAGGTTTGATCTCCTTGTCTTAATGGCGGTGATCCTAACAGCACTTGACCTTAGAGCTGGAAGCCAGTGGCTTCCTGCTGGTCTTGTGTGACTCCAGTTTGTGATAGTGTTATGTTGGGTCCTCTCATGTAAGTTTTCAACCAAGAAAATACATCACCAATTTGCCTATAGGCCAATCTAGTGGGAACATTTTCTCAGTTGAGATCCCCTCTTCCAAAATGACTCTTGTGTCTAGTTAAAATAAAACTAGTCTGCTTATATTGGCAGAGGCTGCTTATTTATTTCCTGGATGGCCAGACCCAAAATAATCACAGAAAAACTGTATTTATTACAACTGTTTAGCTAAAAATATGCTTAAGCTATTGGCCAAACAGCTCTACAACTTAAATTAACCCATTTCTACTAATCTGTGCATCACTACAAGGTTGTGGCCTACCAACAAGGTTCCAGTGGTCTCCCTCAGGTGTCTTTCTCCTTGGGCAGCTACATGGCTTCTCTCTGACTCCACTTTCCTCCTCTATCTGCTTGGAATTCCTGCCTTGCCCTATTCTGTGCTGTAATAGGCCCAAAGCAGCTTCTTTATTAACCAATAGTATTCACAGATTACAGAGGTGAATCCCACGTCAAGCTTAGGGACAGTGGTGGACAGAAGATGAAAACCTCCCCTGAAGCCTGAGCCTAGTCATGGCTGAGGCCTAAACAGTGACACTAGGTGTTATTGATAGTATAGACCAACACCAATGTCTGTTATTATTGTTATATTCTCCCTGTATAATTCATCTAACACACGTATAAGATGACTCTGATGCTAAGCCAGACAACTGCTTGACTCTGGGCAGCCAGAAAGAGGAATGATGCCAGAGCATTTGCTAAAGACTGGAGGAACTCTGTCACGTGCAGTGTCTCTCAGAAGGAGTGAAGCTCCCTGGAGCAGTTTCTCATTAATAAAAATAGAAGACCTGACTGAGACATTGAAAATCATTTCTACTTGAACTTTGAAAAACAGGTCAAGAATGATATCAAAATGGTTTGAAATTGTTGTCACTATCTGAGTTTTATTTTACTTGGGAATATATGAGAAGGTAAATTTCTAGAATATTTTAGGATGCAAGAAATCAAGTACAAAAGCAGCTGTATTTTGTTTTGCTTTCAAAGAACAATGAATTTTGACCCTGAAGTCTGGAGTTTGAATTTTCATTTTACCAAAAAGTATCAATGTAGCTTTAAAAATGTCTTAATGACTTTCAGTTTTTATTCAGAAAAAGAGCACAAGTTTAATAAGGTAGTTCACTGTTCTACCTTGAAAGAGCTTTTGAATCATACTAGCTCTTACTACTACAATTTTTTAGGGATGGCATTGGTGTTTTATGTAATTATACAATCTATCGTAGTTTCATTTTTGTTGCTATGAGAAAATATAAAAGGCAATATAGGAAGATGAAAATGATAGCACATACTTTTAAACCCAGTGCTTGGGAGGAAGAGACAAGTAGATCTCTGTGAGTTCAAGGCCAACCAGCTTTACATAACAAGTTCCAGGTCAGCCAGACTGATAGACTACTTAGCAGAAAGACACTGCATCAAACAAACAAACAAACAAACAAACAAACAAACAAAACAAGCAATATAGTAAGGGATTTATTTGGTTTGCAATTCCTGGTTACAAAGAATTGTTGCAGAGTTTAAAGGCTGGAACTTAGAGCCTCACATCCCACCAACAGCCCCCAAAGAACAAACACATGGATCCTTGCTTGTTAACTTTCAGCTGCCTGTCTCCTTTCATTGGTCAGAGACACCTGCTTAGGGAATGGTGCTTCCCATAGTGGTCTGGGTCTTCTCACTTAAGTTAACAATAAGACAATTACTCACAAACTTTCTCGAAGGACACCCTGCTGCTTTTCCTGGGTGATTCTTGGCTGTGTCTAGTTGACAGTTAACACTAACCAGCATAGCATCTGTCAAGGAATTCTTTTTTTTCCCCTAAAAGTTTAAATAGCAACATAAAGGGGAAAAAAAGATACAAGAAGGGACCACATAAAATAACATTATATTTAAGGGGGCTGCACAATTTAATGTCTTCCATGTTAAAATCAGAAGACAAAATTTACAGTGCCAGGGTTTTCTCTACATTGTTGTATTATTACCCTATGACAACAGATTTATCTATTCTTAGGAATCTTAATGATGATTATTTTTAAAATAAACGAGTCGAATAGCCATAGTCAGTGTTTTAAATATCTTTAATTCATTCAAGTGGGCATACTTGCAGTATTATACCTAGATTCTGTACCAATAAAACATTGTGATTATGAATAAATTAGAAGAAAATGCTAATGTTTATGTTAATAGTTAGGACTTCTGCTTTAAGTAATCCTATTGTAATTTTATAATATTTTTGATCACCAATTAGAACTTTAGTATCTCTACTGACAGTTTAATTTCTTTTAAATAACGTTTCAGAGACTTGGATATAATTTCCTGAGAATTATATCTATAAATGTGAAAAAAACAATTCACTTATCACAGTGAACTAGACTAACAGTTTACATTTTTAAGAGCAAATGTAATTTCTATAATTTGAGAAGTACAAATCAGTACACAGATGATTTTTATTCAGAATATGCAAACTGAAGGTCAATCCATGTCTTTGAACATTCATTCAAATTCACATTCTTTGAACTTTGAGGGCACTTTGGTCTATAATAAGAAATATCTTTATGAGAAATTTGAATTGTAGTACAAGGTTATAATGCTTTTGAATTAAATGTATAGTGAAATATATGCCAAGAAATGCTAAATTTTGTACTAGACACTATAACCACAATTGTTTGTGTTAATTCTTTTTTTCACTAATTAATTTAACTAACAGTAACCTAATATCTATTGTATATTAGGTCCCCTGCTAGTACAGAGTATGACAAGCATGGCCTTCAGCTGTAAGCACCAGTCCCTTCACTGTGATTAATATTTATGAACAGTCATTAGTCCAGACTTTTGGGTATAAGAATAGAAATCCTACTCAAAGGAATAAATAAAATAAAATAAGGATTGCCTATTGGCCCATCTATGTCACCAGAGGAAGGATGAGGCTGGTCATGGGGAAGATTAAATAAAATATCTAGATGTGTGGACGTCAAATTTCTAATCCTTGTCTGTAAAGGAGCATAACTGGCATGATTTTTCACTTTTAACAGCTCTGGGACAGGAGAGAATAAAAAAGTGATTTTTTTCTAGTTGGAATAATTGTGGAAAAGACTCAGATGGATTTAGAGTGGGACAAATGGTAACACATACAGTGAAGACGGGGCTGGGAAACATGTGGCATAAGGAGAGTGGAGACTATGGCCATGACTCTTTTTCTAAGCTTGATATAAAATTAATGTGTATAATAGTAACAGTGGTTTTAAAATACTTCATATTTTATCCAACAAGTTTGACGCCCACACTTTTTAAAACATTATGACAGATTATTTAATAAGTGCATATTTTCAGCTTATTTCAAGAGTGAAAATAAGTTTTAAAGAAATGATAGCCATTAAGGAGAACAATAATGATATACAGAATTGTGGAACCACCATTACTGATAAATTTATTTAAAATGTGACTTATTTTAAAAGTAAAAATTAAGGTATATTTACAATCATGAATATTTATAATTTTATTTGATTTATATAAAAATGTTATTGTATTTTTACTATTTTAGTTCCAGAAAAATTGTTAAGCATAAAACAAAAACTAAAAGTTTATTTTAACAAAAAATTCAAATAAAGTTTAAGAATTTATTTGTAGTGGATTTAGATTCTTTTTCTCAATGAGGGTAACTATTTCCATTAAACTGCAGACTAAAATTAATGTGCTTAAGTTGAGAGGAAACCATTAATACTGCTGAATGATTAGCTGTGACATTTCTTTCTGTGCCTTCATAACTACTAAGTTAAGAAATGCAGAATTTGGATTATTTTGAAGGAAATATTAAATTAAATGTCAGATGTATCCTATTTTATAAAATGTCTTAATCAAAAAATTCAATAATTGGGTAATTTCTAAAAATAAGTATTCCTTAAATTGCCTATTAAAAGCATTATTTTCTTTAATGTAACCATTAGAAAGAAAGAAATATATACTATTTTTTAAATTTCTGATTTGAATGAGCAATGAGCAAGTGTATTAACAGCAGTAATGAAAACAGATAATAGCTGAAAATATGTATTACAGGGAAAAATGAAATTATAACTGTATAAAGTGTCATTAATTCCCAGAACAAGATATTTAAGATATATTATTGCTAAATAAAGATTCTAGTCAGTACTAGAATTTAGGTAATACTTTAAAAAATGCATTAGATTGACCACCTAGTCTCCCAACTTGAAGTATTATTTATTGATATAAGCTATAATATTTCAGAGATTTTAACTATTTTAAACATCATTATAAAAAATGGTATTCAAGATTCCTTTAGGCTTTTCTAAGCTGTTACTATTGTCTTGTTGATGCTATAGATATTAGAGGAAGATGAAATGGCTCTACTGGTATGACCTTTCCTCTGTACTCCAGGCATCATAGCTTCCTAAAAGAAAACACAGACCATCTTCCTTTGAGAAGGAGAAAGATATTTTAAATGGATTCTCTTAGTCAACAGTAACACAGACAGATGAAAGGGCTAAGCTCTAGAATCAGGGCATAAAAACATCTGGCTGGCTACTGAGGAAATCACAACTTTTAAGATGATAATCAGCTTAGACGACACAGTGGAATCACCTGGAGGGTTATTATTTTTTTAAATCCTGATCATTGATCCTTTCCCACTCTATAAATTTAGGTCTTTGTTTTGAAACCAGTGTTTCAGTACACTGAAAAATATTCTACAGTCGTTCCTGAGACTATTTCAATAGAATAAGGCTTAAACTCCATTTAAGTACAACATTTATTGTGAAGTGAGAACAATATTACAGATTTGTGGATGGAGATGCTGAGAGATTGCCTGAAGGGATGGCATCGGCTTTTCTTGGCCTGCAGCTAGCAGAGGATCCACTATGAACAATAGTGAGCAAGGAATGAGACACTCCTGTGGCAACTTTAGGCTACAGAACCTTGATAGAGTCAGGGGAAAGGAGTCTCCTGAAATGAAGTAGCAGAAAAATGTGCAATCTTCCTAGTTCAGGGGGCAGAGCAGACCTTCCAGCCACATTGCAATAGCAATGTCAATAGCTGAGAGTTTGAAGGTGAGGAGTCCTTGTCTACCTGACCTCTACGCAACAGCCTCAGTGTCTATCTGTCAAATGGCAAATTCATGGGGCACAACGTGCTTTGTTGTTGCATTTTAACAATTGGAAATTTAATTAGGAGTCTGAAAAAAGAAATTTCATAGATCTCTAAGAGTGAAAAAATAATCTTCAAGCCTCAGCAGAGTTGACCCTGACTGTATTACAAAACAAATCAATATAAACAAAAACATACAGGCATGATTCATGTGTACTGTGATCTAAAAGGACACACTGTGAAAAATAGGAGTTTAAACTTTCTGTATGTTTGAAAAACATTGGCTAGTGATGGCTCAGTAGTTAAGAGCACTTGCTGCTTCTGCAGAGGCCCTGGCTTCAATTCCTAACACCCACACTGGGCAGTTCATAATTGCCTATAGTAACTCCAGTTCCAGAGTACGACATTATCTTCTGTCCTCTGGATAGCTGCAGCATGCGATGTGCACACAGAGAAGCAGTCACACGCATAAACATACACATATAATAATAAGTAAAAGTTAAAACAAAGAAAAACCACTATGCAAATAAAGTCCAATCGCTATGATAGTGTTAATTATCAATGTGACTGTCGGGAATCACCTGGCAAATGGGAGTCTGGATATATCTCTGGGAAATTATCATTCTCACATTAATTGATTGGGAAGATACATTGCAATTGTTACCTGGACAATTCTCTAGGCAGGGGTTCTGTTAATCCTGAGATAAAGAAAAAACAGTTTCACGATTTTGAATCAAATGTGAAGCAAGCTTTGATACTGACCAGGATAGATTCTATCAGGTCCTGCCTGGAATTCCAGGGAGTAGCTTCAATACAGTTTTACAAGGGTTTGAAAAAGACAAAGCCTACAATTCTTCACATTTCCTGTAGGTGGAGGCTGCTTATTTGTTTCCCAGCCACCCAAACCCGAAATAATCACAGAGAAACTTTATCAATTACAATACTACTTGGCCTATTAGCTTAGGCATATTTCTGGATAACTCTTATATCTTAAATGAACCTATTTCTATTAATCTCTGTATCCCCACATGGCTGTGGCTTATTGGGTAAAGTTCTGGCATCTTTGTCAATTGGGGGCTATATGGTGTCTCTCTGACTCCATCTTCTTTTCTATCTCTGCTTGGAACTCCTGCTATGATACATTCTGCCCTGTCATAGGCCCAAGAAGCTTCTTTATTCATTAACCAATAAAAGCAACACATATACAGAAGGACTTCCCACACCATTTCTTTTTCTGTCTAAATAAAAAGGAAAGTTTTAATTTTAACATAGTAAAATTACATACAACAAAACAGTTATCAAGCAAGAATTATAGTTACAATATTTAGTCCATTTACATTTGGCAAATTAAGGAAAATTCTTCGATTTATCCTATCTTTTTGAGTCTAAAGCTTTACATCTAATTAATCTTTTAAAATTATAATTATCTTTCTTCAACTCCATCAAAGACTCCAGAAAGATATATTACCTAAGTAAACAGAAAGTACATTGTAAGCAACTTCCAAAACTCTAGATTTGACAGAGACATTTTGCTGCTGCCTGGACAGTCACCCAAAGTTCTCTGTAACATTGGGGCACCCATCTTCAGCCTACAGGTCAATAGCATTTGGCAAACTTTTCCATAAAGCAGAAAATTTCAAAGACAATTCTGCCTAAATTATCAGTTTGTCAGTTACTTTCTTGTATGTCCTGTAGAATGTATGGCAGACTCTTTTATGAAGCAGGAACCCTGAAGGTCTGTCTCACCTCCTTTAGACAAGTTCAGCCATCATTTTCTGTGGGTCCTGTATGTCCAGTTCATACAGCATACCATCAAACAGTCCAGGAGAGAGCAGTTTCTTGCCCAAATGGCTAATCAACTCCATAGGAACCTCTTTGGTTCCCATCATCCTCTTGAAGTAGATTGGAGCTGCCAGGAGCAGATGTGCCTCTTTGTCACGAAAAGTCCTAAGTTCTTGTGGGTAGATGCCAGGGGATTTGGTCAGAACCTAGAGGTTGCGGTGGTGTTATAAATAGGACTGTCCATAATAATCTGGAGTACTTATAGCTGGACCCAGGCTATATAATGAAGGGTTTGAGAGGGTATCTGGAGAGGAGGCTCTGGCACACTCTGTCATATATATATATGACCTGGCCAGGTATAGAAGTTGGGTATGGTGTATTGCTGTTTTCCAGGAGTTGTTGAAAGAAATTGAAAGACAATTGTATTTTTGTTAAATTTGGTATCAAATCACATGCTGTATTTAATATGTTCAACATGGAATTTTGAAGGTTTTCTCCCTACAACAATGTTTTAATAATGCCCATCTAGACTCTGGTATCTCAAATTAGCTAGGCATAAGAT
The DNA here is from genome assembly GCF_950005125.1 of Chionomys nivalis. Taxonomy (NCBI): domain Eukaryota; kingdom Metazoa; phylum Chordata; class Mammalia; order Rodentia; family Cricetidae; genus Chionomys; species Chionomys nivalis. The sequence goes on from NC_080101.1 coordinate 1,063,767, forward strand.
TATTTAGAGAAAAGAGAAGCCAGGCTATTCTTTTGAATATAGAAGTTTCCTGCTTCATGCTTTTTCTTTTTAGTCACCAACCAGTTTCCAAATCACAGAGACTTATTAATTATGGATACTTAACCTTATCTTATACTTGTCCCACTAGCTCTTATAACTTATATCAAGCTGTTTCTCTTCATCTCGGTTTTGCTTTGGGACTTATTACTTTTCTTTCAGTCTGTATGTCCTACTTCCATGTCTGACTGACTGGTGGCTACCAGACTGACTAGTCTTGGTAATCTCCCTTTCTTTTTCCCTTGTTCTCTCTCCATTCTCTCCTCAAATGTAGATTCCCCCTCCTACTTGTTCTCTCCGCTGTTAGTCCTGAATACTCCTCTACAGCTTAGCTATTTGCCATTCATCTTTTTATTAGACCAACCAGGTTCCTTAGGTGAGAGGCAAAACAACACATCTTTGCCTAGTGAAAGTAATATTCCACAACAATTTCCAGGTTTATAACTTACCCATGTAGTAGCACTATTTTGTGAAATAATTTTCTTACTCTGTGCTATATGATTTTTAATTATATAATTTTTGGAAAGAACAAAAGGCTTCTTAACAATTTGCTTTGCTTTTAGCAACCCAGATCACTTTTATAGTATCCTCAAATGACAATTGCAGCCTTCAGAGAGGTCTTTTGGGGATATGTCTCCTGGTCCTACAATTCTGAATGTTTAGTCAGCCATGTTATCCATCAGTTCCAAGCTGTCCAACTATGTCAAAGCAAAGAATAGTCACTGAGGCTTGAACTAAAGGCATTAAATGGTTAGAATAACATGGTTATTTGAATTGGGACTCATAAAACTACTTGGCGTAATATCAGTAAACGTGTAGCTTTAATGTGAATTAAAAAGGCAGATGACTTATCTGAAATACATTACCTGTACTTAATATATTATGTTAAAATATTAGGTATAATATTTTAATATATACTATGTATGTTTTCTAAAAGCAATTGAATACAATCATTTTGTTTAGTGAGCTTACAGCCTTGATGTAGTATATATATATATATATATATATATATATATATATATATATATCTTTTCTAAGTGTGTGACTTGTCAAAAATGTTAGAAAATAAAGACAAATATTTGGAAACGAAGCAAGGGAAGCCTGAAGCAAATAACTTGTGATACACTGGAGGATTTAAATGTTTGTATAATCGCTTTTCAAGCTTATGGTTTTTTAATGCATCCCACCACCTCCATTTTGTTTAAATTGGACTGTTATTTCATGATACCTTGCATCATCTCTCCTCAGGATCATTAATGTATGTTTAAACCATAGGATAGTTGAAAGTCACACACACACACACACACACCACACATTTAAATTAGCATAATTGATACTACCTGTTTGTGATCACAGAATCCATCTTTTTTTCTGAAGTTCTGAAGTTTATTAAGTGGAATATCCCTTTTGTATTTAAAAAGCCAGAGCCACAGTAATTATGTTATCATGTTCTAAAATAAAAATCGCACTACCTGATAAGAGATCACACGTTAATACGTTATAATTTTTCTATTCATTTGAACAATGCATACTGAGCAGTAACTGTGTGCTAAATTCTACCCAGCCAGAGTCCCTACATCAGAACTTGACAGTGTTGACAAGCTCTGAGTAAGGAGTGATAACTGTAGGGATAGCACGTCAAAGGAGCTGACAGAAAGATGGCATTGCATTAGATCAGAGACTGTACAGGAACCTCAAGTAAGTCTTACCTCAAGAAATATTCAGGCTTCAGGAAAACTAGTAGTTGGTCAAAGAAGAGCACATGTGATATTGTTCATATTATTGATTATCCAAATATTGGCAAGACAATTAAGTTGATTTTAGAATTGTTCAATTTAGTACTTGTTGTCATAAAATTTTGTTATTTTTTTTTAAATCAAAGCTTATATTTTGTCCCCTGAATTCTGAAATGGGTGTGGTGACTGGAAATAAGGAGAGAGAAAGAGAAACATTTGGATCCGCTGGAATTTTTTTTTATGAACAAAAGAAAATGAAATTGCTACACAACACTACTCTTATCTCAAAGGGACCACGTCAGGTGGCTCTGAATGGCATGTTCTTACATGTAGGCAATTATAATTATAAAAGTTTTCTTATAGCCACACAAGTCAGGCAGTCTACAAATAAAGCTGAGCAATTCCCTTCAGCACGGGGATTGATAACGAGTAAGAAGAAAAGAGTCTGTCAGTAATTTAAGTTCTTTGTGTCACGCAGGATTTGACAGCTTTCTAGAATATCTCCAGGATTACAAACTCTATTGCAGTGAAGAGACTCTGTGAGGTGCTTTGTTTAGTTTTGTTGTTGAAGAAATATAAGAAAAAATATTTCTGAACAAACAAGTCAAACTCAGATTGCATTTAAGAGCTAAGTATGTTGAAATCTAATAACTTGAGAGTCTACCATAGAATTAGTGCGAGTTTGGAACTATCCTAATTTCAGAGTGAGATTTTTTTGTCAGAAAAAAATTTAAAAATTGAGTTATCTAGATGATTAAGGATGTCTTTTCAAACTGTTCCTCTTGTATTTCTTCTTTTGAGAATTCTGTTTAGCTTCAAAAAACATTTTTAATTGATTGCTTGAATTTTAAAAAATTTTTGCTTTGTTTTGAAAATTTTCTATATTCTGGACACATATCTTCTGTAATATTTTTTTAATTTATTTATTTATTATGTATACAACATTCCTTCCATGTATGCTTGCATTCCAGAAGAGGGCACCAGATCTCATTATAGCTGGCTGTGAGCCACCATGTGGTTGCTGGGAATTGAACTCAGGACCTCTGGAAGAGCAGTCAGTGCTCTTAACCTCTGAGCCATCTCTCCAGCCCCTCTTCTGTAATATTTATAGTTTGAAAAGATTTTCTTCCATGCCACAGACAGTACCTTCAATTGCCTGACTTATTCTTTTGCTGTATAGAAGCTTTTTATTTCATGATGTGACCTGTGTTGATTGTTGTCTGATGTGGGATGTCCTTCTGTATATATGTTGATTTTATTAATTGATGAAAAAAGCTGTTTTGGTCAATGGCTTAGCAGAATAAAATCAGGTGTGATTTTCTAATAGAATGAGATGTAAAACTATTCTTTCATTTCCCTACATGTTTACATCTAGTTTCTACCATACTATTTGTTATAAGATACTGTCCTCCCCCATGTAAATTTTTCTGTGTCTTTGTCAAGAGACAGGTGGCTCTGTATAATTATACATTATATATTTGAACTATATATCAGTCCTTGATTTTATTCAATTTATCTATGTTTCTGTTTTTTGCCAATATCATGCCATTTTTATTAATATAATTTTATATCATAACTTGAAATCAGATGTGATGATACTTTTAGCAGTATTCTTCTGGTTCAGAATTGTTTGACTATCTGCAGCCTTTTGTGATTCCACATGGAATCTTAAGTCTGTTTTTTCTATATATGTAAGGAAAGATCCTGGAGTTTTGTTTAGAATTGTATTGAATCTGTAGGTTGCCATCTGTAGGATGGCCATTTTCATAGTATTTTCCAGTAATGAGCATGAGAGATCTATGTAACTTCTACGGTCTACTTCAAATGTTATTTTCAGTGTCTTAATGTAGCTACTGATGAGCTGATCATACTCTAATGGTTAGCTCTAAATACATGCTCACATGGATTCCTCTGGCTAACATCATAAAACAAGCCAAACATTAATGTGAAAAGGGGATTTGTTGTTTTGAGGGAGGTCAGTTGTTGGGGGTAAGAGGGAGATAGGCGATATTGACAATGAGAATAATCAGAATGTATTATATACAAGTATAAAAATACCTAAGGATATATTTAATTAAAAAACCCCACAAAACTTCCAAATTAAAATCAACACCCCCCCCCCCAAATAAAAGTTATACATTGAAGGGAAAAGCATAGTAGAGGAGGTGATATTAGAATAAGATTTTCTGGGCAATGCCGAAATCATAGAGTCTTTTTCTCTTTCACAGATGGAGACTTTTTTTTCTTAGAGTTTAAGCAGCCAATTATGCAACATTATTTTTTTGTTGTTGTATAGATTATTGACCAGTATTTCAGCAATAGGCCAGTGTGGCACCACTAACTAATACATAGTACATCTGCAAATGTAATGTTCTTGGTTGTATACTAGCTTACAAATCTTATTCATCCAACAATAAGCAGAATTAAGGAACAAAAGCCTATTTTGATTTGAGGCTAATCTATACTTCAAAATGATACAGTGCAAATTTTAGAGGTTTTCCAAGAATTTGCCCTATTGGTGGCTAAAAGTTTGCCACCCTATGTCCCCAAACAGGCTCTCCCATTCTCTCCAGAGAAAGGCACTTATTCCATTCACTCATTACTGATATTTGCCTTCTAGCAATGAGGTCCCCTAACAATGGATGAGTGTTTCCCTTTATCCCTCATCTTTGCCATCATGTGCTGTCATTTGCTTTGTTGATCTTGGCCTTTCTGACTAGTGTAAGATGAAAGCTCAAAGAAGTTTTTGTTTGTTTTTGTGTGATAATAAAGGATGCTGAACATTCTTTTGTGCTTCTTAGCTATTTGTGTTTCTTCTTATGGGAATATTCTATTTAGATTTTTACTCCACTTTTTAATTGAGTTGTTTTCTTAATGTCCTTATGTTCGAGTCCTTTATGCATTTTGATATTAAACCCTGTGTTGGATATTTTTTATGTCAACTTGACACACTCAAAAGTTGTCTGGCAGGAAGAAGCCTCAATTAAGAAAATGCCTCTATAAGATCTGGCTATATACAGCCTGTAGGGGATTTTTTAAGTGATTGATAGCAGAGGGACCAGCCCATTTGTTGTGCATAGTGACATCACTGGGTTGGTAGTCCTGGATTCTTTAAGAAAATAGGCTTAGCAAGCCATGTTGAGCAAGACAGTAAGCAGCACCCTTTCATGGCCTCTGCATCAACTTTGGCCTCCATGTTCCTGCCCTGCTTGAGTTCCTGTCTTGACTTCTTTGATAATGAACTACAGTGTGGAAGCTAAGTAAAATAAACACTTGCATCTTCCAGTGCCTCTGGACATGGTGTTTCATTACAGCAATAGTAAACCTAAAGACAGACTGATACCAGGAGTGGAGTATTGCTATGACAGGCATAACCATGTTATTTGGGGGAGAAATATGGAAGTAATTTGGAACTTTGTGCAAGAAAGGCCATTGAGTGTCCCATTCTTTAGTGACCTGTTCTGTGGTAGTTTGTGCTAGTGTTACAGCTGCAGATGGAAAGGTATTCTGACTTTTTGGGAAGTCTGGGAAATCAGGCTATACATGAAACTGTGAAGAGGGTATTATGGATATATACAGTCACAGAGGGAAAGGTATTCTGACTATACCAGAAGCTGTGACAGGAAGGTATCCTGGATACTCACAACTCTGGAGGAAAGGGTATCCTGACTTGTCAGGAAGTCAGGCTATAATTGAAGCTGTGATCTGTTGGGGGATGGTCTCCCCATAGGATGTAGCAATCCTGCTCCTCTCTGAGAAAGTGGTTACAGCTGTGCTCTGCTCCAACCCCCTATGGGAGTTTCCCAGCAGAGGTATCCATTTCTACTCAGTTCTGGCCTGAGTAGATGTTACTTCTGCTTCACTTTTGTAAGGGAGAAACCCCTGCAGAAATGTAGCAATCTGCTTTTTCTCCAGTGAAAAGATTTTCCTTCTGCTCTACTCCCAAAGGAGTTTCTCAGCAGAGGTATCAGTTGCTGCTTCTGCCCTGCTCTCCTAAGGGAGCTTCCCAGCAGAGATTCTGCTCTGCACCAGCAAAAGAAAATCTTCACCCAAAACTCTCACAAGAAAGGTATTTATTTAGGAAGAAGTCCAAGAGAGTGGCTACCTCTGCCACAGTGGAGGAGGACAGCTGCCAACTGAACAGGCAGAGGAGTGGCTTGTTTATTTATTTGTTTGTTTGCTTATTTATTTATTTAGGTTTTTCGAAACAGGGTTTCTCTGTAGCTTTGGAGCCTGTCCTAGAACTAGCTCTTGTAGACTAGAATTGGCCTCGAACTCACAAAGATCCGCCTGCCTCTGCCTCCTAAGTGCTGGGATTAAAGGTGTGTGCCATCTCATAGGGCTTTTTAGGGGAGAGTTTTTCCAGGGAGAAGATTTTCACGAAAGGAATTGGTCAGATTTTGGTCCTCTTGAGTCTGGACAAGCTTAGATTGACTAGATTTTGTGCTCAGGGATTAGTTGGCTTTCTGATCAGGGGCTTTTTGGGTTTCCTACTCAGGGATTGGTTGGTTTCATGTTCAATTGGTCAGGGACAGAGTTGGCACTGGTTCCAGGGGCAAAGTGTGCTTCTTTAGCTCTGAATTCAGGGCCAGGTAGTGTTTCTTTGGTTCTATTTCAGGGCTAAAGTGTGTTTCTTTGGATGCAGCAAAAGAATGAATCCTGTTTTCACATCCATTATGTTTGTCTGTATCTTTTTATTATGGAATTGAGACCACTGATATTGAGAATTATTAATGAGCAATGATTGTTGATTCCTATTTAGTTTTGTGTGTTTTGTTTTGTTTTCATTGTTGTTGCGTGGTGGTGGTGGTGGTGGTGGTTTTGTGTGTGTGTGTGTGTGTATGTTTGTGTTTGTTTTTTCCCTTAAAATGCCTTTGATAATCTATAGGACTGGATTTGTAGTAGATATTTACTAAATTTGATTTTATCATGGACTGTCTTCTTTTTTTCCATCTATTGTGATTGAAAATTTTGCTTGATATTGTAGTCTGGGATGGCATCTATGGTCTCTTAAGAGTCTGAAACACATTTGTTTAGGCCCTTGGGTCTTTAGAGTCTCCATTAATAATTCAGATGTAATTCTAATGGGTCTTCCTTTATCTGCTTCTTGGTCTTTTTCCCTTGCATTCTTCAATTTTATTTTATACATTTAGCATTCTGATTTTTATGTGTCAAGAGGAGTTTTTTTTTTTTCCAATCCATTTGATATTCTGTATGTTTTTTGTACCATGATATGCATGTCCTTCTTTAGGTTAGGGAAAATTTCTTCTATAATTTGGTTGTAAATGTTTTCTGTGTCTCTGGCTTGTTTTTCTCCTTCTTCCCCAATATTATTATTCTTAGATTTAATTTTTTGACAATGTCCTAGATTTCCTGACTGTTTTGTGTCAAGAGTTTTTTATATTTAACATTTTCTTTGACTGAGATATTTATTTTATCTGTTGTGTCTTCAATACCTGCAGATTTTTCTTCCATCACTTGAATTATTTTTATAGAATTTATATACTTTTTAATAAATCTTACTGGAAACAAAGGCAATTAATGCAAACAAAATTTAGGCTGTGGTTATGTCCGGAGACAAGTTCTTTCCACAAAGGAAACAGTTGTGCTTCGTTGTATATGCTGGTCATGCTCTGCTTCTAAAATCTGCCCCAGTCTCCTGTAATTAGTTTTTTTCTGGTCTTCTTTTCACCTCTTGTATTATAAATATTCTTTTAAAAATATATTTTTATTTTATAATTAGAAACAATATCTAAAATGTACAAGGTCAACAATAGAGGATGAAATATATTCCTTTTATAAGTAATTCTATTTGATAACAATTCCTTAAGTAATTTCATGCATTTCTGTCACAGAATGAAAATTAACATATAAATAATTGGATACAGAGTTACCAAAAAAGCACAAATGTTCAATTGAAGCTATTTATAATTTTGACCATTGAAGAGCCAAAATTATTTTTGAACAGAATTTCACCATTTTTAGAATTTTTAAGTTTTTTTCCTCTAGAAATAGTTCTAGTATGATCTCCTTGGGTTAGTTTGTCTCCTTTTCATCTGATATATCTCTACTCACATGTCCTTGTTTCTCTGAGATTGTCTTTTCCTTTGTTGTGTATCTATCTCTATGTCTCTTTCTTTGAAGAAATAATAAACTTTCTGAAATTTCCTTAGTTTATAAATGAGAGAGAATTGTTGGTCTTAATGTTTTGCAATAATGAATATATAATGTATAGCATAGGAAATAGCACACTTAACAATGCAGTAAAAGTTAGATGCTAATGTGATAATTTACTATTGTTATTCTAAATACCTTCTACTTAACTTTTAAATCCTTTCCAAGCATGTCAGTGACCTAATCTATCATCAGGACTTAATTTGTGGTTGTTTAGATTATTTTATTGCCAATTTTCTTTTTAAAGATGGATATTGTGTTTTACTTTTCTGTTCTTTAAGCTTTCAAAGACTTAACAGAATATCTTGAGGAAATGAACTAGAAACAAATCATAATTTATTCATACATTTATTGGAAGACTGAAAAGTACAACAAGCTATTGAATATGAATATGGTTGTGATAATTATGGTAAAGACATTTGTGGTTTGTAATTGGGAAACAACTAAAAAATTTCCTAGTGGCAAGACTACTGATATGTAAGTCTGTTGTATGGAAAGGGAAATATGGTTGTTAATTCATAAAATTTCCTTGAATTATATAATATTTAAAATGCTACAAGTTATAACATATAATAAAATTATACATGCTGAAAATATTTTATATATGCTAACTTTTAGGCTTAGGGTACAATGGAGTACAAATATAACTACAATAGTGTCTGAAAAAAAAGAAGCACTAAGAAGGAATTTTATTCAAATGTTTGATTCATTATCAAATCATTTATTTCTAGTGTTGACAGTAAGTAGAACTCCATGTAAAATTTTTATTTATTGTGAAATATTATTAATATTGTTTTCTTGTTCAGAAAATGTAATGGAAAGACAGAGGAAAAGAAACCCCAACATGATAACTCACACAACATATCTCTGTATGTCAGACAAGCACGTGGTGGCCCTATTCTTCATGAAGAAGAAAGAGCTACATTGAAGTTTATACAGTTCCTAGCTATCTTAAAGAAACTGTAAGTATTCTTAATGGTACAGTTTATGTCCCTGAGGACTATTGTGACTTATTCATGACTTGATATGACTGAGGAATTCAGGAGAAGTGGATAGTCTGGAGACTGTTGTGAGATGCCAACAACCTTCATGAACTCAGTCTTCATGACATGCAATGGATATACAGCTAAGCTTGTGGATCCTCATTTTAATTTTGCATTGCAAGAAAAAAATGTGCTGTGTACTGATGTTAAGTAAAAAAATTATGTTTGTGATTTCATTAGATTTAATTTCTGGATGACTTTCCACAGAATTTAAACTGTCTTTTCCGTCACAGAACCTTTAAACACACTTAACTTTTATTACATTTTTTTCTTTGAGCATGTTGTCTTGCATTTGGAACACAACTGCTTAGTGGTAAAAAGCAGAGAAATGGAAAGGAAAGGAAAACACACACAGGAAAGCAAATGAGGAGATTATAATCACATCATTTACCAGTTTCTTTCTTTCCTCTGAATCTTCCCATATGCCTCTCCTAGCCCTCTCTCAAATTCATTGCCTCCTTCCTATTAATTATTGTTACATACATATATTTCTATGCATACATATGGAATTTCTAAATAGTTCTCATGGCAGTTCTTTGAGACAGCTGTGATGAGTTATTAGAACAATATGTGTGCTGAAATCTGTCTTAACTCTTCCAGAGAGTGCACATTTTCTCTTTGCCTGCCTGATTATAGTACCTTTGTTTTACTGTTTCTGTTGTGTATTAAATTATTATAAACCCAGTTGTTTAAATAGTGCCTTTTAGTATCTTTTTGTGTGTGTTTCTTTTTCATGTTGATATCTTTAGGCATAGTATATTTGGTTTTCTTAACATGTCCAAGTTTTAACCAAGACTTGCTGTGAGCTTGTTCATTTCTGAAGCAAGAAGCTCTCCTCCATGGTAATGTTGTTGATGGCAGGATCTTAAATTCCTTACTACTGAAGAGCTGATACCTTCACTTTCTTGCTAGCTCTCAGCATGGACATCAGCCTTTGACATCCGCCCCAGACCCCCATAGCCTCACAATGTGGTTTTCTCTCATTTTGTCACCTAACACGAATGCTTACCTTTTCAAAGCCAGAAAGGAAGAGTCTGTATTTCTTTCTTAAATTTTAAAGTAATTAATTAATTAATGTTGTTGTTGTGGAAAGACTCAGGAACCCGATTGTAAAGAAGTAGTCTTTACAGCATGGTGGGACTTTTACGTTGGTGGGATGCCAGCTGTTCACGCATCCCTGTCAACGTGGTTTCTGTGAGGAGATTCGGGGCGGGCTGTACAGCTGTTCTAGACAGGAAATGACAGTAACCTCTTTTCCATGGAGAATGCAGGGAAGCCATCTCATTCTGTCCAAGGCTTATATACTATGGCACTGACTGTAACATTGCCCACTTTCAAAATGTAATTATGAAATGCTTTGTAGGAAACAACTTATTTACAATCTGCCGACTCTTTAAAAAAGTGACTTATATGGGTTTGGGGATGATGTGAAGATTGGGAAATGCAAGGAATTCAGACGTGATTGTGAAAGCAGCCTGAGGTCCTTAGAGAAAATTTGGCCCAGTTGCTTGCTATCTTGTCTGCTTTCTCCAATTAAAGATGCTTCCTTCGAGGGAATGAAGCATCTGAAGATCATTACATTTCGGCAGAGCAGTGATGCAGAGCCACTTCTCAGGAAGGACTCAGAGGACTCAGTCTCTGAAAGAAATCAGTGTATTTGCCTTTTAGAATCAGGCTGTGAAAAAATCCAAATGCAGCCTTCTTCTCCCACTGTCCTACATTGAAGTGGCTGGTAAGATGAGGAACTGCAGTCTGGGAGGGCACTCCAGGCTGTGTGCCAATGCTATGCAGCTGTGTGCTATGCAGCTCTCAGTTTTGTGTAAATGTTGCCTCATTTGGAGTAAATCTGCTTGGAAACAGGCTGGGAAGGCTCTCACCTAGAAAACAGGATCTTCCTTTGAAGCTATGTTAGTAAAGAATGGTGTAAATACAGATATTTATAGTTGTGACAGGAACCATGATCATAGATACTACAGGAATGTGATTAAAGGAAGACAGTTCCTTGAGATAAGGCAACAAAGAACAAAATGTTAACTCTTTGACATCACATAGATATTATGAAGCTGTGCTGAAGAACAGCACTGGTCCCTGGTCTGTCTGGGGCAGCAAGAGCAATAGTTACACTTGGGAGGTTTTCAGTTTAGTCAACTTGGCTTGTGCTCATAAGAATCCAGGTTGTGATCCAGACCGTACTGAGCATCGGTGCAAACTTTGGGGAAATTCTACCTCTTAATATTCAGTTTACTAATCTATAAAATCCATAAACTTTTGCTGTTATTCTTAAAACGTTCCCCGAGGTGGGCTGGAGGGGCCCACCATGCGAAAAGCGGCTCAGTTTCCCACCAGTGGGAGGGCACGCGCCACATGTCCGGTGGGTAACAGACACATAAACACAAAGATAGGCATAAAACATTTTATTGAGGGAGAGAGAGAGAGACAGAGAGAGAGAGAGAGACAGAGAGAGAGAGGAGAGAGAGAGAGAGAGAGAGAGAGAGGAGATAGAGAGAGAGAAAAGATATAAAAGAGAGAGAAAAACAGAGAGAACACGTGCGCACGCCAAGGAAACAGAAAAAGGAAGGGGCAAGATGGCAGCGGGCAGATCAGAGGTAATGGGAGTGGGCGTGGCTTGTCCCTTAAAGGGATAGGAAAGCACAACATCTGCTATTATTATTGTTGTTAGACCCAGAGGAGTCAAAGCTACCTTGTACATCATTTCCATCAGTAAATTATAGTTTGCTACCATCTCAACTTAATTCTTCTCTCAAGATAGAATATGTAAATTTCTGCTATGATAGATGAACAAATATAAGCTCTTAGTTATTTTCCAAGTATTTATATAGCTTACAAAGTCAACCATGGTATTTTCATACTGTAGTTCAAAATGTTGCATATTATACTTCTTCACATATGAACGAACAACTAAACTCATCTTTGTAACAATCTTCAGTAGTTTAGAAATAAACAGGTCTTCTATTATAACATTTCTAATAACACACTTTAACTCTGTTAATTTATTTTAGAATATATTTTAAAGAACAGCTTAATTTTTTGTTTTAGTTATTCATTTTTTTACATTTCAAGTTAGAGTTTTTTTCAGAGAGATGTTTTAATAGTATTAATACAAAAAAACGAACACATTAGATACTATGACATCAGGTTTTATGATCTTACTGAAAGATTTTAATATGTACTTTATTGTAGATTTAATAACACACGGAGACACAAAATTATGTGTACAGATTATTTGTAACAATTATCTGTAAGTTATCACAAACATGATTTCTTAAAAACATGTCTGACAAAATATTTTAATTGCCTTCTTTTTGTACTTACTTATTATCACAATATTTTAAGCCATTTTGTGAGCCAGCCCTAACTTTTCAAATAGTTTTTGTTTATATACAAACGACTGAATTTAAAAATATGAGCACGCTGTTGTACTGAAAGGGGCCATTTTGATATTCAAAGTAAATGTAGAAAGACTTAGAAAATCACATCTAGATCATATTAAATCTACAAAATCATGTGCCATGTGGTTTTTTCTAGTAGACTATGGGTCTACATGGTCATTTTGAGGTCAGTCTCTAGAATTATCTGCAGAGAGGTGTCAGACTAGTTGATTTTCTTTAGTAACTTACAGAACAATCCTTATTTGTCATTCTATCCTTTATCCACTAAATATCTATTCTTTGAGTCACCATGTACTCAAGGATTACTTACCCTAAAAATCTTAGTTTTCATAAAGGATGAGACTATAGTTTGTAGTTCCTAATGTTTTTCCAATATGCATTTATGATTCATAACTTGGCTATTACAGATAGTGCTGCCACAAATAAGGATGTACTTGTGTTTTTGTGGCATGTTATCTTAGAGTCTTTAATTTTTATTTTTCATTCCTAATGCTGTTGGGTTGTGTATGTAGAAGATGTCTTAAAAACAAAGAGCACACTTTATAAACAAGAAGTCCCAAAACTATAAAAACATAATTTAGAAAAAAATAAAGAATGTTCAAGTTATGTAGCACCAAAACTGACTTCAGTCATACTGTTCCAGAGCCATAGTAATAAAAAAAAAGCATGCTGCTTGCACAAAAACAGACACATCAATCAATAGAGTGGAATCAAGAATGCAAATATAAATACATGCAATCACAGTCAACTTAATGCTGAAAACATGCCACAAATGCACATTGGAGAAATGATAGCTTCTTCACCAAACTGTTTTTTTCTAAAAAAAAAAACTAGAAAAAAACCTGCAGAGAAAAAAAGCTAGATTCCCTCATGATGATTTGAATTAGAATGCCTCTTATAGGCACATATGTTTGAATTATGGGTCTCCAGTTGATCAAATTACTGGGTAGTAATAAAAGCATGGTCTTGTTGAAGGAGGTGTCTCACCAGGTATGGACTTTGAGGTTTCAAGATTCCTGTTTCTTTACCAGTGTCTCATGCTTTGCTCCTGGTTGTGTCTCAAGATGTGACCTCTCAATTATTGCTCCAACTCCATGCCTGTTTCTATGCTCCCACCGCGATGGATGTGGACTCTAACCATCTGAAACTCTAAGCTCCATATAAACTCCTTTTATGAATTGTCTTGGTCATGGTGATTTATCATAAAAATAGAAACTTATTAAGACAATCTTTGCCATTTAGCCTGTATAAAAAGCAGTTCTAGATGGATCAATTATCTTAGCATAAGACCTGAAAGTCAATAGGCATGAAATAAAACACAGATAAAGACTTTGATATATTGTCATAGGAAGGATTTTCTGAAGGAAAGGCAATAGTTCAGGGAATAAAATGCAGATCTAACAAATGAGGTTGAATAAATGTTCTTCCCAGGAAAGAAAACAATCAATTGAAGAAACAGGCAGCAGAATGAAAACAAAGTCGCTATCAAAACTTTAGCAGAGAATTAATATTCAGAACACATAAAAGAACTAAAAATCCCTGAAAAAAATACTCAGTCAACACATAGGTTAATTAAGTAAGCATAATTTTCAAAGCTGAAGTACAAGTGGCCAGTGAACTCAGAGCATATATGTAAAGACTTCTCTAACCTCTTTTCTAAAATGATTGGTACTTGGCTCTTCAGCACAGAAGTTATGCTGAATGCAGATTCCTAACAGGAAGTGATTTTCTTTCACTTTTTTTATGGCTTTCTTTCAACTCTAAAGTCAGATAGTTGATTTGGAATTTTTGAAAGTAATAACTTTTGTTAGATACTTTTATGCTTGTTTTACTTTCTAAAAATTTTATGTTCTCTGGATTTTAAATTCTTCAAGTCTAGAATTGATAACTTTATCCAGTTTTGCTGAATATTGTTTTACCACTAGCCTGTCACATTTTTCTTGTGGTAAATCCCCCCCCCCTTGAGAATATGGTTTACTTCTCACTAGGACCTCTGTCTTATTTTTCTCCAGTATTTGCTACATCATTTGGTCTCATTATATTTCTCCAAGGTGATTCTATAATCTGTTCAGTTTGCAATTAATATAAGCCTTTAGCTTAAAATAAGATTATTTTCTTATTATATTCTTTAAGTATCTTTAATATATGTAAGAGCTATTTAAATTGGCTTCTGTGTATTTATAAAATCTGCCTTAATGAGCATACATTATCATAATATATTTACATATATTTTCTTTTAATCATTTAAAATAATGATAATGAAGTCTGGAAATAACAGTAATTTATCATATATTTTATATATCTTCATTTCTTATGGCTATTTATTCACTGGAATGTTGAAAAAATTAAACAGTTGTGGTGATAAATTGGTTTTCACATTTTTTTAATAGTTTGCTTCTCACAATTCTCTATACCTTGTAATGTTGGCTCTTTGTAGAACTGTGATGGAAATGATATATCTTGCCTGAGTTTTATCATCAAAAATTATGTTAAATATATCTAATTCTGAGTGCTTTATAAGACTTCAAAAACATTCACAGGAAGTACTTAAATGCGCAGAACTACTACACTGTAGCATACGCGCGCACACACGTACGCGCGCGCGCACACACACACACACACATAGCTCTTGACCCTTTTCTATCCTGAGTTATACCTCAACAAGATAGCTTATGTCAGCTATCTTCTTTGCTACTTACCGTCAACTGAATTCACATAATGGAAACAGTGGAGGTTAACAAGGGATGGGGGCCCTGGGGTCTGAGTCATTCACCTAGCTGTTTCTTGTCATTCAGGCACAGTTGGGCATAAGCTTTTATAAAATGCCCATATTAGGTGCTTTTGTATGGCCAGGACCAAAGGAGAACAATCATTCACAGCACGAGCCAATTGAAAACATTTCAGATTCAAACCACAGTCTCTTACCTTCTCCCACTAGTGCTTTCCCTGAATATCAGTGACCTCATCTTTCCCCTTATCCCTTCAGGCCTAGACTGGTCATATCTCACTGTTGTCTACTGTCCCTGGTTCCAGCCGCTGGTCTATTATCCCCTTACTATTTTTCCTCAATCCTGTGTAGTTACCTGTATAGTCTTTTTAATAATCCTTTCTCAGGGTGTTATTCTTTTGACTGGTGGAGTATTTCTGTGCTTCTATGTTATACTGACACATCATTCTCAGCACCCCAGAGTGCTATACAGATCCACACTGTTTCATTTCTAGTAGAAGGCAGATGTAAGCCTCCTGTTACAAGTGCTGGCAACAGAAGTTGCAGTCTCTAGAAAAGGAGCAAGGACTTCTAACCACTGAGTCATCCGGGTTTTTTTTTTTTTTTTTTTTTTTTGTTAATGAAAGCTCTCTTGTTGTTTTGTATAACAATTGTACAAATTTACATCCTCAGTAGACAGAGATATTTCTTTGCATGCTTGTCTACACTTATAATTTTTCGTCTCTGACAATAGTTATTGTAACAGGAATTTTTCAGTTGATTTTAATTTAAAGCTCCTTATTGATTAGTTATGCTTAGCATTTTAAATAAACTCATAGACTGCTTCTAAGCCTGTGTTAGTCTTAGTCCATATTCTGTTATCTGAAGGATGCTCAATCATGCCACAACGACACATGCTCAACTGTGTTCATAGTAGCATTGTTTGTCATAGCCAGAACCTGTTACTACAACAAAATACTACAGTCAGAATGGCAGTCACAAATAGCAAATACAAGGATATAAACAAAAAGAAACCCTCATACACTACTGTTGGAGATACATGCATGTCTAGCCACTATGAAAACCAATATAGAGTTTCCTCAAAATGCAAAAAAATAAAACTCTCATGTGATCTAGCTCTGAATACCATGATGGTCATCTTTTTGTGTGAAACATTGGAATTTGTAACAGTTGTAAAGTTATCAGTCTAAGAATGCAGGATGCCATACAATAAAACAAAGAAAATTACTTTCTCATTTAGTGAGTAATGTGGAGAATGTCTCTCTTGCCTTGTCTCTCTGGGGTTTAATTTCCCTGCAGGAATGTGTACTGCCTCCTCCTGCCTTTTACCTCCCAACCCAGAGCAAGAAAGAAATTCAGTCAAGCTTGTGCAAAACGTTGCTGTCACCCAGAAACTTG
Source organism: Chionomys nivalis (assembly GCF_950005125.1). NCBI lineage: Eukaryota > Metazoa > Chordata > Mammalia > Rodentia > Cricetidae > Chionomys > Chionomys nivalis. Next base: position 1,080,313 of record NC_080101.1, read on the forward strand.
ACAGAGGGTGAAAGGTGTCCATGCTCTGTTTATTTTCCATATTTCACCACTTTCCTTGTGAGGATCTGGATCACTGCCCAAGATTCATGTTTTAATGTGGTTTTATTTTCTTCTTTTAAATGTAATTTGAGACAGCATAAACATTCACCAACTGATACTCAGTCAATTAAAATTAATAAATAGCAGAGTTCACTTTCAACACAAAATTTACTTTAATAGCTTTGTAAATTATGCTATGAAGAGTGTAAAGAGACTACTTACAGTTTTGGTTATGGTCGACTGTGTTACGGAATAAATTATTTGTATATTGGTGTTAAGAAATTTGTAAGCTCTCAGAATGTAGACCAGCAATAAACATTGACTTTTATTGAGCTTTTCATTTATTGCTTTAACATTCATAATAATCTACCTAGTCCTTTTTTAACAGATGAGGAAACTGTGTTTATCAGCACTGACACTTAGATTGATTGAGTCTTCACATCGATGCTGGGTGACAACATGAGCTCTGTGCCTCCTGGGTCACCCAGTATATGCCACAGAGTCTGTAGATCTTGCACATGTGCCTGGACCTTTCTGCAGACTTGTGCACAGGTCTTCCAGAATATTTGCATGAATGTATTTTCATTACAACAATTGATTAGGACATGGGACATGATCTGAAAGCTTTACACAAAATTGAGAACATCAGTATTCTATCATAAAAGTAGAATACAAACTGGGTGTGGTACGGATGAACCAAATAGAGAGTACGCTCTGGGTGTGTGTGTGTGTGTGTCTTGTGTATTCATACCTGAGGGTTTCTGAAAGATGTGGCAATGACTTACTTATATGCATTAGAACCCACTGCAGCATCCAAGCCTCTGTACTCCAGGGTATCTCACCAAATGTTCAGTTTCCGTCTGATTTCTGTCTTTGCTTCATCAGACCACCTTGTGACACCACTTTACTCCTATTCAGAGTCTGCTTTTTTTAATGTAATGTTTATTGAGATACAATTTATATAAAATAAAGTTTTTCCTTTAAAGTGTCCAGGTTGATGTATCTTGGCAATTATATTCAATCTTGTTACCATGACTACAGTCAAAAATTCTAAAAAAGCATTTTTATGCCTTTCCACTGTTCCTCTTCCCCAGTTGATCTGCTTGCCATCCTTAAACATGCACCTTCATTAGAATTTCATGCTAACAGACTCCTATAATGCAGAGGTATTTATTCATCTTGCTGCTGTATCAATATCATGTTCTTCTTCACTGCAGAATACTAGTCTGTAGTAAAGACTTGCCACTTGTAGGCTGAGTCACCCCAGCTAAAGAAGCAATTGTACCTACCTCTGGCCAAAAGTAGAGAGTTTTTTGGGATTACTTACAGGAGTATGGTAGGGGATTATTTTTAGGAGTATGGGTGTTTCAAATGGGTCTATATCGCACGCACACACAAGGAAACCATACTTCCTAAATGATAACTTAAAAAAGCTGGACATGAATGCATGACTTGCTGGTCACTGTGGAGGCTGAGAAATGTAGACCCATTTCCCAGTTTTTCTGACTGTTAGAGAGTTTGGGGAATAACAAGGCTTAATCACATCTTCTAGCTCAGGAGGTGGCTGCCTGGCCCCTTTGTGAAGTTAAGATAGCTCGGTTATGTCCTGACAGTTAGTTGGGATATGGAAATGTACCTCTGTTCCTTCCATTGTAGCTATGAGGTCTGTTTTGCTTACACGATTCAGTGTACCTGAATGATGTAGTGATTTGGGTCATCTCGCTACCTAAGCAACAGAACGCTGATGATGGGAAGTCTCAGAGGGACTGTGTGAGTTACCCTTGCTGTATCATATTAATAAAGTCTTGTTATCTTTTCCCCAAGTTTACATTGGGTATAAAAGCTGTGGAAAAATAGACGCAGGGTATTTCAGGATCTGAGTAATCCCGGAAACTCCCTCCCGATTCTATCTTTTGTTTCTGCCTTCAGTTCCCACGCCCTATACTGGTGAGAGGTGATTTTGAGGCCAGTCCTCAACCACTCTACTAGTTGGGAGTCTCTGGCAGGCAGCTCAACTGGGTGGAGCATTTCCTCACAGCTGTAATCATTTGTATAACCCCGGGGGAGGCGTGTGAATCCTGTAAATTTGAGTGGTTTCCTCAGACTTGGGTATTTGGTTACTTCCAGAACAAGCCCCTCTCCAGGAGGGAATGCTTGACTTTGAGGACTTAGCTCCAATCTGCTTCGAGCAATGTGACTGTGTACTTTCTTATGACATCTGCTTCTATTTCTGGGTTGAACCTGTAGAAACCAGATTGCTGAGCCACTTCCTAAGAGTCCCTGTTTTCTGAAAGCCTATATTGCTGCATTACTGTCAACAAAGGACAGTTCCACTCACTATTGACAGTCGGAAGTTCTAGCCTTTCTAGGGGGTGGGTATGGCATCTTGTTGTGGATTTAACTTTCATATAGTTAGTAGTTATCAACGTTGAATGTGCCTTCTAAGAGCTTATCTACCATTTGTGAGTGTTAATTTAAAATGGAGGATATTTTGTCCCTATTGTCTTTAATAAATTTATTATATATGCAGGGAACAACCGATCAGCCAGATGTACTTTTTGTAAGTGTTTTCTCTAGGCTTGTCACTTGATATTTATTTTCTTGGTTATTTCTTTAAAAGTATCAAAGCTTTAAATATGTCAGACTAATGTTTCCAAGTTTTGTCCTAGGAGTTAGGGAGTCGTCACTTTTCATGCCAGTCTGAGATTAATTTACTAATTGTGGGCTTTGAGGTTAAGAGATACATATGGACTAGGTAGCATCTGTTGTTGCAAAGACTGTTTTTATACTAAATTACACCTGTAAGTTTATTAAAAGTTCATTGAATAAAAGCATAGTTTCTTTCTAATCCTTTTTATGTGTTTTTTAAAATTTATATTTAGATTCTTAATGCCAGCAAGGTATGCATGTATTGATCATAGTAGTTTTATTAAAATTTGAAACTAGGGTTTACTAATTCTCACATTTCCTGTTTTTTTTTTCCTTCAAAATTCTCTTGTCTATTCAAAACTATTCCCAAGTCATGGTTCTATATGTATAAGGAATATGATTACTATGATTATGAAACAGTTCTTATTGAATCTATAAGATAGTAACTGCAATTGAAAATAGTTATCATGATCAAAACATTCAAAGTCAATTACAAGAATAAAATCAGTATTTAATAATATAGTAACAAATTAGCAATAAATGATTTAAAACTTAAAATTTAACATTTCATTTCTAACAGCATCAGTGAAATAACAAATACAAAATTATATAAGGTGTATGAAGTTCTGAGTGAAAACTATAAAAATCTGATGAAAGAATTAAATAAGATCGAAATAAATGGATAAAGACACTCCATTGAATTAAAGTACTAACCCCACTGTGAAATCTATTTGATAATTCTAAATGATGTTGAGAATTTCAAATTTTGCTTGTTTTGTAATCATTCTTTTTTTCTGCTACTTTTAATAGTTGAGTCTCATCATGTGAGTGCTAATTTTCTTGTCTAACTTTTTGCTTTGTTTTTCAAGGCAGGGTTTTTCTGTGAAATTCTGGCTGACCTGTAACTTGCTTTGTAGCTCAGGCTGGCCTCAAACTTGGAGATCCTCCTATCTCTGCCTCCCAAGTGCAGGGATTTAAGGCATGGGGCACAATACCTAGGCTTCATGATTTTTCAGAGTGTTGTAGAATATTTTCAATGTTGGGTTAAATTTACTGATGAAGACACTTGTAGATAAGTTTTATTCATAATTTCTGATTACAATTTCAAAAAGTAACTCAAAATCCCCATTGTTTCTTTGATAGGTTTATTATTTTGTCATTTATAAGACAAAATTCCTTAAAATCTAAGTTGTCAAATTCACAGACAAAACATTATTTTATCTTTTTTTTTTCAGTATCTGTGCAATCTGAAATTGTACCACATCTTCCTTTTCTGAACTGGTAATCTGATTTTATTTTCTTGAGTAGGCTAGTTGTGGATCTGTTAGTTCCAGAACAAGAACTCAGTGAGGTTGTGTTCCACAAATGCTACCTAAGGAGACAGAGAGTAGCCTGCCTTCATTGGTAACACTTGCTTAATTTCTGACATGCACCAAGACTATCAATCTGTAATCCTGTGAAAACTGCAAAGCAAGGAGCTCAGATAGAGTTTTGGAGTGCAAGAACTTATTTTGTTAATAAATAAATACAATTTTAAAAGGTGTCACTCTACTAGTAATAATAATGATGCATGTGGGATATGGTAATGCTGGAATGGCATGCAGTGAAGGCATTTTACATTGGGGAGTCTGTGTATGATACAGAGGAAGTAGAATGACCAAACTTGTAAGAAACACACTAAAGTATTTGCACTTAACCAAAAGTAATGTCTTAGATTATTTAACTAGTCTGCAAAAATGTTTAGATGTCAAAGGACATTTGTCTGAACAATGAATTGAGGTTAACAAAAGCAAAAGTAAGTTCTTAGTTGAAATCCATCCACAGCTTACTTCTTACCAAATAAACTCAAACTCTTAGTGCTGTTGAGGAACTGCATAATCCCCACCCAGGAACCCAGACTGAATTTATTTGTTCTTATTTCTTTGGGAATGCAGTTCTCTTCTAAGATTGATTTCCCATTGGAAATTTGGCTTCTTTTATCTGAAAAATAAACTACACCCCACTTTTCTTTTTTAAATACAGGAAGCATTTCTAGATGTTTCCTAAGGCTGTTTTCTCTTTTGACTGTGACTCATAGTTTGGGCAACTTTTTTGCCAGTTCTTATTTGTGATTCTGTTGTATCTGTGCTGTTTTTGTCTTACCAGGATTATAGACTTCAGAGGGGTAATTATAGCTTCCTGCAAAATTCTTGATTATGCAGAGAATGCTCTATAGTTGAGTAAACACATTGATTAATTGATACAAATGTCAGTAACATTGAAATTTCTACCTGTGCACAAGCTAATGTAATAACAAGTTCATAAGTGTGGTGAATGTTCGTTAGAATTTCTAAAACACTCTTCACATTATTTAATATGCATGCATAAAATTTTCTACCTTAGAGTGTTATTATAGTACTCTGAATATTTTAGACCTTTATATGTCTGTTTTAAATTTCTAAAACTAACATGTTTCCTGTCTTGGGGTAGAAATTAGTGTTCTAGGAGTCGGTTATGAAACTGTCCTAGGACAGTACACTAAGGAAGTCATGAATGTCACAAAGCAGATACAACTAAACTCGGTGAGTTTAGAGTATAAACAGCTATGCATTCTTGGCTTTGGGCAGATTAACAAAGTACAATAGAATAAGTTTTATAAGCAACACAGTCTTATTTTTCCACTAGTTGAGGCACGAAAGTTGAAGATGAAGGCGTTGAATTTCAGGTGAGGGCTGCTTTTTTCTGGTCTTCAGCCAACATCCCTCTACCATCTCAGATGGTGGAGGGGACAGAAAGCTGCTGAGGGCCTCTTTTAACGAGTTCCTAATTACCTTCTGCAACCTCATCTTCTAATACTATCACATTTGGGACTTATTTCCAACATATAAAATTTGAAGAACATAAACATTCAAATCACAATAAAATTCTAGCAGAAAAATCCTAAAATTGTAAGTTTCTTGATATCTTTAATACGGAGTGTATGATGAGCAATGATTTTTTTCTTTGGGGGATATAAAATGACACAATTAAATGAGGCAGCTTGCTTTAGTCATCCAAGAGAATTTCTCTCAGAAAACAATATCTAAAAGCAAATTCAAATAATCCAAGTAGGGAAAGTGGAGTTTCTTGGGTGCTGCTAGTTCTGTCCTGCTGTGCACCAGGAGGAAGTTGTCTTTTCTTGTTGTATCTCAAGTCTGACTAGGCCACCATCACGTTGTCAGTACAGCTGACATTTCAGTATTTCATAGTTTCAGTCCTTATGCCAATGAGAGCTCATTTGTCTGGGAAACAAGAATCAAAGAAGAATCACTTCTGAGACTATTTCACTGCTGTGATTGTACTGATCCCTGGGCTTTCCATGAGCAAAGAGTGGTGGGCATTGAGTATGCTTATGGATGCAGAAGAAGCTATTTAATATGACCTATATTCAATGGTATTAATATCCCTAAACAGGAGTGAGGGTTAGCAGCTTAATTCTGACTTACTTGACATCATGACGCACAGTGTTCCTTCAGACTAGAGCTGTCTGCTTTTCCAGGGCATTAAATAATTGTCCTTGATGGTAAGGCAATTCTAGCCTCTAAATATGGCTCCTTCACTACAGGAACTCTGGTCATTAATGGCAGTGGAGAATCAAACTCAGGTGACAGGTCCATTTTCCCAGCTAAGCACGGTCCTCAGTTTAGGTGCTGAGAGTTGGGGGCACAGAAGTGCTTGTACTCACAGAGAAGCACTAAGAGAACCAGGAATGTTAACCATGCAGGGTGTTTCCTGAATGGAGGAGATAAAATCAAATGCCTGCATTCCATCCAGAATGCTGAGAGTAGAGGCTCTTAACAACCTGACAACCTTTTTGCCATCTGAAGGGGCAGACCTCACCCTAATTCCCCAGAATGATTATTCCAGAGTCTTTCCTCACTAGACCCTTACCCATTCTTAAGGGAAATGTCACAAGTATTTTATGGCCTGCTAACCTCTATGCTATTGGTCAGAGACCACACTAGATTTTAGGTTTTTTAGCTACAGAACCCACCTTCATTGTCAGACGTACTTTGTAAATCATCTGTACATAGTCACACCTTAGGTGTTATTGTGCACCTGTAACTGGACTGATTGGACTGAATGTTGCCTGCAAACCTTTCCTCAAATTGTACTGTGTTTTAAATATGTTGACAACAAACCACCTGGCATGAGACTCCCCAAAGTCTGACTCAGGTTGATGAAGTAAATGTGCACTGGATTTTCATTATTTCTTTATGGGATTTGCTTCCCTGTATGATAACTGCAGGGACCACTCACTGAAGATGATTCCTGAGTATTCCAAGGATTTCTTTTCACATGCCTGCCTATATTGCAATAGCTATGTACATATATCCTACAGACTACTGCGAAGATGCAGCTGACATTGGTTGTTCTGTGGTTTTGCTACCGATTCTGACCATTGCACCTAGAAGAACGAGTTGGTTTGGAGAGACTCTAGATGCAACATATCCAGCAGGTTTTACTCTATGCACATCTCTATGTAGACATCTTATCTAACTGGTATTTTTGGATTCATGTACATCACACTCATAGGCAAATGCATAAATTGCTCATGCCTGACTGAAGGTTTACTGTAGCACACAGATAATGTCCTTTAAGTACATTGCAAGCTTATTGGTCTCACCAATATTGGATTACAATTGAGCTTTTATATTGAAGATCATTTTATACATTGAAATTGCCAACAAGTACAGACATGTATTAGACCATGGAAAGAATACCTAGTTATAGTATGCAGAAAGGGAAGGCAGAACTTTGGTGTCTTAAAATTAGTTTATATTCCATGCATTGGGTTACTGAAGTTGATTGTCATTCTTCACATGTGCACTCATCAACTGAAACACCTGATGTTGACTTGACAGCACATATACACTTAGGTTAGCTGGGGAATTAATGTAGAATCTGCAAGTGATGAGTCTGAAAGATATATAAAGGTACCAGACTTGACTTTTTTTCCACAACTCTCTAAACTCTGAATGTGTGAGAAATGTTCATTTCTGGAACTACTCATTGTAGGAATAGATAAAGCAAAATGAGATCACTGTCTTTTCCAGGTTTTATTTCCTTGCACCACTTTTTCCAGATAACTAGATTTGTACTTGGGAATGAATCTTGTCCTTTCCTGGGTTCTCAAAGCTTCCTGTACCTTATCTCTGTGCAAATTTCTTATTTATTCAATTTATTTTAAGATGGAAAAGGAATTTCCATCCCAGCCCTGTTCTTATGCCTTCTGTCTTCATCGAATGTAGTCACCTGAAGACACAAACTACCTGTGTTAATAATGAAATGCCAGGTCATTGAAACAATCAGCTCTCTGAACCTTATTTTGACATAGTATCACTGTAAGAATACTTGGCAGAGAAATGAGGGGACATGGCCACTCTAGGTTTCTGGATGCTCATTTTGCTATTCTCTCTCACCCAGCAGCTAAAGTTGCTTCTGTTCCTGGCTCTCAGGAAAAGAGGGAATAGGAGAGAAGAAAGCTTTGTGTGACTTGAATTTTGTCCCCTGGAGTACAGCTCTCTGGGGGACCAGTCTCCTGCAGCTCAGAGCTTTGACAGGAATCCACGAAGTGAACAAGGGTAAACTTATCTATCAGAGGGGGTTAGAACAAAAGGCACTCACAAGCTCTTTTGGTGGTTTCCTTTTTTATTCTTATTCTTTATTTTCTCCCCCATCTCATGTTATTTTATAGCTTTTATACCCCCAAAGACTCTTCCAGGCAGCACAAGAGTCAAAAGAGTTGCATTCCATTTTTCAAGTGAATGATTATAGGTAAAAACACGTTTTTCATCTCCCTCATGTGATTAAACATTTTATGTATTATAGGTGAAAAACAAATTATCCCAAGAACCCACATACATTCATACCCAAGAAGCTTGTTATAGATTAACCATATGGCAAGCAAGGTGTTTTTGTCAGGTCTTTTACCAGCAGGCTGCATTTACAGTTACAAAGGGCCAATTACTTTACTACTTATCATGAAAGGTGATATTATAAGTAATCTTAAAGGAATCACAGACCTAAACTTTTATATATGAAAAACAAGCAGTTAGCTTTACTTTAAATCTTTAAGGGTACATATCCATTCATTAATAGTTTTTTATATCAGGAGATTGAGGATATAAATGGTATAAGGAATTAATCATCATCTTTGGTCATCAACCAAAGCTAGCAAGGAAAGTACATCAGCCAATAATAATTGGGCTGCTTTGTTCTTGTTCCCTGACCTTAAAGACTTCCACATTCAACTATGTGCCTTTCTTAAATTTTAGATTGCCCTCTTGGTTATTTAACAAAAGCATCTTAGTCTAACTATGTTACTTTCAAAGTTTTGTTTCAACTGTGATACACTCTTATTCCTGTGAACATATCTCCCAACATTAAGTTTAAAAGAATTTAAACTAACTGGGCTATTGGGACTCAATTATTACTCTTTAACTTGAGCTATAATCCATGCAGTTCCTTAGATGAGACCCACAGACCCTGGGTATGAAACATATCTTTGCATTTATTTTTACTCATCAAATCACTGTAAAAGCTATCATTATCATTTATCAAATTATACAGTACAGTTTAGGGGTTGTTGTAAGGCTGCCACTTGTTTGCTTCCCAGCTGCCCGGCAGTTCAGACCCACAATAATCACACAAAAACTATATTATTTTTGGCCCATTAGCTTGGCCCATTAGCTCTAACTTCTTATTGGCTAACTCTTACATATTAATTTAACCCATTTCTATTAATCTGTGGATCGCCACGTGGTTGTGGCTTACCAGCTAAATTTCTGGCATCTGTCTTGGGCGGGGCTACATGGTTTCTTCCTCCTTTGTCTCCTTTCTCCCAGCATTCAGTTTAGTTTCCCCTGCATAGCTAAGTTCTACCCTGCTATAGGCCCAAAGCAGTCCTTTATTAACCAATGGTTTTCAGAACATACAGAATCTTGAAAACAGGATGTTTTCAAGAGATAAACACACTATATTACAGGCAGTGGAAATCTCCCCATGTCCACTCACCATGCTAGATACCAGAGAAAGAGAGCAGCAGCAAACATGTAAAGACACAGAAGAAGCAAAAGACATTCGGGGTCCATAGTCCCATGGTCTTGCCTAAATGAGATCAGCCCATCAGAAGCACTGGAGTTGCTTTCTGTGATAATGTTCCTACTTTACGCACTTCCAACTGGAGCTTTGTAAATTTCTAAGATGTTTCCTTACTGAGAACTTTCAGGCACTGTTATGATTATGAAAATAGTACTTCTGTCATCTGTCTGTCATGACTTCCTAAACTTTAATCTAATCTCTTGGCTCCTGGATGATTTTCTCTGTAAGGTCCACTCAGTCTCAGGAGGGAAAATTAGGTATCTTTATGTATGTATTAGTTTAACTAGTGATGGAAGGTAGACCAGATTGCATGATTTCTTTTTCTCTGTAGATACCATCATTATTTATGCCTCATTATAAGTTTGAATATGTTTCTTTTGAGACAGGATCTCATTCTTTAGCCTTTAGGTCTCTACCATCATTTTCTGCCTGTTAGTGCAGGGATTACAGGCATGCATCACTACCCCTGTCTAAATATAATTATTTAAATATAAATATTCATTATTGACTCTCTCAGCAAAGATTTTTGTCCCCACTAATTCTGTTTTTTTTTTTTTTGGAAATTGTTATCTTATGAAATCATATAAGTTAGTTTTCAAATCACCAAAATATCTGAGTGATTATACCAAATGTAACTAAAAATCCAACACCGAGGTCTCATTGCCCACTCTCCAAACAAGCTAGTTCACAGGGCACATGGGATACCTAGTAGTTTTTTCTGGCAAGAATGAAATACCATATGCCACATGAAGGGGTGAGAAGAAACCTAAGACTAAGGCTATACTGGTTTTAATTTGAACAATATGATACATTATCTTCTCTGGTATTTAAGCAGGGCTGTTCTTTGTAATTCATACCACTCTCAAGATTAAGTCTTTTGAAATTCAAAACATGATTGCTGAGAGTTAATACTTTTAAATAAAATTGAGTTCTTTTTCTAATGGGTGGTGATAAAATAAAATAATGAGATACATTTGGACAAGCATTACAAAAATTGTCTCAGACAAGCTAAGCCAGGGCAGATGTTGAAATAAACTAGTTATGAATTACTGCATGTTACAGCAAGATACTTGTGGAAATATTATAAAGGATGATATTTGTATGGTTACTACTCACAGAACAGTTAGTTACATATGTTTTATCCTTTTTGATGTTTACATTTATACTTGCCTGCTTATTCAGGAACCTATATGCTCCTAACCTGGATATTGAGTAACAACCACAATGTCAAAGAAAACTTGTACTGGATATATTATATAGGCAGGCAATATTTTTCCTGAGACTGTTGTATGGGGAAATAAACTGAACTCAACTTCCCTGAAACAAAAGGTATAAGGTTTACGATGATGAGTCAGTGGAAAGGTAGGGAAGGTCCTTAGCGTGCTATATGATTAGGCCATCTGTGTGTGCTCATCAGTGCTGGGAAATCAGCTGTTGGTCTTAATGATCTTGATGACCATAGTTCAAAGGGATTGTCTCTGATGTATATAAGAAAGTCATCATTGTAAAACTGGATACTGGGAGAGGATTTATGAAAGAATTTATGTTGGCTTCTTTTCTAGGGGAAAATTAAAGATTTTGTTAAATTTAGAAAGGAGAAAGTAACTTAGTTTAGCCAGATGACAGGAATCTTGTCAACAGATGTCACAGGCAACATCTTAGAGTTAAGATTCTGGTTCAAGGCAAATCTGGCAAAGTGTTACATGTGTCTTTTTCTTTTAACTCTGGACAATTTCACATATGTATGCATGTATACTGGCTACTCTTACCCCACTCGCCCCCACCTCCCGTTCACCCCTATCTTCCTTTTCTTCTCCTAGCAAATCTTTCTCACATTTTCTACTTATTTGTTAACCTGCGAGGTTAACCAGGGCCTTCTGTGTTACCGTGGGGTTGGAGCTGTTAGAACTTGATGGGCTCAGTAGTGGGTACATAACTAAAGAGAGTGAATGCCGACTTCTCAAAGCCTATCAATAGCCCATAGTGCAGATGGCAAAGGTAGGGCCCTGTGAATATTTCCTCCTTCCTTGACTCACTGTTGATAGAGCTATTTTTGTGTGGCATTAATGCAGGTGGGAAAAGTTGTTAGGAGTTAATGATTGCAAGGCTTATATTGAGTCTAGAGAATAGCATTTCAATGCCCTTTACCCTACTGCCTGGCTCTGACATATCTTTTAATCCAGATAAGCATAAATCTTTGTGTTGCTTTGTGATCCTGATGTAGTAAACTTGTTGTACTTTTGACTTGCATTTCTCAGATGTAGGATGTTGATTTTTTTTTCATTTCATCTATTGGCCACATGTACTTCATCTTTTGAAAAGAATTTTTTATTGCTTTTGCCCAGTTATAAACTGGGTTATTCATTTATGGTTTTACAGTTTTGTATTTTTTGCTTATTCCAAATGTTAATCCCCATTTCGAAGTATAGTTGGCTAAGATTTTCTCTCATTCTTTAGGCTCCTCACTCTGTTTATTGTTTCTTTTGCTGTAAAGAAACTTCTTGTTTTTTTGAAATTCTTTTAATTATTTCCTAAGCTCTTTGAGTTTTTCATAGAACGTCTTGGCTCTGTCTACATCTTTAAGAGTCTTAAAGGATTTGCTCATGTAGTTTTTGAGTTTCACATATGACATTAAGATCTTTGATCTTTTTTGTATTGATTTTTGTACACAGTAAGAATTATCTTTCTGAATAAATTGGGAGCATGGGGGACCTGGGAGAGGATAGGAGGGGAGGGGAGAGAAAGGAAAGTGGAGAAAAATATATAGCTCAATAAAAATAATTAAAAATGTACTAAAATCATAAAAATAAAAATAATAAAGGAAAAATAAATAACTTCAAAAATAAATATAGATCTATTTTTATCTCTACATTCAAATCTATTCTATATTTCTACATGTGGAAATTCAGTTTTTTCGGGACTAATTTAATTTTTAATGAGTATTTTTATGTATCTGTATGTGATATGTATGCATATGTATACGAATGTTTATATTTCTATAGGTATACTTGTCTGTATGTGTGTGTAGGCCAAAGATTGATACTGAATTCTTTCTTGATTCCTCTTCTTATTTACTGAGACAAGAGCTCTCATCTGAACCCAGAACTTGCCCATATGTAGCTAGACAGCTTGCTCTGGGGAATAATCTGTCTACACTTTCAGACTCCTAAAATTACAGGCAGGCTACCATGGAACTGCAGCCAGGATGCCAAGCCCAACTAGCACCTGCCTGGGTTCTAGGAATGCAAGTTCTCACTCTTTGAGCTTGCACTGCAAGTACTTTCTACAGTGAGCTATCATCCCAGCCACTTCCCAGCATATCTGTTGAAAAAAAAAAATCTGTTGTCCGATATTCAGTGTATGTTTTGCACACCTTTGTCAAAAATTAGTGTCTGTAGGGATTTCCTTTTGGATTTTCATTCTTTTCTATTCTTCTGCATCTACTTTTTGTCTTATACCATGCTAATTTTCTACTATTGTTCTATACTATAACTAGTCAGAAAGTATTGCTGTATGTCCAACATTGATATTTTACTCAAAATTGCTTTGGGTAGTTTTGGTGTTTCCTATGTTTGCAAAGAGTGTCATTGGGATTTTAATGACTTTATAAAAGTTATTTAATTTTTTGTAGTATAACTATTTTAGGAACATTAATTATGCCAATCCATGAGCATAGGAAGTCTTCACTTCTTCTAATATTTTCTTTCCTCAGAAATCTGAAGTTTTCACTAAAGAAATTATTGAGTTACTTAAGTTAGAGCAAAGTAGAATAATAGCCTTACTATGAACTTGATCCCAAGAAAAACAAAAAATAATTTCTTCAAAACCCAACAGACTCTTGCTCTTTTTAATATTTTTAACTAGCAAATGCTTTTGCACTATCTGAGTTAACATTCCATGGATTTATAAATTGCATTGCTTGCTTATACTTTGTGAGTTTGTAGCTTTTTTTTTCTTTTTGTATAACTGTATCATTAGAAATACCAGGTTATCTTGCACAAAGCCAAGAAACCAACGATGCCAGATAGTGAATTTCTATCGCACTGTCTTTTGAACACACCAGCAGGAAAGGACTGCTGAGTGCAGATACCATGCAATGCCACAGTGTAGCTTTTTTTTTTTTAAAAGAAAAGTCTTGCTTTTCTAAATGGTGTACTGATTTTTTTTATCCAGCTCTTACATTTGTTTCTCTTCTGTCTTGATTCTAATCTTCTCTTAGCAAATCAAATCTTGCCTTTTGCTGTACTTTAGTGTATTTTAAATACTTTATTACTAAAAATATATCATTTGGATACTGAGCTGGTTAGGTTTTGCCAACTTGACACAAACTACAATCATCTGGGAGGAGGGAATCTCAATTGATGGATAGTCTCCAACAGATTCATCTCTCATGTCTGTTGTACACTTGTCTTGATTAATGCTTGATGTGGCATGGTGGCTGTGGGTAGACAACCTTTGGGCAAATGATCCTGGATATATAAATCGTAAGCTGAGTAAGCCACAGAGAGCAAGCCAGTAGGCAACATTCCACTGTGGTTTTGCTTCAGTTATTTCCTGCCATGGATTCCCTAGATGATAGACCTGTAGGCCAAAATAATTTTTTTTGGCTCCAAATGTTTTTTTTTGAGGGGGGGGGAGAGGGGTCAGTGTTTTATCACAAAAAACAAACTACAACAAATAGCATCTTTTATTTTTAAAATAACGTTTAAATGTTCCTCTTGAAATGATTGTGATCAATTAGAATAGAAAATCATCACTATTTAGGCAAAATGTTAACTTGTTTAGTAATCTTGATCATTTATAGGACATTGCACCTATAGTTATTAGATGTTTGTAAAAACATAGTTGAGTACAGATGTTTCCAAATGGAATATGTCAGGCAAGGAACATGTTGTTTGTTTTCATACAGAATTGAAAATATGCCTGACATTTTATATAAGCTTGTGGAATTTGTTTTGTATGGTTGCTATCTATGAGATGTGGGAAGCTCTTTGACCTGGTGTAAATCTCTAGTGCACACCATTAATGTCCTTGCTGTGATAATGACAAGTCAGCGCTGATGTAATGGTACTGGTAGGAACTATATGAACTCGTGAGTTCTCCAATTACCAGCACTGAACCATTTTAGACTCAGAGGTGAGCAGCAGGGTCTGTCATTTTTCCTACAATTCACACAGAAATCGCTTTCTTTAATTATAACCTTTTCATATTTTTGTCTTCAAAATTCTTAATTAGAATTTATTCAGGAAATGTCACTTTTCAGACATGTTGGAACTTTTTAAAAGGTAGATTGAAGGCTCAGAGCTGACACATCAAATGTATCCCTGCCTTGAAATGCCTGCTGAGAGAAATGGTTCACTTCAGTTAAATGCCTGGGAAGAAAAACAGAAAGCACCAGGGAATAAGCTGGATACATGAAAGTCAGTCCCACAGGAGGCAAAATTGAGTAAATGTTAGTCAATAGTAACTGTTAGGAGAGAATGGGCTTGTGTCAAATAATCCCACAAGTTTATTTGAGGAACCGTGTTTCTTTTTTTAACCAAACAACCTTATCCATCTTCCTTAGAAGCAAAATGTCCATTCATATTACCCAAAATGGTTTGGTTAGATGCAAAATCCAGCCTTTTGTTCTTGTTGTTTAGCACTGGAATCAATCTGGATTTGTATTTAAGTCTGGTGCTCTTTGTCTCTTAATCGTGGCAAACATGTTGCTGTATAATGCAGTCATGCATCAGATTGTTTTTTTCCACTTGAATTACCTGTTTGTGTAATTTCTTCCTTTTTTGAACATCATGAGGCTAGATACACATTCCTTCATTTTTCCTGGAGACTATAAAATAGATCCTTAATTTACTGGGCTCTATGAAAAATTCATTCACTGCACTGCCAGAGAATTTGTTTATAGAACAACTTATGCCATTAAAATCCCCCTTCCTTTTAAAGGTTTTGTGAGGGCCTGGTATCATACAGCCCAGTCTGGCCTCAAACTTCTTAGGTATCTAAGGGTGACCTTGACTTAGAATCCACCTGCTTTTCTCCCTAGTGCTAGAATTAGAGCATGCACTCTCACAGCTAGTTTTAAATATTAGTGGGGACTGAATTGAGGGTTTTTTGTGGTTATGCAAACACTCCACCAATTAAGCTTCATTCTGAGACCACGTCTTTTGTCTTTTTCTGTGCTTTAATTTAAATCTACATACATTTACAAATGGACAACATTGTTACTATTATGCAACCCACTGTTCATTCACCTTCACCTGTAATTTACTCTTTCTGGTACTTTTCATATCTTACTGTATTTCTGTGTTGTAATCTAGAATCAATTGTCTTCAGGAAGAACACCTGTTAGTCCTTGGTAACATATGTGTCTTCTGATGAAGAGTTCTCATATGTTTTATTTTAATATCATTTTTCTTTGTTTAGAGAATTTTAAGCTGCAAATACTTTAAGGACATGATGTTGTCCTTCCCTCATTATTTAAACTGAGAGGATTTGAATCAGCTCCCCCATCTCTCTCTTTTCTCCTTGCTCTTCTCTTATATAACAATTACTTGAACCACAACACACATGTGACTGTACTATCTCAGGTAGTGCTAGCTACTACAATCACTTGTCTTTCCTTCAGTTTTCAAAATAAAATTACCTCTTTTTTTTTGAAAGGAGTAGTTTCTCCTTTTATCTCTGAATGATGTTATTTTCTTTGGGTGATTTTTTTCCCCTTATTTTTAATTTTTGGGTTTTTTCCTCTAATTATTAGTTTCATGTTATTTCATGTTGATCAAATGCAATGAAATTGTAGCTTTTTGTCCTTTATTAGTTTTAGTAAAAATAGCCCATTTGTTTCTGATACTAATTTTTTGAGACTATAATATAGTCACACTTGTTCCTTTGCTTCTCTGCCTCTAAATTCTCCCTTTTACCCTTCCCTGCTCTCCTTAAAAATCACGTCTTATTTTTTTCACTAATTGATATTACTGATTTCTTTTTTTCCCTTGTTCATACTATAAAATTTCCCTCTGATATTGGTCTACTTTCTAGCTCTCAAATGATCTGTGTGTCTAAATTATTTACAAATCTACTAACTTTTTCTGTTACAATATTTTCATTACTGGAAGTCACTTCATTTTTCCTGCTTCTATTCCTGCAATAAGATTCATTATGTTGTCACAAATTGTCTCGAATACCTAGAATACATTAAGTAGGAATTCATGTCAGAACCCTCCACTGTTTGGAATTCTTATAAGTCCATTTCTAGTATCTTTTCTTCCCTTCTTTTTTTTTTTTTTTTTTCGAGACAGGGTTTCTCTGTGGTTTTGGAGCCTGTCCTGGAACTAGCTCTGTAGACCAGGCTGGTCTCAAACTCACAGAGATTCGCCTGCCTCTGCCTCCCAAGTGCTGGGATTAAAGGCGTGCGTCACCACCGCCCGGCCTTTTCTTCCCTTCTTGTCTCTAATTTGTGTTCATCCCATTTGTTCTCTTGATAGCCTTAGTTATGCTTCTCCCTCCTGTGAGCATATGATTCCTTTGTAACACAGAGCACGGAATTTATCTCCTTGCTGTGTTCATTTTTTAACTCACGACTGTGGGGAAGTTAAATTCATTTTATCTCTATTTCTGAAATACAGTTTTAAAGGTTGTCTGTCAAGATTTTTAGAAGTTTGCTAACGGCTTTTCTCTTTTCAGGGAGTCCCTGATTTCAATATTTAATCCTCCAACACTGAGCTAGAAGAAAGGTTTGCTCAGATTTTAGGACTCTTTTGCTCCCTAATTTCATGACTTCTGGCTCTCTGCAGCATCAAATGCCTGGAAGCAAGAAGCAGCTAATTGGTCCTGCCTGTTTCAGGGCCATCTCAGCATTTTTCTCCTTGCCTGCTTTGGGTGTCACTGATAGATTAACATTCTGTTTTATTACTGTGTTTCAAATTGTTTAAATTAACTTTTTATTCTTGGTTGGTAGTTGGAGTTTCTGTGAAATGCAAAGTTAAATTATGAAGCAAAAAGTGCTTTTTAAAATTTCATGTAAGGCTGGGCAGTGGTGGTGCACTCCTTTAATCTCAGCACTCGGGAGGCAGAGGCAGAAGGATCTCTGTGAGTTTAAGGCCAGCCTGTTCTACAGAGTGAGTTCCAGGACAGCCTCCAAAGCTACAGAGAAACCCTATCTCAAAAAACCAAAATAAATGAATAAAAAATAAAGTTTCATGTAATATTTCCCATGTTAAAAAAAAAAACAAAAACAAAAACCAAAAGCCTTGTTTTCCTGAGAGTTTTCACACTAAGAGGAAGCTGTTGCCTGACTTAAGTGGAGGCAATTGGGTTTAGGGACATTGGTCATTTTGTTAGTTCTTGTTGCTGATTTGGTGTTGTGCATAGCTTTTGAAGCACTTTCCATTCTTTTGGAAGACTTTGTAAATGTTGGTTCGTTGAGGTTCTTTGTCGTTTGGGAAGCCTTGCAGGGAACTCTGTTTCCTCGTATATTTCAGCTGTGCTGCACAAATGTGAGATATGAACATTGACAAAGGGAATGCAAGTTCAGTCACATTTCCTAAACATTGGTTTCCATTTGAATTACAGACTTTTAAAAGTTTTAAAGAATACATTGTGAAGTTAATTTCTAGCATTCTTAGAGTTTTGTTCTTCAATCAAGGACTATAGTTTAATTCAGTGACTTACAACAGTGAGTCTCAAAGACTGGCCCCCTTGGCAGTGCTTGGAAACCTGTGTGATCATCCCCCAGGCAGAGTTCTCAGAAGTTTTTGTAGGTCAGCGGGCAGATGCTGAGTGGCACCCCGCAGTGCACAGGGTACCTGACTAAAATGGAGTAGTGGTTGTGCATACTAAAACAGTGTCAGGATCCAGAATATCTAAATTAAGCATAAAGTTAACTTGAACAAAAACGAAAAATATGAATTCTAACATTAATTGATACTTAAATCAGCAAGTGTTATGAATTTTAAGTATTTACCAGGCATAATTCATAATTATTCAAAGAAGAATAGACATAGGTATATATGAAAAAATTAACATTACACATTCTCATTTTAAATAAATGGATATCAGTATTTTTATAAAAAATGTCAATAAAAAGGGCAAAACACCCCCTCAGGGCTTAGAGAGCTATGTAAAAGAAGAACCAGAAAGAGAGTATGAGCTAGAGGTGGTAGTAGACACAACAGGATTGATGCACATATGAATTTACAGAGGTGGTGAAGTATACACATGGCCTGCAGAGGTGAAAGCCAGGCTGGGTCTCAGTGTTGAGAGGAGGAAATATGCAGATCACCCATTCCCAATCAAAGATCCGTCTATCATTGAAGCTGCCTTGCAAAGGGAAACTTAATTTTCTTCAGTGGAGTCTCACTGGGTATAGAAACCACGTGTAAGGGTAGGCCTCGTGTCCAGCAGTAGATAGCCAACACACAATGGACTCAATCATGGTTTTGTAAACTATTTTGGTTTGTTTGGATTGTTTGTTACAATCTACTTTATTTCCTAAGTGTGATCACTGGAGTGTGAAATGTCTGTTACAGGTCCAAATATTATTTTATATTTCAATTTTTGCATTTCCTTATCCTTAGATACCTTTAATAGTACTTAATTTTGCAAAAACAGTGATCTAGTTATGTATTTCTTCAATCAACTTTCAATGTAACTATCTAATTGACATGTTAACCATGTCTTCCCTGTATCCATGAGTGCCAAGCAAGCTTAATCACATGGAGTTAAATTTTTAACAATTTTCTTAGAAGATTGCACATGTTAATATGACTAGATGCTTTCCTTGGCTTGCAAGGAAACCTAGGATTTTTTCATTTTAATGAAAACATTTCAATGTTTGCTATGACTACCAAACTATCCTCAAAATTTATTTGCTTGGTCATTACTTGGAGCTGATATCATACAGTTTAGTTTTGGATATTTTTTTTGTGTTAAAGGATAGAGTACTTCTAACACGTACAATGAGAGTTGCCCTTGAATTACACCATTATACAAACTCTCTGTCAGACAAATTACTCTATCAGTCAAAATACTCTATCAGAAAAGAAGAAAAGCATTCTGGTCCTGGGTGTGGTGGGGGAGAAAAGGGAGAACATAATCAGAGGGAGGAGCTCCTGGGAGAGCCCAGAGTGGGCTCGAACAGAGGAGAGAAGGGAGGCAGAGGGAAGAGTAAGATCAAGAGGAGAGGGTGGTAAAGGATAGATGAAAGGCCAGATAATGAGAAATGGCTGGATTTCACAGGGAAGGAGAGCTGAGGAAAGGGCAACCAACCCCTGGGTTGGAGAAGTTAATAGTGGGGGAATATGTCAGCCAAACCTTGTCACAGGGAGGGACTAAAGGACTGGGGAGAACCTGGCAGCCAGGTACACTTTGATATATTAATGAGCACCTCAGTCAGCTACTTGTCCCAGGTTTGAGACCAACCAATAAAATATTGAGAAGTTTATACAAAACCTGTAGGAAACTAAAAAAACTAAATAATTTAAAACAAACTTTATTTGGTGCATACAAAATGATAAACAAGATGTTTGTTTGCTCTTGTGCATTGGTGGGTAAGTTTTTTGTGTAGGATGAACAATGTGCAGAGAAGGAGAAGTCTGTGTGGAAAAGGAAAGAGAGACAAAATATCATCCCGAATAATTACAGGTATGTTTTCTTTGACAGCTGGCAATTGTTTTCTTCAGCTCTCCAAAGAAGAAAAAGAAATAGAACATTTTTCCTTGTTTGTTTGTTTGATAGGTAGCTCTGACTGACCTGGAACTTGTTCTGTAGACTGGGGTTCCTTGAAGTCTTCAAGGCTGGACCTAAAGAAATGTGCCTCCGCCATGTCTGGCTAACATTATAAAGAGACTTATGAGGGTAAACTTTTAATTTCAATTCGATTTTCACTGAACACCAAATACTTGGCTTACATTTGCAGTTTGAATGCACAGATGCTTAAGAACATTCCTTTACAAAACCTTTTGTCAATCACACATCAATCAAGAGACAAACAAACATTGAGAAATGAAAGGAGCAAATTGTACCCTTCCAATTGCTTTCATGTGGTGAATGAGGCTAGAATGGCTGTATGGAAAACACTTCCTTCTTTTAGGTCTCCTTTCTGCTCCATTTTTTTTAACTCCTTCCCTATTCCTCTCTCCTTCCCCTGTTCTTTCCTGTAAGTCTCCTTCTTGCTCAGGGTGAAAAATTTCTGTACTTAGATAATCCTCTCCACCAACGCAGCAATCCAAATCAGACCATATCAAACCAAATTTGAAAAAGCCCAGGTTTAATGGGCAAAATGCTCCCAGATGACTTTCTGGCCCTACCAGAGAGGAGACTAGAAAGAGAGACTGAAAAATCAGGTGTTTTATGGGGGGCAGTTTAAATATCCTGCTGGAGTGGTCTTGAGCATCGCTGGGGGAGGAGTCATCATTTGGTGGGCTTTCTGAGATGAGACAGGGTTTGGAGAGAGTTGGGGGAGGGGTTTTGGGGTGGAGATTCCATCAGAACACAGGGATCATTGACCACCTGCCCATGAGGACAGAGGAAGCAGAAGTAGCAAGCAGGATTCAGAGGGCCATCAGTATGCTGGAAAGGACTTCCAGGAGTCAGCTTCAGTGAGAGGGATCAGTTTACTGAAGCAACAGGGGCTAGCTTATATAGTTCGAGTCAGGGGTGAGGGGATGGCAAAGCAATAAAGGAGGAAATACACGTAATTTGCATTTGAGGACCCAGTTGAGGACAGACGAATGTTAATGATGTATCAATTCAAATACCAAAGTGTGAGGGAAGAAAGGGAAAGGTATTGATTCACACAGCTGTTGCAGGGAGCTCAGAGCAGAGCCATCCTGTAAACAAGGTCAGGCACCTGAGCTTAGACTCACTCTACAAATAGAGAAAGGGAGTCCTGATGAGAAAGGGAGTTCTCCATTTTGCACCAAGCTCAGAGAGTTCTATGGACATGGTATACTGCAACCCTAAATGCAGGGTTCTCCAACACTCTCCTTTCTTCTTTTCCTCATAATGTCACTCTGTTAAAACAGCAAAATTTTAGCAGCAAACTGTATTTCAGATCTTTCAAAAAAGAATGTGTCTGCAACCAAGACCTATTCTAGATTCTGCCCCATCTCCAGAACATGGCTTTAAATTTTAAAAGGAAATATAGGACCTATGGGACTATTCTGTGATTTTAGAGGTTTAACTGGTTTTGTCTTAGAAACAATATCACAAATCTCAAGGATAACACTAGAGTATTATATACCAACCCAATATACATATATTTGGAACATACATACATACAGGAAGGAGAATTTGTCAGGATACTAAACTGTTCCCAAAGTCAGATGAATAAATAAAATACCTTCATACTTAAAGCATGTAATATTCTGATACTCATGAAAGATTCTGTGTTTGACATAATAAAACAGAGTTAACATATGCTTAGCTCCACCAAGTAACTACCTTTCTTTCATCTTGAGATGTAAATGTTTAGAAAATTTCAAATATGTAATATTAAGGTTTGTCTCCAAGCTGTAAATTAGGTCTCATGAACTTGACCAATAGCCTTTCTTCCTCTATCCAGTCAGCCTTTGGCAAGCACTATTCTGATCTATGCTGTTATAAATTTGATATTTATTTTTAGGTTTCATAAGTGAGCAAAATCATATAGTATTTCTGTGTCTGTCATATGTCACTTAGAGTATATCCTCCAGGTCTCATGTTGTAATAAATGCTGGAATTTCAATTTTTAAGACTGAATATTTCATTTGTATTTATAGGTCTTTTCTTATCCATTAATCTGTTGAGTATATATTTCTGTCAGATAAGGTGATTTCATATCCTTTGGGTGGTGGTTTGGCTGGAACAAATGGTGATTCTATTACTAATTTTTTGAGGAATTTCCATACTGTTTTCATCATAGCTATATTAATTTTAATTTTCTACCTCTCCAACTCTTTAAAACCTCTCTTTTCTCTACATTTTCACCAATACTTTTTACCTTTTCCCTTCTTTAATAGGAACCATTCTAATGGGTGAGATGGTATCTTATTGTAGAAGAGACTTTGAACATCAGACTTTTAAACTGTCTTGGGAGGTGTAAGACGATGAGGACATTTGAAGTTGAACTAAATATAATTTGTATTTATGATATGATCATAAGCTTATAGGAGCTAGGGAGGAGAACATGGTGCTTTGAGAATGCCTTTCCCTTAGGCTCAGGTTTAAATACTTGATCCCCATTTGGTAGAACTGTTTGGAAAATATTAGTTATGGCTTTTTTGGGGGAGGTGTCGCTTGGAAATTTCAAAAGACTTACACCATCCCAATGTGCTCTCTCTCTGCCTCCTGCATGTGGATTGAGATGTCATGCCTTTCATGCCCTTGCTCTACCCTCATGGACTCAAATCCCCACAAAAAGAAATATCAGTTAAATTATTTCTTTTATAAGTTGCCTTGGTGATGATGTTTTATCATAGCAATAGAAAAGTAACTAAGACAATCTCAAATAGAGTGTAGGGTTTTTTTTTTTTTTTTTGTGTGTGTGTGTGTGTGTGTGTATGCTTGTTTGTCCTGAAAATTTCTTCTTGGTTATGAGGACTGAGATCTATTTACCTAGTATCACTTTCTACTTCATTTTGGAATATGAATTCTAATTAAATATATATTAATTTAATAAATTAAATCAGTTATAGACTGATTTATGCAACATAGCAGACAGTGCAGAGTCACTCAGGGAAACAGATAAGTCAGCAAAATGACAAGTAGGCAATCATATTAATGATATTCTTCATCACTTAATTGTGATCAGTTTTCTAATCATATTAATAATGTAAACACAGAAATAAAATTAATTAATTATTAAAATTTTTGTGTAGTCACAATTTTTATGGGTTATAATACATAAGTGTTTGAAAATGGGAAGGCAAAGCAGTGCAAAAACTAAAACCATAATGTGCGCTGAAAAGAAGGTGATAAAACCCAATCGGTATTTTTCAAAACAACAACAGACTATTCCTATTATTTTGAAATTTGATGGCATTTGAGTGCCAGAGAAAAGATAAAGAGGAATAAAAGGAAAACAAAAAGCCAGTTAAAGTTTTCAGAAGTTGGTGTCCTGTGTGAGCAAGATCAGGGAAAGCATGAGAAAGATTGTGAAATGTCTTATTAGAAATCTTTAATATTACTTGGAAAACAGAGGGTCATTGAAAGAAAAATTTCTTGTTAAAATATTTAATATTACTTTATATCTTAATTTAATAATTTCCTGGCATAATTATATTGTAAAGGTTAATGTATATGGTATTTATATTTTTAAATTTATTTGTCTGTCTATCTATCTATCTATCTATCTATCTATCTATCTATCTATCTATCTAATCATCTATCAATCTGTCATCTTTTTATATTTGTCTGTCTGTCTATGTATAGGATCTGTAGATGTGGGCAAACAAGACATAACATGCCTGTGGAGGTTAGAAGACAACTTACTGGAAGTCAGTTCTCTCCCTAACCATGTGGGTCCCTAGGATCACATTCATGGAAAAGACTTAGTATTGGTCACTAAGCCATCTGACCACTCCCAAAGTTCTATTTTTAGTGTGAACTTTTATTTTGAGAAATTCTAGATCCTTTAGAGAGTGAAATGATTATAATCTGCCAATGAAGAACTCTTCTATTCTGGGTTCTGATTTTTAATGTCTTATGACAGGCATATATGCATGTGCTCAGCATTTTATTTAGAAACGGGAATCATAAACATGAGCAACTGAAAATAAAAGTGAGATGAATTTTGATATTCCTTTCCAATGCACTCTGGGCATCATTTTTTAGATTGCACACATCTTTTGGAGTCTGAGTATTACTATCACACAACAAAGTCGGCCCAGGTAGTCAATACAAACGTTCTTAAAAATTGTAAAAGAAATGCTTAATGGCTCTATTTTTTTTAAAGCTGCCTGCTAAATATTTTATGGCTGCTGCATTTAATACTAGTAACCATGGAAACTCACAAAGCTTTGTGACTGAATAGGGTTTAAAATATCCATGTCAAAGCAAAAGCACTCCGGCAGCTGTAAGAGCGTTTACGTTGCTTCAAGTGTTGATTTGATTTTACTGATTGGAGAACGTGACACAGAAACAGCAAAACTGAAGGATCTTTAGTACTGACAAGATGGCTCAGGAGTAAATGTGCTGGCTGTGCAAGTCTAGATACCTGAGTTCTCTTCCTGGAACAAGAATAAACAAAATTAAAAACATAACTCCCAAAGGAAAATGTATTTAAGTTGCATTGAAATTCTTACCTTTTCTATGCATGCTGTGCGTGTGTGTGTGTGTGTGTGTGTGTGTGTATGTGCATGTGTGGGAGGGGGATGAGGGTGTCCTTACCCATGTGTATGCACATGAGGCCAGATATTGAATGTCTTTTTTATTGTTTTCTGCCTTATAAATTTCTTTTATATAAAGGTAAAGCTTTTCACTGAACCTCAAAATAACCATTTCAGCTAGACAGTATGGCTAGGGAGTCCTTGAAGCCCACCTAGCTCTAACTACTCAGTGGTCTGGGCTTACAGACATGTGCTGCCATGCTTGACTTTTATGTGGTTGTTCATGCTTGCCCAGCAAACATTTTACCCATTGAGTCACTTCCCTAGTTGGTTCTAAAGTTCTTAAAAAAAAAAAAAAAGAACACACACACACACACAGTACTTTATAGATTTCTCAGTCTTGGTTGGTTTAATGAAGGCTCGGGAAAAAAAAATAAAATTCCAGATATCACATAAAGTACATGGAAATCACATGTTCCATTTGGTTTCATACCACACATTGTTTCCCTTTCCTCTTCTTAAACTAGCAAATGGTTTATGTTTTGTAAAGATGTTTGAATTTAAAATGGTTATAGTATTTTGATTCTTTTCTCAACTTAATCATGGATACAGCTTATTGTTAGTAGTTCTTATAGAAATGCACATGCCTGACATGTTACCAGAACTGATAAGACTATTTTTTTATGTATTACAGGATTTTATTTAGAAGTATGTTATTTATAACTTAAACTTGAATTCATATGATTTAACTATAAAGTTTCATAATTTTTAATGCTTGCAGACAGTTAAAATGTAATGT
Source organism: Chionomys nivalis (assembly GCF_950005125.1). Classification (NCBI taxonomy): domain Eukaryota; kingdom Metazoa; phylum Chordata; class Mammalia; order Rodentia; family Cricetidae; genus Chionomys; species Chionomys nivalis. Next base: position 1,106,227 of record NC_080101.1, read on the forward strand.
TTTCTTAAGTTTTACAATTAAATTTTCATTTTTTTACAATTTATAAAGTCATAAGTGTTCATAGTCTAAAATTATAGTATGGAGTTTGAAGCAGGAAGAGAAGTCCCTTGTTGCTCAACAGTTTCTCAGAATACAAGTCTTTAGACTCTTCTGCTCTTTTTATATTTCACGTCTAAGTGAAAACCTTGGATTTATCTGTAACAGTTTTGATGAGGTGTGACTTAACACATGATTCAAATAATGGTGGCGTATGGAAGTTAGAACCTCATTTCTCTCTCCTGGAAATGGAAGACGAGTCAGTCCAGGGAAGTTATAGAGATCTGCTCTACGATAAAACACAGTACCTCAGATAAGATGTCATTAACAGCTAATGATCATTTACACTTCCAGTTTACAGAAAGGAAATTGGGATGGAGGGAAGTGTCCGGGCTATGTCTACTCAGGAAACTAGCACAAGTCACATCCAAGCTTAGTCATGTGGAGCAAGGGAAATAGGGCAGTATGGCTGTAACTACATAGTTCTCTATGGCTGCAGAAACAATGGGTGAGAAATTACACAGGAAGGTCTAATAGTCTGACAATCTTTATACTTAGCTTTACTAGTGCCGATATTCTTTGTAGCTCTATTTAAAAATTTAGACTAAAAATCTCTATACCCACTAAATCTTGTGTTTTGCTCCCTCTCTCCTTTTAGGCTTCTTCTTTATAGTTCTGAGTTAATATGCATTCAATAGATTCTTCGATGTTTTACAGAGAAAATATTGGTTACAGCTATTTTAGCCAATATACATTTTCCTTTTTATATGACTTTTTGTTTCTGCTAGAGCTAAAACTGTCCTTGAGTTTTTTGTTTACTGATTTCCCCATATAGAATTAATTTATCTCAAAACTCTTCACACAAAGAGTTAAAGTGTCTCAAGAATATTAAGCATGTCCAATGTATCTCTATTTCTTCTAAGTTCCCACTAAAATCAGTCTTCGGCTCAAGCTTTAGGCTTTCCTCTGTACTCTTTGTTCTCCAGGCTTGCTTTACAACCATCTCTTGAGTATGCCTGCCTCTTTCCTGTGAAGGGTCCCCCAGTTTTGCTTGGGAAGATCATCAAACTCTGGCAAATGCCTTCTGCTCCTTCCTACCAGTTATTCATGGGGTAAGAAGGAAGTTTTCAACAGCTCTTTCCTTTCATTAAAATCAGAAGGAGGTGAGTAGTGGTTAAACATAGTGTAGACCCTGGGAAAGCCAGAAGAAGGTGAACCATGGTCAGACACAGTGTAGGCCCTGGGGAAGGTTGGGTCTCCACATCTTTTGTCTTCATCTCATATAAAAGTCTATTGAAATTCAGATTTCTCTTGTAGTGAGAAATTCCTTTTCAAATGCCAAGTACATGCTTGTGAAACTTACAGTCAGATGTTCTGGGGCTGCTCATATGAGCAAGGCCTCTGTTTCTCCTAATCCCCTGAAGAGGTTCTTCATATCACATTTTAGTTGCTCCCGGCTCAAGGGAACTGTGTGCCATACAGATGAGAAGTAGAACTCTCTGGGATGATAGGTGATTAAATGGGATTGCTAAATATACTTCACCAGGCCTAATCAATCATTTCATGTGTGAAACTCATTTAGATTTGACTGACTGGAACTACATTGACAGCAGTTTACCCAATAATATTACAAATAGTTTTATTTTTGAGGTGCAGTACAGTTGTCACAAGTGACTAATTTTTTTTGTGTGTATTTCCCTTCTTAATCATAAAGACTTCACTCTCTGGATCTCCATCCCCATAGGACTTTTAGAAAGACCTTTGCTTTCATGCTAACCTTATACTTACTATTTTTCAATAGAGTTTCTTTTACAACTTGAAGTAACTGCTTAGTGAGAGTTTATCATGCCTAAAGATGTTATACTAGTTTTATCCTTAGGTTTGTATAGATTGGAGTGGTGTCATTTCAAGTGGCTTTGTTTTGTATGTTCTAAGCAAGGGTAACTCAAATGGAGCATCTGAAAATACTCTATGAAAATTCGATTTTATTGTAAAGTCTTCAGGTAAAATTTTTCTAAATAGTTAAAACAAACAAGCAAAACAAAAACAATAGCAACAACAAAAAAGTTCTGAGAGAGGACTACACAACCCTGCTAATGACTTCACTATGGGCATCTCTGTAATTATCTTACACAGCAGAGTGACCTGTCAGCACAGCAGGATTTGACACCAAGAATGCAGTGATCAATGTTATTTAGAATCTGCTTTCAGCTGAGCACTGATTGCTATGTACGGACAGCCACTTGTCTACTGGTGAGCTTTCTCATTAATGACAGGAAGGCTGTGATAGCAGCAGAAAGAAATGCAGAGAGAAGGTTGCTAAGCAGCACACCAACTCAAAGCAAGTGGCAGCATCTTTTCAAAAATTTTAAGACAACCACAGAAGCCTGCAAGGACAGTTAGAGTCAATTTCAATTCTGTCACTTCTATTTTTGTTAGTTATTCAAGATAATATTCTTGTTACAAGTTTGAAATACTATGCTTGTTGTAATCATTTGCGATGTAAATTTAATACAATCATTGGGGCTTAGTTTAAAAGTATAATGCATCTTCGCAATTCAAAATGAAGAAGATGGGTAATAATAGTGAATGTGGGAGTGGTGGCATTAATGCAAGCTAGTCATTTGTAGCTTTTGACAAAACACGTGTCTGCAGCAGTGACAATAGAAGCCCAAGAACTGCAGAGAAGTCTAGATGCACAGAAAACATATTGTGTGTCCAAAGGACTGACAAATCATTGCTCACTCTGATGAAGATAAGCATTCCAGTATATAATAAACAGTCTAAAAAAATATGCTACTTAACCAAAGAGCAAAATGCACAGGGGTTCCATGACAAGGGCCAATTTGTTCCTATTCAGTGTAGTAACCGTGGTTTTGGAAGGAGGTGTGTTGCCTAAATCAACTTTTGAGGTTTGTGAAAATGTAATAACCTTATCCTAGGGAGTCCTAAGGATATCCAGTTGCACCAGTTCCGTGTATGGAAAGGTTCTGAATTCTCCATTGCTCTGCAGTGCCTTCTTTGCTCTCCATATATGTTTGAGTAGTCATGCATCTGGTCTAAGACTTAGTCTCTTATTCCGTTTTCACATTATGATGCTGAGATTGTAAAATTATAATTATCTGACTGTAGGCTTGATCTTCAGTAAGATCCCAAAACCTTCAACACTAACTTCTAAAGTTAGAGTTCTTCCTGACGCTCAATCTCCAGACAGTTTAGCATCAGAGGGTTTTCAGAAAGAAAGATTTGAAATTTTGATCCAGGTTTTATTAATTATATGCCAATTTGAGGAAAATGCCTATTTTCAATACTGAATCTTCTGGTCTGTGTATAAAACTTGCACCTACATTTATTTAAATACTTTAAATTTCTCTCCGTAGAGTGAGCAATTTTCTAAAGTGATGACTTTCACATCTTTTTTGGAATTCTAGGAGTTTAACTCACCAATTTTTACTACAGATGGTATTTTTATATATAGTATTTTTACTTATAATTGTTGCTATACAGAAATGAAATCAATGTTTTCTAGAAAAGTCATATCTAACATTTGATAAACTCAGTAACTCAAGTAATGTATGCTGAATTATCTAGGTTTTCATTAGACATACTTGTTTCATCTTTTATGTTGAAAATTTATTCTTTTCAACTCTTACACCCCTTCCTCCGAATTTAATGTTGGTAAAATGATGCTTTCCCAAACAGAATAGAGATAAGTAGCTTCCTAGTTGTATGTTTTATTTCCTTTCATCTACAAACTTAAAAAAAAGTTAATATAAAATTTTAATTATAACTTACTTAGAGAGCTAGCCCCTCTGAAATACATTTGTAAGGATAAATCTTATGATATACAGTAATTTCAGTTCTGGAATTTCATACACACATTAGTGTAGATTAAAGAAACCCTCTGTCTACCAGTTGCATTTGAACTCGGGTATAGTGGGACTGAGTGTTACTGTACATGGGCAGGTGTCTGCACATATGCTTCACTTTTTCCATGTGATGTGCACTTGAGTTGAGCCCAACTATTATAAATAAAATATTAGGAATACCTGAACATGCTACTTACAGCCATCTCAAGTTTCTAAACTGTGATAATTTGATTTTATGCTAGTGAACATGCTTTTAAATAAAATGTATAGAGTCCATGGAGAATACAAATATTTCTCAAAGCGTATATAAAGTATGCCTTAAAAATGTGGGTTCCTACTACAGCTACATAGTACATCTTGAAATCAGGGATGGTGATACCTCCAGAAGTTTTTTAATTTTACAGGATTCTTTTAGCTATTGTAGATTTTTCTATTTGGAGATGAATATTGTTCTTTCCATGTCTAGAAAAAGTATGTTGGAATTTTGATGAGAATTGCATTGAATCCATAGATTGTTTTTGGTAAAACAGTCATTTTTACTATGTTAATTGTACTGATTAATAGGCATGGGAGATCTTTTCATGTTTTTATATCTTCTAAAACTTTTTTTCATAGACTTAAAGTTCTTGTCATATAGATATTTCACATGCTTGGTTAAAGTTACATTAAAATATTTTATATTATTTGTGGCTATTGTGAAGGGTGTTATTTGCCTAATTTCTTTTTCAGCCCATTTATCGTTTGTGTATAGGATGGCTACTGACTTTTTTGAGTTAAGTTTGTATCCATCTACTTCACTGTAGGTGTTTATCAGCTGTAGAAATTCTCTGGTAGAATTATTGGGGTTGCTAATGTATACTATTGTATCATCTGCATACAGCAATACTTTTCATTCTTCCTTGTCAATTTGTAGCCCCTTGATCTCCTTTAGTTGAAAAAAAACCCACATGATATTGGCATAAAATCAAATAGGTTGATAATGGAACCTAATCAAAGTCTCAGACATTAATCTAAATATCTGTAAACATCTGATTTTTGATAAATGCCAGAAACACACAGTGGACAATAAAAGCATCTTCACTTAATGGTGTTAGTCTAACTGGATGTCAACATGTAGATGAATGAAAATCGATTCATATCTATTCTCACGTACAAAACTCAAGTCCAAGTGGATCATAAAACCAGATATACTGAACCTGGATAGAAAAGGAAGTGGGGAATATCCATGAATGTGTTGGCGTAGGAGACAACTTCCTGAATAGGATGTCAGTCTTCCAGACACTAATCAACAATTAATAAATGGGACCTCCGGAACCCGAAAAGCTTCTGTAAGGCAAAAGACAAAAGGGCAGCCTACAGAATAGAAAAACATATTCACCAACCCCACATCTGTCAGAGGACTGATTTCCAAAATATATAAAGAACTCAAGAAATTAGATGTTAACAAACCAAATAATCCAATTAAAAATGGGGGTATAGAACCAAACAGAATTCTCAATAGAGGAATCTCAAATGTCTGAGACACATGTAAAGAAATGTTCTTCATCTTTAGCAATCAGGGAACTACAAATCAAAAAAGCTGGATCTTAAGGTAGATTAATTCCCAGTTTCTTGAAGAATTACCACACTGATTTCCATAGTGGCTGCACAAGTTTCCACTGTTACCAGCAATGGATGAGTATTCCCCTTGCTCCACATCCTTTCCAGTATGAACTGTCCTTATGCTATTGATCTTAGCCATTCTGACATGTGTAAGATGGACTTTCAAAGTAGTTTCAATTTGTATTTCCATGATGGCTAAAAATGTGCTTTTCTTTACAAATGTCTCAAACATTTGACTTTCTTCTAAGAATTATTTGTTTAGATCTATACCTATTTTTTAAATTATATTATCTGTTTTTGTTATCTAGTTTCTTGAGTTCTTTATATATTTTGGATATTTGTTCTCAACCAGATATGGGGTTGCTAAAAATCCTTTCCGATTCTGCAGCTTGACATTTTTGTCTGATTGATGGTGTCTTTTGCTTTACAAAAGCTTTTCATTTTCATGAGGTCCTATTTATTAATTGTTGATCTAAGTGACTACATGATAGGTGTTTTGTTAGAAAAGTCATTCCTAAGCCGGGCGATGGTGGTGCACGCCTTTAATCCCAGCACTCGGGAGGCAGAGGCAGACGGATCTCTGTGAGTTCGAGACCAGCCTGGTCTACAGAGCTAGTTCCAGGACAGGCTCCAAAGCCACAGAGAAACCCTGTCTCGAAAAAACCAAAAAAAAAAAAAGAAAAAAAAAGTCATTCCTGTGTCAATGTGTTCAAGGCTATTTCCCTTTTTCTTTTATATCAGGTTCAGTGTATCTCATTTTATGTTGAGATATTTGATCTACTTGGTCTTGAGTTTTTTGGGGGAGATTGGTATGGATCTATTTGTACTCTTCTACACTCAGAAACTCGGTTTGATCAATACCACTTGTTGAAGATGCTCTTTTTCCAGTATGTTTTTCTGGCTTCTTTATCAGAGATCAAATGTCCATATATGTTTGAGTTTGTGTCTGGATCTTTAGTTTGATTCCATTGATCAATGTTGTTGACAGAGGTTTCTGTCTTGCATGGTCCCACATCTGTTTGGTTGCAAAGAAACACACAGAGGCCTGCATTAATTATAAACTGGTTGGCCTATTAGCTCAGGCTTCTTATTAACTAATTCATATCTTGAACTAACCCATAATTCTTGTCTGTGTTAGCCCCATGATTTGGTACTTTTATCAGTGAGGCTTACTCTGCATCTGGGTGATGACTACAGACTGAGACTTTCCTCTTCTCAGAAAACTCCTATTCAGGTTGCCCCAACTATACTTCCTTCCTGGCTACTGGCTAATCAGTATTTTATTAAACCAATACAAGTGACAAATCTCTACAGGTTACAAGACCATTGTTCCACAGAACAATGTTCTGTTTTTATGCCAGTATCATGTGCTTTTTATTACTTTAACTCTGTAGTACATCTTGAAATTGGGTATGGAGATACCTCCATCATTTTTTTATTCATGATTGTTTTAGTTATCCTGGGTTTTTATGCTTTTCCATATGAAGATGAGAATTGTCTTTTCAAGGCCTGTAAAGGACTGTTTGTTATTTTGGTTGGGATTATTTGGATATGTAGATTGCTTTTGGTAGGATGGCTATTTTTATTATGTTAATGTCCAACCGATATATGATTATGTGAGCTCTCTCTGTCTTCTGATCTTCTATTTCTTTCTTCAAGGAATCAAAGTTTTTAATCATAAAAGTCTTTCACTTGCTTGGATAGTTACTCCATGACATTTTATATTATTTGAGGCTATTATAAAAGGTATTATTTCCCTGAATTCTTTCTCAGTCCCTTTGTCCTTTGTATATAGGAACACTACAGATTATTTTCAGTTAATCTTGTATCAAGTCATTTTACTGAAAAAGTACATCAGCTGTAGGAGATACCTGGTGGAATTTTTTTTCTGTGACTTAGTATACTATCATACTGTCTGCAAATAACTATACTTTGATGTCTTCCTTTCCAATTTGTGTCCTGTTGACCTTTTTTGGCTCTCTTATTACTCTAGCTAAGACTCTAAGTATTATGTTGAATAGATATTGAGAGAGTGGACAACTTTGTTTTGTTCCTTATTTCCATGGAATTGCTTTGAGTTTTTCTCCATTCAAATTGACGCTGGCTATAGGCTTGCTGTATATTGCCTTCATTATGTTTAGGTCTGTCCTTTGTATCCCTAATATCTCCAGGACTTTTATCATGAAGGGGTATTGGAATTTTTCAAAGGCCTTTTTTGTATCTAATGAGATAGTAATGTGTTTTTTTTTTCTTTCAGCTTGTTTATATGGTAGATTACATTTACTGGTTTTCATTTATTGAATCAACTCTGTATCTCTTGGATGAAGCCTACTTGATCATTTTGGATAATCATTTGATGTGTTCTTTAGTTAGTTTGCAAGTATTTTATTGAGTAGTTTTGCATCTATGTTAATAAGAGAATTGGTCTATAATTCTCTTTCTTTGTTGACTCTTTATGTGGTTTGGGCATCAATATATCTGTAGTCTCTTAAAATGAATTAGGCAATGTTTTTTTTTTCTGTTTCTATGGTGTGGAATAACTTGAGGAGTGTTGGTGTTAGATCTTCTTTGAAAGTCTGATAGAATTCTGCAGTAGAACGATCTGGCCCTAGACTTTTTATTTGGGAGACTTTTAATTACTGCTTCTATTTCACTAGGGATTATATGTTTATTTAAATGGTTTATCTGATCTTGATTTAACTTTGGTAAGTGATATCTATTAAGAAGATTATCCATTTATATTAGTTTTTTCCAATTTGATTTTTAAAGTATGTCCTTCTGATTCTCTCTTTTTTGTTATGTTCCCCTTTTCATTTATGATTTTATTTTCACACACTCTCTATATATTTTAGTTAATTTAGACAAGGGTTTATTTATCTTATTCTTTTTCTTTAAGAACCAACTCTTTGTTTCATTGATAAGTTATATTCTCTTTGTTTATACTTCATTAGTCTCAGCCTTTAGTTCCTTTCTTGCCATCTACTCTTCTTGGGCATGCTTACTTCTTTGTGCTCCAGAGATTTCAGGTGTTCTATTAAGTTGCTAGTATGAAATCTCTGCATTGTTCTTCTGTAGGTACGTTGTGCTAGGGATGTGCCTCTTATCAGCATGTTCGTTGTGTGCCATGAGTGCAGGTATGCTGAGTATTCATTTTTATTGGATTCTAGTCCTTAATTTCTTTTTATTTTTGTCTTGACCCATGTTTTCATTCAGTAGACAACAGTTCAGTTTCTATGAATTTTTAAGCTTTCTGTTACTGTTGATATCCAGTTATAAATCATGGTGTTCTGATAAGATGCAGGGTTTTATTCTAACTTTTGTTGAACTATTGAGACTTGCTTTGTGTCCAAGTATGTGGTTAATGTTGGATAAAGTTCCATGAGGTGTAGAGATTAAATTATATTTTCGTGTGTCATTGGGTGTATTCTGTAAATATCTGTTACATACATTTGGTTTCTAACATCTGTTAACTTTAGTGTTTCTTGGTTTAGATCTTGTTGAAAATATTTTCTGGACTTTTGAGCTGGGATTCTTCTTCCTTTATTACTATTATGCATAGATGTAATCTTTATATAGTGTCCCCTATTTCCTGAATGTTTTGTGTCAGGAATCTTTTAGATTTAACATTTTCTTTGACTAAATGCATCCCTTTCATATATCATATATTTAATGCCTGTTATTCTCTCTTCCATTTTGTTTTGTATTTCATTGAGGAAACTTGCTGGTCATCTTCCTAAATTTTCTTTTCCAAATTTTTTGGTGTGTGTTTTCCTTATTGCTTCTGTTTTTTCCACTGCTTTACATTTTATTTAAGATTTTTTTTTTATTTATCCATAGTAAGCCTGGTTTCCCACTTCCTCCCCTACTCCCACTCCTCCTTCCCGATCCCACCCTTCCATCCATTCCTCAGAAGAGGCATACTAAGTTTAGGCAGGACCAAGGCCCTCCTACCTGTATCAAGCTTGAACAAGATATCCCACCACAGGAAATGGGCTCCAAAAAGCCAATTCATGCACCCAGGATAAGTCCTGTATTCACTTTCAGCCTCTCCTCTCCACCCCAACAGATCAAGCTGTGGTGGCGCAAATGAATGTAGACAGATTATATAGATATATACAGCTTTAATAAGGAAATAAACTTACAGGACCAAAGGTTCCCGCGGTGTACCGGAAAAGCGGAGCAAAAGAAAAGGCCTGCTGGGCTCACGCCCGGCAGATTTATCCGTAAACATTAGCCCGAGGCGAACACGCCCCCAATGGGTGGGGCTATGTCCCTACATCTCCCCCTTTTGTCTAAATAAGATAAAACCAAACCAAATACAACTATATACAATAATAACAAATAATAAATATAACAAACAATATTGAGAACAAAACTTTTGTTAAACATTTTATCTCAAGGAGTTTAAATAACATAGAGAGTAACTATAATTATATAATCTTTAACTCCGTTAAAGATCTGAGAAGGGAATAAATATTACTTAACAATCGAGAGATATCCAAAAATGTGTAACAATTGACAGAGACAACTGACTACCTGGGCAATCATCTAAAGTCTCATTTGTAATGTTGAGTCAACCAACTTTGGCTAAGGCCTAACATAACTGGCATACCATTATTAAAGGCAAGGAACTTTCTTAGGACTATCCTACCCTGTCTTGGCAAGATAAGACAATCTTTATTTATTTAGGGATATTTTGTATCTTTGTCAGAAGTTGAGGTATGGGCTTTTTTTAACCCAAAGGCCAGTTCTGTCAAGAAGACAAGCTCCCAGTGGAGTGTCTTTGGTGCTCAACGTTCTTTTGGGAGTAGAGTGGTGTTGTCAGGAGTAATTGTGTCTCTTTGGCATAGAAATTTTAGGTTAGATTAAAGGCCATTTTCTACAGCTCTTTGAAGAGGCTGAAGATCATACTATCTATATTAAATATAATCTCTATGTAACTAAAAGACCTGATAAACTTAAAAATAAATATGACAAACATATAATTTTTAATACCTATCTAACTTTGAAGACTAAAAGAATAAACAACTGTGTAATATATGAAGACAATGATCTTTAACTGTAAACAATGTCATAGTATCAGAGGTAGAAATGTACAATGTAATATGGTAGATGTATCAATACAATATAGACAAAGTTATAAGCATACTCATACAAAAATAGAGGTAGGAACACTCACATTTAATATTTAACATATCAGTATACAAGAAACAGTACCAGTACAATTTTTTATAAACAGTAATTTACAAATACCAATCATCCCAAAAAACCACTGCTCTGTGGGGGGTCGCTGCTCTGCGACTGTAGTGGCCTGGAGTGGGGGAAGGGAAAGCGAGCAGGGAGCGCGCTGTAAATCGCCTTTCTGAGCTCAGGCAACTAGCCGGGAAAGGTGGAGCTTGCACCCCCCCTGTGCCGGGTCAGGGGCAAAATAGCCCCACGTTGGGCGCCAAATGTGGTGGCGCAAATGAATGTAGACAGATTATATAGATATATACAGCTTTAATAAGGAAATAAACTTACAGGACCAAAGGTTCCCGCGGTGTACCGGAAAAGCGGAGCAAAAGAAAAGGCCTGCTGGGCTCACGCCCGGCAGATTTATCCGTAAACATTAGCCCGAGGCAAACACGCCCCCAATGGGTGGGGCTATGTCCCTACATCAAGCCACATAACTATCACCCACATCTAGAGGGCTTAGTTTGGTCCCATGCAGGATCCCCAGCTGTCAGTCCAGAGTCTGTGACTTCCCAGACTCAGGTCAAGTGTCTCTGTGATTTTTCCAGTGCTTCTGTTTTTATTTTTAGGTCTTGAGCATTTTTATTTATGTCTTTCAACAGTTTGTATTTTCCAGTTTTTTTTAAAATGGATTTATTAATTTTCTCCAATTGTTAGTGTTTTCCTGGATTTTTATAAGGGACCTATTCATTTTCTCTTTAAGGACATCGATTATCTTCATATAATTGGTTTTCAGGTCTTTTTTTTGTGCTTTAGCTATCTTAGAATATTCAGAGCCTATTCTGGTAGCATAGTTAGGCTCTAGTGGGACATATTATCATGGCTGTTACTGATTATGTTCTTCCACTGGCATCTAGGCATCTGCATTTGGGAATTACTATAGGTCTAGGTGCTGATTTCTGGCTTTGTCCTTATGGGTGAGTGTTTTGTTCCTTGGTTTCTGTTTCTTCTCTGGATTTTGGGAGTGTGTGATGGTTGTGTGTTGTCTGTGTTACCGACATGTTCTGCTGATGTGTTAACAGGGAATACCTGTTGTAGTTGGAGACTGGGTATTAGCAGTAGGTGCGATCACTGGGAAAGGCAGGTTGAAGCTCGTATTCTGTTGCTGTTCTTGGGACAAGACTGAGGGATTGGAACTGGGGGAAACAGAGAAAGCAGAGAATGTCTGCAAGTGGCCTACTTTTATGTGGCAGGTGTGTTGACCAGGGGTTGTCTGCTTGAGTTGTGGGCTGGGCTGGGCTGGGATATGGTGATGAGTGTGGACAAGGAGGTTAGGAGAGGACGTTCTGTGGTATCCACAGAAGATATGGGCAGAGAGGAAGGTAGGCTACAGGTAGTGATCTGTTGCAGCACTAGAGATGAGACTAAGGGATTCGTTTGGGGAACTAAGATAGTGCAGGCCTGTAGGTAGCTTGCCTTCTGGTTTTCTTGGAAGGTTCTTCTATTAAAATTGTTCTCAGAATTTTAGTAACTCAGAGCTCTGAATTATTTTTAAGGTCATTGAGTTTAATTTTCTCATTTTACAGTTTAGGTAAACGATCAGAGATGGAAAGGGACTTGACCAAGGCATAATGTAGCCAACAGATGGGGAAATCTGGAAGAGCACACAGTTTCTCTGACTTTTGAGTCTATATTTTTTTCCCATTATTCTATGTTTATTTTTTACAAAGGAAATAATTCCAACAATGGTATGTGCACATGAGGTTGTTTCTCCACATAGGCATTTGTCCACATAAACTGGATACAATAAACTTCCTGGGAATGTTCCATAGTTATTTCCAAAGGCATAGATTGTGGGTATATACAGCTGCTTGTGGATACAGCTGTCAAAGTGTATGCTGGAGTTTTCCTTCATTCTCAAAGACATTTTTCAAATGCTTCATCTTTGACACTGCCACCTACGCACACTTATGAATATTAAGTAATGTTAGAGGTTAATGCACTACTAATGGTAGATTGTTGACACTCAATTGACCCCTTTTGGCATGAAATGACCAATAAAATGTTCTTCTCTAGTAAAATTAGTCTTTTTATGTTTTGCCTGAAAGGAGTGATAGAATTTAATGCATAGTCACATGGCACAACTCTTTCAGGATACTGTGAAGAACCTGCGATTTTTATAAATTATTTCAGAAACAATTGATGACTTTACTACATTTTTGTATGCTTTCACTCACAGTTATTTCTCAGAATAGAGTTTGTTTATAAAACCTTATTTAGAAAAATTTAACATTTAATTGAATAATTTAGAAATCCCACTTGAGGTATTTTGTCATATTAATAGCAATATAAATAATAGAGGTTAAGATAATTAGGGAGGTTATAAATATGAGCACTGGTTTCATTTCTGTTCTGTTAACAAAATCATTTATTAACTTGAATTCTCTTTATATTAAAGATAAAGGAGTATTTTATATTTAAGAAATTCATTTATAAACTAATTCTTTTTGAAAACAAATTGAAATGCTTAATTGAATATAACAAATCTCAAATATTATTACTTCCTTGACATTTTGGTATAAGTAGTATAAATAAAAGGGAATTTTTATTTTTGTTGTCCAATATTGTAAACGAAACATGGCATGGTCACAACTAAATATAGTGTCTCTTATCATTTCTGAGGGGGAATGTGCATAGCATACTTCATCACTGTACTAAAAATTTGAGTGCTAAAGCCTTCTGTGTAACATAGCATAGAATTATATAAGCTGTGTTAATTCTCCCGAATTCTTTTTGTTTGTTTGTTTGAGACAGGGTTTCTCTGTGTAGCTTTAGAGCCTGTCCTGGAACTTGCTCTGCAGACCAGGCTGGCCTCGAACTCAGAGATCCGCCTGCCTCTGCCTCCCAAATGCTGGATTAAAGGCGTGCACTACCACCACCCAGTTCTCTCCCACATTCTTTAAACTATCAGTAAATTAGTTGAAATACTAAGGTGTAATAGCTATTTAGCTTTTGTACTGCATTATTTAGAGAATTATGACAAGGAAAAATGCTTGTATATGTTCAATATAGACATCATTTAAGGTATTTTTATCTTGATGATATTGAGAATTGCATTGTAAATTTCTGCATATACTTAAAGAATATTATTCTGCAACTGTGTAAAAGATCAAGTCAAATGTGTGAATGACAGGGCCTGAAAGGGGAATCATGAAAATATGTGAGAAGATTATTATTGAGCATTCTAAACACCATATAATTAACTCATTTCTAACTGTAGAGGTAGAATTAAGAACTTAAACATAATTACCATGGTAGGTCTTGATTGGACAGAAAACAGTGATGAGCTAATGAAAGCTTGGATTTGTCACAGATTGATGGACACATTTGAGAAGAATAGACTGTTAGACACTTTATAGAAAATTGGAAGAATGAAAGTTGACATAAATTGTTGTTTTCTTGATTAAAGATACCTCTTTCTATACAGATAAAACTCATATATTAATAGGGGTGGAATTACATTTTGAAGGGTTGGAAAATTGGGAAGAGGTAAGAAAATGGCTCCAGGAACATATAATAAGGATACGTTTCCTTATTTCTCCTCTTGTCCTATCTTATATCTTGTATAAGTAAAATTACATAGAAGAATATATTATAACATTTTCATTTTTAATCACATAGTTCTATGACACGTATTTTCAAAAGTGTGGTATTTTCTTTTATTCAGTTGCTAGCTGACTAGTGTATACTTGTGAGTCCGGGGATGAACATTTCACAATCGATAAGTAAATGGAACTTCTGTTTCTTCATGTCCCTCAGACTAAGATTTGAGAATGGGCAGGACAGCTAATGTTTTAGTGATACTTTGTCCTTGAATAAAGTGTAAATATTTCATATGACTGACTTACGCAAAAAAAAACAACAACCCAATAACCTAGGTTATCAGTACATGATGGCTGACTGATGATTGTGCAGCATTCAATATCCTGTGAGAAGGATATTCATATTCAAGAAAAGATATTCATCCTCTGGTGACATCATTTATTCAGATCTTATTGACTTTGTAGTCGGTAAGCTTTTTAATAGAATAAATTTATATGTGGATGCAGTGGATATAAATTATAGGATTTTATGTTGACAATCTCTGGAGTTAATTTTCTTTAATGTAATTAATTATTACTTTTCTGTAAGAGTATCTCATGCAGCTTATCCTGACCTGGCACTTTTATATAACTTCAGAGGAAATAATTGCAGATGACTTTGGACTTCCTGGTCCTTCTAATTCTGCCACACAAGTGCTGGAATTTCAGGGATGGACAAGAGCACCCAGAAGGCAAAGTGAATTTTAATAGAAACTTTCCCCAAGGTGGTATTTATCTGTACATCATAAAAAGGGATTCATGTAGTTTATTGACAGGCTAGACTTAAATTATTAATTTTTCTCCATAAATTTTCTCCCGAATCAGATATTTAAACAGATTACGCTTGTTAGATACTAAAAAATTTAAATAGAAAATTATGATTGCCATAGTTAATTTATTTCTTTAAAAAAATTAGAATTTTGCCAGTACCAGTTTCCATGGAATTTTGGGAAGCATGTCTGACTTGTACATGTCTTCATTAATATTATATATTTTAAGTCAGTGATACCTCTTCTATATTTGTTCAGAGGCCACAGTGTGTTTGTCTATGTGTATGTGTGTATGGTATATTTGTGTGTTTTTGTCTATGTATGCCATGCGTGAGTGCCCAAGGATACAGAAGAGGGCATAAGATCCCTTGGAGCTGGAGTTATAGATAATTGTAACCTGCCTGATGTGCATTCTGGGAACTGTACTCCTGCCCTCTGTAAAAGCAGCAGTGTCTTGACACAGTGAGTCATCTCTCTAGCTCCAAATTTCCTTTCGTTCTAAAATCCTACAGAGCTTTCTTAAAACAGACAAACAGAAAAGAAAAACAAACAAAATCAGTTTCAGCACCTTCTTCATTGAACACAATCACTGTGCACATTATATGAGTATAGGTAAAGGAAAATATATTCAAGACAGAGAAATTGAGGCATCTGATATAAAAGGATATTTGTCAAACTCTGAACTCTTGCTCTCTATTGGACCTGTCTTTGTTTTTGTCTTAGGGAATGAGATTTTTCTACGTTTAGTTCAATTTGTCTCCTACAATTCATGTTTAGTAGTTCAGCAAAGGAATGTTTAGAATCTTGTAGACCTTAAATGTCAGCTGAGATGGAAACTAAAGGGCATCCCCTGTTCACAAGGTACTGGCCGACTAAACGTAAATGCTCATGACGTCTCCCGTGCTTATTTTCAGTAACATCTTGACCCCAGAGCCTTCATCACTTATAACTGAGGCAGACAGTGTTTACATCAAATCTTTTTATATTAATGAGGTTGTGTTCTCTATTAAAGTACGTGTGTGTGTGTCTGTAAGTATATATGTAAGTATGGAATGGACAAGAAAAAAAAGAAAAAAGGGCTTTTGTGTTAAATCATAGTTCAGAAACTCTTTTCCTGCTTGCTTTCTTTTGATTATGTTAAGTATAATTCTTTGGTATAGCCATCACAGATAAAGAGTTATATTCCTTTCACTTGGCTGAAGATATAGAATTAAGATATGTAGGATCAAAAACATAACAGAACAAAATAAGGAGGACAGTGATTTAGCCATTCTGATTATATTTCTAGCCCCACCTGCCTTCTGTCAGAAGGAACAGCCTTATTTACTGATTCTTCCAAGCAGAGTACATCCTGTTTGTCTCAAATCTTTAGTGCTTAGGAGCTCAACCACACACACATGTGTAGTTTTCCTTCTGTCTAGTTTATGGTTTGCTTGTATTTTCTGTGCTGGGATTACTCCTTGTACCTGCCTGGCAAACACTAGTGTTTTCAGGACTTGTTCTCTGAAGTTGGTCTATTCATATGCTATTCAGCTATTTTCAGTCCACTGAGGGCATACAGGGGCACCTGCATGGTATCATCTCATGGATTTATATCCCCAACTGCTAACTTCTTTTGCGAGCTTCAGATCCATCTATCAAATCTGAAATTAGATTACTCACAGAATCATATATTCAACACCTGCAAAACCTTATTCATAGATTTTTTCCAAAACCTCTCTGGATTCAAGCCTGATTCATTTCAGCTGACAAACTTGAAATCTACAATCATCCCTCTTTGATCTGTTCCTTTAACAAGTACCTACACAGTTAACAACTGAATTTTTAGCTTTTGTCCCCTGAATATCTGGAACAAGAAATAAAAGTTTCTTAACCTATTGAATAACAACATCTCATTCTCTTTCTGGCTTTAGGAATGATACATTTTCATTTTTCTTTGTGAACCCTTGGAAACTCCTTTGTCAAATTTAGAAATAGCTAATTTAAAAAGTAATTGTACATTTTATTTATTTGTGTATATGTACACAAACACTATTAAGAGTGATCCAGTTCATGCAGAATTTACTGCTTCCTGATTTAATAATTAAAAATATAGTTAGTATTCTGCCTGGTGAAACAGGGCTTGTCTTGCTGAATAAATTTAACTACTGAAGAGAGGAGCTATTCAATTCTGGACATACTCAGGTCTAGGAACTTTCTTTTCCTATATTTATTATGTCTCACAGTTCTTTTCTCCTCTGCTCCAAATAATTTCCTCCCACATTTGCAAGAAACCTTTATTTCCTTAGTTCTTTACTTGTATCATGCTAGTTCACTGGAACCCACAAAGGATGATATTACTTCCCTGTTGCATGCTTCCAATGACCAAGCTATTCATTTAGCTAATTGATGGTCCTTTCTAGTCACAGCACCTCTCCACCTTGCGGTCATATGGCCTATAGAACAGGATCTGCCCTAGAAGGCACTTGACTTACAAGTCAGCTCGGAGAGATGTTCTGCATTTCTGAGGGATTGGCTTGAGCCTCTTTAATTCGTCTTCACCATTAATTACAGGTGAGGTAAACTGCTTCAGAAAGGGGTGACCTTCAGAAAAGTGTTAGATAGTGGGAAGCTCAAGGCGACCAATGTCTTAAGATTTTTCAGGGGTAGGTGCTTGAAAGTCAAGTTCAATTTCTTCTTCTCTATTTCTCATGTAGCTTCTGGGACATGTAGGCAAGCCGCATAGGAAGGGCTCAAGCTTGCCTAAGATATATGATAAAATATTCTTAGTAAAGGAGTGAATATCTGGATATATTTCTGTAATTCTAAAATGCAGGAGACTGAGGCAGGAGGATTTTAAACCAAAACCAGGTTGAACAATTTAGTACAATCTTGCCTCATGTCAAACTGTTAAACAGCAACAAAAAGACCTTAAATAGATAAATAAAAGACAAAAATCCTTAAAATAACAACAAATATGAAGCCTTTTGCAGACTGTAGAGCATACATAAAGGCTGTTTCCTTTGCTTGATTTTTTTTTTCTCTTTAACGTTTTACTTTCTACTGAGATCTACTTCGATATGCTGACAAAAAATGGGAGTGGGGTCAGTGTTGTATTTCACAAATTTATTCATTTTATAGCTGAATGCTAACTTGTTAAAGGTGTTAGGATTGCTGTCTTGCCTTCTGGGATTCTGGATGACCCTGAGATCCTCTGACTACTAACCATGTGCTCCAGAGGATCCTGTGTGCAGAGGCTGAGGGGTTTAGCCCAGAAGCCAGGTTAGAAGGGCTCTCTGGATATACAGACTTCTGCTGATGCCACAGGAGTGATTCATTCATTCAGAGAAGATGTGCATAACCCACCAAGAGAGCAAAGTCCCAGGAGCATCCCCATCTTACCTTGCCTGTGAATTCTTCAGCTGAGAGCAAGGTTAATTGTGTTTCCTGCTGTGTTATGTTCTCGCTAAGTGCACAATGTAGCTCAAAATAATTCAGAGGCCTAGAATGGAAATGAGTTACTTTAGGAACTAGGAAATTGTTTAGTGCTTTCTTAAGGTGATACACTTGGCAGCCTTTACTGAACATACTAAAGTAACTTCTGATAAACCTACCCTCTTATCTTTTTCACTCTCACGTCACTAGTTGTCTTTCTTCTTACTAACAAAATAATTGACAAATAGCAATTGCTCGTTATAAGTCTGGAAAGAATATCAAGTAATTAAAAGAACTTATTGCTCTTACCAAGGACCAAGATTCAGTTCCTACCATATACATCAAAACCATCTGTAAGTCCAGTTCTAGAGTGTCCAATGCCGTCTTCTGGCTTCCAATGAGACTAGAATGTACAGGACGCATAAACATGCATATAAGTACACACTCATACTCATAAAATAAAAATTAATATTTAAAATAAATCATAATTACAAGATTGTGTGTGTATCCTCTGTTGAAATGTTTGTTTGCAGCTGCCTGTTACTTCTTCCTCAGTTGTTACCATGACCATGAGCGAAAAAGAAATATAACAGAGCATGAATTTGAAATGTTCTTGTCTCCTACTTGATTAAACTTATCCTTTTAGAATTTTAAGTGAGCCTGTTGGACATTTGCCTTCTCTCTTGTCTTGGAATCTTCTTATACTAGAGACAGTTTTAGAAATGATTTTTCTCTAGGGAAGTCAAACTTTTGCAGGTTTATTTTCCTTCCTTCCTTCCTTCCTTCCTTCCTTCCTTCCTTCCTTCCTTCCTTCCTTCCTTCCTTCCTTCCTTCCTTCCTTCCTTCCTTCCCCCTCCCTCCCTCCCTTCCTGTCTTCTTCCTTTTTTAAAAATTTACCTGTCTTTCAGATGAGAATATAATGGAAAGGACACAATGTACCTTCCATCCAGTTCTACAAATTAACTGTTGAGTTTCAGCAAGAAGAATCAGGAGGAAGAAAGATTCACAAACCTTTCAGAGCTGCCAGGGCAGTGGTTACTTGTCTTTGCTCTCTGCTTTGAGTTTCTTTCCTCTTGTTGGTTGTAGGGTTTTGTTAGTTTGTTTTTTGTTGTTGCTCTTTGTTTCTTTTAAACTATTCTTTCTTTGTATTTATTCTGAAAATGTGTACATAGTGACACTAGCAGATTGAAAGGAAATCTGAAGACTCAAATAAATACAACAAAGTAAAACCCAGCCTGTAGTGGTTGATAATTTGTAATCTCAGTAGTCAGGAGCCTGATGCAGGAAGTTTACCAAGAGTTGAAGACCATACAGGATTAAACATGAGATTGATGTTCGTTTTGGCTAGCTATATAGTAAAATCCCTTAAAAACATTACAAACAAAACACAATGATGAAATGGAAGTCAATATAAAACAAGACAGTGGGTCCTACAGGACATAACTCCATAATCACACTGTATTTCCTCATTTCCTGGTTACAATAAATCATTATCTTATTATCCAAAAGAAAAATTTTATAATTTGTGATATTTTCTTCTTATCTGTGAAGTAAGGTTACAGACAGACTTGACTCACATACTGGTTTTTCTATGTAGCAGTTTCTTAGATATGAGCAAATCTTAGTTCACTCTTGGAAGATTTTAGCTAATAATAACAACCTTTAGGTTTTGTTTATGTAACAAATGATGTAGAATATCTACTAACTCAGAAACTGTGTTAAGTATTTGAAATAAAATAGCAAAAAAGAGAAGTGGCTCTGCTTTCATATGATTTATATTTCAGATGAAAAAATTAATAAATGACTTTTGTTGTAACAAGGACTTATGAGGATTACAAAGTATCCTAGACATAATAAAAATTTGGACTTTCTTTAAATCTTAGTGCAAAATTATATATGATATGATTTGTTGACTCATTAAATTACTACTTGTTGAAACAACAATAAAAAACAGTCCCAAACTTATTACTCTGATTGTGGTGGTCTGAATGAAAACAGTCCCCATACACTCATAGAGAGTGGCATTATTGGAGATACAGTCTTGTTGGAGTAGGTGTGGCCTCATTGGAGTGAGCCAGACCCAGTGGCTGTCTCTTGCGCTGCCTGTGGACTCAGATGTAGAACTCTCAGCTACCTCTCCAGCACCATGTCTATCTGCATGCTGCAGTACTTCTCACCATGAAAATCATGGACTGAACCTTGAAACTGTAAGCCAGCTCTAATTAAATATTTTCCTTTATAAGAGTTGCCACAGTCATGATGTCTCTTCACAGCAATAAAATACTAATTAAGAAACTTATACTTACAAATTCTCATAGGAAAGGATAATATAATGTAGAAAGTGGTGAATTACATTTGTAGCAAGAATGACAGTGCTACTGGATGAAAAGGATTTGCAGAAAAGTTAGGGGATTATCTTTTCTGAAAATAAAAATAAATCCTGAATTCCTGCTGAGAAGTCAAGACTGCTTGAATGACTGAGCAGACAAGAAGTGGCAAGAAAGAGTTTCAAACGAGTCACAGGGTTAGCATCACATGGGATTCTAGGTCACTATAAAGATCAATATTTTTCCAGGTTTTGGCTATGACAAACAGTGCTGCCATGAACAAATGTTTCTGTAGTATAATTGCTCCTTGACCGAAGAATGGATAAGGAAAATGTGATACATATTCACAATCGAGTACTAAACAGCAGAAAAAATAATAACATCTTAAAATTTTCAGGCAAATGGATGGATCTAGAAAACATCATATTGAGTGAGGTAACCCAGAGCCAGAAATACAACCATCATATTAATCACTCATAAGTGACTTTTAGACATAAAGCAAAGAAAAACTAGCCTATGATTCACAATTCCCGAGAACCTAGACAACAAAGAGGACCCAAAGAGATACATACATGGATCTAATCTACATGGAAAGTAGAAAAAGACAAGATCTCCCGAGTAAATTGGGAGCGTGGGGACCTTGGGAAAGGGTTGAAGAAGGGAGGGGAGAGAAATGGAGGGAGCAGAGATAAATGTATAGCTCAATAAGATCAGTTAAAAATTTTTAAAAATCAATGTTTTTTTACCATAATAGGTGAAACAGTAAGCTTTTGGATAATATTTGACAGACATCAAAAGTTACCTATTTACATTATAGATGAATAACTTAGCTTTAAATTGGAAATGTAGTGGTATGTCAGTATTGGAAGGTAAAATATCAGTTGGGAAGCCAATAAAACTATCAACATGAGTGATGACTAGGAAAGTTCTGAGTAGAACATTTCAGGGTAAAACATTCAATATTTCCTGACATATTGATTGTGAGAATTACAAGCTACACAATTAAAGGGAAAACATTTAAATTTTGTTTATCCGAGCAGCTGGATATTTACACTTATTAATAAGACAGAATAAAACAGCTTAAACACATCTGGATAACACAATCAAGAGGCTGAGTTGATGTGACCACATTTGAGATGTTTAATGGATTTTCAAGGTGGGATGCTATACACACAGTAAGTGAAATATTTGGAGTCATGGAAAATAGCTATCAATTTGGGAAATTTTGAAACAGCTGGACTAGATATAATTACCACCATGAACCATTTTTGTCTTTCTAAACATGTAAGTAGAGAAACAAGAAATTGCAGACCCTCATTTGTAGTACATGCCTAGTGTTAAGAGGTTTAGAAGACAAGGATGGGCCTAGGAAAAAGAAACAGTCAGTAATCAGGTAAGAGAAACCAGGATCAAATGCATTCTTGGGAGTCAAGTGAGCAAAGCGATCTAAGCAGTACAGCGTCAGATCTTGAGAGGTCAGCTTTGTGGAAGGCAGAATTGAACTCTGTATAAAGTCATGAAATTTCAGAGGAATTAGAACTGAACATCATCATGATAACCAACGTGCACACAACAATGATAATATCCAGATGGGAAACATTACAAGCACAAAAAAGAAAATGACTTTTGAAGGTCCTAAAGAGAAACCAAAAATAGGAGAAAATGAGGAAAATTGAGCCTTGAAAAGTGGATCATAGTAAACAAAATGTGCACAAGCATTGTGTTCATGATCCCATGAGTTGAGTGCCATGGAAAGTCAAGGTTTAAAGATTTATACTGTCCTAGGACACAGTTCAGAGCCCAAGGAAAAGCCTGAAAATTTAAATAGGAGAACATAGAGAAAGTTAGCTTCAAAGTCCATAAACTAGCTTTATCAAATTACTATTTCATTGAAATATACATACACAGAAAATTTCATTGCTAGTAAAGTCAGTAGATAAAACCAAAGAAACAAGTAGAGATTTCAGTTTCCAAACACTGCAGGAAAGATATCAGAGCTATAATCTATCTGACCCCAAGTTAAAAGGGTTAATGTTTTTTTAAATAAAATTTACTATATCTGTAGTACTGACAGTGCATCAGATACAAAAGCGTGAACATTCTGCAGGAGCATGCAATATTATGAGGCATAAATTACCACAAAAATAGTTACTCAAAAAGAATATTAGTCAGTAGAAACCCTGAGTTAATGCAGAAGGTGAAAAAATAGTAGGTAAGGCCTTTTAAGTGTAAACTTTTAAGAAGTGCAAGGCTTAAAAATATCTGTGAAATTTTATCTAGAAAGAAAAGGAAAATTAAAAGCAAGTATTATAAATAGATATAGATATTAGAAAGTCGGTATTTCTTTCAAGAAGGTACAATTATAAATAGATGTGTCTCTAATAAGATATTTTAAAATATATGGAGGAAAACTCACTGAACTGAATAAATAGATGAAAAATATAATCATAGTTGTAGAATTTGTACATTTCAGAAAACTACCGAATGACCTGACAAAGTCCCTATGACAACATTGATTATATAAATGCCTTTACCACCCATCTTCGTCTTCCTGATAGTCATATAACCTGACAACTGCAGGATCAACTATTTTTAAGTGTAAGATGAATTTTGTATCAGGTATTTCCTTTTGAACCACAAACCAGCTCCAAATCATGACACAGAGACTTAGTATTAGTTATAAATGCTTGGGCTTAGCTTATGTTCACTTCTGGTTAGCTTTTTCTCCTTTAATTTATATTTACTGGTTTCTCTTCATCTATGTTTGCTTTGTTACCTTTACCTTTCTTTCTGTGTGTCTTATCTGTGTCTCCTGGCTGGCGACTGGCCAGCTGGCCCCATTTACTCTTCCTCTGCCTAGCTATTGCCCATTCAACTCTGTATGAGATCAATCAGGTGTCTTAGGCAGGCAAGGTGGAACAAATAAAACACATCTTTACATAATTTAAAAACTGCAGCACAAACAACTATAACTAGCTCTTAATATCGTAAATTAACCCATTCCTATTAATCTGTGTATCACCTTGAGACTGTGGCCTACCAGTAAGGTTTCAGCTGCGTCTTTTTCTTTGGCAGCTACATGGCGTCTCCTTGACTCTGCCTACTCTATCTCTATATCTCTTCCAGCCTGAATATATTCTGCCTTGCCATAGGCCAAAGCAGCTTTACTTATTAACTAATAATAGCAACACATGTATGGAAGGAAATCTCACATATTAAAATCATAAATAGTATTCTATTTATGAAAAGAACTCTCTTTTCTTCTCATTATCATGATAATGTTGAATTCTGGTAGTTCCTCATAACTAAATACCAAGAGTTTACTTAGTATAATGAAACTTTTGTTTTTAATTGAAAATAATTTTTTCCCATACAATAGATTCTGCTTATTTGTTCCTGGCTGTTCAGCCCTGAAATAACCACACAAAAACTGTATTAATTAAATCACTGTTTGGCTATTAGCTCTAGCTTCTTATTGGCTAACTCTTATATCTTAATTTGACCCATTTCCATTATTTTATAACCACAAGGCTCATGACCTACTGGCAAGGTTCCAGCTGGCAACTCACATTTTTCCCCTCTGGTGGCTACATGGCATCTCCTTGACTCTTCCGTCTTTCTTCCAGCATTCAGTTTAGTTTTCTCCACCTAGTTCTGTTCTGCCCTGCTATAGGCTCAAAGCAGTTCTTTATTAATCAATGGTAACCACAACATACAGAGGGAAATCCCACATCAAGGAAGGAGAGAGGAAATGGCTTACCAGAGTCCAGGTCAGCTGTGGCCACTGGAGGTCACAGGTAAAATTTATTTCTAGGTATTGACAGATGACACAAATGTGTGTGGTGGGGTTTGGGAAGCATGGGTCACTGCAAGGTTTAGTGTTCCCATGCAATGGAGGGATAGAGGGAGGAGAAACCCTTGCAGGAAGCCAGCTATCGAACTGAGGGTGAATGAGACCAAAAAGATTGTAGTGGGGGACAGGAAGGAGATAGAAATAACTTATCTGAGTCTACATCCAGTGTGGCCATTGAGGATCTCAGATAAAAAGTAATATAGTGACTTCTTAATCAAACTTTGTCATAAGATTTATATATTGACTATGTCTTTATAAAAATCCTAATGGAATAATTTCAAATAAGACATTAGTTATAATGACTAGTGTGGCATAAAAATATAGAGCCTTAATGTAAAATTTGATGCATGACTATTTACATTTATTCAAGCAATTATTGGTTCTCTAACAGAAGCATATAATAGCATTGCTTACAAAAGATTTAAAGTTATACAAAAATGAAATTTCCCAGTCTGGAATGCTACAAATTATAGATGGCGTGACATGTTGCTCTTTGTACAAAAGCTTCACAGGTGATTCTGATGCACCCAGTTAGAGCCAGTTCTAGGGGATGTACCCTCTAAAGTTCTCAATAAAGAAATTATTGGAACTTAAGAAGGCATGTGGGATAAAAGGGCTAAGAATTTTCATTATATAGTAAGGATATCAAGGGGTGGAATTTTTTTCTTTGACTATAAATGTAGAATTTTGGTACTTAGTCATATATCGTATCACATCATTAATATATCAACCTCTTTTTTTTATTATTATTATTTTTCTATTTATTTAAACACGTACAAAGTAATGCGTTTCATTATGGCGTTTTCACAAACTCTTGAAAAGCATCCAAGAAACAGCAAAGCGGGAACTATGTTAGGGCTCGGGGCTGGGGAGCGGAGGAGGGAGAGCAGAGAGGCTGGAGAGATTGCTGCCTTCCCCACGGAGGGGCCTGGACCGAGGTGAGGAGGGTATTGTGTGAGCGCCACTCGCTCCTCCCCCCTATCAACCTCTTTTTTAACTGGAATCTATTCCTTTATTTCTGATAATTACTTTCCTTGTCATGAATTGGGATGTTTTATATTTGTTATAATACAAATTCTTGTGTCTTACTTCCTTGAGCTTGTACTATAGTCAGAAAAGTTTTACTGCCTCTGCTAGATCAAAATGCTTATATATAAATAACAGCAAAGTACTTGATTACAGTTCCATACATATATACACATATATACAGTTTTACACACACACACACACACACACACACACACACACACATAATCTAACTTCCCATTGTCCTTTTCTCTTTCTACAAATTGTCTGTAACTGACTGAAGAAATTAATATGTTCTTTGTATTTTCATGTATATGAGTGTTTTTCCTGAATCTATTTCTGTACATCACTGTGTGTCTAATATCTGCAGAGGCTAGAAGAAGGTTTTAGATGCCTTGGAACTGGATTTGGGGATGGTTGTAAGCTGCCACATGGTGCTATGAACTGTACCTGGGTCTTCTGGAAAAGCAGACAGTGCTTTTAATCTTTGAGACATTTCTCCAGCAATTTGCTTTAACATTAATATTACTATCTATGCACCAGAGATTAATGTCTAATATTTTTGTGAGATGACTTTTTTGCCTAGTATGACTAATAATAGACTCATACTTTTAAGTTAATTCTTAATACAGTAAAATATTTGCCATAGTTCAACCTACAAACTGATGAAAAAATAAAAAGCAAACAAAAAATATCGAGGTTTGATTTACACAGGTTTCTGAGCAAAACTAGAACATTATTTGACAGTGGAATGAACAACAGTATTACTTTCTAACAATTTGTTTATAAATGCCTCTTTTCCAAGCCTTTTTCCCCCCAATATTGCAATTGTGCTTACCCCAGACCTGTGAATAAACAACTAAAAAGTTTGCTCCAATCTTTAAAAAGTTTACATAATCTTACCTTGGGTCAATGTTTCTCTATGTTGATGTCATGTGATGTCCAGATGAATTCTTCAGAGCTCGGCTCACTGTGGAGTTTTCCCTGACCAATGTCATCTGAGTCATCACCAGTGGGTCTAGGTTAAAGTTTCATTATGTTCAAGAAGTGGATAACTATCAATTACAGATGCATACACTTGCTCTATAATTATTGTGTACTTCTCTGTGGGTGTCTCAATGGGGCTTGCTGCAGATTTCTTAAACTTTGTGATGTGGGATGTATGTCTGTATATGCGATTCTTTATTGGGTGATGAATAAAACTGTTTGGACCAATGGCTTAGCAAAGTGAAGCCAGGCAGGAAATTCGAAGAGAGACAAAGAGAGATAGTAGGTAAAGTCAGGGAGATGCCATGTAGCTGCCAATGTAGACAGACCCTTATCAGTAAGCCACAGCCTCATGCCAATACACAGATTAATAGAAATAGGTTAATTTAAGATGTAAGAGTTAGTTAATAAGAATCTTGAGCTAATAGGCCAAGCAGTTGTTGTAATTAATATAGATTCTGTGTGATTATTCAGGTCTGGGTGGCCAGGAATGAATGAGCAATCCTCTAATACAACTTTGTTACGATGGCCTGCTGGCGCGTGTCCTAAGCACAGGAGCTCTTTTCTTGCTCCAGATCCTATGAAAAGTGATTTAAATCACCTAATGAGTTAGAGCAACAAATTTTCTTTAAAGCTTTGTAAATACTTACCCAGTGCTGTGCCTGTTTCTTTGTGGAGGACAACACACAGATGCAAATACTTGCTGTTTACAGTGGAGAGCTTGTCTCAACAGGCCCCAGGTCAAGGACTTGCTGGAACTATATTAGTTTGGCAGGTTATCAGCTGTCCTGTGGAGCATGAAATGACCAGTGTGTCCAGAGTACTTGCCTCGTTCTGCTTACCCAGTGAAGTTCTACTCTGTCAGCAATATTAGAATGCATCTTATGTTCTTTCCAGTACACAGATGATTCAGGTCATTTTGGACTGTTAGGGCAGAATGTTGAAATTATTCCCAGTGGAAGGAAAAACAACACCCAAATATGTATATTTTCTACCATATGCAAACATGAACTGTTTATGACTTTTTCTAATGGATAAGTAAAAGACGGAAGAGGATGTGTTTTATAGATCAATGGCATAACATATATATTGTAAGTGATGTTTTAGTTAAAGTTATAAAGCTACTACATCATCTGCTTCAGGATTGCCATGTGGTAGAGTTTCCAGGGAGTACTCCCATCTTCCATGAACTATCTGTGTATATGTGCATGCACCTAAGTGTGTTTGTGTGTGGGGTACAGACTGGTTAAGGAAATAATACATTTAAATACAATGGAAACCATGATCAGGTAGCTCAGAGGGTAAAAATCTCTGTGAGGTTAGTTCTCACACTCTATATTTTTTTACTTATTAACATGCTGTTTATCATTGACTTCTAGGCCTTTCTCATAAAAATAATCCTTTAAAAGTACAGTTTTACAGACGCTAAGCATATTTATCCCAATTGTATATTCATGGACTAGAGAAATAATAAAGAAATGAGTCCATGTACAAACTGGAAAGTGAAAAAACCTCAGAAATATGACAAATCCAAGACAAAATCTGTGGCCTGATCCTGCTTATGGTGTCACCCAAAAGTATGGCATCATTGCCATCTTAGAATCAAACTCCAAACTGTGCCCAACAGCTTACAATGTCCATAGGTTACCCCTCCACCAAAGTACTTGGATGCATGACCTGTAGTGAAATACTGAGGAGAATCATTTCTTTTTATCATTTTTTATCATGTGTGTTTATGTGTGTGTTTGCACACATGTGCATGTGTGTGTGAATTATGTCTTTCCTTCCACCATGTGTGACCTGAGGTTGAACCATACTTATTACTTATTAGGCTTGGTAGAAAATGACTAATGATTTTTGTAGTTCAGACATCTTGCCATCCTGGGCATCACTTATATATACAGTTGATGAATAGTCAGAGTTCTCATTCCTCAAGCAGATCTGACTTTTCTTTGTGATGCAAGCTTAGCCCAGGAACTGATTCAGGCTGGAGAATTGGGAAGGAAGGACTTGTCATTAGAGAATTGGTGTAGCCTTGTGTGTCCATTCTTGATCTCTTTTGGGTTCATAGTAAGCAGCGCTCCTATGAACACTGGTTCATGATCATTCCCCAAGAACACAGTGCTCCATGGCCATGCCAATAGACTCCTTAAGTCAGGATCCATCTCACTATTTCAGTTTTCTGCTATGAGGGACTTAAGTAATTATTTTTACCTTGCTTCTGCCTAGTAAGGGCTGCCATATGCCCTCTGATACTTTAGCAAGCCAGCTCACCTATTGCTATCAAAGATCACTGTTCTAAACCTGTATCCTTCGCTTATGGAGCTCTGATATTGTAATTTATAAGGATGTTCATATCTGCTTCCACTGATGGAGACATTAATTATGGTTTTCCATGTACAGAACAGAGAAAGGTGGAAATTCTTTCAGACTTTTAAATTTTTCCATAAAGATAAAATGTGAGTCCAAAAACTCTGGTATTAGGTAATGAAATTGAAAAGAAGAGGAAGCAATTAAAAGGCTTTAATTAATTCCCGAGTGGATGGTGAAGAGTGCAGAAACTGAAAACTTACAAATCATTTAAAACGTGCAGTCACTAACAAAACTGCACAGATGGATCATGGATGTGTTGTCAAACATCAGACAGAGAGCACTGTTGAATCAGCACTGTGTTGGTTACTATCATGTGACCCATATCTGAGGAAAGTTGGATATTGATTAGGTACTGAGGGGGCTAATGCTGCCAGCAAAGTCAGCCACTGCCTTTCTTCTGATCTGCTGATCCTTCCTCCAGGTTCACAATTCTGATTTTTACTACAGATATCTGCCAGATCTTATTGATTTTGGCACTCTGATACCAAATTATTTAGCCCATGAAATTGTTTCAAACTGTGTTTCTGAGAAGTCGTCTGAGCACATGGATGTAAACCTGTGCAATATCTTTTAACCCGTGAAGAGCTGAGTTGAGTGCTGGTGCTCCGATGCTCTGATGTGCTGGGAAAATAAGGTTTACTTTACCAGTTGGTGCAGTTTGACCAAATGTGGCTGTGGAATGACATAAATCCCTTGAATGACAGATGCTGTAGAGGTGGTTCCTCTAGGTCATGTTTGAGAAACACAGGTGTGATGGTGTGCCTGTTCTGAACAGCTGCAAAGGTGACTGGAGACTTTGGGCCAATAAAGGATGGTCACACCTTTGGGGAAATAGGGTGCTGGTAGTGACCCTGCATAGACACCTTTTGGGGGAGGGAGCGAGAAGGCACAGAGTCAAAGATATAGACTCCGGAAGTCAGGTGAAAGCAAAAGTCGACTAACTTATTGAGGGTACAGGCAGGCCTCTTATACACTCTACCTCCCAAAGTCCCATTGGTTCAGGCTGCTGACTCTGCTGCATTGTCTTTCCCTCATTGGCTTCTCCTGTCACGTGTCTCTGCATCAGCAGTCTCTGGGTCTAGTGGCAGGCCCTACAATGGTTCAGGGAGGAAGTTCCGTCAGCGCATGCTCATGCAGGCTGGTTTGGGCAGGGCGACTATGGCTTGGGTAGGCTGGCCGACAATTTGGATTTGACCATTGAAATCTGTTAAGCATAGGCAGAGATGGATTAAAGATTGCCAGCAAAGTGGTGGCTCACTCAGCTACTCAGACTTGGGCTTCTGTACTCTTCTCAGGATCTTGCAACCATCTTTTTGGTGAGAGAAACACAAGCCTTGGAGAGGCTGGGAGTTTACCTTTATTGGTCAAAATGCTGCTGGCGTCCTCATCCAGTTTGTGAATCATAAAAGCCAAACGTTGAAAGAAAGTGATAATTCTTTGAAGAAAATTCCCCTCGGATGCTTACAGGCTTCACTCTCTACTCGTGTATTCTTAACCAATTCTTCTGATAATATTGACAACTTCTTTCCCTGTAAAGGCAGCTTAATGGTCACAGTGACATTTAATCCATCTGCAGACTCACCGGTATGCATGCATGTGGAGAAGAATTATAGGGGACTAGGCTTTGAGTGATTAAATCTGACACTGGTAAGCATGAATGCTAAAATCTGCAGGAATGTAAATGAAATAAAGATGCAAAAGATTCCCCCTTTCCCTCTCTCTTTTATTCCTGCAAGTAGACAGGAGAAGGGGAGGAGAGGTGATGGAAGAGCAGGAAGTGAGGAAGGATGGAGATTGGGTGAGGGCAGCAATGGGTGGCGGGATGAGAGATGGTGGTGTGCTGTCTTAGTTAGGGATTCTTATTGCTGTGCAAAGACACCATGGCCACAACATCTCTTCTTTTTCTGAAATTTAAATATATATGTGTGTGTGTGTGTGTGTGTGTGTGCTTTCCCTGTATGTATGTCTATGCATCCCTTGTGTGCAATGCCTACAGAGGCATAAGAAGATGATAAAGCCTAGAACCTCAGTAGTTCATATATATATATATATATATATATATATGAACTATGGCCTGGACATGACATTCAGCATTATGAACAGGTCTCACATTTTTTACCATCTGTTCCTATCTAGTTTTGATTCCTTAATCTTGTTTCTGAACACCAAGAATTTATACTTGATGAGGCTTCTAGTCAGACTGCAATCAATTAGATCTTATAGTGCCTTCAGTGAAAGAAAAAAAAAACAAATTAACCAAAGACAAAACAAAAATAGCCCTCATTTCCTTTACAGTGGTTCAGCAGTATAGTCACTATAGGGGTTTGCTGATATTTGACAGTCAGTCAAAGATAGCAGATAAAAGGAGAGGTTGATTATACTGAAAATGGTACTGATATCCTACAATATGTCTTGTTGGAGATCCCTAAGCAAAAAGCAGGTGTGTGTGTACTCTGAATTATGTCTATATTATGTCTATTAGTGGGATATTTCTGCCTGTCCAGAAGATTCGTGGTAATCTAGAAGTACAAATTAGCATCTCTCCTGAAGCATCCACATCTTAAATGTTCAGGTAGCTGCTCTGTCTAGGATGTCAGTTTTGTTATGGAGCATCATGCAGGAATAATCACTTTTCCTTATGTGCTAAACATACAGTGAGCCCTAGGCCTCATCATCAGCCTGATCTGTTCTTTAACCTTGGTAGATGACAAGCAAGCCCACTATATCCCAAGCTTTGATTAATTGATCAGAGCCATCCTTCCTCTTGGCACATGGGTCACTCTCAGAAATAATTGCTCACTTGCATAATTTTTCATTCACTATATCTTCTCTTATGTCTCATCAAAGATGGCATCAAAGATTGCATAAACTAGTGTTTGGCAACTTAGATTGTGGTCCACATGTCACAGATTAAAAAGTCTCAGTAAGTTTTTTTTTTAACCCCATTATTGCAGCGGTGATAAAATGGAATCTTCTTTGTCAACTAGCAATGAAAATTTAATTTTAGAATCTTATCATTAGAAACATCTCAAAAAACTCACCCGAGGGCCTTATATTAGCATTTGATGGAATGAAATTTTGAAAAGGGATTCCTGTGGGACACCGTTTTTAGGAAGTTTGTAAAACAGCTGGAGAAAAACGTCCAGGTAGGGCAGAGGATAGACATGGTGGTTCAGATAAGCAAGTATAGTTATTCTGGGCCCACGGGGAGTTCTGAAGCATAAATTATACTGTGGAGATTCTCCTCTTCTAGCTGGGTATCAGTCATCACTCCTGGTCCAGCCCTAGCCAGTGGATAGGCAAAGGGATAAGTAGACGTCTTTGAAGTTAAAATAGAGCAGATATATGGTCATGAACAGTAGCCACAGCAGCAGGTGCTGCAAGCTGAAAATGGGGATCTAGTAACAGAATCTGTTTCATCTGCCTTATAATGTTGAATATATGATATAATACCCTTCCTTATAATATTGAAAAATAGTGTAAGTTTGTACATTGGCTTTTCGAGTTTTGGAGAACTGATTTCATTTGGGCAAAGTAATTAATCTTTGTGAATCTGTTTCTTCTCTAGGGAAACATAAAGATGAGAAGTCACCTAAAAGGATTAAGTGAGGATAAACTTGTTAAAGAGCTAGGAAAGTCTTACTTCCCATGCATTTGAAATCGATGTTATGTTAAGAAAGGAGGCAGAAATTGACTATATTACCAGGGAAAAGATTAGGTTTATCTAACATAGATGTTGGTATCTATTTCTTTTCACAATGACATTATGCGTCACTCGTATAAAATAATGCAATATTACTGTAAGGAATAAACGAATTATATTTAAGGTAAAGAGTTGGGTGTTGCAGGACATAGCCAGTGTGATTAATGTTGAGAAAAAGTGAGTTGTTGTTAGAATTTCCATTAACACACCAGTGCTTTTTGAAAAGCTTATTGATAAAGTCTGCATGATATAAGATGAATCTCACTGAAATAAACACTCCTACAAAGTCCAGAATTCAGATTGGCTTAGAATTTACTGTACATAAGTGATTGATTAGATAAATAATACAAAGATGTGGAGTTTATTGTTATCATTTGGCTATTCTTGTTTATTTCAATTTTATGCAATCTTCCAGAGATAGTGGTTTTATCTGCCAACTTTTATTCACTTAGTTCTTTTTGGTAGGACTTTAATGAGTGCTCCCTGTACTTGGAGTCTTTGTGCAATTCTAAGAGCATTTGTTTGTATACAGCAAATGACACCCCTTTATCCAACAGTTTTAGGTGACCTGTATAACTGTGACTTATGTTCCCATTCACTGCACATACAATTCCTGTGGCTGATTGTGTTTCCTTAAGATGTTGCTCTCCAGGAAGTTGTATTCCTTTTGTGTTAGTCAAATATAAAATAACTATAGAACCAATACTTAAAACAATTTTGTAACTCAAGATGATGTCACGGAATAAATTGATTACAAAGTTAAGTAGCAACATGGAATTATTCTGTGAGAAATGATCTTATAATTTAGCTTGATTTATGCAGTCAGACTTACCAGAGAATAAATATGATAAGAAATGTGTCAGGTTTGTTCAAAAACTCAAAAGAGCAATTAATGTGTAAGCATTTGTTGTGCCACAACACATTCTTCTCAAGCATAAAACATTTAAAAGTATTTTAGGTAATAACAATAAGAACATGTCAAATCTATGTAGTGTATTTCATAAGATTTCTATATTGTTTATTTCAATACCTCTGTTGAAACATGGGATGGAAAGGGAGACATTCATTGAGAAAATATTCAGTCAAAAAGATCTTGAAGGCCATATAGGACTTAACTATATTTTTGATGATGTAAAATGTTTTTCACAAGCCAGGCGGTGGTGGTGCACGCCTTTAATCCCAGCACTTGGGAGGCAGAGGCAGGCGGATCTCTGTGAGTTCGAGACCAGTCTGGTCTACAAGAGCTAGTTCCAGGACAGGCTCCAAAACCACAGAGAAACCCTGTCTCAAAAAACCAAAAAAAAAAAAATGTTTTTCACATCAGACAGACCTATGGGAATTTCTTTAGCAGAGTGGGTGGCTGCAATGGTTCCTAATGTTGACATTAATTTTAAGGTTTAAATGAATATTCAAATCAAGGTAGCAATCTCTTTTCTTTAATTCAGTTCCATTATTATTGAAAGAAGACAGTGCACACATACCTGTTTATTTAAAACCTAATAATTATCATGGTACTTGTAAATATTCAAGGAGAACTTGTATGACTTTGATGCAATGTTACCTTCACTTCTGTTATTGCTGCTCAGAGTAGTTAAAGCTGGGATTCTTTTACATGTACAAAAATCAGTCTCGGTAGACACTGTGGCTTAAAGCATAGATCTGGATGACTGATGAAACTTAATTCCAATCTGCTTCCAAGGTTTATGATTTGGGGCAAATTTCAAAATCCATCCTCAGTTTCCTTCCCGTGTAATCAGGGCCTTTAGTGGAGCTGGCTGTTTTATAAGGGCATAAGTGTCTATTATGAAAATCCCTGAGTCAACCCCCATGTAAGATGGCACTATGGGCACTTAGGGTGCCCATTTCAGCTCACTAAATAAGAGAAACAAAATAATAGGCACAGGAATTAGGAACTGGCTGATGAGGTGCCTCCAGCAATTTCATATAATTTCTGTCTCTCAGCTTTGTCATCTAGAACTCTAGCCTTGAAATTTTACCAAGTGACTTATTACTTGTCTCAAATCTTATTTAGCGCTGAATGAAACTTGCCGAATATTTTATTAAGGATTTTTGTTTCTTCACACATGAGAGACAAACTCTTTCTGTCTCTGTATCTCTCTCTCTCTCTCTCTCTCTCTCTCTCTCTCTCTCTCTCTCTCTCTCTCTCAGATTGCTTGTGCTCCATGAGGTTCAGGGACCAAGTTTACACCAGATCCATGAGCGAGCTAAAAAGTGTTTTTTGCCTAAGTTTTCTAAAATGTTTGTGTTATTTCCTTTCCTTTCATGTTGTACAACACTTTACTGTTTGGATATGCACTTTCATTATGACAAAGTTTTGATATATGAAATTTGATTTATATAACAGTTATCTCTTTCCTTGCATCTGTGGTCTCAGTCCCTGCAGCATATCTGTCAAGGACCTTCTGGCTTTCCTGGTTTCCATTGAGAAGTCAGGTGTAATTCTTATAGATTACTTGGCTTTTTTTCTTTGCAGTTCTTAATAGTCTTTATTCTGTATGCTTTGTGTTTGATTATTATATGACAAGGGTCTTTATTTAATTTTTTTGTCCAATCTATTTGGTGTTCTGTAAGTTTCTAGTACCTTCATAAAGATATCCTTCTTTAGGTTGGGATAGTTTTCTTGTATGATTTTGTTGAATATATTTTCTGTGGCTTTGAGCTGTAGTTCTGCTCATTCTTTTATCCTTATTATTCTTAGGTTTTGTCTTTTCATGGTGTCCCAGATAACCTGAATTTTTGTGTTAAGTATTTGTTAAATCTAACATTTTTTTTTCCACTGATAATGTCCTCAACACCTGAGATTCTCTCTTCCATCTCTTGTATTTTGTTGGTTATGTTTGCCTCTATAGTTCCTGTTCATTTACTCAGACTTTTCCAGAACACCAAATAGATTGGACAAAAAAATTTCCAAAATTTTCTTGATTTGTGTTTTCTTTATTTCCTCTATTTAAGCTTTTAGGTCTTAAACTGTTTGAACTGTTTGCTTCACCTGTTTGTTTTTTCTTGGTTTCCCTTAAAAGATTTATTGATTTCTTACTCTTTTTGTTTTTTCCTCCATTTTTAAGGGAATTTTTCATTTCCTCTCTAAAGGCCTTCATCATCCTCATGAATTTACATTTAAAATCGTTTTTTTCTTCTTCTGAGTTAGAATGATCAAGTCTTTCTGTTGTATGACTACAGGCTTCTAGTGTTACCGTGTTGTGTTTTAGGAGTTAAAGGAATTCTTGCATTGAAGCCTCCCCATCTTTTCCTCTAATTGGCAGCAGGGGCATCTTTGCCTCTTGGTCCAATCCTTGCAGTAGCTGTCTGTATCTTTGGGAGCTGTTCTTGGTCTA
Source organism: Chionomys nivalis (assembly GCF_950005125.1). Lineage (NCBI taxonomy): Eukaryota > Metazoa > Chordata > Mammalia > Rodentia > Cricetidae > Chionomys > Chionomys nivalis. Next base: position 1,142,356 of record NC_080101.1, read on the forward strand.
CTCTGTACTGTCACTGTCTGTGTCTCAGGAGAGCCACTGAGGTCTCTCTTGGTTTACTCTCTTGGCCTGCTTTCTTGGTCCACACTCTTTGGTATTTTTTCAGAACATGGGACAGAATGATTTGGAAAAATAAATTCAAATAACAGCAGAAATCTGTGGATTGGAACAGTGCCTTGTGGGTTTTAATTGTTTGTTTTAGTTTGTGTGTTTGTATAAGATTTTTATTGATCATTTGGGAATTTCAAACAGAGAACCCCATCACACTCACTTCCCAGTCCTCCTAGGTCCTCCCTCAAACCTTGTGATGCCCTCCTCCACCCCCCAACAAAAAAGAAGAAAGAAAAAAAAAAGTCCAATTTTGAATTGCTCATATACTCACCAGATCATGGTCAAACTCCCAATGGCAAGTTCCTTAAAGAAAATGAAGACTTTCTCTACCCACACCACTGTCAGAGCCATCAGCTAAAGAAATCTACAATTCAGCACCTGTATCACATCTTTAAAAAAGTTCTCTTCAACTGTTTTCTATCTAGGAGTGGAGGGGTGGAGGGGTAGAGATTGTAATAGAAGCTTCTTTGTCTCTCTTTCTCAACGGTGATTTTGAAGTCATCAATACCACTGGAAAAGTTTATTCTTTGCCTTTTACAGTTAGCATGATGTACCACAGACATTCACATGGCCTCCATTGTCAGCCTGTGCCACAGACCTCAGAACGGTCTCCAGTGACAGGAGAGACCATGGATATCTATATGGCCCTGTGCCACAGCGTGGGCCACCTACAACATCATGGCCATCAGTGGAAGCACAGATTACAGACATCAGCATGGTATCCAGGACATGGGCCACAGATGGCACTCCAGCCCATGAATATCAACATGGCTTCAGATGGGGCACAGACCATGGACAACTATCTGGCCTTTGGTGGTAACATGGGCTATTGACATCAACATGACCCCTGACTGTAACAGGGCCATGTGCCCCAACATGTTCCTCAGCAGAACCACATGGACCACAGACATCAACATGGCCTCATTAGGCAGTACAGGGTACTCACATCTACATGACTTCCTTAAACACTAACATGGCCTCCAAGGGGCAGCATAGTGACAGTGGAGGTCTTCTGAGGAGTTCCAAGCGAGAAAATTCTGTTCTACTTCCAGGACATCCTGTCATTGTTCAGAGCCAAGGTCATCTAGGGGCTGGGTAGCATGTTTGGGGCTGAGTCTGTACAAACTCCAGGTTGCTGCACCATCCTACCCTGTCCACCCTACTCTGCCCTAGTCTGCAACTGCACTTTCTGCATCCACTGCAGGCTTCTCTCACACCTGTCACCACAGTCAAATCTCTAGTTCTACCTCTCTCTGTCATATACTCACCACTCCTTTCTTCCATCTTCCTCACCTCTCCATTGCATACTCACTCACTATAGTGGCTTTGGAAAATGCAACGTCACAAATATTCATTGCAATGAGTCATTCGTCTGATTCAAGGTTTCTGGTTTCTGAAATGCCATTAATAGTGGGCCATTGTGAAGACTTGTCTGACATTCTGCTGTTGGCCAGAGTCAGGGTGATCCTGTGGCCAGGAAGGGTCACTGGGGTCATGTTCCATACCAGCTCCTGGCTGCTGCACAGGCCTCAATATCTGCTGCCTCAAGGACTGCTGGGCTTGGCCTTTGTGCTCTAGCTTGCCCTGTGCTCTCAATCTCTCTTCAGGGCAAGGATCATTGGTTTCAGCTGCAGTAGTTTCATCCTGGGGCTGGCCAGTTGGCCTAGTACTGGCTCTATTAAGTAATGATACTTGGTTTCGCAGGACCGACTCCTCCACTCATTCTCCAGTTCGTAGATAGAGTAGACATTAGGGTAGACATACTCAAAGCAGTGGATCTGGCTTGGATGGCTGCTGAGTTGATTATCCTTGGCCATCTCATTAACAACTGCCCATAACTCCAGCTTTAGGGGATTTGACATCCTCTACTGGCTGGAAATAGCTCAGTTCTTGTCTCTCAAACAAGAGGGTTTGAGTTCAATTCCAAACATCAGTTTAAAAAACTCAAGGCATGGCAGTGTATTTATGTAATACTAGAAATAGAGACACAAAAGTAATAGAACCCCTGGAGTTCTCTGGACAGTCAGTGGACCCTGGGTCCCAGTCAGAAACTCTGTCTCAAAAAAAAGATACATTTGTACATTGAACTCTGGCCTTCATACATGAATATGCAGTGCACATGTGCCCCACACAGGTACACATGCACACATAAAAACGTACATATGCATAAGCATATGTACACAAGGAAACCAAAAGATCTATTGTATATTTACACAAATGTAACCTTTAATTCTTTAATTCCTGTTAAATAACTATAAGACAATGAATTTGGGATAACTATATAGCTTTAACTAAAAGAGAGACAATATGGTTTAGGCAATCTGTGTACACTAAACAAGGCTATTTTTCATAGTATTTATTTGAACAATGATGCATCATGAGATATTTCAATAAGGATATTAATTTTTACTTATAATAAAGACATTTCATTGTAAATTTTTATATTCAACTTGAAAAATTATAGTAAGCTATCAAAATTCATGATAGAAGTATCACAATCAAATATGTAGCCATTTCTATTAAGATATGATAGCTTGTAGAATCAGAAACTTTAATAATGAAAGTTAAAGGACCGGATGAAATGTCATTTATCTCTGGGCTCATCGTGATTTGTGTCAGTGCATGTGGTCATCACTGCAATCACTTGATGGTTGTGCCTCATTCCCAGCTCTCATCTCCCTGCCATTCAGTAGTGTAAAATCACAGATGCTTTAAACACAGAGCCAGGCTTGGTGTTTCATGCCTTTAGTTATAGCACTCAAAAGGTAGAGACGTGAACCTCTATGAGTTCTGGTCAAGCTTTGTCTATGTATGGAGTTCCAGGCTAGCCAGGCTGCATAGTAGACCCTATCTTAATAATCAAATAAAAAAAAAGCCTAAAATAAAATTCACTGTAGTTTTTTTGTACCTTCTAAATGGTTTCCTTTCTTTAACCAATGTTTAGATTAGTTTAATAATAAAAAGGACATGTTTTCTTTGCTTCCAAACAACAATCAATATATTCTGTCATCATTTTTATTTGATATTATCTTTACATGTCTGTAGGGTTTTATAGACCATATATTGCGTTTGTTATTGAACTTTTTGTTATCACTAAGATGAATGTTTTTAAACAAGTGACTTCTATTTAACTATGAAAAATAATTATCTCATTACAAAGCTCTACTCTGACTTCTACCAATACTCTACATGCATCTCTAGTGACAAAATAATCACTACGCTAGTTTCAAACTTCTTTCTGCACCTCTGATGGAGGTATTATCAGTACCTAGCTCCCGGTGTTTAAGTTATTGAGTGTATGAATGACTTTTTGTATTGCTTTCTATTTTCTGAAGAAGCACTGACTGTGTAAGTATCAGTGACCATACTTTTCACTCTAGGAATTACATAATAAAATTTCATCCAACAATTGTGCAGATCTTTTTTATAAATATCACAAAATTATGGTCAGTTTAATGTCTGTGCCACTCAGGACAAATGGCTTTCCATTTTTAATATTCTTTAGCTTCAGAAACATCAAAGTCCTCATGAGTATGACACATTACAGTGCTTTATATTTTACTGGTCTCTGCATACTATTTTCAGATAATAACTCCAAAGGCTGAAATAGAAAGAACTCATTATATTAGGTAAATGAAGGGCAACAGATGTATCATTAGCATAATGTATAAAATGTAGGACAAGATCAATTAGGAAAGGTCCTATGAATGCTCATAAAATTTTTAATCTGATCTTATGTCCAAGTACATTTTATATTCCAACAAAGGGAAACAATCTCTTTCAAAACTTTGCTATAATCAAGGCCTACATTAAACCTTTTTATGTATTTTTAATATGTCAGGTGGACAAACTAAAATGATAAGGCAAATTTTTCTTTAAAATTGGGTAGACTCATCCAGTGATGAAGACCTTAAAAAGAGTTATTAGCTATTAGCATAATTTGTTCTATAAAATAGGCTGGAAAATTCACATTTTGTTCTTTTACTACTAGCTTGTCTCTTAAATGTGCAATTTGCCATTAGATTTTATTACTAATTTTATTTTTTTAAATATTTGGTTGACAGGAAATGTTTCATTGTAATACTTTCATGACCAAACGCACACACTCACATATACACATACACACAAACATACACACATATGCACACACACATATACATACACACAGTACACATATGTACATACACACATATGCACACACGTACACACATGTACACACATACACACATGCACACACGTATACACATACACACACGTACACACACGTACACACACTTACACATACACATACACACACGTACACACACTTACACATACACACACGTACACACACACACAGATTTTTTTTTTATCCTTCCACTATCACCTCCCCACTTTTCTCCAGCCCACATTCTTTCCCTCTTATTGGTCTACTCCCTCCCCTGGTTTCATGATACACATATTCCATTATTTTGTATTGTTCCTCCTTCCTTTTTCCTTAGACCTCTAACATATTGGTCAAGTAAATGGTGAAGTTCAATTCTTCAACAAATGAGGAAAGAGAAAAGCTACCAGAGATGAACTAAGGGCATCTGGTTACCTTATGAAAGACAGTCACATGGAGAAGTGTTGAATCTGTTACAAAAACAAACAAGCAAATAAACAACAACAAAAAAACCCCAGCAAAACAAAAAAACAAAAATAATATGGAGTGAAGATACATACAGTTCTGTGAGATTGGGATGATGTCTCTGTGAATGTATTTTGGCAGCAGGAAGATGCTATGACTGAAGATTTTGTTGGGATTCGTGATTGTCCATGAGGACCACGATAACCTTGAAGAGCAGGACTAATGACAGCTTAGCCTGAGCTTTAAATTCAAGCATGCGGAGTGGAATCTCATGAAGGCAAAATTGTTTTAATGATCACTATTTTTAAATCATTGTTAGATTAAGTGAAATGCACTAATTATTCCTATAAATTTATGAGAAAAATTAAAAATAATATTAAATGGTATTAAGTCATAAATAGTAGGACACTTATTCATAAAATGTATATTTTACCTTTCTTCCACATTCACAAGTACACATTTATCAGTCTGTGATACTTTTGCTTCTTATTTTATTTTATTTTATTTTTCTTATGTCCTAACCAAAATGTCTTCTCCATCCTCTCCTCCTACCTCCTCCCCTCTCCCTTCCCACATTTCTACTTCTCCTCTGTTTCTCTTCAGTTTCTGGAAGGCCTCCCATGAGTATCAGTCTGTCATGGTTTATCAGGTTGCAGTGAGACTAGGCAGATACTTCTAATCTGTCAATTATTTTGAAGAAATTGAGCAGAAAAAAATAAGGATGGTTCTATACTAGATTGAAATAAGGGGTTCTGGGGAGCTCTCTTCACCGTTCTAGTTCACTATTTTTGTTGTGTTTCTTGTTTATAAGATGCTAATATGTCCATATATTCATCCATTCAACATTTTTTTTTAAAAAAATTCCTATTAGTAGTGGGTATAGTTCCAGCACTGAGCCTAGTCGGCAAAACCAGCCTCGTGTGTTTTCTGTTCTTGGATCTATGCTGTGTTAGGTACTCTGTACCCATCCACCACTCAGAACTGAACAGATTTTATCATCGTGGTACCTTCATTTTGATCTAACAGTTATTTGTCCTCTACCTTGAGCATCCGCTCCATAGGAATAGGTGCTCATCTCAGTTGTGTGACATTTTGCTTTTGCAGATGTAGCTCGTAGTTAAGTCATAACCCTAAATCTTCTCCTTTCTTCACAACACGCCTTGGTCTTCTAGAAGCTTCATTTTCTGAATTGACATCTCATTGGTTTTAGGTTTGTGCTGACTAATCCAGCAGATATATATTTTACCTTCAGACTGTCTGATAAGAACACCTTATATGAATACATTTAATTCTATAAAACTCAATATGATGCATTTCTCCCAGTGTTTGTAAGTAAATATGAAACATTTCCATTATATTATTAATTAAAATAATTTATTTTTACTTATGATTACTTGAAACATTATCTTAAGGTAAAATTTTGGTCAAATTTACTAAGTCACAGAATTAGTCTTCTTGACTGTCAAAGGAATCTTGGGGAGAATAAATATTATACTCCAGATAAATTTATGGCAGACAGGAGTTTTACTACACTTCAAAAACTGCTAAAATAAGTTATGTCTAAAGGGATTTATAAGAGATAAAACAAAATCATAAAATAAAATAAAGGCATCCATCTTGGAAGAAAGTGAATACTTTAAAAATATGATAGAAAAATAAATACATGAGAGTCCAGGAATGTAGGAAAGCTGAAAATGATGATACATTACGCTTGGAAATTTCCTGGTTGAAAAAAATTTCCACAACTCAGAAAAGGTAAAAGTAAATTCCCTTGGAAGAAAAATAATCTTTAATGTAGGCCCGATCTTTTGTTTGTTTGTTTGTTTGTTTGTTTTGATTTTTTTTCTTGTTTATTTGAGACAGGGTTTTGTTGTAGCTTTGTAGCTTGTCCTGAAACTAGCTCTTGCAGACCAGGCTGGCCTTGGATGCACAGAGATCCACCTGCCTCTGCCTTCTGAGTGCTGGGATTAAAGGTGTGCCACCACCACCCAGCCCAATCTTACTTTAAATATAAATTCATTAGCACACAAAGGAACACATCAATATGTTTTTGATTCAGGAAAATAGATTATTTTCCCAACATCTTCAGACACTGGAAGAATAGATTGAAGATAGAGATAAACTAACTAAAACATTTAAACGTGCAAGAACATAATGATAATTGTAACAATTTGAAAGATGTTAAAAATATCCCAGTACAAATGCTAAAAACAAAATTGTAAAGATAAAACACTTAAGAGTGGTTTATAAGGCTTGAGGTAGAGAAGTGGAAGACAGAATTTCAGTATTCAACCAGAAATGTCATATGAAAACACAAGGAGACATAAAACATGGTGGAGAAAATGGCTGTAGAAGTGGACTTGGTACCAGGTGTGCTTTAGAGAATGAGAAAATTGAGATGGTATCGGGGAGGTCTTTTGAATGCTTTGAATTGCATTAGTTCGTCATTTCCTGATGTTCAAGGAGTTTCTTGTCTAGACTGGCAAGAAAAATAAAAAATAAATATGGAAGCTAAGTGCTAATAATTGGTTGACTACAGAACCAGAGCCCAAAATTTTTAGAAATGGAGTTTACCAACACTATGGGTGCCAATTTTTCAAAAATAATGAGACAAAAATATATAACATATTTTTTTTCAATCTTCATAATGCTGCAACCCTTTAATACAGTTTCTCACATATGGTGACTCCAAACATAAAATTATTTTTTTGGTGCTTCATAAGTGTAAGTTTGCTTCTGTTATGAATCATACTATAAATATCTGTTATGCAGGACATCTGATATGCCATCCCAAAGGGGGTTGCCACTCACAGGTGGAGAACAGCTGTACCATAGAGATTTATTTACTAATTTAATGTATATTGTAAGAATCTGCTTGCATGTTTACCACATGCATTCCCAGTGCCTGCAGAGGCCAGGAGAAGGTGTCAAATTCTGTGCAACTAGAGTTACATTCGTGAGCCATCATGTAGACTTAGGGAAACAAATCCTGCTGATTTTCAATATCATAAAATGCTTTTAAGTGCTGATCATCTTTGCAGCCCCACAACACAGGCTATAAAGACATCAAAAGAAGTTTGTACTCAGGTGCTGTGTCATCAATTTATAGAGCAACAAAGACAGAATAGAAATCATAAAAGCAGCCAGAAAGAAAACAGACATAATTACAAGGGAATGACAAATAGATTGAAAGCAGATTTCTTAACAAGAGATTGAAAACAAAATGCAGTACACTTAAAATCTTTCACATCCTGAAAAACATCAATGTCAGTTTTAGAATTTGTAGTCATCATAAATATTTTTCTTGAATGAGGGCCAAATGAAAACATTTTTAGATACATAGCGCTTAATACATGTTTTCCAAGGAAATTTTCAAAGTATAGGAAAATAAGAAATGACTCTATACTCACAGTTTGAGGTACAATAAAGAACCGTACGCAAACAATCTTGGTAAAATAGTCTAATAAAAATTAATGACCATTAATAGTAATAAAATAATATTGTCTGTTTAATTAATAAAATGATGATGACAGCAACTTTAATTAAATTCAAAAGGAAAGATAAAATAATGGGAGATAATAACATACAAGAGGAGGATTGATTAGACTTGAAATCTTTGAAAACCTTTGTTTTATGAGAATGTTAAGTACATAATCCTTTCTTAGTTTTTCGAAAATATTTGCTTTAGAGTACATTGCAAATGGCAAAATCTATAAATGCTCAACTGAATATGAAAATTGTCATAGTATTTTTCTATTACCTACATATCTATATTTTTTATAATTCTTAATACCATGTAAGTGTTATATAAATAAATTTTGGTATTGAAATGTTTAGAAAATTGTGACAAAGAATAAAAGAAACTCTTCTGTATATGTTAAGAAATTGTGAACTAAAAAAATAAATCATGAATTCTGGGTAAAGAATTCTATTAGAAGCTGCATCACTGTGCCCTGATGAAGGAGAACCAGAATAAAAAGAGAAGCCAAGCTGAACACAACTTCATCTTTGTGCAGGGGATAGGAGATGGAGCAGACTCACTGAGCAGTAATGGTCAGAGGAGAATGCCAGGACATTCTCCTCAGGACAAGCATCATAAAATGCAAAGCAAGTTACAGGGTTCAGTAAGACAGTAAAGTCAGGAAGGTGGATCAACGTGAAGCTTTTTGCAGCTCTACATGACTAAGGTACTTGCTGGGCACCATACTGAAAGGGGACTGTTTGAAATGAAACTATACTGGATGTATGAGAGAAGGAAAAATTCACAAGATATGGAGCCCAATTTTAATCTGCTAAACCCTGAAGGCAAGACACAGACCTAGGAGGCCGCTGTCATGCACTTAAATGTCAAGCATTGATAAGCCAAAAAGTACAGGCGGCAGGAGCTCAACTTATACAGTACAGTTCATAGGGGAGTTACTCTGATTTGAGTTGTCAGGAAATACATCTCATCAAATATTTTGATAGCCCCGAGCTAGAAATAAATGGGTAGATTAACCTCTGTAACCGTCTATTTGATAGTCACTGCTGTAGGACCTGAACACTGTCAATTTCCAGTAGTCTCTTTGATACCTACAATGGCATCCTTCTCTTATAGATATTAAAATATAGAAGGTTTTGAATGTATGAAAAGTGGTCACTACCTACACATATTTATCTAATGTTACTGTTTCCCTCACTCTCCCTGTGTTTGGGAACAATCAAAGTTACATTATTTCTCCTAGAGTAGTGGACTTGATTGTGGTAAAGGCTGTGAAATATTGAGGGTAGGGTGAGAAAACCCACCTAGATCACTAGACTTCAAATTAAGTTGCTCTAGGTGGAATGCAATGTTTGCAAAGGAGGGAGGGCACTAAAGTGAACACGGGTCTGGCAAATACTGGGTACCTACCTATTACAAACAACAAGAAGGGTGCAGGTGGGCGGAAGAAATCAATGGGTAAATTGAAAGGAATAAGAACCAACGAGAACGATGTTTCTGGGTGAATATATCTTAACTAACCTGTTACTTTGTATGTATACCATTGTTTGAATCTGCACATGCAGAACAGATGCAAATAGAGGACTAACTGTTCTTGTGAATCTTTAAATTGAAGAATCAAAGGGCATTATAGCTTCAAAATATTGAACATGTTATATACATAATGAAAGATTCTTGGGCTCTCTGGGTTGCTTGCATTTTTCTTCTTATTTATACTATTCTAGTTTAGTAGGGATCAGACTTTTATATCCATGCTCCAATTCATCAATTTAAAATGGCATGGTTATGTGTTTAATGTGTTAGAAATCTAGCTGATCAAATTATTTTCTCTGCTTTTGTTATCTCAGCCACCTTTTCATTTATAGAATTTCTAGTTTAAATTTATTATGCTGTGCTAAATATTTAGTGAACAAAATTATTTATTTTTTAAGGTTTTTTTTTAAAACTTTGTATTGGAAACTATAGTGCTGTAACTAAATAGTTCAGGATTTCCTGTAGATCCTGTGCAGTTAACATCTAAAAGTTCCCAATTCTCACTGTCAATTTCATAATTATATTTTTGAGATTTTTTCCAAGTATTACAAAAATAATGTTGCTGCTGCCCATTCTCCTAAAATTCTAATGTATTTACCAATAACAAATTATTGTAGACAATTATTTTAAAATAATGATTAAATAATCTATATTAGAATTGTTTTCTTATTTGCATATCTATTTTTATAACTTTACCTTTCCAGATTTATAATGATCTGAAATTTTCATAGTAAAGCCAAGGAAATGGAAACTTCAAATTCTTATTTCTAATGTCATTAGTCTCAAATTTTGGAGTTGTTTTCAGCTTCCCTTGTGTTATTTAGTCATTCCATGACATCTGTAGATTTAAATATCTTAGTGCTGAACCCAAGCCGTATTGTTCTGTTCTGTACAGCAGCTTAGGTTTTGTGCTGTGCTGAGCAGGACCATCTCTCTCCTTATTGAGAGCAATCCATGCTTCCTCGTCATCCTTCCTCTTTCACCATTAACTCTCACTGCATACATTTGCAGCAATTCAGGATTCGCGTCTGGAGAATTTCCACTATATACTACTATGATGGCTACAGTGTGAAATGCTGCCGTTTGTCATGTGATCACTAGAAGTAGCCTCTTACTAATATCTATGCTTCTATTCATATTTTTTATTAATCTTGTTTTATTTTCTTTTATAAAGATTGACTGTAGATATTTAAAAATAAAGCCAAACATTAATAATTCAAATCACGTTATTTCCTTCTTCAAATTGTTCAGTGACTCTTCCTGGTCTTAAAAGGAGAACAGCAGTTCTTTGTTTTACTGTGAAGTCCTCCTGGAGCGTCTTAACAGAATATTTTATTGTATTCCCCATTCACCACTTAAGCATCTATATTCATACATCTAAAGGTCCTGTTTCCATTTTCTCCATTACAATCTAAGCACAGTGGTAGTTATATTTAATATTAAGTCAACTAATTTCAAAAATAAAAGAAATTATTCTGTACTAGAGCAAAGATGGGTCTGCCTCCAGAGTTTTGTTGCCAAGAATCTTTTATGTAGTATGGAGATATTATCTTTGGAGGAAAGCTTGAATGATTTTGTGTTATTGTCTGAATGAGTGTTTGCATCTCAAACTGATAGATGATAGATAGATAGATAGATAGATAGACAGATAGATACTCACACTAAGAATCATATTTGTTATTGTACACACAGATGAAAGATATATATATATATATATATATATATATATATATAAACAAGGGTATTCTCTGACTCCTTTTCACAGTGCCCCTGTTCTCTCTGGCTGTGCCAGCCATTATTTTCATGAGTCTTGACTCTCCTAATACATAATTTAATTTAAGGGGGATATAGGACTTTGGTTTAAGGGAAATCAGTCTATACTTTGGCCAAGAAAGCATAGCATACTATCTAATAATAACTAGAATGTTTCTTTTCCTTCACAAATTTAGCTAAAGAAACCTTGGGTAGGGCTGGAGAGACTGCTCAGTGGTTAAGAGAATTGGCTGCTTTTCCAGAGGTCCTGAGTTCAATTCCCTGTACCCACATGGTGGCTCACAATTATCTACAATGGGATCTGATGCCATCTTTTGGCCTGCAGGTGTACATGCCGAGCACTCAGACATAAAATTAAAGTTTTTTTTTTTTTTTAAAGAAGGAAACCTGGAGTAACTTGAGCAATAATGAGTAGGTGTAGAGACGTAGTGAACTCTTGGAGTAGGAGCATCAGTGGCCACTGATAAAGCTCTAATGACACACGCACAGAGTTGAGTCAACAACCCCTAGAGCTGAAAAACAGCTGCGCTGAATGAAAACCCAAAAGTATTTGTTTACAAGGGCCATAGTAATAAAAGTATGGAAACATTAAATTTTAAAGGTCTGTGTAATAAAGACTATCTACATGGCTTCTGCTAGTTTTTAGAGCTCTTTGGATTCCAAGTTTTGTTCCAATTTCATTTTCTGTGATGCTAAATAATTTTTGATTAAAATTCTTTGTCTCTTTTTGTTTGAGTTACTCGTCTTTCTCTCTCAAAGAAGAGAATGGAATCTGAACAGCTTAATCAAAATCCACAATTTATTTCAACATTATATCAAAGAAAAAGGGCATTGAACAAAATTAAACCAGCAGGAAGAACTCTATACAATTGATGTGAGAGACAAGGCTCTTGCAGTAGGGGAGACTGAAGTCTGCTTCATGAGACTAAGACTGGTGAGAAGCACTGGAGTGAGGTAGTGGGGAAAAGCTGCAGGACTTTAAAGGTGCTGGGCAATGTAGTGGGCAGGACACTGCAGTGGGCAGGACACTGCTGATGGAGCTTGTAGAAATTAACCCTTCCTTTCACAGAGAGACAGGATGTGTCCTTTGGATGATTACATTTTAAAGAGAGCACCTGCCCCCTCTTCCTTAGAAAGCCATTGTTGCATTATAAAACAGCAAAGCGCCTCGAACAAATTTTTATCGCTGGGGCAGAGAAGAAATGTTCAGTTTCTGTTGTTCTGAAGTAAGTGCTCTAAGAAGAGGGCATCAAGGGTTCATAGTCTTGAAGAGTACTGGGTAGTGTTGAGTCAAACTGAGGCAGCATTAAGGTTAAGGAGATTTTATCGTTTATCTTGGTAATAAAGGCACTGATAACCAGTTTTTTGAAAATAGGGAGCAAGAAGGCACCAGGTACCATGATGCAAAAGTTTTCTTGTTTCCAAACTGCTATCAGCAATATATCAGAGTTTATGGTTCAATGAATATAACCAACAGCTTTTTTGAGGGGGGATCAAATCAGTCTATACAAATATAAATATTTGTTTAATAATTATATTTTTCATTTCCTTGGCAAATATTAACTATATATCTCCAATATACCAGATACTTGTATAAGCAGTAGGGCTTTATCCATCAGTAAGCAAAATGTTCAAAATATTCTGTAGGGCTAGAGAGAAGGCTCAGCCATTTAAGGCACTTGCTCTTCCAGAGGACTGAGTTCTGTTCCAAATATCCACATCAGGTAGATCTCTACTGCCTGTAACAGCTCCAAAGAACATCAATAACCCTCTTCTGGATTCTTCACACACCTGGCATTCAAACCCAGAGAGAGAGAGAGAGAGAGAGAGAGAGAGAGAGAGAGAGAGAGAGAGGACAGGAGAGAGAAAGAGGAGGAGGAAGAGGGAGAGGAAAAGTAGGAGGAAGAGGAGGAGGAGGAGAGAGCTAAAGTTTATAAAAATAAATCAATCTAAATTTAAGTTGCTTAATGCAACTATTGACTTCATCATGATTTTTTTGAACAAAAGAAATCTCTAAGTTGTACACAATGAACCTGTGAGAGACTCTGGAGTTGCCCATGGTATTGGTGGATGGATATGTGTGTAATTACAGAAGAAAGGAATATTCAAGATGAGCCAATGATTGGAGAATAGAAACATCTTGACTAACACAGTCAGCGGAGCTTGACTTGTTTTCTGAATTTGTACAGTGTCATGCTTCTAGATCCTGAGAGAAGTCTCAGCTTGATAACTTCCCCATGACAGTTAACTGCTGCTTGCCACCCACATGTGCTTCTAAAAACATAAACCTCACACATATATATTCGTTTTTATTTTTCATTAAATTTATATTGTTATAAAATTTATATCATAAGAACCCACAAGCTCAAAACAGGAAAACAATAAAAATTAGGTCTCGTTGTTTGTGGCTTTGGGAACTCTTTTCTATTAATTTCACCTCCTTTAAGGATTTTAACCTAAGAATGTCAGTCTTCTCAAATAATTTCAAAATTATTTCCAGGAAATAAAAAAAGATGCAAAGGAAGTAATTATATCATTATGATTCCCTTCACATTTGTTAAAGCGGTATGTCTTGCTACTTGCACAATATGATCAATTTTGCTGGTATGTGGCTGTACAGTCATATATTTTTCACTTGACTGGTTAGCTATTTACTCTTTGGCTTGTTGATGGTTCCCCTAATTGGATAGAAAAGGTGTAGTTACTCACCACACTATAAAATATTGAAAGGTGACAGAAGGAAAGCACTTTACTGGACTTGTGGGGGAAGAAAATTGCTTATCTGTAATTGTTTTGCTCTCTGAAGAAATATATCAGACTGCCATTTCCACGTGAACTTTCTAGACATAGTGTGACCCACTATTTTAATGTCAACAGAAACAAGCCCTTGTAGAATGACTCTCCTTTTTGTATGCTCTAGTTAACCCAAGGGACCTTTCAGTTGTAATTTGCAGAGAAAAACTGCTGGTTGACATTCGAAGGGTATAGATTGACTTCTGAGCCATGCTGTAGCATGCAGAGTGATAAATTGTGGGCAAAAACAACAGAGATGAGAAAAGAGAAATAAATCACTGAGTACAGTGACGAGTTATCCCTAAGTGTAACCAGCTTTCAGCATCATTGTCTGCAAAAAGTTAACTGGGAAAAATAAGCAACCAAACACCAGCTTCTAACTCAGAATTCTGTCAGGTCAGTTCAAACTGAGCCTAATTCTCTATGTCTTTCACAGTCTTGAATAAGCACAAATCTGGAGCACAATGAGATCCGAGATACAGAGGGGACTCTTGGATTCCCCAAGTGAGCTTATGAACTCTGCTGAGAGGAGAATACACAGTGAAGGCATAAGATGGGGTGATATTTCAGAACATCAGGCAACTTTATCTTCATCGTACTCAGGGGACTTTCTTTTGGGTTTATCATTGTTTTAATACTTCAGCTACATCCTTGAAATGTTAAAATAGTAAGGACTATGGGCAAAGTGCCTGCCCTTCTGCCACAGGAAGGCCCAATGAAGTCCCAAGTACCATCTACTCACGGTTGACTTCTTCCAGTCCTAGTGGAGAGGCCTGTTCCCTGGTTCCAGTCTTCACGTTTTATTTAGAAAAACTTTATATATTCTGGATATTAATCTTCTGTCAGATGGATAGCTGGCAAAGACTGTCTCCCATTATATGAGCTTCCTCTTCACTCAATTGACTGTAAAACTGGGCAAAAGTTTTTTAGTTTTATGAATTCCCATTGTTAATTTTTGACTTTAATTCTTAAGTAAATGTAGTCCTGTTCAGAAAGTACTTTCCCACATATACATCATATAGGATATTGTCTGTAATTTCTTTTGTCAGTTTCAATGTTTTAGGTTTCACAGGTAGGTCTGTGATTCATTTTGAATTAGTTTATGCGTAAGGTAATAGATGCAGGTCTAATTTCAATTCTGCATGTGGACATCCAAGTTTTCTAGCACCATTTGTTGAAGACTCTGCCTTTTCTGTATGTTTTTAGAATCTTTGTTAAATATTGGATCATCATAATTAGGCATACTCACATTTGGGTTTTAAGTTTGCTATATCAGTCTACATATCTGTTTTTATACCAATACTATTTTTATTACTATGGCCCTGTAATAGAGCTTGAGGGGTGGAATGGTAACCCCTCCAGTGATGTTCTTTTTGTTTAAGATTGTTTTTGTCTGTCTGGGATCTTTTGTCCTCCCATTTATATTTTAAGATTTTATATATATATATATATATATATATATATATTTGTGAAGAATGAGATATTATTACACTGAATATGTAAAAATGAATATGTAATTTTCACAATATTAATTCTTCCAATCTCTGAGGATGAGATGTTTTCCACTTTTGAGTTTTTTCAGAGTTGAAATTTTTATTATAGAGGTCTTTCACCTTTGCTAGGTTTAATTCTAGTTATCTTGTTCTCTTTGAAGGTATTGTTAATGGAATTGTCTATGTGATCACTTTCTCTGTTTGTTGTGCTTCGAAAAACTATACATTTCTGTAAACTGATTCATTACCTCCCCACACTGTTGAAACTGATGATCAATTTTAGTGATTAATGGTAGAGTTTTAGAGCTCTCTTATGAGTAATATCTCCTATATGTAATAACCCATGAGTTCATTTGTGCTGCCCAAATAAGCATGGATATGGGCCCTCCACTGGTGCATATTCGACTTCCAGGGACCACACCCTTAGAAAAGACAGGCTCTCTCTTCCCCAGAGGTCATCAAATGTCTATAGCTCCTCAGTTAGAGATGTGGAGTTGTGAGGCTTCTCACTCCATTTTGTGCAGATCTTGTGCAGGAGACACCAAGGTCATGAGTGTGTGGTGTCTTCTCATGGCCAGAAGACAATGTTTAGATTTAGTCTTTTCCAAACTCTTGCTCTTAGAATCTTTTCACACCATCTTCCATGATGGTCCTAATATTTAATTATTTTATTCATGGAATATATTAAAATAATTTTGTTGTGAATAATTATTTGATAAATTTTATTTTAATGAAGGATGTGGTCAGTTGGTTATGGGAATAAAGAAAAGAAGGACTTGGTATATCTATCTCATTTTCTTGTTGTTTCTCTTGTGAAGGGTAAGCTCTACATCCTAGTTCGCTATTAGTACAAGTCAAAAACTTGATTCTCTGTAAACATTCTGTTCTGAAGAATGAGTCCTCCTGAATGTTTGTTTTCTATTGTTTGTAGAAGACCGGGACATTTATTTAAATGTATGTTTTAGGGAAGAGTAGCTTGCTAGATATCCACGTATCAGAGATACTGACCCTGAAACCAAATTGATTGGAAACAAAATTAACATCAATCAAAACTTGTAAGGCACAGAGCTAAGGATCCTGTAACCCCCTTGTTCAGGGGGAGTTATTGGAAAATGGATCATAGGATAAATGTAGGGGAAGTTTGTATGAGCAGAAGAGTATTATTTTAGAAAATAGTCATCTCCCCAAATCAAGTTCATAATACAACTGTATTAGCTATTGTTGGTGTGTCATTTCACTTCCGAGCTTTAAAGTTGATTAACAATGCCGTTTCTTTTATGATCAGTTTTTCTTATCATTGAGTTGGAGGACTGGTTAATTTATGCACCAGAATATATATGTCTGTCTGTTTCATTAATGTGAAAATAGTAGAAAATAATGATACAGTTATAAAACATTTATTTTATATACTGGGAAATGAATTTGTGTCACCTTAACTGCAGAATGCAAGACAAAAGTAATGGGGATATGACACTATCTTGGCATAATGTCACCACAACGTGATGACTTCCTTATTATGTGGAACCGCTGACCATATAGAGATACATATTTAGTATTCTTTGCATTCAGCAGAATATGATAACACAAGTTTTGGCTGACATATATTTTTAATGCTCTTACTTTTGCCCTTCCTTATTCTCTTTTAAAATTTTTATACACAGGCAGTTTTGCCTTAAGGTTTGAATGGATTCCCAGAACCCCTTTTTTCTGCCAAACAAACCCAGGCAAGTCGGGGGGGGGGTGTCTCAAAAATCCTGAGGGTTTGCTTGTAGTATGGGAGTTTGAATAATTTATTTTCCTTCTTAGTACATTTGCCTATTTTTGTTTTATTGTACAAAACATTTGATCTTTTGAAGTGCAAACAAAGCATTTTGGTGCAGGTAAATAGCTGTGATTTCTCCACTTGATTTATCTATCTCACAATAGAGACACATACTAAAAGGAGACCATATATTTGTGTTGGAAGTTTGGATTCAGGTAGACCAATGCTCACAGACATATGAGCAAGTTACTGTACTTATGGTTACTTTTTTTACCCAGAATGAGGTTGATGATGCTTATTTAGCAGAATTGCATTAAGATGTAACAATTTGTGAATATTTGCTTCAGATAATACTGATCTTCAGAAGGCCCTAAGTAAATGAGTCTGTCTGGAATCTTACTAGTTTAGATGTTAGAGTTGAGTTTTTTTTTTTTAATTTAAATAACCTTGACAAAAACCAGACTCTGTACTTTATTGGCTTCAAAGGTTACATAAATTGCTGTATACCCATTTCCTTGTTTGTATACACAGATTCCTAACAAGATATGCTCTCTGAGCTCATGAGAAGATTCAATGTGTTATACACAGTTCTTAAATCAACACTAGACACACTTGAACACTCAAAACTACTTTTGGAGAAAATGGATTATATTATGAGATTATTAAGACTCAGTGGTACTCTCAATAATACTATGGAAAACAATAAAGAAAATTCAACTTTGTTTCAATGAATTTCGTGTTCAGCTGTAAATCATGTTCATTACTAAGGTCTCAGATTTCTGTTATCTTATTAGTTTCGAACTCTGTTCCTACCTTTGTGTGGTGTCTTGAAATTTGAAGAGTAAAATAAATTCAATGACCTTGCCAGCTCTAGGCAATGTTCCACTCTCTGGGTCATAGGCAGTTGGATCTTGAAATCCAGAGACAGGCCACTCTGGGGTTTTATAGTAAAGTAATGGGTGTTCAGTCGCTATTTTTAGGACTCTTTGTAACCTGAGCCCATGTTTAGGCTAAGCGGTCTGCAGTTCTTATGTATCAACTTAAGGGTTTATATTAAGTGTGAGAAGAGTGAACACTGAGCAAACAGCCATCCTGAAACAAGTACTTTACTTTGTTATATAAGTAATTGTGTAGAAAATAGAATAGATGATTTCTACCCTCTAATACCCTGCAAGCTACTATTTAGTAAAATCAAGCCATAAACCTGCTTAATGTAATTTGAAGCTCTATACCTTTTATTCCTTATTTCATTCTTTAATTTGTTTTTAGTTTCTAATAATTGTTTTTCTTCAATATCTAACATGCTGTAAAAATTTAGTTTTATAATAAGATTTGAATGTGTCATTTTACGTTAAATCTTGGTGGATATTATTTGTGCTAGAATATAAATTGTTCATGCTGAATTTCAAAGCAGTATGGAATGAGGCTCTTTTGGGACTTGTGTTCTTGACAGTGTTTGGCCTTTCAGTGCACATCTTGTGAACACCATTGCCTTGTGCTGAATTAAATGAGCCAAAGAGAAAGCTTACTTAATTTTAAAATTTATCTCTGTTTTTATCTATATGTATATGTGTGTGAGTATGTGTGTGTTGATGTGTGTGTGTACTACCAAAGGCCATAAAGGGATGTCAGATTCACTGGGGTTAGAATTATAGGCAGTTAGTTGTAAGCTGCCCAGTATGTCTGCTTGGAACTGAACTCAGGTCCTATAGATATCCTAGAAGTGCCCTTAATTGCTGAGCAATCTCTCCAATCCTATGCTTACTTCACTATTAAAGTTTTTCAAATGATAACTTTTGAATATTCACTTAGCTTTTGTATGGAATTAGCATATTATATTACATACACTGTTATGCAATGAAGGATGAGCCCTTAGCTGTGGTTCCCCCCCCCCCCCAGGAGATTTTTTTTTTCAGGCCTGAGGTGGAACAGTGGTTAAAATATTGCCATCTATATGTTTTTTTGTTTTTGTTTTTGTTTTTTTTTTTTTGCTTTTGGGCATGACAAGTCTTGCCATGTTGTGTTCTTGATGTGGAGGTTTCTGTTGTCATGAGAGTAACATCTCTTCAGAAATCTTGAAGAATGTCCTTGAAGGCATCCAGGCTGTAGCAAACTACCAGTTCTTAGGCACTTCCTTCTATCTGTTCCACAAGAGTCCTGCTCACATAACTGAACAGTCCATCCCAAATAATGATTGATTAAAACATGTATCTCTTCTGTGGGGTGAAAGACCCATTTTAGAAAAGCATCCTAGAAGAAAATAGATAGTTAACAAAAAACAGTTCTTTAAATGCCTGGCTTTTTGCCTGACAACAAGCAGATATTGAATTAGCTAATTGACAATTTTGTGTAACATTTTATTTCTTCATTTTGATCATTACCAAAAGATTATCTATATTGTCTTTTTTGTAATCAATTTTCAAAATATCAATTTCATAAAATTATTGACTTATTTTTACAGCTTTATTTTAATAAGTGGCACCATGTATTTCTCTCCAAGGTGGTTTGTATTTCTGATTCATGTTAGCTTTTCTTTCTTTGTTGTGTATATTCCCCAGAAATGAAGAAGAATTAAAAGTAAACTAACATTAAGTCCACACATTCCTAAGGGTATAACTTTACATTAGGGTATAGTTCCTAAGTTATTCTAAAGGAAGATTTCTTAAATTTCATTTTTTCTGTTCAGCATTTTGACAGTGACTAGAGTATAGTCAGCAATTAAATACAAATATAACATTGTTTTGATGAAAATTTTCAAATCAATTGTCTTGACAAAGCCCAAGCACCCTCCTTAAGAAGAGGCTCAAACCAGCAACCTGCACCAGAGCAGACTTGAGCCAGGGACCTCTGTGGGACCAAGCCTGAGCCTGCAAACTCTGTTAGAGCAGGACCAAGCCAGCGAGCTCTGCAGTTCCAGGCCTGAGTCAGTGACCCTCACAGGAACATGTACAAGGGAGCAACAACTGAGGGAGCAGACCTGAGTCAGCTCTACCGACCTGAGACAGAGACCTTAACTGGAGCAGGCCTGATATAGTGACCTCCATGGAAGCAGGCCCAAGCCAGTGACCTCCACAGGACCAAGCCCAGGCAAGTGACCTATGCTGGAGCATATCCAAGCAGGGACATCCACAGGAGCAGGTCCAAAAGCAAGTAACCTCCATGGGAGCAGGCCTGAATGACATCCAAGATTGCAGAGAAACCTCTGAAAGCACTGAGTGACTTCTGGGAATGCTGCGTGACCTCTGGGGTGACTGGAACTGTGGCCTTGACTCCACCATGAGTTGCAACCATCTGAGTCTTGGATCCACTAGAACCTGGAAGAGTGATCACCAGAAACATGGCTCCAACCACACCAATAGAGGAAAAGAGCAACACCACACCAACAAAAACTAATGACACTAAAACAGCAATACTTGAACACCCCAAAGCAGATGAAGCAGAAGAAAATGATCTAAAAAATAACTTTAGGAGAATGTTTGAGGTCCTTAAAGAGGAAAAAAAATCTCTTGAAGAAATGGAAAAAGAGACAAACAAAAAATTAGAAGAAAACAACAAATCTTTTAAAGAGGAACAAGAAAAAGCAATCAAACAGGTGAAATAAATGATTCAAGACTTGAAAACCAAAATAGAGGCAATGAAGAAAACACAAACTGAGAGAATTCTGAAAATGGAAAATATGAAAAATGATCAGGAACCACAAATGCAAGTATAAACAGCAGAAAACAAGAGATGAAAGAAAGAATCTTAAGCACTGAAGATACAATAGAGAAAATAGACTCATCAGTCAAAGAAAATGTCAAATCCAACAAAAGTTTAACATAAAATATCAAGAAATATGGAACATCATAAAAGACCACACCTAAGAAAAATAGGGATAGAAGAAGGAGAAGAAACCCAACTCAAAGGGCAGAAACAAGATTTTCAAAGAAAAAAAAACTAATACCAATACTTCTCAAATTGTTCTACACAATAAACAGAAGGAACATCGCCAAACTCTTTTATTTATTTATTTATTTATTTATTTATTTATTTAAGATTTCTGCCTCGCCCCCCCGCCACCGCCTCCCATTCCCCTCCCTCCCCTAATCAAGTCCCCCTCCCTCGTCAGCCGGAAGAGCAATCAGGGTTCCCTGCCCTGTGGGAAGTCCAAGGACCACCCACCTCCATCCAGGTCTGTTAAAGTGAGCATCCAAACTGCCTAGGCTCCCACAAAGCCAGTACTTGCAGTAGGATCAAAACCCATTGCCATTGTTCTTGAGTTCTCAGTAGTCCTCATTGTCCGCTATGTTCAGCAAGTCCGGTAAGCCAGACCCAAAAAGAGGAACATGGGATGTACTCACTCAGATTTGGTTTCTAGCCATAAATAAAGGACATTGAGCCTATAATTCATGATCCTAGAGAAACTAAATAAGAAGGTGAACCCAAAGAAAAACATATAGGCATCCTCCTGAATATTAACCTTCATCAGGTGATGAAAGGAGACAGAGGCAAAAACCGAACTTGCCAAACTCTTTTTATGAGGTTATAGTTACCCTGACACCCAAACCATACAAAGTGTCAACTAAGAAAGAGAATTACAGACCAGTCTCACTCATGAACATTGATGCAAAAATACTCAATAAAATACTGGCAAACCAAATTCAAGAACACGTCAGAAAAATCAGCCCCCCAAAGATCAATTACTTTTTATCTCAGAGGTAAACATGCATAAACATATGGTTCAACATAAAAAATCTGTCAATGTAATCCACTATATATACAAACTCAAAAAAAAAAACACATGATCATCTCATTACATGCTGAAAATGCTTTCCACAAAATACAACATCCCTTCATGATAAAGGCCTTGAAGAGATAGGGATACGAGTAACATATTTAAACATAATAAAGGCAATATACAGCAAGCCCACAGCCAAAATCAAACTAAATGGAGAGAAACTCAAAGCAATTCCACTGAAATCAGGAACAAGAAAAGGTTGTCCACTCCCTCCATATCTATTCAATAAGGCATTTGAGGCTCAAGCTAAAGCAGTAAGACAACAAAAGGAGATAAAGTGGATACAAATAAGAAAAGAAGTTAAACTCTCACTATTTGCTGATGATATGATAGTTTATATAATTAACCCAAAAAATTCTACCAAGAAACTTTTACAACTCACAAACACCTTCAGAAATGTAGCAGGATATAAGATTAAAAAAAAAATCAGTAGCTCTCCTTTATACAGATGATAAATGGGCTAAGAAAGAAATCAGAGAAACATCACCCTTCACAATAGCCACAAAAAACAAAAAATATCTTGGAGTAACTCTAACAAAACATATGGAAGACCTGTATGTCAAGAGCTTTAAATCTTTGAAGAAAGAAAATGAAGAAGATGCCAGAAAATGGAAAGATCTCCCATGCTCTTGGGCAGGTAGAACTAATGTAGTAAAAATGGCAATCTTAACAAAAGCAATCTCTCGATTCAATGCAATGCCCATCAAAATCCCAGAAAAATTCTTCACAGACCTTGAAAGAACAATATTCAACTTCATATAAAAAAGCAAAAAATCCAGGATGGCCAAAACAATCCTGTACAAGAATGGAACTCCTGGAGGCACTACAATCCCTGACTTCAGACTCTACTACAGAGCTACAGTATTGAAAGCAGAGCCTGGTATTGGCGTGAAACCAGACAAGAGGACCAGTGGAACTGAATTGAAGACCCGAATATCAATCCACAAGCTTAAGGACACCAGATTTTTGTCAAAAAAGCAAAAAATAGAAAATGGAAAAAAGAAAGCATATTCAACAAATAGTGTTAGCATAACAAGATATCAACATGTAGAAGAATGCAAATAGATCCATATCTTTTGCTGTGCACAAAACTGAGATCCAAATGGATCACAGACTCAACATAAAACCAACCACACTGAACCTCATAGAAGAGAAAATGGGAAATACACTTTAACTCATTGGCACAGTAGACCATTTCCTAAATATATCCCCAGTAGCACAGACACTGAGATCATTAATAAATGGGACTCCTGAAACTGAGAAGCTTCTGTAAAGCAAAGGACATGGTTAATAAGACAAAATGGCAGCTTACAGAATGGGAAAAGATCTTTACCAACCCCACCTTGGACAGAGGACTGATCTCCAAAATATACAACAAACTCAACAAATTGGTCATCAAAGGAACAAATAAGTCAATAAAAAAGGGTACACACCTAAACAGAGAACTCTCAACAGATAAATCTAAAATGGTTGAAGGCACTTAAGGAAATACTTGACATCCTTAGTCATCAGATAAATGCAAATCAAAGCAACTCAGATTCCATCTTACACCTGTCATAATGGCCAAGATCACAAACGCTGATGACAGCTTATACTAAGGAGGATGTGGGGTAAAGGGAACAATCCTCCATTGCTTGTGACATTGTAAACTGCTACAGCCACTTTGGAAATCAGTATGGTGAATATTAAGAAACAAACTTCCTCAAGATTCAGTAATACCACTTTGAGTACATACTCAAAGGATGCTTAATTATACCAAAATACATGTGCTCAACTAAGTTCATAGTAGCATTATTTGTCATAGTCAGAACTTGGAAACAACCTAAATGCCCCTCAACTGAAGAATGAATTAAGATGTGATACATTTATACAATGGAGCACTACACAGGAGAAAAAAAATAATGACATCTTGAATTTGTGGGTAGATGGATGGATCTAGAAAACATCATATTAAGTGAGGTAACCCAGACCCAGACAGACAAATATAATATGTACTTACTCACAAGTGGCTTTTATACATAAAACAAAGAAAAAACAGCCTACAATTCACAATCCCAGAAAACCTAGACAACAAAGAGGACTCTAAACAGGACATACTTGGATTAAATCTACATTTGAAGTAGAAAAAGATAAGATTCCTAAGTAAACTGCGAGTGTGGAGATCTTGGGAGATGATAGAAGGGGAAAGGAGAGGAAGGGAGGGATGTGGAGAAAAACATATAGCTCAATATAAATAATAAAAAATTAATTAAAAAGATTTTGCTTCCCATATTATTTTAGGTTCTTTTTATATCCAACTTTTAATTGTTCTCTTCAATAATCCAACCAAATTGGCTTTCTTCTTAGTATGTTTCTTGAGTATGTGACTCTAATTACACATAGATTTTATTTCTTTATTACTTTCATGACACATGAAGTTTTGTGCTTTGTAACACGTTAATTATATACATTGTGCTTAATGTTTGACATTTTCTCTGAATTTTAAATTGAGGTACAAGGGCTGTATTTTTTGTTCTCTTTGTGGTATGCTAATATTTAAAATAGACTTTGAAACTTATTCATTGTACAATCATACTGAAAATGCATGAAAGCTTGGATTAAGGTAGAGGGTCTGCTCTTTTCTTTTCTTTTTTTTTTGACCAAGAAACCATAAATATAAGTAGAAACTACTTCTTATGTTTTAAGTTTGACATGACATGTTCTTCAATTTAAATGATAGTATGATTAAATAAGAAAAAATATGATTCTTATCAAAATAACCTGTCACTTTCTCTCTCTAAAAAATCCATACAATAAGCTTTTTGTCTTGGAAAAAAGCTTTTTCAAATTTCTAAATATCAAAGAGAGTAGAAAACCTTTATTACATATCAATTATAAACTATATAAAGGACATATTATATAATATACAGTGATACATGGTTATATTGTTTGTTGTAGTTAAGAATAATCTTGAAGTAAGGTGATGGGTGAATTTAAAGTGTGTTTTAACTCTCTTGTACATTTCTTGGCATTGCTGTTGTAAAACATTCTGACATTATAGCCTATATTTATAAAAGATTCTTGTGACTTCTCTTTAGTGTGCCAAAAGGAGTCTCAAAATTTTCAAGTTTTGGTTTGGAACCACAAATATGTAGAGAAATTATTTGTAACTTGTTCAGTGATCAACAATGTAGAAATTTAGAAAACACACAATCTTATTATTTTTTTAACATGGGATTCTACAAGAGCTTGGGTTTTAAATTATTTTTATTCCACAAGAAAATTAAAAACAAAACAAACAAACAAACAAACAAAAAAACCAGACAACCTTTCCAGGCAACAAAGGAAGACATTTTAGAAGTACTAGTGTAGACAAAGGTTTCTGTTTGGCTTAGTAATGTAGCTTTTCAGTCCCATAAAAAACAGACCAAGTCCTTCCATAATTATAAACAGGTTGGCCTATTAGCTCAAGCTTATTATTATCTAGATCTCACAACTTAAATTAACCCACAATTCTTGTCTATATTAGCCATGTGGCTTGGTACCTTTTATCAGTGAGGCATTCTCATCTTACTTCCTCTGCATCTGGGTGATGACTGCAGGCTGAGACTTTTCTTTTCCCAGAATACTTCTAATCTGGTTGCCCCACTTATACTTCCTGCCACCTGACTACTGGTCAATCAGTATATTATTAAACCTACATAAGTGACAAATTTTTCAAGAGCATTTCCCACAGCACATTAGAATTTTATCATGAACAATAAAGAAAGGTCCAGTAAAAGTGTCTAGGGCAATGTGGCAATGAAGAAATTGCAGACACTGAAGAACCAACAGACACACATACTTACTCTAATGGAGGGCACTCAGTAAGTCTTAGTAGCTCTTTGTAGGGGAGCTGTCAGGATTGAGGAGGAAGCTGTACTTCTTGCTTCCATACAGTCTGTCAACATCTACAGCTGACCAAAGGAACACTCTGCCAATTCCCTGAGCCTGGCCCAGTGGATTGATCAGTTTGCCACTCCCTGAGGTCCAGGACATTTGTTCTTGTCAATAATACATACTCACTCAGAACTTGATCTGCTCATTACGTATTTATTCACTTGGGACATTTTCTCCACACACAGCAGTCTACTTTTAAATATTAAAAGTAGAGTTTGATTTTTAAAAAACTAAAAAGAGAGTTAAAGTCAATGCCTTCATTTCTGAAACTTCCATCTTTGTAGAGATTGGCAATGAGAGAGCAGACAATGTGCCCCACGTCTCCAGCCCGCAATTGACCAAATTTATTTCTGGAGAAGCAGACAGTGTTCAGCATTTGTCCTGTGAATTTGGATGATCAAATAAAATCAATTGTTATTCTGTTCACTCATCCTTGACTGATGAGGAAATTCAAAAGAGAGTTAGAGAGAAAGTGATGTGCTTATTAATGACTAGTGAATCAGGAAAAAGTTCAAGTGAATATACATTCTAGCAAGAATTTTAAAGTCAATTACTTAAAAGTATGTGAGGATAAAAAGGGGATCCTTGGAGAAAACTGTCATTTTGAGAGACAACCACATTTTTTTAGTTTTTATGACATTTATTTACTGTGATTTTGTGTGTGTGTGTGTGTGTATGTGTGTGTGTATGTGTGAAAGATGATGTACAGGAGATGATTCTCTCCATTTACCTTTGATTCCTGGGGATTTAAGTTATTTCCTTAAGCCTGGTCTTGTTACAGTAGCTCAGGTTATTGAAGCTATGGACTCTACCTTCTGTTTCCATGGTAACAATGGAAATGTAAACACTAGCCATTCCTTGGAATTTAAGTTAACATATGAAAAGGTAAAGGTATTTCTAGTTCTAGGTGAAAACCCAGTTTTGCCAGCTACCTAAGAAGAGATGGGGGCAGTGTTTTCCCTTAAATGAAATAATGTAATTTTCCTTCCAAATGTCCCTTCTCCATGTAGATGCTGACTTCCACTCTCAGGGCTACTATGGCACTGGCCTGACTACTTTTCTGAGTTATCCCCCTTTTCTAATTGCCTGAGTTTGGGACTGATGTAAGGGCAGCTTAGCTAATAAACTGAACTTGGAGAAAAGGGCTGGCCTTTGCTGGAGTGATTACATCTAAATTGCTATATTTAGCTACATCCTCAATGAAATTGTTAAGTTTCAAACCCTGGGATAAAGGACTTGGGTTGCCTATTTAGTATATCAAAGATGGATCTGGCCTCCCGGTTCTCCCAGCATCCCTCAGTCCCTACTTATTATAGGTAATGGATTGAATACCCAGTCCTCTACTCTGAACTCTCCAACTCTGGAGCTGAACTGCCCTTCCCTCAGAGGCTATTCTCTACACAATCCTCTCTCATGAGATGCGTGGCTGTGAGTACAGGAGTGAATAGGAGAAGAGGAGAGGTAAATGAGGATGCTGTAGGGTATGACTGGAGAGAAGAGTGTGGGAGAGAGTCCTTGAAGGAATAAATGAGGAGGAGTTAAGGAGGGTGGTAGGAGTTAAGAAGAGAGGATTTGAGTTGGGAGAGATGAAGGGAATTGTAAATGGAGGAAGGTGGGTGAATAAGACTCAAGAGTATCAGTTCTAGGATGTTAATGGGCATAAAAGGATTGGTGGAAGCAGGGCTGGTGGGTCAGTAGGTTGGGATGTTCTAGAGGATTCTTTGCATGGAGGATTTTGAAGCAGTAAAATCTAGTATGTTGTGCAGGTTTGACAAAGAGAGAGCTGTGTCCCGAAGGCAGAGAAGACATAGGTATAGGGCACTTCAGACAGCAACTTGCATTTTCCTCCAGTGAAAGTATTAAATTGATAAGAATTTGGAAATCAAAAATACAGAATTCAGGCCAGTTGTGGCTATGCTCTAATTGATATTTAGTCTTATCTTAACAGAGTCACAAGAGAGTAGCCAACCTAAGGTTGGCAAGACAGAGGTTTGATTTTAGGTGTAACAAAAGGTTGTACTTGGGAATAGTCATTTGGACTCATCTAGAGAGGCAGGGGAGAGGGACACATCACACCAAAAAATTGCAGACTCTAGGGAAAACTCATGAAATGGGAAGATAAAAGGCACATAATTTTTATATTTGTTTAAGCCAAAATATTATATGTAGAAAGAAATACTTGATACCATGTTAAAAATATAAATAAAACTAAAAATTATAATAAAATATTTAAAGTATTACATTTTGTAAATGGGATATTATGTAGCTTACTATAGCTTTCAAGAATATATGCAGACTTCTTTTATAACTCATATTCTATTTTAAAATTGAATGCAATCATTTTATATCTTTGTCTTCATACTATATAAAAATCAGAAGCTAGAAGGACTTATACTTCATAATTCAATTACTTTTTAAGGTAGTAATATTGCATATACAAGTAACTTATCTGTGACCAAAAAGAAAATAAATAACAGGCAAAAATTTTATCTCAGGAAGAACTACTGCAAAGTCAGGGTTGCTAGACACTGGGCCACTAAAACAAGTCTTCACAACAGTGACTTCAACATTGTCAATAAGTGGGGGTAAGCAGAGCTAGAGTCAGGGCAATGATGCTGCAGAATTTGTTGGGTTAGACCTGCATACGACAAACTAAAATGTAATTAAAATATATCCTTCATAAACAGTACAAAGATATGATGTGGGCTTCCCCTCTGTATGCTGTGAATATGCTTTATTGCCATTGGTTAATAAATAAAGCTGTTTCAGCCAATGGTTTAGCAGAGCAAAGCCACGCAGGAAATCTGAACAGATATTGAGAGAGAGCAGGCAGAGTAAAGATGATGCCATATAATCCATGAAGAATAAAGACGCCCTCCAAACCCTTATCAATAAGCCACATTCTCATGGCAATACACAGATTAATAGAAGTGGGTTAATTTGAGATGGGGTGAGGCAGGGGTGAGGTGGAGTGTATAGGAAGAAGGGAGGGAACAGGAACTGGGATCGTTATGTAAAATTTAAAAAGATAGCTTGTATTCTTTTAAAAAATAAAAAAATACATAGGCTTGAGAAAAAGAAGAAAAAGAATATAGACAGTTATAAAATGAAATAAATGGTTCTATAAAATTAAACAAAGCCTTTAAAGAGATAGTACAGTCATAGATTAAAGAAATAAAATAGAAATATATAAGGCATGTAAAAATGGAAAATACAAAGAGAGTCTGGATTATGCATATTATAGTGATTTTTTTTCCCAATTTTTTGATTACAGAAAGACATTTGATTCTGGGGGTGACCATCCAGGCAGCAAGATGTCTCTGTCAATTCTAGAGTTTTGAAAGTTGCTCACAAAGCACTTTCAGTTTACTTAGGTAATATTATACACTTCTTGGTTCTTTGGTGGAGAGAAGACAGATAGTTATAGTTTTTCTTAGTTATGAAAAAACATAAATTCAATATGAAACTTTCCAGGACAAATAGACTAAATATTATAAGTATAATTCTTGCTTGATAACTGTTTTGCTATGCGTAATTTTACTATTAAAGTTAAAGCCTTCCTTTTTATTTAGATAAAGGGGAAATAATGTGGAATTCCCCTCTGTATGCTGTGAATATGTATTATTATCATTGGTTAATGACGAAACCGGTTTCATTCAGTGTCTTAGAAGAACAAAGCCATGTGGGAAATCTGAATATATATATATATATATATATATATATATATATATAGAGAGAGAGAGAGAGAGAGAGAGAGAGAGTAGGTGGAGTCAAGGAGATCACACATAGCTGCTGGAGAAATATGCCCACTGGACCCTTACCAGTAAGCCACAACCTAATGGCGATACACAGATTAATAGAAATGGATTAATTTAAGATATAAGAGTTAGTTAATAAGAAGCCTGAGCTAATAGGTCAAACAGTGTTGTAATTAATATAGTTTCTGTGTGATTATTCAGGCTTGGGCTGCTGGGAAAGGAATGAGCAGCTCCTGCCTACAAATATATTTTTAAAAGAGGTAAATAGCAGAGCAAACTACCAAATGACTAAAACCTGGATAATTTATCATCAACCCAGAAAAATACCGCATTACTTTTTTAAAAATTTTTTTATTGGAAAAAATTTCTGCCTCCTCCCAGCCTCCCATTTCCCTCCTCCTCCCCCTATTCCTCTCCCCTCCCCCCACTCCTCTCCTCTCCCTCCCTCTTCAGTCCAAAGAGCTGTCAGGGTTCCCTGCCCTGTGGGAAGTCCAAGGTCCTCCCCTCTCCATCCAGGTCTAGGAAGGTGAGCATCCAACCAGGCTAGGCTCCCACAAAGCCAGTTCATGCAGTAGGATCGAAACCCAGTGCCATTGTCCTTGGCTTCTCAGCAGCCCTCATTGTCTGCCATGTTCAGAGAGTCTGGTTTTATCCCATGCTTTTTCAGACCCAGTCCAGCTGGACTTGGTGAGCTCCCAATAGATCAGCCCCACTGTCACAATGGGTGGGTGCACCCCTCGCTGTCCTGACTTCCTTGCCCATGTTCTCCCTCCTTCTGCTCCTCATTTGGACCTTGGGAGCTCAGTTCGGTGCTCCAGTGTGGGTCTCTGTCTATATCTCCATCCATCGCTAGATGAAGGTTCTTCTTTTTTTAATTTTAACTTCCCTTAGACTTATTTTTAATGTTTTCCCCATTTTTGTTACATTTTTAAAAAAAATCCATTTTTGCCCTTTACTGAAAAGCTGAACAGTCTATATCAATCAGCTAATATAGGAAGCTAAACTTTGTGAATCTTTAACATTTATATAGGACAGACACTATTTATGTTAGACGGTGCATTATTGTTAATAGATAGTGGAAGGAGTTTTGTTTTTGATTTATTCTTCTTCCTAGTTGTAGGGACATAGCCCCACCCATTGGGGGCGTGTTCGCCTCGGGCTAATGTTTACGGATAAATCTGCCGGGCGTGAGCCCAGCAGCCCTTTTCTTTTGCTCCGCTTTTCCAGTGCTCCACGGGAACCTGTGGTCCTGTAAGTCTATTTCCTTATTAAAGCTGTATATATCTATATAATCTGTCTACATTCATTTGCGCCACCATATTTTGGCGCCCAACGTGGGGCTTGAACCCACGACCCTGGGATTAAGAGTCCCATGCTGTAATTCTTGCTTGATAACCATTTTGTTATATGTAATTTTACTATGTTAAAGTTAAAGCCTTTATTTTTTGTTTAAACAAAAAAAGGGGAAATGATGGAGGAGTTACTTTCATTTAATAAAGAAACTGCCTTGGCCCATTTATAGGCCAGCCCTTAGGTGGGTGGAGTAAACAGACAGAATGCTGGGAGAAAGAAGCCGAGTGAAGGAGTCGCCATGATTCTCCCATTCCAGACAGACGCAGGTTAAGATCCTCCCTGGTAAGCCAGCTCGTGGGGCTACACAGAATATTAGAAATGGGTTAGATCAATATGTAAGAGCTAGCCAATAAGAGGCTGGAACTAATGGGCCAGGCAGTGATTAAAAGAATACAGTTTCCGTGTAATTATTTCGGGGCATAAGCTAGCCATGCGGGCGGCTGGGTGCCGGGGACGCAGCCCCGCATTCCTATTACAACACCTAGTAGGTTAAGTTATTAGAAAGATTAAATCAGATTTAGAAAAAATGCAAAAGCCTCATCTCCTTTATACATCTGAGAAAATATTAGCAAAATAGTGCTATGATTTAGGAATCATAAAGGAACCATAATCAATGGTTCAGAGATGCATCAGAGATATTTTCTAAGGTATTCAGTCTCGTGTGCAAGATGTATGAAGAATTAACTGAATGGGAAGTCAACAGACTTGTAAAGTTCTATAAAATTTAGGTCATGTGTGTGCATAGCTTTGGATATGGAGGACTAGAGTACAAAGGGAGGATGTCAACCATGAGAGGTAAATTCAGACGATGTTGCCCTATGAGTTATTAAAGAGACATAAGAAGGATAGCTTTCTTCTGTGACTCTTAATGAGCCTCAGAAATGCTTGGACAGAAAAAACGAGTAAAGAAAATTTTTTTTTGTTTACTTATTTTTTAGTTGTTGTTTTTTCTTCCCTAAAACTTGGAAAAGATGAGAATATCTATTCTGGCTCTCTTGTTCTGCATTATGATAGATGTCCAATCAAGGAGCATGGATTGGGAGAAACAAATAGAAATCCACCAGGAAGGAAAATGAAAATTGTCTCTATTTACAAATTATATCTTTGGTAGAGAAAATCCTAAGCAATCCAGTGAATCAATTTAGATAATAAGCAGACTCAACAAAGTGTAGGACATGATTATACAATCTGTACACTAGCAATGAACACCTTCAAAGACAGGTTATTTTAAACAGTCTATAAAGCATAAAGTACTCAGAAGAAATTTAGGGAAAAAAATGTAAAATCTGAACTGTAGAACCTATGAAATATTGTTGAAAGTAAAAATAAAACTTGAAAATCATAGAAATACTACCCCAATTTTTAGTTTAGTTGAATATAGACTTTTAAAGTATGCCCTTATGATTTTCTGAAATTTGTCAATATCTGCAGTAGTATTTCCCTTTTCATTTTTGATTTTTAAAAATTTAAATATATATTAATCTTTATTTTTCTTTCATATATTCTTTCTTTTTGTCTGCATGTATGTGTGTTTACCACATGTGTTCCTGGTGCCCATGGAGCTGGAAGAGGCTTCAGATCTCTCAGAACAGGAGATAAAATGGTTGTGAGATGTCACTTGGGTATTGGGCCTTCTAGAAAAGCAGCCACTGTTCTTAACTCTCTGCCCATTTTTTCCCTCTTAATTTATTAATTTACATTATCTTTCTTTGGTTTAATTTGTTTAATCTCACCAACATTTGCAAAGAATCAAGTCTTCATTTAATTAATTAACTTGTTTCTATGTCTTTAATTTCACAATGTTTGTGATCTCTTCCTGTTTATTTATTCTTTTGTGCTGTTGTGTTTTTCTGTTTTTTTCCCAAAGCTTTAAGGTGCATCATTTAGTTACTAGTATGAACTTTCTCAGGTTTCTTGATGTAGGTATTTTGTGCTGTAAACTCTTCTCTTAGGACTTCTTGTAGATTTTGGTAAATCCCATATTTCTCAACATTCATTGGAGAATCTTCCTTTTACAGTAGATGACAACATAGAGATCTACACTGGGCTCAATGCAGAGAATAACAGATTGTGGAGCATTCAGCCATAAATGTGGTATCTATATCATACCTGTTGCCCAGGGATAAGGGATCATAACTGAGGAGGGGAAAGAATGAGTGTAAGAACCAGAGTTGATAGATGACTACAAGGAAATCAGTGTTTTTGAAACACAGCGAGGTAGTTGCATAGTTGTGGCACCATACATAGATGTGCTTGCTCAGGAAAGACAAAAATCCCTGTGTATGTGAGACAGAGAAAGAGAGAGAGAGAGACAGATAGAAACAGTGACAAAGAGAGATAAGAGCTTGTTGTCATTGTCCCTGGGTTCTGGCCTTGAAACTGTGAGCATATCATTTCATAATGTACTATATTATCTTTTCAGTTTGTAAAATAGAGTCATATTTATGTTTTATCTTCAGAAAGATTATTTGGTGCATAATACTATAAATGAGATCCTATTTTTATTTATATGTGCGGGTATAGCATAGTGCATACACACATATGTGTGCTATAAATATATTTATAATATACGTCACTATTATTCACTTGTGTTATAATATCTTCATGTACTTTGATATATAAGAACATACTTACATACTTATATGATTTTATATTCACTAGGTGAACATACACATTCTTTCCATGTTCCTATAGAACACTTCAAAATCTTGACCACTTAAGAAGCCATGCTTCTCTAAATCTGTTCAATTCTTCTTGGTTAGAACTCAGGCACATGGTCAAAGTTAAAATGGAAATTAAACTTAATAGATCCCTAGATGTTACAAGAAATGATTTTTTGATAGTTCTAGTGTCTTCAAGATTTTGTCTTTCTCTAGCTACCAACTATCTGTATATAGGCTTTTTTTCTAATACATATTCATTCTTTCACCAAAAGACAACTAAAGGTTTCATTCATGATTACATCTCACAATTGTGGTTCCTGAGTATACATCCTTCTCTCCATTGAGATCCAGCCTGGGAATTTCTGGTCCACTAATACAAAAGTACTTTTCTTCTGCACAGTGGTGGGACCAGGGAAAGACAAGCTGTCATTGATAGCCTATTCTCAAAAAATGATAAAATGGAATCACATTGAAGGTATTAGGTATTAGTTCATAAAACAATGTTGTTCCTATTAGTTGATTTATCAAAACCATTGTCCTAATAGTCTTACCAATTTTAAATTTAGATTTTGGATTTTTTTTTTTTTTTTTTTTTTTTTTTTTTTTTTTTTTTTTTTTTTGTCAACGAAGAGGAAGTTCTGGGGGAAAGAATACCTTTTGGCTTCACTATCTGGGAAGTTTTCTCTCATCTCTTATCCCAGTGAACAAATCTAACAAGGATTGGAGAAAGTGTTCTGTTTGAAGGTGTTTTCTATACAATATGCTATGGTTTCAAAGCTCAATGACTTACAAATGTATAAGGTCATAACACAGGATATTTAGCATTATAAATCCTCAAATGTATAAAAGTTTCTAAAACCTCCAGTGTCATCTACCTGCCAGTAACCAAAGCCAAGGCTGTGCTGCAGACACAGCTTTTAAGTCTGTTTATTTGTCTGCTCACCGTCACTATACTCAGCTTTCCCTGAAGCCCTTCTGGATCAATAACTTAGATAGGAAGGCAGAACTTTTCATTAGGCCTTTGCTATAAGCTTAGACACCTTTATTTAACAAAGAAGACTTAATGGACCTTTAATAGCCAAGTATTTTTCATTTTCAACTCTTTCTTGCTAAGTGGGATAAGGGAGGCACTTGCTTTTTTGGTAACTGTTCTTCACATTTCTGTCTTCCTTCTCTTACCTTCCACTTAGGCTTCAAAATTGGTCCACTTCACTGTGTTAATATCACATTGCTTCAAGTTAGCAATACTAAGCACACTAAATCATTACGAGTTAAATTGAAGTTTCATTTTACCCAAATTTAATAATACATAAGTACCATTAAGGATCACATATAAAAAGTAGGAATTAAAAAAGTCTTCTTTAGTTAAACCTAAAAAGTCTTTCTTTATTTTTAATAAATGATAGCAGTCTTTAATTGTAATTAAGTTTCTACTGAACTTTAAATATCATGGCACATTTTAATATTAGAAAGAGTGCGGGTGTTGAAAGTTGATTAATAAAGCCAAATGTAGTTTACTTATACTTCTTTTGAAACAATACTAAATAAAAATAAAAATTTGGAAATTTAAAGCTTCCAATGCGTTAGTTTTTTATTTTACTTCTCTCTCTCTCTTTTCGCTGTAAATTTATAATCTCTCTTTTATTCTTTTCTAAGGCCAGTTCACAGAACAATCCATGAACAGAACATTGTGTGGAGGATGCTGAAGAAAATTCCAGTATTATCCTCTCAACTCAGTGATGAACAACTGAAAATCCTGAGTAGAAATGTCGTTTCTGAAACCTGGACCAAAGACAGCATAGGTATGTTGAATTATCTTGCATGGAGAAATACCAGGCTAACTACAAGATAGACCAATTATATTTTTCTTTATTATAAGGGGCAAACTCATGAAACAGGAATGAGAAGTTCAAGCTCTGCTGTGTAGTGCAGGAACCATAGAGAGAGAGAGTGAACCCTGGCTGCTGGGCATTTCATTTTTCTTCGGGTACACAAAATGTCAAGCCCTAACCTGTTCCCACCCCTTAAAGTTCATTGGTCAACAGAGATTTCCCATCACCTCCCCCTTTTGTCTAAATAAGAGAGTTCCAAACCCAATACAAAACTATATGCAATAGAGACAGATATCAAGTATAAAATTAGGATTACAACCAACATAAACAATACTAAGCAAGGCACACATGCTAAATGTTTAATAAAGATTGTATTTTAAAGAGGCTAAGCTTTGCATTGAAGATGGCTTGGCTAAATCATAAGAGGAGGGTAACTAAAACTATTTAATATTCAACCCCATCGAAGGCCTGAGAAGGGAGATAATATTACTTGAGTAGACAGGAAGTGCAATCAAACACCTTCCAAAGTGAGGAGTATATGACAGAGACAACTGGCTATCTGAGCAATCATCCAAAATCTCATTTGCAATGTTGAAGCCACGAACTTTGGCTAAGGTCTAGCATAACTGACAGACCATTTTCAGAGGCATGAAAATTTTAGAATCATCTTATTCTGTCTTAGCTAGGTTTGGCAGTTTTTCTCCTGTATCCTGATTATCCAGTCTAGACACCATGTACTTTTTCAGTAGTCAAGGAATGGACAGTTCCTTGCCCAAAGACCAGTTGTGCCACAAAGAAAACAAACTCCAAGTGGAGTGTCTTTGGTGTTCAACATTCTCGCGGGAATAGATTAGTGCTGTCAGGAGTAACCCTGTCTCACATCAATAGAACCCTAAGTTATTTAAATGCCATGTTCTATAGATCCTTTAAGTGGTTGAAGATTACCAATCTGGACAGAATACAATCTCTATGTATCTAAAGAACCTAATTAATCTGACTATATGTGTAACAAACATGAACAACTATTGATCTATAATACTTATTGCCTGTATAACTTAAAGACTAAGACTTCAAATAAAAATATTAAATAATCTGCAAACAACTGTGCAGTAAATGAGGAAAATGACCTCAAAATGTAAACAGTGTATAAGTAGGAATATATAATGCAATATGACAATATATCCAAAATTATATTAATATACAAAATGTCTTAAACAGAGGTAGAAACTTGCATGTATACAATCTGACAAAATAACTTTGCTTAGGTGTACAAATATTGTAAATAGAAATAACAAATATAATTTGAACTTGTATCAATATACAAAAACTATACCAATGTAAATTATCCATAAATAATAGCTCATAAGTATTTACTCTATTACCTAGTATTATTATTATTAGTGTGAATCAGTTCACACAAAATTATCTATTATCCCATTCAATTTTTCCTATTTTTTTTTTATTTTTGGGCCTACATAGTCTTCACCTCAATCCTCTACCTTATACAGGTAATAATTAACTGCTAAATGGTGTCCCCAACCCTGAGGACAAACTTTGTTGGAAGAAAGAACATCATCTTTTGGAATTACTTTTAGCTGTTATGGGGGAGATTTCTTTTTAAAAATTGGCATTTTGTAAAAGTAAAGTGATGGTTAAGTTTTAAGATTACTGTCTAGTATGGTTACAAATGATTTCTGAGTAGTTAATAGGTTTTTTTTTTTAAGTTTTTATTTGGAGTTTTCGCCAGAATGTTGTAAGAACAGGTACTATTTTAGCAGCTGGTACTCAAAAACCAATCTTATAGTAGCACTATTAGAATCATGATGTTATTTTAACCAGGTAGAGTTGTTGGTGTGGGGCTCCATTTTCTTCCTGAAAACTTTAAAGATTACTGCAGGGAAAGGTTCTGTAGGAGACTTTATTGTTTATTGTGGAAAACTTAAACATTGTTTATATAGACATATATATTTAATGAAAATATGATATAGACAAAATAAGCATGGAAAAAGTAAAACTTTTTCTATAGTATTTTTTTCTTTTGTCCCATACCAGATGACTCCTGACATGAGATAGAAACTCTGAATTTTTTTTTAACAACATGCTCAGGTTTAGGGAAGGACAGAGCCATTGTCTAAGTCCAAAGCCAGCTCTCTCTCTCTCTCTCTCTCTCTCTCTCTCTCTCTCTCTCTATATATATATATATATATATATATATATATATATATACACACACACACACACACACACACACACACACACACACACACACACACACATTTGAGCACCTGTCCTTATAAGCCATTTACACACACACATATATATATTCATATACATATGTGTATATATATATATATACACATACATATATTTTTACTTTTAGCATTCAAACATCCAGGGTCTTTGAATTTTTGAAGATGTGTATTTTTCTGTAAAGAAAAGAATAGAATCCTGATATATGGTTTCCTTACCACCTGTATGGTTGTCATCTTTGTGGATGAACTGTCATTTCTCTTTTTAAAGAGGTTTTTCTTTTTTAAAGCAAATCTTTATTAATTTTGATGGTATCCATAGTTTTTCTTCTCCTGGGAAAACAAGAGCAAAACTTCTTCCCCAACATAGTACACCTCCTGGTTTGGCAGCCGAATGAAGCTGCGGGAGACCTGAGCCCCATGATTCTGTGCCAACTGTTAAATTATCTTGGGTCAAGAAACACCAGGCTAAGCCGGGCAGTGGTGGCGCAAGCCTTTAATCCCAGCACTCAGGAGGCAGAGGCAGGCGGATCTCTGTGAGTTCGAGGCCAGCCTGGTCTACAAGAGCTAGTTCCAGGACAGGAACCAAAAGCTACGAAGAAACCGTCTTGAAAAATCCAAAAAAAAAAAATAAAAATAAAAATAAAAATAAAAAAGAAAGAAAGAAATACCAGGCTAACTACAAGATAGACCAGTTATATTTTTCTTCATCATAAGGGGAAAACTCACAAAACAATAACAAAAAGTCTAAGCTTAGCTATGTAGCAAGAAAACCACACAGAGAGAATGAACCCTGGGCTGTCCAGCATTTTTCTCAAGGTACCCAAAAGGTTATACCCTAACTTGGTCCCACCCCTTAAAGTTCGTTGGCTGACAGCGATTCCCTGTCACAGTTCCTTGACCAATGGTGCATTAGCAGAAGGGAATACATACACCTATTTCAAGGTGGCCATTGTTAAAAGCTTATAATTTCACTTGGCAAGCTAAATTACACAGTTTGGATAAGTCAACTTTGAAGTAATGCTGTTTAAGTAAGAGCTCACACTTTAGTAAGATTTATAGCCTATGCTTCTGCACTTGCACGTTCAATAAATATCCAAATTTCTCATGGTACCCCCTGAGAAACAATGGGTTCAGTTTCCTATACTTCTGGTTTATAAGGTCTGGGATGGAGCCTAAATTATATTTTCAATATTCTATTGATGACAACAATGAGTAATACAAATTTAGTGACAACCTAGTGCTGTCTTTCAGAGTTGAGAACTCAGTGGTCAAAATGCTTGCTTTCCTGGTCCAGATAATGCCCTACCTAGGTACTGGGAAAGGACTTAATAGACATAAGGTTTATCTTTAGTCTGTTTACAACAGATATAGGGCTACTTATGTAGAAATTCATGCATCTGAATCTCTGATGGGACGGTATGCAAGACACATTCTTTGTGTAATGAAAATTCCTTTTCTATTCCTTATTAAAACAAAACAGTAGGTATTCCTGTTTGCAGGTGAGGATCCCTAGCGCATAAACAAATCATGCAGAGTAATAATGCTTGTAAATAAGTTTTCAACACACTTCAGTCCAATTCTGAAAATTCTGAACTTGCCCTCTGTGCTTGCCATTGTTTATGGAAAGTAATTGATCAGGCACCAGGCATTTAAAACTGCACTGGAATCTTGGCGACTCATGACTTTTGAAAAGATTTACATATTTTGAGAATTTTGCCCCAATGCTTCTCTATCATAATTGGTTCCATTAATTAGAGCCAAACGACAGAAAATAAATCAAAGAGTTTTGCCACGATTAAAATGATTTTAAACAGGGTAAAAAAAAC
Organism: Chionomys nivalis; assembly: GCF_950005125.1. Classification (NCBI taxonomy): domain Eukaryota; kingdom Metazoa; phylum Chordata; class Mammalia; order Rodentia; family Cricetidae; genus Chionomys; species Chionomys nivalis. The sequence goes on from NC_080101.1 coordinate 1,182,287, forward strand.
CACCAAATGTTCAATATTGCTTTGCTATTAGCTTGAGGATAGTAATTAAAAACTACTTTGTTTTATAAGTGCTGAAATTGTACTTCTAATGGCATAAAGTATTGGAACACCCAAATGCACTTCAATAAAAAATTGACTATTATCAGTTCAATGAAACTGTAGGCACTGACTTAAAAGAATGTACACAGGTGTGTGTGGGGTGTGTGTGTGTGTGTGTGTGTGCACCTACATGTGTATACATAAGAGTATAGTCAGGCAAACTTATGAATACCTATAAAAGTATAAATATATGAATATGCATGTATATATATGTAAAAATTAAGTGGATCCAGAATGATATTTTAATTTTGTTTATCCAGGGTAGTTGACATTTTTTCTTTTTTCTTTGTTTTTAACATGCATTGATGTTTTGCCTTTGTGTATGTTTGTGTGAAGATGTCAGAAACCCTGGAACTAGAGTTACAGACAGTTATGTGCTGGGAATTGAACCCAGGTCCTCTGGAAGAGCAGCCAGTGCTTTTAACTGCTGAGCCATCTCTCCAGCCCCAGAATGATATTTTAAATATACATACACCTAAAATTTTTTATTGCTTTAGTGGAGAGGAATAGAATTTAGAACAGCTGTGCTTTAGTTTGGGTATGACTTGAATTTTTCACAACGATCTACTGTGATTGAAGCTTGTTATAATTTTGAATTAATTAATGGTGATGGGAGGTGTTAGAACCTTTGGGAAGTGGGTTCTTCTGGATGATTTTTTTCAATGGCTTATAAATAGATATGTGCCACTCATTCATATATATATATATATATGTATGTGTGTGTGTGTGTGTGTGTATAAATCTTTATATTTATTTTTAATTTATTTTTAATTTATTTTAATTTATTTTACATAACAACCACAGTTCCCCCTTCTATCTCTTCTCTCTCCCCCTTCCCCATCCACTCCTCAGAGAGAGTAAGCCTTCCTATGGGTCATCAACAAATACTCACAGGTCAAGTTGAGGAAGGACCAAGTTCCCTGCCCCCTGCATCAAGACTGAGCAAGATATCCTGCTGTAGGGAATGGGCTCCAAAAAGCCAATTCATGAACCAGGTATAAATCCTGGTCACACTTCCAGGGACCTCATAAACAGACCAAGCAACACAACTGTCACTCACTTTCAGAGAGCGTGTTTGGTTCCATGCAGGCTCCCAGCTCTCATTGCAGAGTCCATGAGCTCCCATGAAATTGGGAGAGCTGTCTCTGTGGGTTTCCCCATCATGATCTTTTTTTATTGTTTTTATTGAGCTATATATTTTTCTCCACTCTACTTCCTTCCTCCTTTCTCTCTGTATATCCTCTCTCATCACCTCTATGCTTCAATTTGCCAAATTTACTCAAGATATCTTGTCTTTTTCTCTTTTTCATACATGTGGATTCATGGATGCCTCTCAAGGTCCTTTATGTTGTCTAGGTTCTCTGGGGTTGTGGACTCTAGTATGATTTTCTTTGCTTTATGCACTACAAGCCATTTATGAGTGAGTGCATATTATGTTTGTCTTTCTGGGTCTGGATTACCTCACTCAATATGATGTTTTCTAAATTCATCTATTTGCCTGCAATTTTCAAGATGTCATTGCTTTTTACCACTGTATAGTACTCCATTGTGCAAATGTACCGCAATTTTTCCACCCATTCTTCAGTTGAGGAGCATCTAAGTTGTTTTCATGTTCTGGCTATTATGAGTAATACTGTTATGAAAATATTTGGGCACATATCTATGTGGTATGATTGAGCATTCTTTGGGTGTACATCCAAAAGTGGTATTGCTGGATTCTGAGGTAGATTCTTTCTTAATTTTCTGGGAAATTTCCACACTGATTTCCAAAGTGACTGTACAAATTTTAATTCCCACTAGCAATGGAGGAGTGTTCCTCTTACTCCAAATACTCTCCAGCATAAGTTGTTATCGGTGTTTGTGATCTTGGCTGTTGCAACAGGTGTAAGATGAAATCTCAGTGTTCTTTTGATTTGCATTCTTCTGATTACTAAGGATGTTGGGCATTTCCTTAAGTATCTTTCAGCCATTTGAAATTTGTCTGTTGAGAGTTCTCTGTTTAGGTCTGTACCCCATTTTTTATTAGATTTTTTTATGTCAAGTTTCTTGAGATCTTTGTATATTTGGAGATCAGTCCTGTTGTGATTTATATTAGCAAAGATCTTTTCCCATTCTTTAGGCCACTTATTTCCTTGTTATTAATGTCATTTTCTTTCCAGAAATTTCTCAGTTTCAGGAGGTCCCATTTATTAATTGTTTCTCTCAGTGAACAATACTCAACTTTATATGGAAAACAAAATAAAACAAATAAACAAAAAAACCCAGGATAACCAAAGCAATCCTGTGCAATAAAGGAACTTCTGAAGGAATCACAATTCCTAACTTCAAAACTCTACTATAGAACTACAGTAATGAAAGTAGCCTGGTATTGGCATAAGAAAAGACAGGTAGACTAATGAAATTGAATTGAAGACCCTGATATCAATCCATACACCTACAAACACCTGATTTTTGACTAAGAAGCCGGAAGTATAACTTGGGAAAAAAAGCATATTCAACAAATGGTGCTGGCATAACTGACTATGAACATGCAGAAGAATGCAAATAGGTCTACATCTATCGCCATGCAGAAAACTCAAGTCCAAATGGATCACAGACCTCAACACAAAACCAACCACAGTGAACCTCATAGAAGAGAAAGTAAGAAGTACACTTGAATGCATTGACTCAGAAGACCACTTCCTAAATATAACCCCAGTAGCCCAGACACGGAGAGCCACAATTAACAAAGGGGATCCCCATCATGATCTTGACCTTCCTTGCTCTTATATTTCCTCCTCCCTCTCTTTAACTGGATTCCAGATTCTCTGTTGGGTGTTTGGTTGTGGATTTCTGCATCTGCTTCCATCAGTTACTGGATAAAGGTTCTATGACAATTAGGATATTCACCAATCTGATTACAGGAGAATGCCAGGTCAGGCACCCTCTCCACTATTGCTGGAATTCTTAGCTGGGATCATCCTTCCGGATCCCTGGGAATTTCCCTCCCATGAGGTTTCTGCCTTAACCCCATAATGGCTCCCTTTATCAAAATATCTTTCATTTCTCCTCCTCTTTGTCCCTCCCAAACTCATTCTATTCTATTCCCTTATGTTCTCATTTCCCATCCTCTCCTCTCTTTCTTGTAGGAGATTATGATATTAGTAGCAAGTCCTGTTAGCCTTCCCCTCTTTTCTCTTGTTGGATATTTGATTGATTCCTATTGTGACTCATGCAACAGTGTATCCCCAAAATACAACTTTACCAGCAGTCAAACTAATGGGGTATGTGATATGATTTATTCCTACCATCGTCTACATGTACCCTTTCCATTATAAGCCCAAATAATTCATGCTTTTATTGTAATAAAGAAAGCTAGTATAAGAGAAACAAAAGCAAATGATTTTCTATTTCTTCTATATGTATAGGTGAGATAATTACCCCATAATAAATTGAGTCATGTGAGCTATAATTAGAGATTTATATTTTTCAAGAAAGTTGTACATTCAAATTGAGAACAAACATTTTATTCCGAAGGTGTATACTTTCCCTCAGTTGTTAATAAAAAACATCAAATTTTACTTGCTTATATGATATACAGAAATTCAAGTTGCATCTTGTGGTTCTTTAAAAATTTATAAACCTGTGTTTTTCTTCACCTAACCATTTCCAGATCCTTTGGAGTTTTCAAGACATGTAGTTCTGACAACTCAGATCCTTCCCTATCAAAGTGTCAGCTCATTAGATACACAACCTTTGTAGTTCTCTTTGTTCCTTCAGTTTAAGAGGAAAGCCAGTCTAGGTGTCTGCTCTCTCCATTGGCTCTATTCATGTGTATGCCTCTCTCCGTCTGCTGTGATTTTAAAGTGTTTCCCCCACGCAGTCCCTTGTTCCCAGGCTGCCGACTTTCAATCTGCCACCGAGGCTCATTTCTCTGGTACAATTCTACACAGCTGTTTGTGCCTTCTGGTCTTTTTATACAGCCATTAGATTTTTTGAGCTGCATTACTTAAGCAGGTTTCCTAAATTTGACATTAACTGTAGAGCCTCTTATACATTCAGTTCCTGCAAACAAACAAGGAAATAATATTATGACTTATGTAAATGAAGTATATGTTTCTAAGTAATCATGGAATTAAACACACTATCTTTTGTTATTATACTATAAAATTATTCTATTTAAAGATCACTTATATTAACTGTATCAAAATTACTGAAAAGGGACAGAGGAGATGATAGTCAGTACAAATCATGCATTAAGTATTGATCTGCAGTCTTGTTTCAGACTAGAGATAGATTACATGATGTTACAGTGTGATGCTCCAGAGAAGTAGTGAAAAACAGCTGCCAGTCAGCCTGAGGATCTTTGCAGTGTACTGTATTGTAAGGCTATCATGAACATAAAATAAGTGTATTTTATACTTGACTTTTAAAAATTTATGTAACTTTATAATAAATTGAGAAATGTTTGTAATAAAATACTTTAAATATTTTCACAAAGAAAAGAGCATTCATAAAAGCAATGAATAATCTGAAGCTACAGTTGAGTAAATAGAAACTCATCCAATAGTTATACTTTAAAGGATTAATATTATAATAATTAAATTAATATACAGATCAAATACAATAACTAGTAAAAACACCAATTTATACAAATTGATAAATTTTTTAAAATTCATATGAAAATTTAGAGCATTCAGATAAAAACATTATAGAAAATAGGTAATGTCCCAATAATCCATAAGCAAATGAACAGATAAGTCAGAAATGCTTATTATTCAGGTAGCTTCCACAATAACACAGCCCTCTCTGTAGAGACTTGATGGTCTTCAGGATTCCAATACGTCCTGTAAGCTTGCTGCAGAAGCTGCAGACAACACCATATGACACCTAGCCCAGAAAACACTGATTTTAAACATGAAGTCCAGTTTCTACTAAAACTTTTGCAGTAACTTGAAAAGGAAAATTCAGTCACAGATTGTGTGAAATAGATGGATTCTTAATTTTTCACTAAATCTTTTCCTTCTGTAACAGGCTTGCACAGGATGGATTTGATTTAAATATGGCAATCTTTGCAATTTGTTTTAGCATAACTTTTCTTAGCATCGTTCTTATCCAGTCCAGACAAGAAAGGGGTGATTTAATTAGGAAATCTTCCCATGAAGATTTATTTCTCAACATCTCTGAAAAGTGCATTCATTCTTTATTCTGTGACTCCAGTCACCTTGTTTCCCCAGAGCTTCCCCTTCTGTGTTATTTTTCTCTGTGAAAGCCTTCATTCCATCCAGCTGGTGATTCAACTCTAAGACATTGTTCTGGGTGCCATGTGCCAGAGCCTGGGTCTCACTCATATGGTCTATTGCTTTGAATCACCTCTTCACCACAAGTTTAGACTAATATAGGTCTTTTTCTATGAGCTGTTTCAGATGTGAAATCTTAAAAACAAGAATATGTAAGCTACTTACTTTTCCTCTTATGGTAACTGAGTTCTGTTTTACAGATTTACTTGTTCTTTCTCAGCTTCTTTTTCTTTTTCCCATTCTTATTGGTCAGGTCAGTCCTCCATTCACTTCTTTACATAGGGATTACTTCCATCAGCTCCCCACTGGTCTCACTTCCTGTTTGTTTCCAGAAAATTTGTATGATTCATCACTGTGCCACACATATTTTCTCTCTTAATGAAATATCATCATAGGAAATGCTGTAAGCTATTAATATTTTAAAATACAAATAAGGGAAAAGAGGATTTTTTTCTTAATCCCCTTAAGCTCAGCTAGCCATTGTCCTCATTTTGGATTATTTTCTTATTCTAGTTGTATTTCTTTTTTATGTGGAATTCTGTCATTTTAGTTCCTGCTTTGGATTTAACATCTCTATAAGCACTACCTTTTAATAACAACAGATAGATTTAGATATGTTTAATTTAGGAGATCAATATTCCTACTATGAATATTGTTGTCTTAAATAAAATCTGGTCTGAACAAACTTTTGCTTATTTGTTTTAATTTTAAAAGCTGTAAATGGAGATAAACCTGCAGTTGTGATATATTGAAAAAAAGAAAATCATTTAAAAAGCTAAATTAATGCTCAGCCTTCAAATTTTTATTTATAAATATTATACTTGTGCACACTCTATTGTGATTATATTCTTTCTCCTTCCTCTCCCCCTCAAATTCCTCCAGCACTTTTCCCAACCACTTGTTACTATGTGGAACTTCATTTGTCCTTCTTTTTCTTTCACACTTCCAAAGAAAATTGCCATTCTCTCCTCTATCGTCCATCAACTCATAGTGTCTTTTCAGCTACAGGCGGGGTCTCATGACATCCTTCATTACCCACACTGAGATGTGGTTGGAAGATGCTTGGTTTTGTGCAGGTAAACCAGAGTTGACATGAAGTTGTGAGTACAACAGCCAGATCCTGCCAGATGACAGCATTTCCTCATCCTCTGTTCTAGAGTTTTCACATCTTCTGTTAGCTCTCTCGTGTGGGATTTTTCCAGCTTCTTTATGTAGGCATTTAGTGCTATGAACTTTCCTCTTATCACTGCTTTCATTGTGTCCCATAAATCTGGTTATGTTCTGTGGTCATTTTCTTTGAATTTTAGAAAGTCTTTAATTTATTACTTTATTTCTTCCTTGACCATTAGTGCTTCAGGTGAGCATTGTTTAATTTTTATGCATTTGTGGGCTTTCTGAAATTAGTAGCGCTGTTAAATTCTAATTATAAAATAAGTTGATCTGATAAGATACATGGGGTTATTCCAATTCTTTTTTATCTGTTGAGGTTTGGTTTGTTACCTAGTAGACTCAGAGATTCACCTCTCTTGGTGTGGGCTGGATTTTATCTTTGTACACAAAACAATGAATATTCTGGTTTTCCTTCATATCATTTACATCTTCTGCCTTTTATCAAAATCCACTTAAGTCTTAATTCATTCAACAAATACCTTATTTGTTGATAAAACCCCCAAATAATCCAGATGTATGCTTAGAACTGGAAATCCTAGAGTAGAGCCATGGTCCCATCTTTAGGAGTGTGGTATATTTAGCTAACATCTGAGTGTGAAGTGGTCCATGACACTAATGTTGTGTACAAGGTTGCTTAAGGTATACATTAGTTATTCTGAATAAAGCTGGCCAGGAGGAAGAAAGTCTTTCCTGAGCAGAAGACGACACTTAAATTAAGACTGTATGTCAAAGGAGTATTATCCAGTTGACACTATGACCTTATTCATGTACAACTGTTTAGAACATTTAGCTCATTCTGGAATGGTTGATCTTAAAAGCCTGTGTACCAGAGGAAGAGATATAGTAATTGACAAACATTTGCTTTAATCAACCTATGTGTTTGACTTTTAACCTCTGAAATGGTCAATAATAAGATGATCAATTAAAATTCCCTCTAGTTTTAAAATGTTCTTTGTTCTCCTTTCATAAGTGGTCAAGAATTGTTTCTTTTAAAAATATGAAGTTATGTAATGTCACTTTTTTAAATCTTCAAAAAGTATTTCTTTGGATTTTGTTTGTAATATAAATTAGCCATTCAATTACTTTTTATCAAAATTAGCCCTAGTGAGGAAATTTTTATTAAGTTGTAATATCCTAGCATCTAGCATTCTATATTTTATGCTTTAGAAACAACTATTTTTATAATATTGTCTGAGTTTTCTAAGATTCTTGAATCCCTTTTGCTTAAAATTTACAGGAATTTTGTACATATTTTGAACATGTAAATAGGAAGTCTATTTTTTCAAAAGCTCATAATATCATATTCTTTCATAGCTCATAAAATTAGCAACAGTTTTTATTTGTTTGTATTTTGTCTTTTGAATACCGAACTGCCTGTATTGTCTTCTTCAAGCATTTTTATGGTGTCTAAACAATTTGTCTGTACATTTGAGGCACTATAATATGAAATACTTCTTAAATTATTGCTGACAAATTGTTAACTCTGTTTCTGCTTTAATCCAGTTACATTAATTTGAAGAAACATTTTAAGTTTTAATTCTAGAATTCTGATATACATAGTAAACATTCTTTCTTACTGAGAATTTTTATGGCTCTATAAAATCAGCATGTACACATTATATGTATGGTATAGATATATTATACACATATGTCATATATTCCTATGTCTGTGTTTGCATGGCTACAAATTTGTATGTGTATATGTGTGTGTGATATGTTCTTCAGAACATAGCAATATATTCATTAACTCACAGATCCTGAAGGACAAGAATGTTTTCTTGAGAAGATCAGTGAAGTTTTACTCATTCCCAAGGTGACCGTGTATTATTTGCAGGATGCTGTTTATGGTGGGAGTTCCTAGTGTGACATCTGTTTCCTAATTATCACATGTTCTCTGACTGATGATATTCTATGATTTCTCAGGGAGAATACTGTGAAGTAGCTTTTATCACAATGATTTGCATTGTTAAGGTAGAAATCCACACATAATCACATGATATTTCTTTTTAAAATCAAAGTAGGCTTATTTAAATATGTTCTTGCAAACCAGAGAGCATTGTATTTGGGTGTTAGATTTATGAGAATTATCTATAGCATCTCCTTTTATAAAATACCGTTCTTTAAATAGAGTTGTTGAAATTTGGTGTCTTTTACATGGGTTATGTTTCCAAATACAATGTTACTACGTATGTATGTTGGTACACATGAACCAATCATTCTTAGAGCCAAGAAAAATATCAGCAATATCAATACAGACAAAGGGTTTAGCTTCTGAAATGGTGAATTAAAGGGCACTGTTCAAACAAATTGAGGACTTATTTATCTTATAATAAGACATCAAAAAACTTAGTAAATGTCAGGATCATCTAATTGTCCTACCTTTCATGTCAGTTTCAAGAAACGTGTCTTGGTTCCAATATCATATCCCAATTCTTGGCAGCACAAAGAGTGGATGTGAAGACTTGGAAAGAATGTTTCCTAATATTTTCCTAATTGGATGGCATGTATGAACATGCATGTTAAAAGCATGTGAGAAGTGATATTTTTAACATTGGCTGTATGGCATCCAAGAATATTATAGCTTTATTAGTCAAGGAAAAGAAAGCAATTTACAATGAGAAAGCAAGTAGCAGCCTTGCATCAGAATTCACACTGGACATATCTTTCTCTGCTTTAATGTGACCTAAGTAATGCCTGTTTAATTTGGCCAAAACCCAAACACAGGTGTCTCTGTCTTCTGATTCACTTTACTCCTATTTTTACCCTATACACTCAGTCACAGATAACTTAATTAATAGAATTATTTATCTTTTCTTCTTTCACCATAGAGATTACTTACTACCCAGAATGCAATACATTTTATTCTTAGACATCCATGCAAAACCAATGTCTACTTTAAAAAAAAATCATTAAAATTACCCCCCACCCATGTTATTGGAAGAGTTAATTCTCAAGTTAGAGAAAAAAAGATGCAGAGAATATGAGCAACTGATGCCTTTGGGAGTAGAATAAAGACATACAATTGCCTCTGATTATAGGTTAGCAAAGTTTCTGTTTACTGAAAGTGAGTGAGCAATTTATAGGATATTTCATAACACTTTAATGATGTTATTCAGTCATAAAGTTATGTGAACAGTTGTGAAATGGGGAAATATACCATCCACTTTCCATATCCTAAAGATGCTTTTCAAAACTCTGTAGTGACTTTTTTAACTGTGTTGGACTACTAACAGTGAGATACTCTTGCCAGGATTGCAGGTGGGAAACGGAGCTTCAGGAATCAGATACGACGATGAGCTGTGGAGGCAATGTGGAGTAGAACAAGTACTGTGAAAATCAGCCTTTGCAAACTACTCAGCTAGTCCACTATCTGTTCAGAGAAAATATTAACGGAATTCTTAGTAGGCCTGTCTCACTATATAAAATAGGCAAACTGAAAATTTGGGGGAAAGGGTAAAGGTTAAAGGTATTCTTTTTTTTTTTTTTATCGTCCAACAGTTTATTAGAAAGAATGTAGACATTTAAAAAAATCCCCACTGTCATGAACATAAATTGAGGTTAAAGGTATTCTTAATCCGATTTTTCTTATAGAAGTTTAGTCTATTAGCAAGAAAACATGTTATATTGCTCTCTTTTTATTAAAATATAATACTTTTATTAATATATAAAACTACATGGCATGCTTTAAAACAGGAGGGTTTAATGGTATAATTGTATGTTAATAAAATATTACAAACTAAAAATAGAGTAAATCAAACATTCATTTGTTATTCTTCTTATTTCACTGTGAATTCCTAGTGTTGGGCTGAGGTTATCATGATATGGTAGGCTGTAAAGAATTTACATGAGGTACAGCAGGTATAATCTATTTGTCAGTCAGATCATTATCTATTTGGTTTCAATTTATTTCAGTGATTGGTGATGATGGACTTTACATCATACTAAAGGGCCTTGCTCGACCTCAGGTAAAGGTATTAAGAAGTCTGACTGATGATGAAGACTCTGTTATTTCTTCAGTATCCAGAGAAAGCCTTGTTTTTGATGCACAGTTGAAAGACTCCACAGTGGCTGAGATATACCTGCCTTCACAGCAGTTAGTGGTAAGAAGTTTTAGCTTTTGTAAAGACAGAGCTAAAACTATAAAAAAAATTACTATATCTTAGATTTCTAGATTCCAAAATCTTCAGGTACTTAAGTTTGCCCAAATAATATAGCCTTAAAATATAAATGACACTAATACTATTGACCTTAACATTTGATCAAGACTATTAATGAAGGAATCCTTCAGAAGTATATTGCACACTTGCAATGGCTGTGTGTTGCAATATATACACTTATAAGACATAAGTAAGGCTGGTTCAGTGGAAGAGGAATTGTGCTTGCTTTGGGTGAAGAAGCAAGAGCAGATGATTTGAAGGGGGTTAGACGAAAAATGTGTTTTTATTAGGCTTTTCTTCAAGCATTTTCTTTTCTTTTCTTTCTTTCTTTCTTTTTCTTTTTCTTTTTCTTTTCTTTTCTTTTTTTTTTTTGAGACAGGGTTTCTCGTACCTTTGGACCACTTCCTGAAACGCTCTGTAGACAACCTGAGCCTCAAACTCACAGAAATCCATCTGCCTCTGCCTTCCAAGTGCTGGGATTAAAGGCATGCACCACCACCACCACCCAGATATTATGTTTGTCTTAAAAGCAATACTAAAGGAATCAAGGAATTGATCTTATTATAATAATTAATACACTATTATATTTTTTCTTATAGACAATCTATCAACATAAAAATGCAAGTTCAATTGCTTTTGGATTCGTGTAGACTCCTTATGGGTGTTAGATTAGTGCTTTTTCTTTCCTTTTTTATTAAATACTTTACATTTTTTTAAAATGATCTCATTTTCCCTTTTCCCGTTCCTTCCTCCAATCCTTCCATATCTGAATCTTCCTTGCTCCCTCTCAATTTATGGCCTCTCTTTCTTTAATGTTCTTTAATTGTTTTTGTTACATGTATATAGATGTGTAAAAATTGAGGCAGGAAGACTCACCCTAAACGTAGAGCCACTCTGATATGGCTTTTATCTCTCTCTGCCTCCTAGCATGGACTGGATGTGATCACATGCCTTGCACTCTTGCCCTGGCGACTGACTGTATCTTCAGATATTAAACCTACACAAATTCTTCCTTTCTTACACTGCTTCTGTCAGGTATTTGTCACAGTGAGAAGAAAAGGCAAACGTCTCTTTCCTCAGAGATTTAGTTTTCCTTCCAGAGGTTTTTTTGCCTCCTTTGCTACTTGTTTCTAAATATGTTATTGAGACTGATATGAATAGAAATATAAGCTTGGTATCTTTCTCTCTGCTTGTTGTTAGTGTAAGAAATAATTCTGATGTTTCTAAGTTAATTTTGTATCCTGCTAATTTGCTGAACTCATTGATAATTCCTACAAGTTTTCTGGTGGAATTTTTCAGTGATCTTATTATAAGAAGATATCATCTGCAAGCAGGGATATTTTGACTTCTTTGCTGATTTGCATCTCCTTAATTTCCTTTTCTTGCCTTATTGCTTCAGATGATGCATTGAGCACTAAATTGAAAAGAGGTGGGGGTGGTGGACAGCCCTGTCACAATCCTCGTTTTAATGGGTGTAGCACGAATAATAAACACCTAGAGACAGATAGATATAGGGGTTAAAGCTGTAGATCAGAGAAGCAGAACAGTAGTAAGTCACTACAGAGACATTTTACCTCTACCATTGATCAGACTGAAGGGACAGTCCTCAGCCTGCCTAGACTGCACTATGTCTCCACGAAACCTCAGACTCCACCCTCCAATGAGTTCCTGTCTCTTTCCCTTTATATTCCTTTCGTCGCCCAGTTAAATAGATACTGTCTCCACCTCCCTAGTGTTGGGATTAAAGGTGTGAGCCACCAGTACCTGGATATATTCCTGGATTGATTTTTTTTTTATTTCAAGGAACATTTTTTATTGTTTTTTTATTGACCTATATCTCTTTCTCCACTTTCTTCCCTTCCTCCCCTCCCCTTCCTTCCTCTCCTATGACCACCATGCTCCCAATTGACTCAAGAGATCTTGTCTTTTTCTACTTCCCATATAGATTAGATCCATGTATGTGTCTCTTCGGGTCTTCTTTGTGGTCTAGGTTCTTGGGGATTATGAATTGGATGCTGGTTTTTCTTTGCTTTATGTGTAAAAGCCATTTATGAATGAGTACTTATATATTTGTTTTTCTTGGTCTGGGTTACCTCATTATTTTCCCACAAATTTCAAGGTGTCATTACTTTTTTTCTGCTGTATAGTACTCCATTGTGTAAATATACCACAACTTCTTTATCCGTTCTTCGGTTGGGGGGCATTTAAGTTGTTTCCAGGTTCTGGCTATGACAAATAATGTTACAATGAACTGGAGTTGAGCACATGTCTTTGTGATATGATTGAGTATCCTTTGAGTATATACCCAAAAGTGGTATTGCTGGGTTTTGAGGTGGTGAGCCATCAGATGTGGGTCCAAGAAAGGAAATCTATTAGCCTGCAATAGCAGTGAGCCCTCTTAGGCACTGAGCCATCTCACAAGACCCTAGAATATACCTTTAAAATCTTCTGCTAAATGCATGCTAAAGAGGAAGGAATGGGCACTGAATGATCTGAGATCAAATTCTAGTCCTCTTGTTTGTGGACTATGGGAACCTGGGGGAACATAAGACTCTTCACTGTTGTTAGGTTTTATCCTTTATCTTATCAACTTGCAAAGAATAATGGAGACAACTTCTGAATATCCAAGAAACCAAATGGCCATCCGTGGTCAGAGAAATGGGAAAAATAAAACTGAGAAAAGGCCACCGAGGATAAGACGTAGAAGGCATAGGAAATAAATTCTCTGCATAATTAAAATTTACTGAATAGTTAAAATTTTTATGTAATGTAATGACCGACTAAAATTATTCCTGTGCACAAAAGTCAAACTGAATATTAAATGGTGATTAGAGTATAATAAAGTAAAAGAATAAAAAGTAAAACAAAGAAAAACAAAAAAAAATAAATGAAACCCTTTAAATACCTAATTATTCTAATTTGTTCCTGTAATCAGCCATTAGATTTGAACACTTAACCTTTGAATTATTTGCCTCAAGTTTCAAGAGAAGCTGGGATTAGAGAGCATAATACCCTGTCTATTTTTAGAAATGCTTTAAACATATTTTATATATAATGTTATATATATACATATATATATATATATATCTTTGATTATTTTTTCTTTTTTAACTGATGGCCAGTTGTATATGCCAATGTGACTAGACTAAGGAAGTTGGTAGCTGGCAAAACATTATTTCTGGGTGTGGTATGCCTCCTGGTTGTTTAGTAGACTGAGAGATAAGAACCACCCTTATCAATGTGAGTGGTCAACCTTTTGTCTATTGAAAAATGGAACAGAACACAAGAGTAGAGAATGGTGAATTGGCTATTTATTGAGTTGAAACATGCAGATTTTGGTGCCCTTGGTAATTTATTATATTATATATTGATACATAGTGTCTATGTGTTGTACATAGACTTAGCATATTTTTATGTTCTTGCTATGTATAACTATTTTATTAATAACGTTGTAGAATATTATTTTAAGGTGTGTTATTTTTGTTTGTGCTCTGGATCATTTATTTAATGATGCAAAGATGTGTTTGATTAAGTAAAATTCACCTGCAGTCAGGAGGTTGAATCAGTAACTAGCTGATAGGAAGTTGTAGGGAGAAGCCAGGTGGAGAAAAGTTTTTAAGGAGGAAGGAGGAGAAACAGGAGGGTGAGCTTCTTGCTATTCAGCCTCTCTGAGGAGCAGAATTTCACCATAACCTTTGAATCTATTTAGAGTTCTTTAGAGGAACAGAGACTTAGGTAAATTCCGTTTGTAGTTTTGAAAGAGTTGGTGCTGAGGGAACAGAATTCCCTCAGGCCCTGGCTCTTGCCACTTAGGTTTAACAGCTCCTGGTGGAGTTACAGTTGCTGATAGGACAGCCATGGCTTAAACGGGAGCAACAATTTAAAGAAAAGGACAAGTATTGAGAACTTTTTTTTTTTCTATGAGAAAAGTTTTGGCTTTTGCTTTTTTTCCCCCCTCTAAATCCTCACTGATACAACTTGACCAGGGTCCCTGATCAAAAGTAGGCATATAAATATTTAGTGTGGTTCCGCCTACTATAGTAGTATATTAGAAAAATATAAATACTTGAAAAGTATTTTTTTAAATAAATGATTATCTTCTGGACTTTTCCTTATGTTAGGTTTTATTGGCATTTTCATATTTGGATGAATTTGACATGAATAGCAATAGATTCTGTCATGAATAATAAGGCTATGGTGGGCCTGCATGAGAGTACGTGTGTGATCTTCAAATTCCCACGGTGACATGAGGGACTAACTGAAGTTATTATAGAAATAGGGGGTGGGCTCTAGGATTAGTTCTGAGAGTGAAAAGGAACTCGCTTCATACTTTGTATGGTATCTCTTGGCTAAATATTTTTTATATACGCATGCTATTAATATTCTCAAATATCTTTATGTTCCTTTCTTCTGAGTTAAATATCAGAAAGAATTTTAAGCATGTTAGGAACAGTCTATATTATTCATTTACATTTAAATTTGTAGTAATCAACAATGCTTTTTGCATTTACCGTTATAGTATTCAAATTCCATGCATTATTTCTCCTTTGGTAGTGGTTCTTTTTTTTTTTTGACTGAAATTCATCTTATAATTATTTGTTCAGCATAATACACAGAACCATCACCTTGTTTGTTTTTCTCTAGCTCTACATTGCCATTTTATGTAAATATAATTTCGAGGTTGGAAGTTACTCTACCTGAGCTCTTTGAAGATGGCTATATTTACAGAACAAAGTAGAACTATTATAAAAATGAAAAATTTAAGACCAATTCAATGAAATAATTACAAAGGAAAGAGGCACTGAAAGCCTTATGATTACACAATTAATATTACAGGGTTCAGTGTTTATGACTAGTTGATCAAGAAAGAAAGCTTCCATAAGTATTTAGAAGTCGTTGTGAACCGGTAAATTAAACAAATTTGGACTAAATTTGGACTGGGTTATAACAATAAGAAATGCTGAGGAACATAAGGGATAAAATGTCTGCTTGAAATTCTTCGTAGCAGTTTTGTAAGGGGGCAGCTGGAAGAGCAGAATAATTAGGGTTCATCTCTCAACTCAGAATCTGAGTACTGAGCACTGGCACAGATCATTCTTTATGTGTTCCTACAAGGGAAGGCTTAATTTTGCAATCACTGTCATCACAGATTATGTTTGCCACATTCTTTGTGGGTTCTTCTGAAGTTTTGTCTTGTATGTCCATCTGCCAATCGGCTCAACACCCCTATTTCTATTCCTTTCACATTTATACATTTTAAGTACTAATTAAATGTTGTATATGAATTCAATTTGATTTGCTTTATTCTATAAGTAATGTATCCTTTCGGTAATTTTTATTTACAGTTTTAATTTAGTTATTTTTCTTCCAAAATATTTTTTGTTTTTTTTATTTCATGTTTTGATTTTATGTCTAAATATAATCATTATTCAATGTGAATAGGTAGGTTCTTTGTTTTTTTTTTAAAAACATTCATTGTAGATTTTTCTTCGTTGGTGTTCAGTCATGTATATGACTTGCAGTCTTATTAATTAGTCATCCTAAGGCTATTTGCTTCTATAGGATTTCCTTTCCTCTGAAGCGTACACATGACTTTAAACATTTTTATCTTCCTGGGTTGTCACTAGAATTTGCATTAACACAGTCTGCTGTGGGACTTCACTATGTGAAAATGGGAACCCACACACATGCAAGTTGCCTAGCTAGATTGCTCATTTTCTGAAAATTCTGTCAAGTCTCATAGTTGAAATGCAACTTCCTGTTTTTCTCATGGATTAGTGTATGTAGTTTTTTCTTGTCTGCATTTTACATTCGTAGTGTTCATCAGAGTTCCTAGGTGTTAGGATCAATTCCAGTTTCTCACCTTGCATGATAATGAATCTTATGTTCTATCCTACATTTGAATAATCTCCAGAACTCAGTCGTTCATGACCTCATCCCAGTTAAACAGCAATGTGGATCACTTTGTCCTCAACAGTGATTCTCTTGCTTAAATACCCTCTCTCTTTAGGGAATACTGCGCCAAGCTCAACTATTTATTTCGTCAAGAAGAAATAGAATAAGTCTTTCTCTGTATTATAAATACAGTAGTGACTATCTGCCACCAAACAGTATCTTGAATAGTCATATTGATTTGTTGTTTTAAGGAAGTTTAAATTTCATGTAAATATGCCACTTGTTATTCATGTTCTCTAGAGTTTTTCCTAGACAAGCATAGCATAGATACTCCATGTGACAATGAATTGTCTCTTTTTACCATGGTGACCTATATATTCTACTGGTAACATTCTGTTTAGTGTTTATCTCTCACATATTAAATTAGATAACTACATAAATACACACATATAAATGATTTATCCATGACATAACACTGAATTCATTTTATTTGCCACTACAAAAATACAAGGCTATTAATAAAGAAACCGTATATTCTCTATTTGCAGCCTGCTTTCATCAAATAATTATTTAATTCTGACTGTATACCAAGTGCTTTTCTGGTACTTCAGGGGAATGTCTGAATAAATAAAGCAGGATCCTTTCCTATGTTATTTTCTTGATGTTGCCAAAGAATAAAAATTGTGTGGAGAGAAAAGTATGTCTGGAGATGCATGAGCCATCTCTACAGAGCTGAGTGACCCTTCTCTCATTGCACTGGAACGCAGCCTTTTTGCAGGCTCACCTAGATGGGTCGTACAATTCTCACCGGTGTCGTTGTGCGTAGGTGTCAATGAGCACTGTTGAAGTCTGTCTGCTATTGATGCTTTCCACAGCTGAAAAAGTGGAGTACCTTTGGCTCGCTGGAAGTTATGTCTGAGACTGAAATGGATAAAACTCTACATTCAGTGGTGACTGAAGAGGACTGTGAAATCCTTAAAATCCCTGCAAAGGAGTTTGAGAAGTTAAAATTGGTATGGTGTGCACATCTATGTTACTTTTGAAATTTGACTTGATTATGGATAACATATATTGGGTTTATTTGATGAACAACACTTCAACAGCTTCGTTCAGGTAGCTGGCGTGGAAGGCAGGTTCTCCGTTAATGTGTATTATGAAAACTCTTTAGCTTTTTATGAATTTCAAAATTATCCATTCACTCAGTTAGCAAATAGGTAGTTTGTAAATCAACACCATGCTATTTCAGACAGGTCACATCACGTTTGCCTTCAAGATCTCAATAGTCTGCACTCTTTTTCTTCAGAACCTATGCTAGTCACTTTTTGTCAACTTGACACAGACCTAGACGTACCATGGAAGAGGAGATTTTAGAGGACTCACCTGTATACGATAGAGTCATAGGCATATCTGTGGGACATTTTCTTGATTGCTAATTGATGTGGAGGGCCACATTATGGGTGCTCCCATCCCTAGACAGGTGGACCTGTGTAACATAAGAGAGGTAGCTAAATAAACTGGGAAAGTAAGCCAGTAGGCAGCATTTCCCCATGGTCTTTGCTTCTGTTCCCGCTTCCTGCCTTGAGCTTCTATCCTGGCTTCTCTAGATGATGGGCTGTAACTTGTAAGCTGAAACAAATGCTCTTTTCCTCAGATTGTTTTGGGTTATTTTGTTTACTAAAACAACAGAGAAGCCGTATAGGACAGAATGTTTGACTTGCTATTTCAGAGTCATTTAAACTTGCAAAACCAGGACTGTATGAAAAGGCATTTAAATTTAATTCTGAGCATTCAGATGTGATGTTTAGTACAATTTATTTATGCAAATTCATTTTTTTCTTCCTTCATCTAGCGGGTAGAAAAGCTTATTTAAATGTTGAGTTTGGAAGGTCCCCATAGTCTTCCTGATAGGTTCTAATGGAGGTCCAAACATTTATGGCACTTGCAGGTCCAGTGCTCATTTTGGGAGGAGATAAAGATGCCTCTTTTCTCTTGCTTAGAATCTCAAAGAATAAAAAATTTCTTTTGATGTGGTGACTTCAAAAACAGGTGACTTTCTCAGAATTCAACATTTTCCCAAATGCTAGATATCAATACATGTGAATTTCAGAATGGTTTGCTTAAGGAGATTTTCTTGTTGTTTTCCCTCATCAGAATCAGCTATACATACACACACACACACAGAGACACACAGACTCACACACCTCTATGTACACATGCACACACACATATCTCTATGTACACACACACATACATACACACATATTTTGAGTCATCTATCACAGCTTTAAAATAGTTTAACATTTATAGACATGTATAAAATTATGAAAAAAAGTGAGAATATTGGTAAACAAATCTGAAAATTAAAATTTCAGGATAGCTATTGATCGTAGTCAAATACAATATTATCTTCTATTGAGTAATAGTCATACAGTTGTTACTTTTCTTTTTCTACTATTTCTCTATTTGCTAGTTTTTGTTCATTCTTAAATTATCTCATTTTGAAATTTGATGGTGGCATTCTTTTTCAGGAAAAAATAAAACGTGATAATGTGCAAAAGTTGAAATTAATTCGCAAATGTCCTTTTTACGAAAATTGGCCCACTTTATCCATATACGAACTTGTTTCACTTAGTAAATGGAAAATTTTTCCTCCAGGTCATGGTAAGTTTAATTCAATTTTAGACTAGTTTCTTTATGTAAAATTATATTATTAGAATTTGTAATTCTTTATAGTTTCAATATTTTAAATAATATTTCTTCATATAGGCAATTTCTCATTTAACAAATTATTACCTATGATTGGATATTTAAGTTAATTCCCTTTTTAGTTAAAAAGTGAACATGCTTCACTTAAAGAGCAGCTTTAGTACAGTCCTCCATTCCTCATTTCCATCTCTCCACATTTCTACTGCTGCACACTGAGACTCACAGTAGGGGTCAAACTGTCAATGATAAAGGCAGGAGGTTGCCATAGCCAGGGTCTCCTCACTCTCTTGTTTGGGTAAGTTCTTAATCACAAGTTTTCAATGGACGTCTCTGTTATAGTCATCAGTGAAAATGTAACAGCTTTATAAGTCATCAATCACCTAGGGAAGTCTTTGAAAAGGAAATATTTCTGATTCAGATTTTACAACTTTTGGAATATTTTATATATAGAGGTACCCTTGGGATGGTTAGGAATGGTAAATGTGAAATTCATGTAAACTCCACATTTATCTCCTGCACAGTGGCTGTAATTTGCACTTTATATTTTGTGTACCTCCATTCTGATTGTGATCTGTTACAAGAGGTGAGATGCATGTGGCATTATGCTGGGATTAAAAAGTTTATAATTTGGCTGTTGTCTCCGTAAGGGAAACAGCAAGGGAAAGCCTGTGTGTTGAGTAGCCAGTCTGAGGTGCAAGCAAGCATGAACTTTCTAGGGTGGGTTCACAAGGGAGCATAGACAGAACTGGATTTTCTTACGTCCTGTGAGAGCCAAGTAAACAAGGGAGAGCAATGGAGGAAGACATGTGAAAGTAATAGTAGAATTTTCTGTTTATAGTAAGGAGCTCTGCTGTCCTACCAGAGACAGACATGAACATCAGAATGAACAGAGAGACCTTACATTTCTCTCCTCTAAAACACCTTTCAAGAAGTATCGTTTCCCAAAGCCACAGAGCTGCCATGGCAGGGAGGTTAATTTCAAATTTGGCTGACATTAAATCTCCCACAAGTTTGATTATGTTATAAATCTTAGAATATGGCTAGGTTATCCTTGGGAGTAATCACTGGTTAACGGGGAAACGAGTTTCAATTCAGTATGGTACAGAATGTACTGCTTGGTAGTGTACTGTAGGAAAAGTATTGGGCGAGACAAGTTAAGTCTTCAAAGCACAGGAATTTTCTAATAAACCCAGATTTGGTGAATTAATTTTCAGAATTTGTATTTACAATATCATTTCTTAAAACATAGTATTTAAAGTGTGCTGCACATTTATTAAATAGCCTTGCTAATGAAAATGATGACTATTAATATTGATATTATCAGTAACAATATCATTAGCATTAATGAATTGAATATTAATATTAATAGCATTGATACTATAAGTTATTGATAATAAAATAATTACATTAATAATATTGAAGGGCTACCAAATACTAAACACCAGACCACCAGTAAGGGAAGAGATTAATAATATTGAATTGTCATGCATAACTAACAATGGATGAAAACAAAAGTTTTTATTCAAATGTACATGTGGAAACCAAGTAGTAAACTAACATACAAAAGTGTGAGTTTAGCCTTTCTAAATTCAGTATATTTATTGCAGAGAAATACTTAATAAATATGGATATTTTGTGTCTCTCATAGATTTCCTACTTCATATCATATATGTAAAATATTGACCATAAGCTTATTCTTAATGGCTAGAACACGTAAAAGTAATATTTCAGTCGATAATTCCAGTAACAACTTATGTAATACAAAAGACAGAAAGAAACCACACTTAAGCTATTTAAAATGATGTGAGCAAAATATTCTGGAATGTGGGAGGGACTATAATC
The DNA here is from genome assembly GCF_950005125.1 of Chionomys nivalis. Lineage (NCBI taxonomy): Eukaryota > Metazoa > Chordata > Mammalia > Rodentia > Cricetidae > Chionomys > Chionomys nivalis. The sequence goes on from NC_080101.1 coordinate 1,203,435, forward strand.
CTATTACTTTAATGCATTTAGTTTTTCAAACTAAAATATGGTAATAAAATATTTAAGTTTCATATTAAAGGACTAAACTGTACTTGGCAAAACACTTTTCAAAGACTTGGGTGTCTTGAAAAGTAATAACATTTGTTAAACAATCTACTGTGTTAGACACTTTGTTACTAAAAAAGTAAAAATAACATTTCCACTCATTACTAAGTGCATATAAGTTAGAGCATGAATTTACATGGATTTAGAAGAGATTTATCTCCCTTAGTAAAGAATGACAAATCTTCCTGTAAATCCCTTTTCAGTACAAACATACTATGGTTCTTATAAATAAACTGATCTGGGTTAGGAATATATTCCATCAAAGTAATCCCATCTTTTCATAGTAATGAACAATGTATCAAATAAAGCATCAGATGTGATACTTCTCGATTTACAATTTATACTAGATTACTATCAGTAAACAAAACTGTGGCTGAAATTGCACTTACTTTTTCTGAGTTTAAAATTAGAAGTGAATGATTTCCAAAGCATGCAAAGTGTGTTTTGATCTTATTTTAAGAATGTTTATTAAATAAAGTTTCAAAGAGATTTAGCTAATTTTTCAAAAGGTTAAAAGACATTAGGGATTGTCATTGGCAGTTTCTGACTCTAAGTTCTTTTTTAGCTCCCCATAGCTTCTTACATGCTGGGTTAACACATGAAGTGCCTGATGACTATGCTCTCTAGGGTTGCTTGTAATTTTGTCTTGTGTTATTTTTTTTTTAAGACATGACTCATAACTATCTTATTTTACTAGCCAAACTGTTCCAAAATTACATCATATCCATATATAAAATAATAAATTAACTTGACAAACAATGGTTGTTATCTTGCTTCTATTGGCATGTAATCTTCCTTTTTATTCTCCAGAAAACCTTCACATACATATAACATGAGAAACTGGGGAAAAAAAAAAAACCGGTAACTATCAAATTGCTTCTAAAAGATAAAATGTGGAAGTAATAATGGGAGTAAAAGAAAGTAATATCTAGTCACCAAAAACCACAAGTGTTTCTGTCATCAGATACAAGTTTTGAAGCTCTTCCTAAAGAACAAGTGCACTTTTAGCCTCTCAAACACAGGAAACTTCTGGCTTAGTGTCTTATGCATCAGTGAGTCCTACAGGTGGTCAAAGATCTTGTTCTCAAGGATCCAAACTCATACCTCAAGGAACTCTCAGACTGGGGCATTTGATTGTTTAGATTTTTTGAGAATTTTATTCATATATACAATTATGTTGATCATATCCATCACCACCACCCTTATTGCCTTTTCTAAGTCCTCTACTGCCTTCTTGTGACCATATCCTCCTTCCAACTTCACTCTTCTTTTTATGTTTCTTAGCTCATTGAGTCAATTATTTGTGCGCTTATGTGCAGTTGTGCAGGCCTTCCAGTAGAGCATAGACAACCTGCCAGGGCATACTCTCAAGGAAACTGACCCTCTCTCTTTCAACAGCTATTCATTACCTAAAGCACCTCTGCCAAGTGTGGGTCTCCTCAGTCCTCCCCATTCCATGCTGAAATGCAGACTGTATCTCTGGCAGGTCTTGTGCAGGAAATCACAGACTCTTTGAGCTGATGGAATGCTCTGTCATATTCAGATGCTGTTTTGCAGTGATCATCCCCTGCCTCTGGCTTTCACATACCTTTTTCTTTCCTTTCAATGGTGTTCCCTAGACGTCAAGGGCATGAATTATGATGGGGGTGTCCCATTTAAGGCTAAAGACTCTCTGGTCACTTATTCTCTACACATTTCCAGTCATGATTCTCTTTATAATCTCTATCTGTTGCAAAAGAGAAGTGTCTTTGGTTAGGAGTGAGATCTGCACTATCCTATGGGTATAAGGATCTGTATTTACAACAGTAGTTCTCAACGTCCTAACACTGACTCCTTTATACAGTTCCTAATGTGGTGACTCAATCATAACATTATTTCATTGCTTCTTTATAAGTATAATCTTGCTACTGTTATGAGTCATAATGTAAATATCTGATATGCATGATATCTGATATGGGACACCTGTAAAATTGGCATAATGGTAACAATAAGTTTTCCTTTAAATTATATATAAAATCGCCAGCCCCAGATTTTTTTAGCAGCATGTGGAGGGACTAGGGAACAGCTTTGTTTTATTTATTTTAGCAAACCCAGTGAGGAGCACGCTGGTCCGAGGCTCAGCTTTTACTCCACAAATAAAAAGACTAAGCAACAGCTACGACATTTTCTCCACTCACTACTTAGGGACCTTTTGGTTTTATTTACTTACTGTATTTTTTTGAAATTTTGTTTTGTGACATTCCTGGAGCTTCCTAATACTGTGCAATAAACACATTTCACTTACATGAAGGAAGTTCACTGTCTCTACCTAAAAATTGAAAGTTATTAGAGGGTTAACCATTTTATCAAAAACAGTCCCTACAGGGATTTGTCAGAATATCATCTTTGATTTTAGTTAATTAATATTTTCATTGAACATCTGCTGTGTCTGAAATGCTACACTAGTTTCCTTTATAGCAATAAAAATGTATCTTAAAATCAAATATTTGAGTAACTACAAAGTATTCATCACTACAGAGTTTACATTTTGATTTCAGAGATTTAGTAATTGAAAAAGATATGGAGTATAATTTAAAACTGATGAGGTGTATTACAAATAACATCCATTAAAATCATGTTTAATAGCTCAGATTATATTCTCTACTGTGGCAAATATTGGTTGATTGCATTCCAAAAGGCAGTAAAAACAAAATGAAAGCGGGGATTTATTTGTTTGGTTATGTTTGGAAAGTAAATGGGAATCGTCTGGGCCAGAAGTAATGTGGCATAGTTGGCAGGTCTTATCTGGGAATAGCTGATAGAACAGCTCAACTTAAGGGCTAGGTAAAACTCAATGAGAGAGCACGATTTGCCCAAGTCCCTGAATTCATTCTCTGCCACTGTCAAAGTAGAGAGACCCAGCAAAAAGAACCCATGCCAAGAACTTGCTCCTGTACAAAAAATTCAATGGAAAGAAGAGACAAATATCCAATTCATATGATTGGGCCTTCTAATATATACTTAATTAAAATGAAATGTATTTTGATAACTGAAGAGACACAAAGTAAAAAATTTTGAAAAAAATTGGGTTGTTCAATATCAGTGATAATTGAATGGACTGAGGATCCAAATGTCAAATGTTTAGCAATAATTTCATGTAGCACACTGGCACAAAAGGCAACGATGACGAAGGATAGAAAAATTAATGTGACAAGCATTTTAATTACTCAGGTTTGATGTTTAGAATATGACTTTTCACATTGGCTGGCAGTCTTCATATGCAGAGACTTTAAAATGTTATTATTATTATTATTATTGAGACAAGATCATGCCTTATAGTCCTGGCTGATTTTCAGATTATTTATAGCTTAGGCTATCCTCAAGTCTAAGATCCCCTGCCTTAGCTTCTTGAACACTGAGATGACAGGCATGCCTTTGTATGTATGTTTTGGTTTTAAATTTCAACCATGTTCCTTTCTTGCTGGACAGATGCACAGGTCTGTGGATGCCCACCAACATACTCCAACCAGCTGCTAGGACAGGCTTTGGAAGCACAGGGTTAAATGAACTTGTCTGTGCTCTTACCTGCCACCTGCCGAGGTCTGACAATGCTTTCAGTAGTATTTCCTAGAAATGTTTAACTGCATACCATCCAGATCTGTGTGACAGTACCAGTACTTATTTATGGACTTACGACAATATTGTTAACTAAAGGATAAGATTCAGAATCTGAACATCTTTATTACTTTATTATATAAATATTCTTTTTCACTATCAGTTAGGTACAGCAGTGTTTTCCTTTGCCTATTCTGCAATACAATAGTATTGTCTGCCAAGAATCTTTCTTTCCCTCCTCCTCTGTCCCCTCTCCCTCCTATTCCCAAAAGAAGAAATAAAAATGACTGAGAATAATTTTTAAAAAATGTTCAACATCCTTAACTGTCAGCAAATGTAAATTACAACTACTTTGAGAGTTTGTCTTAATGACTAAGATCGAAAGAACAAATGACAGGAAATGCTGGTAAAGACAGGAGGAAAGAGGAGAGGAAAACAGTCACTGTTCATGGAATTACAAACTGGTCATCACTACTGAAATCAGTGTGGAGCTTTTCAAAAAGCTAAAAATTTATCTTTCTTACTTTATATTTACTGTCTTTGGTCATATACGCCAAGGTCCTTATGTCCCGTTATAGAGGTGCTCGCTCACCCATGTTTTTTGATGATCTAATCACAATAGCCAGGAAATGGAAACAGATATTCATCAACATGAGTAGTTAAAGAAAATGTGACATGTTTAGATAGTATTCGGCACAATGAAGTGTTCCTGAGGTATAAAGAAAAATGAAATTATATAACATGTAGATAAATTTATGGAGCAGAAAATAACCATTCTGAGTGAAATAGCCCAAGTCCAGAAAGACTGGCATTTTTCTGCATGTATTTACCCAATTTAAACAGCGCCATATATTAAAGATGCTAACTTTTCTTCAATATATATTTTGTCAAAAATCAGGTTGCTGTAAGAGTGTGGGTCCTCAATTATTTTCCACTTAACAAAGCCTATATTTATGTTGATATCATACAGTTTTTATTGTCATAGCTCTATAGTATATCTTGAAGTTTTAGATGGCAATACTTGCAATGATTTTGTTATTGCTAATAGTTGTTTGGGCTATCCCAAATTGTTTCCATATTAAAATTTAAGATTGCTTTCATTTTTTCAAATTTGTGAAGAATTTTATTGGAATTTTTATGATGAATTTTTAGATTACTTTCAGCGGTATGACAGTTTTCAAAATTTTAATTCTACCAATCAGTGGGCATGGCAGGTCTTTCCATCTTCTGCTATCTTCATTTTTTTAAAATTTTTTTTCCTCAGGTTCTTAAAATTTTCAGTGTATAAGTACTTCCTTAGATTTATTAACATTTTTAAATGACTATTTTGAATGTTATTATTTTCTTGATTTCCTTCTCGGTATGTTTGTCATTTTAATATAGGTAAGCTACTAAGTTTTGTGTAATTTTTCTGATGTTTCATTGTGTATATTTATCAAGTATAAAATTTTTCTGGTGGAGTCTTTAGGGTTTTTTTATAGAATATATTATTTGCAAACAAAGACCCTTTTCTTTTTTGTATCCCCTTTATATCTGTCACTTGTCCTATTGTTTAATTCCAATTTAGTGGAAACACTTTGAGCTTTTCTCTGCTTAGGATGAGGAGGACTCTACATTTCCTACGTATTGCCTTGGTCATGTAGGGAAAAGCCTCCAGGACCTTTTCATGAATAAATGTTGACTTTTATCAAACATATTTTCTGCATCTAATAAATTGATCATGTTGCTTCTGTCTTTGAGTTAGTTTATGTGAAAGGTTACTTTATTGACTAATTAGATGATGTCAACTTGATCATGTTAGATAATCTTTCTGATGTATTCATAAATTCCACTTTAAAGTAATTTATTGCAAATGTTTATGTTTCTGTTTATCAATTTTATTAGTATATAATTTTCTTTATTTGAGGGATCTTTGGTCCTTATATTCTTTTTACTATTGTGATAGGCACAGAAACAGCTTCATAACTATGCTATATAAACAACATTAAATAAATATGAATTTTTACCTTATTTTCCAAATGACCAGTTCCTACTTTACAAGGCAAAGTATGTTCCCAAGAAAACTTATCCTGAGTTTTTTGGTGGGTCATATGTGTCATGACACATATCTGAAAAGAAAAATTACACAGAAATATTTGCTAGAGATATAATCAGAGGAGGGAAGCAGGCAGAGACCAGACCTATAAGGTCGAAAGACAAATTCTGTCACATCTACAGCTGTTAACAGAGAAAATGGATTGATGACTCCCAGCATCAAACTGACTGTGGGTCAGGACTTATTGTTAACTTTAGGCTTTTGGGATCTGGAACTCAAGATTGTAAGCTTTTGTATTTGATATGTTTGTTTAGTTTTATTGTTACAGAAACTATAGAATAACAATAAAATCATATATAATGAAGCTGTGGAATTTGTTCTGAGTTTATTTTTCAGTATGACAAAAGATGTATTCAGAATGCTGGATAAAATCTAGATAGAATTTGTAAAAACTGCATGGTTTATTTCTCACTCTGGATTTATTCCTTTCACTTTAGTTATTATAAGAGAGGTGAACAGAATGCTAACCAGTTATGTAAGATTAAAAGGAAATGCTGTTGATCTTAAAAATATATCTTCTAGATAGAAATTAAATTAAAATGAGTAAAATATTTATTTTGTTACTTCTTGTCCCTTGGATACAAATAGCATGCATTTACTGCCTTCTAAGAATGGAATGCTCATGTGGTCAGAGGCCTTAAGTGACACCAGACTATTCCTTGCATCTTAACAGATGACTACTGAAGCTTTTCTTAGGACAAACCACTTACCTTTACCTTTAAGCATCTATTGCCACAAATAATCTTTATTAACCTTTTTTCATGGAAGACTATATTTTCTACTAGTGCAATTAACTATTAACATTGTATATTTTGATATTTAAATATAAAGTTAAATTTCTCTGAATTTAAGAAATGAAATTGTCAAGTGTAATTGTGCACTCCTGGAACCTCGATATCTGAGCTCTAGAGACAAGAATATAAGAAACGAAAGGTCAGTCAGTGGCAGTTATGTTGAGAGTTCTAGTCAGCCTGCATTAAAGGAGAACATGTTTAAAAATAAATTAAATTCCAGTCTGTTTCCTCATTTTCAGTCACCAAAATATGTGAATATAAATGCAATATTATTCTAAGCAACAAGACATTTGCATCTGTAGAAATAATTATACCATTAACTTTGAAGCAACAACTATAAAATTTCAAGCAGAACCTCTTTGAGTCCTTACCCTTACTCTATTATTTGATTCTATTACCAACCTATTAGTAAGTAGATCGTCCACAAAGGCATTATAGATTCTAGGTTTAAAAGTCTTACTAGGCATCTATGCATTTGTGAGGGGCAGAAGGAATGTATAAGTTTATGACTTGCTGTTGATTCATGTAACTTGGAATTTCAGGCAATCATCCTCAAAGATGCCTGATTCAATAGTAACCTGGATTATATTTTCTCTTACTATCTTCAGTCCTCCCTAGTCATGGCAGATGCAGCTATTTGGTCTTCACAGCCAGATAACACAGTGTAAATCCTGGTTGTTCCAGGAAAATTATGGTATGTTTATCTGGCTGTGCTTGAGTTAAAATCTGCTCTTAACAATTCATTCTGGCAGGGACAGAATTATCACTCTTCAGTGATAAATACCTTCTTGAAACTCTAGACTGCCAAAGAGTATTTTTTTTTAAAAGGATGCAGACAACAAAATGTACATGCCTTGTGCACGTGTGATTCTGACATGAAAAAAGGTCTTCTTTAGGGTGTTCATGTAGCATAATTCAGAAGTGAACAGGATCGTCCCTCATTTAGGTTGAATATGCTCCTTCTCCTTTGTGACTGCTCCCTGTTGGACCCAACCCATCTCTGTTTTTGTCCAGCTCTAATCTGCATCAGTTCTGTCATTTGCAGGTCCCTAACATTTGAACTACAACTACCAGCTGTGTGTTAGGAAGTTTCACCTTTAACAAATGTTCTAAACTTTGCAGAGGAGCAGGGTTTATGGAGCTTATATAATTGTTTTTATATGGCAGTAGGAAACATAATCCCTCTGAGTACTTCTGGGAGGTCTGGATGGATTCTACTCAAGATTACTTTTACAAGAATTGTTTTATCTCTCTCTCTCTTTTGTTTTGTAGGCCACCATAGACTTACGAAAGCAGTAAGAAATCTTTGTCTCTACCTCTGTCCCTGTCTTCAGTCTACACCTCTATCTACAATCATTAGTATTGCTTTCAGTGATATCTGGGAGCTACCATATTTCAAATGCAAGTTACTCTCTTCTTATTTTCTTTGTTCTCAAAGCACTGAATGAGGGCATTAAGATAAAAATCCCTAAGATAAAATTTTCTTTTTAATAAAATGGTTCTTTGCTCCATGGCTGCAATGTTTTTTTATGAATGGACTCAGAGCAGTGTGCACAGTTCCTCTATGCATCGTTTCTGTGCTCTGATGGTCAGATGACATGATGAGTCACGGGGTAAGCTCTTTCGCTGCGAATACTGCACTTCTGCATCAGTGGCATTGCTGTACGTTTAGGATTCAAACATGTTTTCTCAGAGCTTTCAGGCTAAATGTCTGTTATAAAATAGAATTTAAAATGCTCTGAAATGTAGTAGATGCTGGCTTTATCCACCAAAAGAGGAAATAAAAATTCTCCAGTGACAATCCATTTTCTTTTTCTTTCATCTTCATTGTTCTTGTTCATTTTTGTGCACTTTTGCATGCATTAAGTCTTACACACGCAATTAATTTACCCATTTTCCCTTGTGCCAGTTTTCAAGCTTAAAAGATAATGTTGTTTGGGGTATTTTTGGTGGATAAAAGCAGCATTTGAGAATATTTAGAAATTTCAGATAAAATTACATAAAATACTTTGTTGAAACATGACAAGTTTTCGATAAATAGAGGATAGGCAGGTCAAAGACCTGATTTTCCCTTTCATTCTCTTTAGGTTCTCAGTCTTATAGGAATTTTAAAAAGTTTGGTGCTGCTGTGTTTGTATTTCTTTAAAAAATTAGATATTGCATGCTTTGGATCAAAGAGTATAGTTATAGCATTTAAATATCTCAAGTGGCTTTCTTTTAGTTTTAATTTTTAATTTCATTATTTAATGCATAGCCATGTTTCTCTAAAAAGTCGGCTTCTATGATGTTTGTTTTAACACTAAGTCATTCTTTACTAAAAACCCTTGGCAAACTTCTGCATTAAAATAGCATTTACTCAGCTTCTATTTTAGAAAGGGCACAGTGATACAGAATTTGCCTCTTTGGGCACAGCCTGCCTTAATATTAATCTTAGATTTGTTTGGCAACTATTATCCTAGAAAATATCGCTAAAGTTTATCTAGAGAATATTTACAATAAAAATAAAATATTAATCAATTTTGTGCTTCCATCACAGAATGCATGACTGATGTTGAAACATTAATGGTAATTATTCAAACATTATATGGAATGATTCTGATTGCATGCTAAACAGTTATAAAAAGTACCTTGGTCTTTCATTTGCCCATATATTTCTAAAATATTTAAAATATAGTTCTAAAGAAAAGAAATCAGATACACACAAACTAACAAGTTTTCTTCAATTATGAAGGAACCAGCGTTTATTGCCACTTAGCAACTTCCCTGGTTGGTCGTTCAGCATCCTGAGTGATGTGGTCTTTGAGGAAATCAGGATTAGTTTGTTGATTCTTCTGAGGGAGATCCAACATACATGTCTTTATGTTCTTGTCAGTAAACTTTTAAAGTAACTTATTAAAATTAATAGTTTTCAATAAATTAGGAAAAACAAGATTATATGGTAACATCAACTTGATATTTCTAATGTTTAGCCACCTATTTTTCTAGAATACAAGTTAAAATTGTTTTTTCATGTTTTTGGCATGGAATTTTTATTGATTTTTATTGAGCTCTACATTTTTCTCTGTTTCGCTCCCCTCCTCTCCCCTTCCCCTCAACGCTCTCCCAAGGTTCCCATGCTCCCAATTTACTCAGGAGATCTTGTCTATTTCTATTACCCATGTAGATTAAATCTATTTATGTCTTATATTTAACTACATGAAATATTGTCTATAAAAATGTCAAAATGGAATCCATTGTTTTGTATACTAATTACCATGAATTAAGTAACAATACATAAACATCAATCTGATAAATTGTTTCCTATATTATCAAGAGTTACAATTATAAAAAGATAGCCTTACCAAATGAAGAATAAAAGTTGAAAGTTACAAAGCTAAAGTAAATTGGACACAAATATGAGACGAAAATAAACATTCAGAAAAGTTACTAAGTGATACACTTAGAATAAGAGAAAGGAAAGGCAACTCCCAAAGAGAAAGCAAACAAAAGAGTTCCAATATTAAAATTTCATTTTAATAAATAATTAATACAGTGTTAATACATTCATAACACAATGTTGTCAAAGTAAGAAAATAATTTTTGTAGTTTAGAATGATGAAATAATTAGTGTAAGATGTTTCAAGGTTAATTTGGCAAAAATGAAGCAGAGTAAAATCTATGTACTGGATAAATCTTTCTAAAGCATGATATTAATATATTCAGACTTTGTATAAAATTTTGATGTAATAATTTTGTTGCACTATATTTTACAATATTAATCATCTTAAGTATCCATTAAAAAGGGAATTTGTTAATTATGGAACATTATAGAATGACAGATGAGAGTCAACAAAAACAATGAGGTAAATCATCTTTGTACAAGTGAAAAGATGTTTTATGCATTCCAAAAGTAAAATCATGCAAAAATGGGAAAGAGATGGATTTTATTTTATTTTTATTTTTTTAATGAATTTTATTTTATTTTATTTTATTTTTTATTGCTTTATTTTATTTATTTTTTAAAAAGAAAACAAATTATATTTTTTCATTACACAAACCCAATCCAAGTTCCCACTCACTCCCCTCCTCCCATTCCTTTCACTTACTCCTGCACCCCTACTGCCCATCCACTCTTCAGAGAGGGTAACACACATTGCTTTGTGGATGGTTCAAAACCCTCCCTACTTTATCTAGGCTGAGCAAGGTATCTGTCCAAAGAGAATAGGTTCCCAAAAAGCTAGTACAAGCAGTAGGGATAAATCCTGGTGCCCCTCAGTCTGCCCCAGCCATGCCACTGTCAACCACATTCAGAGGGCCTAGTTTGGTCCTATGCTTGTTCCTTCCCAGTCCAGCTGGAGTTGGTTATCTTCCATTAGCTCAGGTAAACTGTTTCAGTTAGTGAACCCATATCATGGTCTTGACCTCTTTGTTCATATTCTCATTCCTCCCAGTCTTCAACTGGATTTTGGGAGCTCAGTCCAGTGTTCTGATGAGGGTCTCTGCCTCTGTTTCCATCAGTTGCTGGATGAAGGTTCCATGGTGATACTTAAAATATTAATCAGTCTAACTACAGGGCAAAAACTGTTCGGGTACCCTCTCTACTGTTTAGGGTCTTAACTGGGGTCACCCTTGTAGATTCCTGGGAATTTTCCAGAGCCAGGTTTCTTGCTATCCCCATAATGGCTCCCTCAATCAAGATTTTTCTTTCCTTTCTCTCATCTTTGTCCTTCCTTCATCTTGACTATCCCATTCCCTCAAGTTCTCCCCACCCCTCCCCTTCTCCCTTCCTCTTCCCCTTCTACCCTCTCTTCTCTCCCCACCCCTATGATCCCAATTTTGTCTGATGATCTTGTCTATTTTGTCTTTCCAGGTCGATCTACATATGTTTTTCTTAGGGTTCACTTTGTTACTTATCTTCTCTAAGATCATGAACTATAGGCTCAATATCCTATGTTTATAGCTAGTATCCACATATGAGTGAGTACATACCATATTCACCTTTGTGAACCTGGGTTGCCTCACTCAGGATGGTGCTTTTTAGTTACATCTATTTGAATGCAAAATTCAAGATGTCATATTTTTTTTAACACTTAGTAGTACTCTAATGTGCAAATGTGCCATACTTTCTTTATCCATTCTTCAGTTGAACGACATCTAGGTTGTTTCCAGGTTCTATTACAAATAATGCTGCTATGAACATAGTTGTACATATGTCTTTGTAGTATGGTTGAGCATCTTAAGTTTATATGCCCCCAAAGTGGTGTTGCTCTGCTATAGGTTCAAAGCAGTTCTTTTATTTATCAATGATAACCACCGCATACAGAGGGAAATCCCACATCATGCTTCTTCTAGGTTAACTTGATCAAGTCTTCAGGTTGTGTGATAGCTGGATTCCAGTGTTCCCATGTTGCTTTTTAGGTTTTTTGATGAATTCTTGCATTGTCATCTACTCATCTTTTCCTTCAATTGATGATGGCAGTGTCTTTGCGTCTTGGTCCAATCCTTGCAGTGGTTGTCTGAGCCTTTGGGAACTGGTCTTGGTCTGCTCTGTACTCTCAATGTTTGTGTCTCAGGGAGCCACTGAGGTCCCTCTTAGTTTGCTTTCTCTCCTGGTTTGCTCTCTTGGTCCATTCTGTACAGTCACAGCTTGTGCTTTAAAGTTGATCTCTTGGCCCTTTCTCTTGATCCTCTCCCTTGAAACTCTCTTGCTCACTAAGGCAGGTGATTGAGGGGCCCATGGTTTTGCCCCACTATGGAGGGCCTGGAGAATGGGGTGTCCTGCCAGTTGGCTGGTCACTCACCTCTTGGTCCTCTCTGTATTATAGTAAGCAGTGGTTCAGAGTTCCATTGAGGTTGCAGAAGGATTGGCGAGTTTGGAGGTGAGATGGAACTAATAGCTTACAGGATCCCGTGGATGGGGTGGGTATTGGGGAGGCCTACCTTCAGGAAACTCTCCTGCTGGATGGCTAGAGAAGCCAAGGCAGTTGGGGGTGGTGCTGGGGAGTTGCCCCACTATGGAGGTCCTAGACAGTGGGGTGTCCTACCAGGTGGCTGCTCCCTCACCTCTTAGTCATCTCTGTATTAATGGAAGCAGTGTTTCAGAGATCTACTGAGGTTGCAGAAGGGTAGGCAAGTTTAGGGACAGGATGGGACTAGTAGTTTTCAGGGTTCTGTAGATGGGGGTGGGTATTGGGGCAGTCTATCTACAGGTGAGATAAAATTTCAAAATTAAAAATAAATACTAAAAATTGACTGTTATAATCAACTAATATTGCCAATCTTATGAGAACATATACATCCTTATCCAATGCACTTTGATATAATTTAATACTTAAATAATTACATATAGCATTTTGTATCCTTATGGCTTGTAGTATTTGAGGTACATGTTTATAGTTTTGAATTATACTGACTTGCTTATGGTCCTGTTTTATCCTTCAGTGATTTTTAAATTAAGATTCTAGATACAGTTGGTATATTTAGAAAGCCCAAGGTTCAAAATTCACAGAAGTAATAACAAATTCATATATAGTATTTCCTCTCTAGCATATATAGCTAAGTGTATTTCATATATTTACTAAAGAAAGCATCAATCACAGGGGAAATTAAATTTCATATTAGAAAGCAATTCTGAAAGTTAAAATGAAAAAGAAAAACAAACATAAATTCTATAAAGATCAGATCCTCAAAAGCAGGAGCAACAAGATCAGCAAAGTATAGTGTAATATAACTCTGAATGCCAGTCCCCTAAAAATACCATAAATACACAAGAGAGAGAGAGGAGGAGCTTTGAAGAAAGAAACCATTGAAGAAAGTACTTTGAAGAAATCTCTGGGTTTGAAAAACACACTCTTTCTGCCTCTCCTCCCCCACTTGCTCATCTAAAGTCATACAAAGAACATGCAGAGAATTCTAAGCAGGCCAAAGCCACAGTTCAGAAAAGTAATGTACTTTGTTTAAGAACACATAGGAACAAGTCGAACATGCTTTATGATTGGCCAGTATACCCCAAAAACCTTTGCTTGAAACTGCTAATATATTCAGAAAGTTGCTTGTTCCAGCTGAAAAAATAGGGAGGGTCTGGAGAGTCAATAGTTAACTTTTTGTGGAACTCACTATTTAAATCTCTGGAAGTTTTAAATCTGACACATTAGACATATTTTTCAAAGATTTGCTATTATTATTACCTCTCTGCATGTGCATGTGTGCACACAGTTAAGAGCAAGTGCCCGAGGTGATCAGAGCCATTAGTTTTCCCTGGAGCTTCCGTTCCAGGTGTTTGATATCAGCCTGATAAGGGTACTGAGAACCAAACTCAGACCTCTGGGAGAAGCGGTACACTCTCTTAATTGCTGAGTCATCTCTCCAGCACCTAGAAATAGTTTTAACATCGAATTCAGCATTTTCTGCAGATGGGTGCTTCTCAAGACTCCCCTTCATCTCTATTAGCTAATAGTAGCACATGATTGCATTCCTGGCAAAGCATTGCCAGCGATTATTTCTAGAGGGGTATATAGTTATGCACACCAGACACATTTTTAAAATTTCACTTTACATAATGTTGTATCTGTAAAGTGGCGTCTATTTAGAAAATTACCATAAAGAGCTATTGAGTCAAGTAGGATAATTTTTCTTGTCAGAATACACAAAACGATTTTTATGTAGCTTAATTGTAATTAATTGTATCTCCCTTCCTTTATCTCTCATTTTCAGTGTTAGTGGAAAGTGGAACTGTCATTTCATTTGTGGGTTTTATTAATTCTGGATATTGTAACATTTATAGAAATGTTGTGGGTCTCATGAGTCTACGATTAAACAAAATGGTGAGTTTCAACTTATTTGTTGATTTAATAATTAATTACTCTAGTGAATAAAGGATGTTGGGTAGCATTTCTCATGCATATTGAAAATTGTCCTATTTTATTTAAGAAAATAACAGCTGAATTATTCGGGGAATTTTTATTTGTTTTTTTTTGTGCACTAAACTGTAAGATTCAGGAATGAAACATATGGAGCAAGATATGTTGATTTATAAATTGTGAAACGACCAATAACCACAATATAAGGTCCTTAATCTTCATTGTCAGGGAAATGGATTTTAAAACCATAGTAAGTAGCCACAACAGAACAGAAGGGGTATGATAAACTTCACCACACAATTCACTTTTCCCTATAAATATTACCTATCTACCTAAAGACTCATATTAATCCTCATCATTCCTGAACTAGAAGCAATCTAAATGTCCATGACTCAATGGAGACATTGTATTGTATTTAGATAGTGGTCAACCACACAGAGTGAAACAGAACCCACGATAAGTGTATGTTGTATTAATCTCACCACAAGTAGTGTGAGGACGTCAAACTCCAAAGAGTACCGTGTATTCATTTCACTGCCCTTAACCAGGCACAGAAAGAGTCATATACTAGAAAAAGAAGGAGCAATTATTTCTCTGATAGCATTTTAAATGATTCAGTTAAATATGTAAACTGGCTTATGCTATGACTCCTTAGTTATGGTAAAGATTTACCAATTGCAGAAATGGCAAATATTCAAGCTGTTATGATTTTGACTTAAAAACACTTACAAGACTTTGTCCTGGCCAGAAGGTGGTGGTGCACACCTTTAATCCCAGTACTCAGGAGGCAGAGGCAGGTGGATCTCTTTGAGTTCAAGACAAGCCTAGTCTACAGGAGCTTGTTCCAGGACAGGCTCCCAAGCTACAGAGAAACCCTGTCTCAAAAACAACCAAAAAAGAAAAAGAAAAAAGGAAAAAAAAAAGACTTTATTTTTGTTCAAGTGCCTGTCACACACCTGCCCTGGGGAAAATTGTTTTCCATTGTTTACTGTAACCTGATCATCATTAGGTCTTCCAGAAGAGATGTCATCATTCTTTTCAGAATAACCTGGACTGAAACTGCAGGAAAGTCTTCTCCACAGGACCCCTGATGTGAAATAAATTACTAGATCATTGAATTAAAATTACTATTGTTACTAAGAAAACATATAATAGTTGGAATATGAATATGGCTTATGGAAAGAATACTTATAGTGTGTACAAGTACCTGAGAGCAAACATGTACAGATAATAAAAGAAAAATAAAAGACAAGAGATAGTTCCTATTTCAATTAATCGGTCACTTACAGCCATTACAGTGTTTCAACCCCGTCTTCTCAGTTACTCCCGTAACAGTGTCTCCAAACTGAGGTTAAGGTTTATCACAATTGGTAGTTCACAAAATATGGTTAAATTTCACTCTGATCACAAAGTAGTATTCTAGGGCCTTTGGAAACTTCAACCATTTCAACATTTCTCAGACAACTTATTGTATTCAAAAATGAAACAGGGTAGTGAGATGGCTCAGTTGATAAAGGGGTTTGCCTTTCAGCCTGACAAACTTTGATCTTTGGCCCACAGAGTGAAAGGAGAGAACTGAAACCTGTAAGTTGTTTTCAGGCCTCTACATGCATATCATCATCATATATCAACATAATCATCATTATCATCATCATTATCATAAATCAAATCATCATCATCATCATCATCATCTCAGACATACCCTGAATAAATAAACATTAAAATAACATAATAGATACATAACTAAATGATAGTGTTGTCAGCTATCATGCACATACTGTTTTTCTTGACTGCATCATACCTTTAATATAAAATGAATAAAATAATTAATAAAATAAAATGTAAATGTTTTCTCTGATTTCAATAAACTTTATTGCTAATATCTTTTAGTTAGATGATTTAAAGAACTAACTTCCTGACAATATTGGTTGCATGAATAATTTTATTAAAACTCTATTGTCTGTATCTTTTGCAGAAAAAAGTTAAAAAACTTGTGTATATGGGTAAACTTAAGGAGAAGCAATCCTTTGGTGAGATCAGCATTCTTCTTCAAGATCCTTTCACATGTACAATTATTACTGGAGGAGAAGTTGAGATGACGATTATCGAAGATAAGGATATTCTTGGTAAATGCAAAAATGCCATATAACTGTTGTGTAACCAAATATATGGAGTTTTGGAAAGGGTAGGGGTTTTTAACTGACAAGATATACAAGTGAGTGTGGATATATGTAACAGAGGTATGAGATACACAAGACAGCTGATAGACAAACAGAGAGATGCCACTTATATTATTCTGATTCAGATTCGTTACTTTAAGGTTGTATTATTCATGTTTTAAAAGAATAAGTTGAAATTAGTGATCTTGATAATTCAGAAGGTACTGGTAAATGTAGCAGTCCTGATTTTACAAGGATTTTTTATTTCCATATTTAAGGTGTTTCTGTTAAGTTTTTGAATAAAGTCAAATATAAGCAATACTTAATGTTTAAAAGATCAAACACACATATGTACATGCACATACAAATGCATATAAGCATACACAGATGCATAGATACGTGCACATACTTGCACAACTGCATGTAAAACACATGCATATACATGCATGCACATACAAACACCTATATTTGCAATACTTAAGTCTTTTATGTCACTTTAGGGTTCTAGTATTAAAAGAATAATGATTTCATCACAAATTAAGTCATAGAATTGAATATAAGCAGAAATGAATAGTGGTTAAATCATGAAAGTCATTCTTCATACATTAAAACTAGAGAATGTCACATACTAATTACATAATAAAATAGGGAACATTTCTAGACATTAATATAGATGAATGGTTTTCTTAAACAAACTCAATGGGACAGAATGCTTGGAACTCAAATTTGAGCGTTTATACTTCTCCTGGAGAATATGCAGGCTGTCCTTGCTATAATCTTATTCAAAATGAAAATTTAATCTAATTTCAGGCATCTGTTTTTAAAAGGCATGGTTTTGAAGTAGTATTTGCTATTTTTTTCCTTTCCTTGCCATTCAAATACAATTCCCTGGAAGTTAAAGATGACTTAATATCATATACTAACTACCAACTAAAATAACATTTCTTTCACTTTATATATGACATACTTTTCCATCCACTAACAGCATTGCTGGTATACATGAATACATAGGGTTCCTTTATGTAAATAAAGATTTCATATATTACTAGCATTCAGAGTTCACCAGAAAAGCAGAACCAACTGAATATTTATATATGTAAAGAAGATTCTCTGGGAAGGTGTTCAGGTGGGACCAACAATTCATTCTTGTTCATTCCAAAGACTGAGGCCTGAGAATAAGGGAAGCTGTTGGCAAAAGTGGTTTTGGTCCCAGTCTGTGGGACTAAATATCAGAAAATGTGTGTGTGTGTGTGTGTGTGTGTGTGTGTGTACATGTAGTAGGAAGATTTAATAAGTTCTGGGGTAAGAATGTCTGAGAATATGTTTGCATTATGTGTGAAAATATGTCCCAGATAACAATGGAGATAGAAATTAGAGATGCAGCAGAGAGAATTCACCCTTCATATGTCTTTGTAGCTCTACTCATATATTAGATAATTGAATTTTAGCTGTTAATACTCCTGACTATGAGCCTTCCTTTCTCAGTCTTTTCATTCAGATACTAATCACTTTTAGAGACATCCTTATATACATACCTGGAAAGACTTTTTCCCCATATATCTGAGAATTCCTTAGCTCAGTCAAATTCATACCTAAAATTAATCATCAAACACAGGAATGTGTTTCTTTCAAGCTTGTATTAGAGTTTCCTTTGCCACCTGGCAGCTCCATACATATTTAAATAAATGGTATAATATAAAGATTAAATTGTAGGTGTGCACGCTATTCATCTTCTAAAATTTATTCTATAGTTCATTTATTTTACTAATGATTTCACAAGGCTACTGTCATACTATTTACTTGATTCATTAGTCCCTAGGGAGAATTATGATAAGAACTATATTTTTCCAAAATTCATAAGGAAACATTACATTATTCCAGAATATATTTATATTTCTACACTCTAAGCATTTTATGTTTTATTTTAAGAGGATTAGGAGCTTTAAAAAAGTAAAATTCTTTCAGCAAAATAATGCATGACTGGTTTTAATGAAAGGAGAATATTTACATGTGAAAAATGAACTTTAATTTTCACTTTGTCTGTATATAAGTTTGTGCATGGAATATGGTGTTGGGGATGGAATCTTGGACTTTGTACATAGGATGCAAGTACTGAGACACTATTCACTCACAATTTGTTTCTTTAAAATTGTCATTTTAAATACAATTTATGTTTCACAGTTTAATACATTGTAATTACTCACGTCCTCTTCTAATCCCTGACAACATTCCACTCATAATACTAGACTCTTTGCCACATTTATGTCTTTTATTTTATGAACCATTACGTTTAAGCACTATCATCTTCATGGTTGTAGCTTTGGAACGGTCAGTTGGAGGCTAGTGAGCTCATGAATAGTTAATTCCTTGTTGTCTGACATTTACCAATAGCCTAAATTTTTCATTATACTTTTCCCTATAAGTCACCTCCTATTTCTTTTTATCCTGTCTCCCAAAATGTTCTCTGAGTCTTGGAATGAGAAACAGTATAAATATCCTATTAAGGGGTGAGCATACAACCATTAGTTATTATTTTTGTTGTTGTTGTATTGTTTAAATTTATTATAAACTCAAATAAGTGTGTTTCACATAGTCAAATACTGTAGTAAAAATAAAAGCAAATTTCTGTCCAAGTATTACAATTCATGTTATAAGTAAAAGGATGATAGAGAATATTAAAGGTAGTATTCAGAAGAAAAAATAATGAATGATTGAAAGCTTGAGTCCTAAATATTTTTCATAAAAATGTAGGATCAAGAAAAATATATTTCATCAGATAAGTATCAAATATTATTAAACATTTATGCATTTATTTTTAGAATTTGATCAACTATCATATGTTTCTTTCCTCTATTTTTCTTTTATTGAAAATAGATTATTTTCATGTAATATATTCCGATTATTATTTCCCATCCCCAAACTCCTTCAAGATCCTCTCTACCTCCCTTTTAATCTGAGTCCACACCCTTTCTCTCTCCTTTGAGAACAGGAATTTAAAGAATATTAAAATAAAAAAAACAAGTAAAATCACCAAAATAGAACACAACAAACAGAAGAAGAGCCTAAAAGAGCCCAAGAAACACATATATAGCAGAGACACAAACATTCATAATGCAGGAATCTCTTAAAACATAAAACTGGAAGCCATAATATGTATGCAGAGGGCATGTAATTTTTGAAAAAAAATAAAAAAAAATTGCTTGGCCAAGCATTATCAGACAAAGAACTTTGGAACATGGCACTGAAATAATTTTGTTGTGCCATCTACTGCTGGCCATGGGGTATGCCTTTAAAAGAGTTTTATATCCCCACTGAGACTCTGTTAGAACTAGTTTTTCATTTGCAGGTGGTTATCAATTGGAGATAGCTGTGTTAGGGATTCTGGTTTATGTCCACTCACTTCTCCTCTCAGCATAGGCCGTCCATTATTCCCATGCAGGCCCTGTTAATGCTACCACTATCTATGTGAGTTCATGTGTGTTTATTCTATTGTGTTTAAAAGTCCTTGTTTCCTTCTTGTCTCTTACAAGATATCTATTTTGCTAACATGACCAGAGAAAATTAATCCAAGGATATAAGAATTTGGTACAGTTTGAATGATGTAAGGAAACAACCTGTTGCCTTTTATTTTATGTAGTGGTTGATTACAGCAAAGGTAAATCTATAAAAACAGATTAGCAGATATTTGGTTTAAACAAGAGAGATGACTTTTGCTATTTTATACATGACTAGATGATCTTGCTAATTTTCTCCTTAGACAAATAACAAAATGTCACTCACTGGTCATCTCATTTTGTCATAGTTGTGAAGAAAGATCTCACGTTTGTAGTCTGTGTAAATTTTTAGTAAGAGAATTATGTGATCTGTTCATGAATGAAAGATGACAGGTATACTATCAACTTTCTTAACCCTTTCTCAATGATTTTCTTCTATAATAGTTATCAAAGACTAGGATTGTAACCTAGCCTCCAGTCCTGTAACTCCAGAGCCCAAACTATCAAGGTCGTGCTTCAGTAACAAGTTAACTGACAATTCTCAAAAAACGTTGTGTTAATCCCTTGTCTCCGTGTAGATACTTTACCTATACTTATATGTGTTTTAGCTAGAGTTTTACTAAACTGTACTTTATTATTGGTCTCTGTTGTTTATATACACAAATGAGGAATCTCTTTTATTCCCTGTGAAACATTACTACATTCAAGGTGCAAACCATCCCTGAGCAAAATGAATAAAGAACTGGGTCAACAGCAAATTGGGTCAACTTTGTGGCTTCCCACTTGTTATTGTGTTACTTGTTTTCCTTTTTGTGGTTAAAAAAGCTAAAATCCATATTCATATTATTTTATAGTTAACTATATAATTATCTCTGCTGCTGTACTTTATTTTGTCAGGTAAAAGTAAATTACTGTGCACTGTCTTTTCAGGTGAAAAACAGGCTATTTTTGGTAGATTAACTTTATGGATGACAAGTTTTCTCAGTCATTATCTAGGGTTGCTTTATTTCTAGAATATTTTGAAGATACGGTTTGTTAAATTTACAGTTCTTGGCTGACATTTTCTGCTAAGGTGTTTCTAGCATGCATGTTCTCTCTCTCCTTCTCTCTCTTCTTCTCTCACCTCTCTCTCTCTCTCTCTCTCTCTCTCTCTCTCTCTCTTCTGTCTACTATAATTCCAAATAAGCTTTTTTGATACACAAGATTATTTATTAACTTTTTTACACAATGATTCACTTTCTTCTTGCTGCTTCAAAGATTTTCTTTTGCATCCTGATGTGTAGATACCTGTGGATATCTTCATTTTATATCACTTGAAGTTCAATACGTTTTCTGATTATGTAGACAAATATTTTCCATACTATTTTAGATATTTTTAGTTATTATCTCTTATTATCACTGGAGAATTTGAAAATTCTTTACAATGTTGTTTGTATATTTATTTCCAAGTACTTTTAGAAAGTCTGATATCATCTGTACTATTAATCACCAATATCAAGTTCTTAAATACCATAATAAAAAAACACACAAGAGTTTATAAGCATATATAATGATGAAAACAGTTAATCCAGTAAAAAAGTCTTTGTGAAACTAAAATTTTGTCTACAAATAAATGGTTTCTTTATTCTTTATTGTTCTTTTATGGTTTGTTCAATTCTATGATTTTCTTCCCTCTCCGACATTACCGTTTAGTAATACCCAAACTTCTAGGTAGTAAAGATTTTAGTACCTTTCTTTTCTTCTTTAAGTTTATTATTTATTTATTTGTTTGTTTTGTTTTCTTGTTTGTTTGGAGTCAGGGTCTCTCTATGGGGTCCTGGATGTCCTGGAGCTCATTCTGTAGATGAGCAGACTGGCCTCAAACTCACAGAGAGCATCCATCAGAGCGATGAGATTAAACACATGCATCACCATGCCTAATTACACTCTTAATATTTTGAATTAGATAAATTGTAGTGTAGTAGGAGCTGCGGGCTGTATTCCTGCCGCCCAGCTCCTTGCCGCCTGGCTAGCTTATGCCCCGGAATAACACACAAATTGTATTCTTTTAAACAGTGCTTGGCCCATTATATCTAGCCTCTTCTTGGCTAATTCTCACGTATTAATTTAGCCCATTTCTAATAATCTGTGTAGCACCCCAAGGTGTGCTTACCGGGAAGATGCTAGCCTACATCCATCCTGGGTCAGAGCTTCATTGTGTCTGCCCCAGAGAGCAGAGCTAAGGCGTATGAGCTCACTTCCTCTTCCTCCCAGCATTCTGTTCTGTTTACTCCACCCACCTAAAGGCTGGCCAATCAAATGGGCCAAGGCAGTTTCTTTATTAGCCAATGACCTTCCTCCATCATAGTAGATCATTGCATTCTCAATATTTTGAATTAGACCAATAGTAGATTTTGCTATAAGCTGCAACATTGTAAAGTAATTGATCAGCCATCTTTTCATGAGTAACTTATCAGAGCCAGGAAACCTGGTATAGATTAAACCAAAAGCAAACTTATTGGCATTATTGCTTTGAGAAAAAAATGGCTGTCTTTTGCTGTAAATTTTTGCTGTAGATAGCTCCCTTTCTGTTAAATATTTGGGAATAAATTCCGACAGTTCAGAACTGTTTTCTATGCCTTTGTATGACATGTGAAAACAATTTCCCACTGCCTGGCCTTTGTTTCTCTCTCCTGGGTAAACACAGAGATCTGCCTTCCTGCAATTAT
Organism: Chionomys nivalis; assembly: GCF_950005125.1. Lineage (NCBI taxonomy): Eukaryota > Metazoa > Chordata > Mammalia > Rodentia > Cricetidae > Chionomys > Chionomys nivalis. The sequence goes on from NC_080101.1 coordinate 1,226,213, forward strand.
CCTTATCAGCAGGCATTTGTTCAGTGTTTAGCATTCAGGCAATAGCACCCCACTTAAGATATTCAAAGATGCCGAGCAGTGGTGGCACACACCTTTAATAACAGCACTCCAGAGGCTGAAGTAGATGGATTTCTGTAAGTTTGAGGCCAGTCAGGTCTATGGCAGGCTTCAAAGCAAGACAGAGAAACCCTGTCTTGAAAAACAAACCAAAAAGAGAAAAAAAGAGAGAAAGAAAAGAAAAATATATTCATAGATATCTAAGGACATAAAATTATTACTTGCTCAAGTTGCTGCTCTGGTTTTAGCTCATGACCAAAATGACTGATAACAATATACCCTGGAACTGATAACTTAGAGGCCAGGGTCTTCCTTTTGCCTCTACTATTTAGAGCTATCGGGTGTACTCTATACCTTTGTGCCTGTAAAAATCACAGCATTTGGTGTATTGCTATCTGATCAAGAGTCATGGCTTCTTTCTGACTGTTTGTATAGCTTGCCTGGTTACCTGGTATCCTCTATGCATGCTGGGGATAAGAAGTGGTGTACTGATTTAATATAAAATCCATGCCCTATTCATAATTTTACCGAAGATAAACCTTTTAGCTCTTTACTAACCACCTAAAATATAACATAGTTCACTTTCTTCTCTAGAATTTCCTCATGATTTAATTCCTTTCTTAACTAACTTTCTCCATTAAGGAATTCACCAGATGTGTGCTAGACACTCCCACCTTTGAGATGAAAGCTATGAATCTCTCTCTCTCTCTCTCTCTCTCTCTCTCTCTCTCTCTCTCTGGTTCATGCTGGCAGCAGTAATTCTGACACTTTTGGGAGTCCTGCACTTAATTATGGTTTGTGAGCAGCTTGTTACTAATTGCTTAATGGAGACATAGAGCTGCCGAGTCCCTGGAGCTAGGGCTGTGAGCATGGCTCACAGAGGTGGTGAACATACCTCTGCCATGTTGCAAGGGTCAGAGACAAAAGAGCTGCAGAGTTAGTCCTAGTCACTTCTGCTTAGCAATAAAAGAAAAAAGTGACTCTACTCAGAAAATGATTACAGATAAGCAATAAAGACAGATTCAGACAAATATAAAACTCTCAACAGGTCACAGTGTTTTTATAAATTGTTTGTAGGCTTGGGAGATAGAAGAAAAATAGTGTAGATTAGAGTACAGACAGTCATAGATTAAACGAGTAAAGATAATAAAATAAATATTAAAAGTAATAGAGTAAAAAAGCCATATAAAGATAAAAAATACAGAGACTTCATTTTTATTATTGTGTTTTCTTTGAATTTTTTTCTGTGAATGAGCTAACTACAGAGAGATTTCATTGTACAAGCTGCTAAGCTAAACCAACATATATTTTAAAGGTATCTTGACTTCAAAATTTGAGTCTAAGAATATTTTATTTTGGAAAAGAGACTCTGCTTTTGTTTCCACATAGGATGAGATCCTGTGGAAACCCGTTCAGGCTAATGTGGTTTGATGGAACAAGATCTCCATGAATTCTAGAAATACTTTGCTCAACAAACAGCAGGAAGTCCATATTCCCAAAATGATTTTTTTATGAATGTTTGTTTTCATTGAAATTATAAGTGATTAATGGCCACAGTCAATTTCTAAAAACAACAATAATAAGGATTATATGATTGGTATAGATCTTGGTCTATTGATGCATATTTAATGTTGATTTTATTATACTGTGTATATGTATTTCTGCTCTTGTTTAAGGTATTATTTGTTTGTGAAGGTAATTTAAAAATGTAATATAAAATTAAAAATTATGGATTAATAGGTAGTCATCTGTAATAGTCAAACTTGTCACCATGTTAGTGAGTTTTTCCTCAGAAGTGGAAGGTTTATCTCCTACAAAACTTTTGTTTTTCTTTCCCCTAAGCAAATTTTCTTTTCACAGTTTTCTGAAATCTACATGTACTCGGATTTAAACAAGCAAATGTAAAGACTTGATGCAAACATCACCTTATAGTAAGAATATGAGGCATTTATCTCTCTGGGTCTGGGTTTCTCACTCAGTATAAAGTTCCCAATTCCATCTAAGAATCCTCTGCTACATGGCTTATATGGCAAACACTGCCTAGTTGCTGAGAAATATTGCTTTAGTTTTCTTATTCACATGGAAAAGTTAAATCCCCCAGCCCTTCTCAGTTATGCTGTAGCAATGAAACTGGCACCGAGAAATAGTATAAAAGAAACTTATTCTTGATTTGGTCATGAATCATACGATCTTCCATGATCTCACTCAAGTGTCTGGAAATGAAGTTCTCCAAAAGAGAATTACAAGACAGTGGGAACCTGAAGCCTGGAGTTTTTTTTTTTTTTTTTTTTTTTTTTTTTTGATGGAACTGTCCAGTAGAATAGCTCATCCAGAAACATCTGTATTGAACTTGGAGTAAGTGACATATAAACATTGATTAAATCAAGCATCCAGGGTTTTGGTTTGTTTGTTGTAGCAACTCAAAAGAGCTACCCTGAGTCATTTGGCTGACAAAAGTGCAAGATTTTTTGAGGCAATCTTTGTAAGGTAATAATTCCCAGACTAAAACCTAAAATGAATATGTTTGACATTATTTTTAACATTCTGAAGATTTCCATTTAAAAGAACTATTTGATATCTGTCATGCAAAACATTATTAAACAAAAAATATGTGTATAAGGAAGATGTATACATATATATGTCTCTTGCTGAGAAGGTTGGGTAGTATTGTAAAAAGAGCCTCATATATGAAAAGGATTCCACTTTGGTAATACAACATTAAAAATAACTTATAATATAGTTGCATATTTCTGTGAACAAAGTAAAGTTGTTCTATAGTATCCTATGTATATTGTGTCTGTAAACAAAGGACCAGAACTTAGTATATTTAAATATGAAAGAAAAAATATAACTGTTAATATTTAAAATTAATAGACTTAAATATATTTAAAATCAACAGATTATTTTATAATTTCCTTATCAATAGTAAATACAAATTATTCCAAAATATTTGTAGATAATGCTAAATTTAACTTACTTATAAAATCCATACTGGATATTTTTCCTAACTTCATAATATTTGAGACACACAATCTTTTATATTTATTGTGTCATAAAGAATTTTTTCTTAAGGATATAAGATTATAGACACTGAATGAAAGCTCTTAAGTTAAAATATTGTTTTAGAAGCCATACTAGATTTTCAAAGAAAACAGTGAGATATGCTATAATATAACACCCAAAACTTTATTTAATTATGTTGTTATAAAGGGCTGGGGAGATGAATGAGTGGTTAAGAGCACTGGCTGCTCATCCAGAGGACATAGGTTCAACTCCAAGCACACACAATGGCAGCTCACAAATGTCTGCAACTTTAGTTCCAGGGGATCCAATATGCTCATACAGACAAACGTGCAGGAAAAAATACCACTGCACATGAAATAAAAATAAAGTAGAAAGATTTCTTTAAAAATGTGTTGTTATTAATTCTTAGTCACACAAAATTGTTTATTCTTCTTTATACTACAAATTAAATTTACATTTGAATTTTCAAGTTTTTACTCCTTTAAGACACTTCATTCCCATTTTAATACTATCTGTCATATTTTTGTATGGATCTGTAGAATCTATATAAGCTGGTCTCTGCGTGTACAGGCAAATGATTGCTGAGAGATGATTATTCCAGGGGGAAAGTAAGAAAGAATAAACACAAGTATCAATCAGAGATGTATAATTGGAGAGTAGGAGGAAATGATCTGTGCAATACAGTAGTAAGGAATAAGATTACAATTTGGACAAAAAGAAGGGTGCTAATTTCCTATCCCAAAGTTCTGAAAATGATAATTACACAAGAAGAATAAATGTGGAAATTGGTAGGTTACTGACTCTGACTGAGTCATGATCAATATTTAATTCAAAGTAGATTAATAATGCTTTATAAGCAGAAGAATATTTTCCTTTGCCAGGGTGTAAAATCTAATCAGGATAAATGTGTCTATGCATTCATATTGCAAACTAGGATCCACTAAAGAGACTTCCAAACCCATGAACCTTTCACCTATTAAGCCAATGAATATTTTTTGATCCCCATATCTCTGATTCTAAGAGAATGGCAAAAGAAAAGAACATTAATTCTATGAGTTCACAGTATGATAAGATACAGTTTGAGAAATGCTCTGTGAAGTTTAAAGAGTTTCTACAAGACATGTTCTGTTCTCTCTACTTTGCAATATGTGTTAAAGAGAATAATGAGAAGGGGCAAATAATTTATTCATTGCTGATGGAAATATAAATTTATATAACCACTATGTAACACAAGATAAAATTTCCTCCACAATTAATAATAGAAAAGGTAGGCCGGGCGCACACCTTTAATCCCAGCACTTGGGAGGCAGAGGCAGGCGGATCTCTGTGAGTTCGAGACCAGCCTGGTCTACAAGAGCTAGTTCCAGGACAGGCTCCAAAACCACAGAGAAATCCTGTCTCGAAAAACCAAAAAAAAAAAAGAAAGAAAAAATGAAAAGGCACGTGATATAGAATTTCAATTCTTGGATATTCTCTAAAGGAATTGAGATCATGGTCTCAAAGCGATAGTTATGGTCACTAAGGCACTATTTGTTGTGGATATGATATGGCACAAAACATAAATATCCATCAACTAATGAACCAGCAAATAAATTATGTCACCTACATACAACAGGGTGATGTGCTGTACCTTATAAAGGAGATTTTCTCCAGCTTTGTGGATTTGTACTTTAGCCTCTCTCCCAGGAAGATTGCCATTGTTGGTTATCCTGAACATTCAAGTCCTGCAGGTTTACCGGAGTGACTAAACAGTTCACCTTGCACTCAATTCCAGGAAAGGTGAGGAGCCATGCAATCATGCTTAGTTTTAGCAGTGAGAGGACAGCAATCTTAACAAAAGGTACATTTCAAATTTAAAAAGAAACGATGAAGAAAAAAAAAAGAAGGAAAGTCCCTAAAAGTCTTGACTAACAATCCAATTTTTAGAGCCTCCATTATCTCAACCCTGAAATATGAACTACCCTGATATTCTCTTTCAATCTTTAAAGAATACTGTAGACTAGTTTTCTAGCATAATGGTCCAGGGACGAACACTGGATAGAAGGAAAGGGCCCAGTGCTATTAACAAAAAGACGACATTTCTCCTCTTGGCGAGAAAAGACATGTAATAAGTGGTAACATGGTTTACCATACGGACATTATGCTGAAAGAAATAAACCAGGAAATTAAGGGCAAAGAAAATCATGACTTCATGCATATACAGTTTCTAAAGGAGCAAAACGCATAAATTCAAAGGCTGCAATATTAATAACTAAAGACTAAATGTGGAATGGAAACATAAATTCATAAATATATTGGCATCAAACTTCAGGTAATTATGATGAATACGCTTTTAAGATCTGTACTAGATTGTACATATGATTAATAATATCACATTTTTAAAGAATAGATATCGTATTTTTTCTTAGTACAAATAAGTAAGATGTTTGTTTTGTACACTTGCTCAGAGAGCATATTTCATTTGATTATGTATTTTATGAATATACTACAATACTATAGAACTCATTAGAATTCAGAGTTAAAATTTAGCTAATTGAAGTGAAATAAAATTCTTAACAAGATAAAGCACTTCTAAGTACCAAATAATTGGAGCCCTAACTCGTACCATAATAGACATTTAAACACGGTAATGACAATGGACTGTGTACTAAAGGGACAAATTTGCCTACAGTAAGATCTAACATGTCGTCCTGGGTCCACACCTGTCTTCCACATTTTTCACTTTCCATACATTTTGGGGCGATTCTTACACTTTATTTCCTACAGAGACGCTCAGTTTACTTACTGCAGCATTAGACAAGAAATTTCTGTGAGTGGGAGGAATAAACACATCCTCTAGAAATGTCTGCACACGTCTTCAGTTTGCTTACTTTCATTGTTTGTTCCTTCATCTGTCATCTTGGTCCAATTCCCTAATAAGGCAAATTCTCCTCAAGATCAATTATTGTTTCTTTATGGGTGATGTACGAAGTTGGCAAGGAACCAGTGCATATTTTGTCTTTGGAAATCTTGATATATGACTGTACCACAAAATGTAATTTATAGCCCCAGATTACACATAGTTTACAAAAACATATAGGTCTTATCTCTTTCAGATTAGCAGTCCGGGTATGATAAAATATATTGTTTGAAAATCTACTGCCTTCAGAATTCAAACAAATTTTCTTCCTTTTATTCCACTACTGAAATACCACATAGATGTAATTATGGTCATGGCCTCATTCCTAAGATAATCACAGATTTATAATAAACTTATTATAATCAGTTTTTACTATGCCCAGAGTTATCAGTGTAGTTGCATTATTGTTTGAATTATATCTGTAAGCAAACTCTTTCTGCAAACATTGTTATACTAATTTTGAAGGGCTTTCATATCTATGTATTTCCTGGAGACATTTAAACATTTCTGTACAGATTTTGAGAGAATTTGAAAATTATGCTTTCTTTGCATGTCTGGAGCCACCCAACATCACCCTTCTGCACTAACAAATACTGAATTCCAGCTTTCTGAGAAAATACGCCTGGAAAGAAAAGAAAAGTTTTACAGTTTCACACAAACGTGTTTATAAACTGTCTTCTTGATTTATATCAAAAATTGCGATTCATGTTCCTTGTGAGACCATTTGATTGTTTCAGAGTTGCCCTGCATTGAAATATACATTCTAGTGATGCCTTTCAACCTTGCAAAATGCTCTTCAACATGCCTTCATTCTGTTGCATACATTTCCATAAAGTAATGCATTATTTTATGTAATCCACTTTGTAAAATAATCTAATCCATTCTTTTATTTTACATCGTAAGTATATATTTCATAACTCCAGGTTTTAGGAAGCCGATGTCAGTGCTATAATTCTTTTCGTAGAAGTTTAAATTTGCCATGCCATCCTTGCTTAGTGTATTAGGCAGCAAGTGCATTTTGCCTAAGGCTTCTTTATGCCTTTTAAAAGTTTCTCTGTGACTTATTAAGCTTTAACTCTATTGTTAGACTTCTTTTAAAAACTAAGAGAGTCAGTAAAATTAAACCAAACAGAAAAATATTTCTGCCATAATTTTTGGACCCAACTATTATGTAAAGAAAAAGATTAAATATTCTTTCCTATCTTGAGAGACTTTTTTATTTAGCTTCTTTTGTGAAACTAGTAGACTTGTATAAGAAATGCAGTTCTTATTTTCTGTGAACACATTTGATTGTTGTGTAGTTGACCTGCATTAAAATATACATTGAACTGCATTCTAGTGCAACAAATCTGGTTGTCCTGGAACTCACTACAAATACCATGCTGGCCTCAAATTCACAGAGATCTGCCTGCCACTGCCTCCCAAGTGCTTGCCTTAAAGGCATGTATCATCATTTTTCACAGGTTTTTGCAATCATTTGAATGAATGAAATGAAATTTATGCCCTGACAATGCTGAAGCATACATGGCCAGCCCATATATAGCAGTTCTGTTGAACTTGTCCATATTGGGTTTCATGGTCTAAGTTGATGAGAACAACTGACCAGGTCTCTTCTTTAAGAGGGCGCTGGATCTCATTACAGATGGTTGTGAGCCACCAAGTGGTTGCTGGGAATTGAAATCAGGACATTTGGAAGAACAGGCAATGCTCTTAACCATTGGGCCACTGAGGAAGAGACCTGGTCAGTTGTCCTCATTAACTTAGACTGTGAAACCCAATACAGACAAGTTCAAAAGAACTGTCATATACGGGCTGTCCATGCATTTTTTTGTATTACCAGGGCATAAATTTCATTAAAAAAAATTCATCATCATGCCTGGTTGAGACTGTCATTCTTTAATGCTTAATTTAATTGAAACAAGGATTTTTATATTCACAGTGATTAATTATTTATATCTATTATCTTATTTTTAATTATGTAGTCATTTGACGAGGGACAATTATTATACAATGATTAAAGTGGGTAGAGTGGCTCATCCCTGTGAGACTAACACTCAGGAGACTGAGTTAGAAATATGGTGAATTTCAGGCCATTCTTGGCTATATAGGTGATTCCAAGAGAGTTTGGTCTATATTCTCAGACCCTATGTGAAAATGGGAAACAGACAATGGTTATAGTTCTTTGTATTGATCTTTCTTTTATACGTAAGTATTGTGAAATTTGGTTTATAAAAAATGTGCAATGTTTCTTAATAGACAAATTACTGGAAATAAATAATGAAAAATCTACTTGTTACTACACGTACATACGGCTAATATAAAGGAATGTATATATGATACGATTGTGTTGTCTACCAAAGGAGTGTATTTTCTTAGATATTTCATGAAGTTCACACAAAGAGAAATTCAAATCAACTGAGTTGAAGCTTTTATTTCTTCTTAAATGGCTTTTCAGATATCTCATGGAGATATTAAATATGTCATATTAAGCTTAATGTAGAAAGTCATGACAATCTTTAAAAGTACAAAATATAAAAATGGCTTAATTCAAAATTCTACTCTGCCTCTGACTTTCAGTCCCCTTCAGAAATACTGTTTTAAGGCCCTTCATTGATCATACCCCATCTAGATACTAACAGCTTCATCTACTGTAGAATGTTTCCTCAAATTCTTCACGGTATATCATGAACATTTTTCTGAAATAAAACTCACTTGCTGAAGATAGAAGGAAAGGAGGCTATGTTGAATGAAGTAAAGATCTGCCTACATCCATCCACTGCTTAGGAAATTAGCCTAATACAAAGTAACCTATGTTGGGTTCAACTCACTACTCTATCCCTTAACAGTCTTCCAGTTATCATTGTGATATAGTTTTTGAAACCAATACACTTGAGTTTTCTTTCAGATGTACTGAATGTTGCTATCCATCTTTAGAGTGTCTTTTCCCATGTTTAATACAAAACTTCATGCTATATAATGCTATATATTCTTTTTTTTTTCGAAGTCAAGGTGTCTGGGAGGGCAGAGCAGCCCAGCCAGTTCTTTTTTTTTATTTTATTTTATTCTTTTTTAATTAAAATTTCCGCCTCCTCCCCGTTTCCCATTTCATTTCCCTCCCCCTCCTCCCACATATTGCCCCCCCATCCCCACTCCTTTTCTCCTCCCCCCACTCCATTACCCCTCCCTCTCGATACTGAAGAGCAGTACTGACATGGCGGACAATGAAGGCTGATGAGAAGCCAAGGACAATGGCAGTAGGTTTCGATCCTAATACATGAACTGGCTTTGTGGGAGCTTAGCCTGTTTGGATGCTCACCTTCCTGGACCTAGATAGAAGTGGGAGGACCTTGGTCTTCCAGCAGGGCAGGGAATTTGTCATGCTATATATTCTTATTCTTGCTCAATGTAGGCACTCACTAAGGGACATCTGAAACATAAACTAAGTGAATGAGTTGTCAATAAGTTATGGTCAACTACTGTGAATTAGCATTGTTGATAAGAAAATCATTTTCATTATTGATTTTACCCTACTAAGATCTTTATATGACATATTTGCTAAGTAAATTATCTGAATGACTTGACCACGGTTTCAGATATTTTATTATATGCTTCCCACAAATTATTTGAATTTTAACTTGTTTGTATCCCTGAAGTCATTTCCCTATATGAAGAAATTCTCAGCAGTGGTTATGATAACAGATTTGATCTCTGAAATTCATGACACTATTTTACAGTAAATGACCATGATATATAGGCCGTACTTTCATTTAGTTTAGACTTCAAATGTCCAACTGATAACCCTAAAGAAATTGGATTGCTTCCAGTATCCTAGTAACAGATCCTGCAGAGACATGTCTAACAAAAGTCCTGGAGAGAGGGTAAGATCAAGAGAGAAAATGAAATTACACCTGAGAGAAAAATCCAGTGGAAGGTTCTATGCAAGGAATAAGAGAACAACACAAGGTACAAAGCAGTGGTATAAAATAAGATGAGTTCAAATACTGAAACATCCAGTTTATAGTTTACATAGTATTGATGTTACGATATATTTTTGGTCTGGCTACAAGGTTTGAAATTGATTGGCCAATCCTTTTTATCACTGTTATTTTACCTCTTCTGGTACTTTAAAATTTAACATTATTACTGATATGGAAGTGCCAAGATTCTGTTCCTCTTTCTTATTAAAACCTTTTTTGTTGAATCCAAACCCACATATAGAACTTTCACTCCAGTACTTAACAAAATAAGGAATGGTAAATTAATTGAAATAATTAGTTATTTTATACTGCTGATTTTTCAAAATGATTATTGTGACTCTTCGAAACAGTCCCAAATTTGTCACAGATTTTATGTGTAAAAGAAGTTCTGTAGAATTCACAGTATGGATGCTTATGTTTCAGTCTGTGGTTGCTGGTTTATGTGGTTAGATGAAGGCTGGAAACCTTATCTTCTATTTCAAGTACATGAGTAAAATACCAAATACCTTACAGCCACTTTAACATTGGAATACTGTTTCTAGTAGGTCAGCTATCATAATCTTTCATTACCTACACAGGTGCTTTGAAAGAAAATCCTGAATTTAAGGTGACATCTCTGCCCTATGTCTGTGTATAGTTTACTCTCAGGTTCCACCTATTTACTTTTGGCAATTGCTTTGGCACTAAATATAGCCAGGATAAAAGAACAAAGTAATTTCTGTGTTTTAGAACAGTTATTCCAGGCATCATTGCTGATTAGGGTGAAAAATAAATCATTTTCACATAGAATGTAAACAAATGATTCTCTTTCAAGTTATACTTGTATCTAAAATATTAAATCGTTGTTAGAAAAAGGAGAGCCAATAGATATAAAAAAATTAATTCAGGGGCTTGAGAGATGCTTCTATGGTTACAAGCATATTTTGCACATATAAAAGACCTGAGTCCATTCATGCTGCTCATCGTACAGACTCCTGTAACACCTGCTTCATGAGAGCTAATGCCCTTTTCTAGCTTCTATAGGCATTTCTACCCCATGTGCAATTTTTTCACACATAGCTGTCCACATATATTCACAATAAAAAAATAAATAAATGAAAAAAAAGAAATTCATGCTGGGAGCTGATTTGAAAGTCAATCTAATCTCAAACACCCAAAAGTGACTTGCTTTTTCTTAAAGGTAGAAACTCACTATCTATAAGTTCCATATATGATGAATGATAGATTATCATTTATATGATGACAGATTTATTTAAAATGATTTCTATTTATTACTTAGAAATAGTTTATGAAAGGTTCTTGGAAAGTAGTATCATTATTGTTGTTTGTAGACATATGATTAAGTAGCACTTCAAGTGGTCCTTAATGCACAATTTACTAAAGGAACCTCTAGAATAAGATAGGATTTAGCCATCTTCTTTGAATTTCAATAGCACAACAACTTAGATATTTGCTTATTAATTATCCTTTAATGGTTTACTATTGTCTGAAATTATGATAAAACTTTTATAGATCTTTAATTTTTATGAAGCATTTAAGCCAATAAATGCTACAATTGGGATAATTAAAAATGACTGATGGGAAAAACAAAGCAAAAGAGGTGTCATAAGCACATGTGGATGCAACATTTCCATTCACTGAAGGCCATGCTTAGCTTTTACCTAACTTTGTAAGCTTCTCGCAAGGTTTTGCATTGTCTTCTCACAAGCAGACTAAAATATATTTTAAATATATTTTTATTTTATTCACATATTATGTATTTAAAATTTCACTCCATATTAAAGCCACAGACATCATACTGTTGTCAAAAATTGCTTACAAGTAAGCAAGAAAATAAAATAGCATCTAAGAAATTTGTTAGTAGTATCTCATAGGTACTACCATGTAGCTAGATATTAGTACATAATAAATTTCTGTCACCAGAAGAGTTGTTGAAATGGCAGACCATATACTGGAAATTTCAGTCTTTTATTCTGGCATAAGATACTCCTTTTAGAAGTATTGGGCATCATTATTAAAATTGTGTTGTACTGTGTATATTTTCTAAATTCCCTTTCAGCTATGCATACTGAATCCTTCCCTCTGATAATCCCAGCAGTGATGAATGCGGCCTTAATGACACTCAAGTACTATTTTTCTTGTAATACTTTGATGAAGTAGTTAGAGATTGAAAGAGCCTTCCTTCTTAAGAATATGTAATATTTTATTTAAAATGAGAGGTGATTTTAGTGTATGAGAGAAAATTTTGACACGTTTTTCCTTATTGTTTTAAACAAATGGTTTTTCTGAGATGTTCATTCATTGTAAACACATACACTCTTTCTGCTGATTAGAAGTAAATTCTTGGAGACCGGTTTTGTCCCATGCTTTTTCAGTCCCCGGCCAGCTGGCCTTGGTGAGTTCCCGATAGAACATCCCCATTGCCTCAGTGTGTGGGTGCACCCCTCGCAGTCCTGAGTTCCTTGCTCGTGCTCACTCTCCTTCTGTTCCTCCTTTGGATCGTGAGACTTCAGTCCAGTGCTCCAATGTTGGTCTCTGTCTCTGTCTTCTTTCATCGCCTGATGAAGGTTAATATTCAGGGGGATGGTTATATGTTTTTCTTTGGGTTCACCTTCTTATTTAGCTTCTCTAGAATCACGAATTATAGTCTCAATGTCCTTTATTTATGGCTAGAAACCAAATATGCTGAACATAATGGACAATGAGGACTACTGAGAACTGAAGAACAATGGCAATGGGTTCTTGATCCTATTGCACGTAATGGCTTTGTGGGAGCCCAGGTAGTTTGGATGCTCACCTTAATAGACCTGGATGGAGGTGGGTGGTCCTTGGACCTCCCACAGGGCAGAGAAACCTGCTTGCTCTTTGGGCTGAGGAAGGAAGACTTGATTGGGGGAGGGGGAGGGAATGGGAGGTGGTGGCGGGGAAGAGGCAGAAATCTTTAATAATTAAATAAATTAATTAATAAAAAAAAATAAAAAAGAAGTAAATTCTTGGTATTACATTTGTGATAATGAAATGCTCAGGAAAATTTTGAGTAAAACCAGAAAAATCTTTCTACTTTACACTGAGTTTCTCTAATTTTTTTTTTTTTTATAAAACTGTATTTAAGAATTTATTGTGTTGGATCTCCTCATCAGCATTGGCAATCAGGAACCTGGTATCATGAGCAGTATTATTTGCAAAAGTAGTCACTCATACAAGTCTCCCCTCAAGATGTGTATTTCCAAGAACAGCTTCTCTTTTGGCTATATATTGTATCATTTGGTCACTCAGGACTAGGCCAAATGGTCTCACTTTAGTATAGCACAAATAGAGAATTGCTCTGTAATTTAGGATGCAGACTGCACTGCCATGAACATAGGATTTTGGAGAGACCAGAGACACAATCTAGGGACTGGCCAAAACAAATAACAGCTAGCTCCTCCTTAGAGGACAAAACTACCAAGTGGTCAGTGTTTGATTTCACTCAGTTAGTTGGTTAGTGCAACCAATCAACCTTCTTACCTTCCTTTCTTTCCTCCCCCTCCATTCCTTCCCTCCCTCTTCCTCCTCCTTTTCTTCCTCCTCTTTCTTTTTGGGAACTCTTAAGTATATTGTTTAAATTGATCCGAGGCCTGCTATGTAGACCAGACTGAATTTACACTAACAATTTTCTTACCTCTACCCCACGCTCATATAACAATGAACTGCTACCATGACTACTAAGATATGTTGTTTGAGTTGAGGGTCCATAATAATAAAGATATAACTGCCCAATGCCTACTATTCTAGATGGTTTATAGGTATACATAGACCTGATATTCTTCTCTTCTCTTCAGAGACTGTGGGCTGTAGAAGTCACTCAGTGCAGGTAAAAAGATACAGATTTATTGACTCTTCAGTGCCCATAGCATGAGTTAAGCAATGAGAGCTACATCTGGGTTTCAGAATTGTAATTCAGTGACTCCAGGTGGAGGTCTAAGACTCTGAAATTTCCAGAAGACACCAAGAACTGATGGTACTGGTTTCAGAGTACACTGGGAGCCTTGATAGCTACCCTGTCATTGGATCTTTTGTAGGCATCTCATTCTTCAGATTGCCTTAAATTGTGCTCTTTTGGGATCGTAAAATTGCATATCACAGTAAAATTTCAGGTGTACCTACTGAAAGAAAACTATCCGAACAAAGATATCTACTTTTATCATTATCAATACATTATGCTTTTTTACATTATCCTTTGTCTTCTGTGCACACAAAGGAATGTCCGTGACTAATACTGCAATTTCTGAAACCTATCCTTGTAAAGTTTCCCTCTTGTATTTTTCTAAATTCACTACAATGTGGCATAGGTTGACCTATATAATTCTGGTCTAAATATCAGCAAGTGTGAATATAATCTCCTTCATGGAAAACTGGGTTATTTTTATAAACTTTTCTGTTAAGGAGGCTATGAAACTTAGATCAAATAACTCAAATAAATATGGTTTTGGTATTCTGTTCTTTAAGTTACTGGAAGGTAAATAAATACCAAAAATAATTCAAATGAATTAAGTATGAAAATAAAAACACCTCTCTCTCTCTCTTTCTCTCTCTCTCTCTCTCTCTCTCTCTCACACACACACACACACACACGCACATACATTTATAACATATACTTCTGAAAGTTTTCCATTCAAAATTAGTAAAATATCCTAAGTATTTTACCCAGTGACCATGTGACACTTCTCTTGACTCTGAGAAAGTCAGAGGTTGTATTTCTACAAGAAAACAAAGAGAACATAGGCCAAACCTTTTTTATCAGCACCCAAGATCTGCAAAATAACTGAGTTATTTCTTGAAGATAGTGGGAAACATCATGAAATTAAATGTACATAATCTATGTAAGGTACCTTTAAAAGGATATTTATTTTGATACCTGAATAAAATCTGACTGTTTTTAAATGAATACATAGAATAATTTTGCAAGAATAATGAATGCTTTAATTTCAAGGGAAGTTTTTTTTTATTATTTTATTGATTTTTTTTTGAGCTCTACATTTTTCTCTGCTCCCTTCTCTGCCTCTCCCCTTCCCTTCAACCCTCTCCCAAGTTCCCCATGCTCCCAATTTAGTTAGGAGATCTTGTCTTTTTCTACTACCCATGTAGATTAGATCTATATAAGTCTTTCTTAGTGTACTCATTGTTGTCTAGGTTCTCTGGGATTGTGATTTATAGGCTGGTTTTCTTTGCTTTATGTTTGAAATCAACTTATGAGTGAGTACATGTGATAATTTTCTTTCTGTGTCTAGGTTACTTCACTCAAAATGATGTTTTCTGGCTCCATCCATTTTCTGGCAAAATTCAAGAAGTCGTCATTTTTTTTTCTGCTGTGTAATACTCCATTGTGTAAATGTACCACATTTTCCTTATCCATCCTTTGATTGAGGGGCATTTAGGTTGTTTCCAGGTTCTGGCTATGACACACAATGCTGCTATGTACATAGTTGAGCACATGTCCTTGTGGCATGATTGAGCGTCCTTTGGATATATAGCCAAAAGTGGTATTACTGAATCTTGAGGAAGGTTGTTTCCTAAATTTCTGAGAAATCATCACACTGACATCCAAAGGGACTTTACCAGTTTGCATTCCCACCAGCAAGTGTTTCTTTTACCCCACAATGTCTCCAGCATAAGTTGTTATCAGTGTTTTTGATATTGGCCATTCTTACAGGTGTAAGATGGAATCTCAGAGTTGTTTTGATTTGCATTTCTCTGAAGACTGAGGATGTCGAACATTTCCTTAAGTGTCTTACGACCATTTTAGATTCCTCTGTTGAGAGTTCTCTGTTTAGGTCTATACTTCATTTTTTTATTGGATTATTTGTTCTTTTGGTGACCAATTTCTTGAGTTTTTTTTGTTGTTGTATATTTTGGAGATTAGACCTTTGTCTGATGTGTGGTTAGTGAAGATCTTTTTCCATTCTGTAGGCTGTCGTTTTGTCTTGTTGACTATGTCCTTTGCTTTACAGAAGTTTTTCAGTTTTAGGAGGTTCCACTTTTTGTTTCTATCAATGTTTGTGTTGCTGGGGTCTAGGGGAAGTTTTTTAAACTCTCATATTGAAACCCATAATTTGTATAGTAAATACATGTTAAAGAGAAATGGGGTGATGACATTTGTAAATATGAAACCAGTACAGTATAATGAAAATAAAAATTATTGTTAAATAATAAAATGAGGAAAATAAAAGGCCAACCCTACAAAGAACAAAGAGGAAGTAAATAGTAAAGAAGAGCAGGAGAGATGACTCAGTGCTTAAAGGCGTTTATCATGTAAACCTAAACCTTTATTCAATCCTTTGGACCCATGTAAAGTGTAAGAGAACACACTCCACATAGTTGTCTCTGATTTCCAGATAAATGCCTCAATATACATGTGCTCTCCTTCAAATAATAAAAACACTCAATAATAATAAATTTTAAAAGATAAAATATATAGAGCTTTCTAGATGCAGAAATGCCATAAAATATTAAAAGTACAAAACAGTATAAAATATTTATCACATGAGCAATAAAAACAACTAGCTACACAAAACTGAAGAAAAAGAAGAAAAGCTTTACTAGACATAAATTAGATCATTTTTGTTTACGTTTTAATCTATGTTCTAATGATGTAACTTAAATGCTAGTTATTTGATTTTTTATATTTATTCATAATAATTCATTATATTACTAATTATTTGAGAATTTCATACACGTAGTTTGATTATATTCAACTATTCACCCTTATTCCTTTCTCAGTTCTCCAAGTTTTACTTCCACCTTTCTACCCAATTCACATTAAAAAATGATTCATCAAATTCAATGCTTTATTCTTTTACACTCCTGGATTAGATGTGGTACACTGAAATATGGTGGATCTAACAGGGGTCGATGCTTAAGAAAACAGAATCGTCTTCCCCCATTAACTATCAATTACCTATAAAACCTCAGTTTCTGGATGGGAGCTCATGAGATACTCTGTAACAGAGTCCTGTGAGACTAAAACATCCATCATGCAAGGAAGTGCCTTGAACAGGAAAGCAAACACTTCAAATAACTTTAGGAAGTTCATGAAACTGACAAGATTAAATAGATCTCTCTTTCTCTAAGAGTAAACAAGCAAAAAACAAAACAAAACGAAAAAAACAAAAAAACAAAAAAACAAACCAACAATCAAACAAAACCCGAGACCAGACCAGACTAATTGTGTGGAAGAAGCAGAAACCAGATGATCTACTTATAAGAGGCCAAGACAACTGAGTCCTTGGAAGGGATATTCTCCAACTTGCTGAGCTGCAAGCAGACTGATCAGAATTCTCCAAGTTCCCAGGTTTTGTTAACTGAGAACCTTGTGAGTGTGAGTTTTGGTATTGTAACTTTCTTTGAGTCATTTCTGCTCTTGTAAGTAATTTCTCATTCATATTCATACAAATAACTCCAAGTCTTAACAACAGTGTAATATCATTTCATTTTACAAGGGAAAAAATTTGAAAGTAGGGATTATAGTAAGTAGCCAGCACATGAAGAGAAAAGAAACTCTTAAACTCTTAAACACAACTGGTAATAATGTAAAATGAGGAAGTGTTTGAAGAGAAGTGTGGGAATCTTCAAAAAGAAAACCATGAGTTTCTTCACAACTCAGCAATTTCATTCCTATGTGTGTACAGCAGATTGAAGTAACATGCCTACACAAACACTGTGCCCATTGAAAGCCACATTACACATAATAGCTCCAAATGGAGAATAGCTAAATGTCAATGAACTGATGAGTAAATAAAGGAAATACAATATAACCTAAAATATAATTTACCCACCCATGAAAAATAACAAAGTACTGATTTATCCTATAAACTTAGTGGATAAACTTTGGAAATTATGCCAAAATATTAAATATAAAAGTTACAAGTTATGTTAAGCATATGAAATGTACAAAACACTAAAATCTGTGAAGACATAGTGAGTGCATGCTTACTAAGGTTGGTAGTATTAGAAATGGAGAGAGGGTGACAATAATAGGTATATTGTGTTCATGGATATAAATGTGATGGAATTCATGATGGTTGTTCAATTTTGTGTATATTCTAAACCCCACCAAATTGTTCATTTTAGGTGAATGAGTTGTATAGAATACAAGTTATGTAAAAATAAAAAAAAATCAATAGTTATCCGGATGGTGATGGCTTAAAAGATTAAACATGCTTTTAATCCCAATACTTGGGAGGCAGAGGCAGGTGTGTATCTATGAGTTTGAGGCCAGCCTGATCTACAGGGGACAGCCAGGGCTACACAGAGAAATATTGATTAGGAAAGCCAAAATAAAAATCAATAGTCATATGTAAGATTGAACAAAATGTTGTAAGGTTAAACCTGTATTGTTGCATTATCAAACTTAATCATATTTCAGAGGATGTAAGTACAAGAATATGTTCTTCAGTTAATCCAGAAGTAAACAGATAACAACAAAACATCCAATTACATTAAAACTAAGGAAAATCATTCTGAAGGGCCCATGGATTAAGAGTATATCATAATGGAAATGGTAAAGAATTACACTTAATAGTGTAATTACACTTATACTGATTGTATATCAAAACTCAGTGTTTGTAATAAGTGGCATCATGTTTGTGGAGAAAGAACTGTAGGGATGGTAAAATAGAAGGGATGAATGCAATAGGCTCATCACCAGCCTCAGGATATTAGAAATGCGTTGAAGAGGGAGAGATTGGAAGACAGAGTTCTAAATGGGATGTCTCCATCCAATCCCACCTCTCAGAGCTCAGGGAACCCCATGGAAGAGGAAGAAGAAAGAGTGTAAGAACCAGAGCAAATGGGGAATACCAGGAGAGGAGGGTCCTCTGAATCAAAGGAGCAAAGCTCATATGAACTTCATATACCGAAACAGCTAGCACAGGACCTACACTGGTCTACACTAGGGCCTCTGCATCCATATGGGTCTTAGCTTAGTACAATTATGGGATTCCTGAGTGTGTGAATGAGTGGGTCTCTCATTCTCATACTTTCCCTTGGGCTCTTTTCCTTTTGTTGGTTTGCCTTGTCCAACTTCAATGTGTTGAGTTTTGCTTTATCTTACTATATTTTCTTTTTCATGTGTGATTGTTATCTCTTAGAAGCCTGTTTTTTTCTAATTAATGACTAAAAAGTGGATATAGGGGGGTTGGAATGGTGAGGGATACAGTAAGGGGGAACTGTAATAAAGATATATTGTATGAGAAAGTAATCTATATTCAAAAAAGGGGAATAAAAAGAAATAAGTTGCAATGCATAAAATAATAGCAAAATTAGCAAAACATAAAGTATGAATTCATCCCAATATCAGAAAGTGTGATTAAAGTCACAAGGCAATTGAAAAGAAAAATGTTTATATGAAACTAAGGGAGATTTATACAGGAAAAGAGAAATCATTTGTTTCTTATATGAGAAGAATAAAAGCATATAGACGGTAGCTTTTAGAAACCCAAACAGGCTATTATAATTATCCATGCCAATAAATTTAAATATTTCTATGAAATGAACAATTTTATAGAAAAATAAGCACCAGAAAAATCGCAAATGAAATAAAACTTTGAATAATAGCTTATTAAAACAGCTGAATATACAATTTAAAATCCTCCTACAATATTCCCTGTTTTTAATTCATGAGTTTTACAAAATATTTAATAAAACGTAAATGATTTCTCCATAAATCAGTATATAGAGTAGATGATAACACTATCCTGTGCTATAAGCTATACCCTTTGTGCCTCTTCCACTCCTACTTGACAATGACATCATGACAAATTGGACAGTCTTAAAGCCAGTCACATATGCAAGAATGTAGCAGCACACCAGCATGCTGCATGTAGCATAAAGTGAATTTGAGTGTGTGTGTATGTATGTGCGTGCATGTATGAGTTGTGTTATATATTCTGTGGTTTATTAATTTCATCCCTGAAATGGAAGATTATCTTAATAACCAAAATTTTATACATTTTGCTGCAGTTTTAGAATAAAAGTGAACCATCATGTATCTCTTCCCGGAAAACTGTGACTTTCTTTGTAGACTGAACTTAGATATAGGCCATTTCTTTCACAGTCAGTGAGCTTTAGATCTCCACATACACACGCTCATGAAAATCTGTCAACTCTTGAGGGCATTCTTCTTTCGGAAAATCGGCTAACAGCAGGACCCTTTGAATTACATCCTGCAGATCAATCTGACATTACTTTTCCAGCTGTTCTTCCTCAGAACTTTCTGAAACTACAAAGGAGAGGAAACAATAATTCTTTCATGACTACCATAATTACTGAAATGGGATCACCTGGCATTTCTGCACCCATCTCTGCCTGTTAAATGTTAGAAAGGGGTGAAAATCACATATGCCAGGTTCAAGTGAAGCAGAGAAATATGTTCTTTGCACTCTGACTTCTGTCTTTGCAATGGGTCCTGCTAGATTAAATGGAATCTGAATATTTGGAATATTTTAATATTATAAAATATGGTCATTCTACAAAAGAAATTCTTACCTTAATTTGGAGACATTTTCCTGATATAATTTATTTCATCTTCTAAGTTATTAAATGGACCATTATGATATAGATATTGGAAAGTTGGCATATAGGAAACAATGAGTATAATATTGGTAACCTTTACAATGAGAGATGATATTTCTGTTTAGACATTAAACCACAAAGCCAAGACAAACTTAGCATAACTCTAGTTGTCTTATGCTAACAATAGCAGAAACAGAATCTTAATTTTGCTGAAGTATCTATTTTAACTAATCCATTTCTTCCAGTTTAACATTCCTTGATAATATTAATGTTTTCATTTGTCAAATTGTGGCAAGATTAAGGAAGTACATGATAAAATGATTGATTAAGTTTAGAAATCCTGTGACACCAAACAAAATGACAAAAGTCCTGTAGGATGACATTTAGTGATTTAACACTCAGGATCAAATCTGAATTATCCCCACTTATTTCTTATTTCCAAAACTTTCACTTCTTCACCTTAAAGGCACCAGAGAGTTTATTCAGAGATCTACTTGGTCTAGGTCTATCCCTTTTATTCTAATATAAATAATTTTATTGATATGAACAAACCCAACATCATTTCTAATGAAGGGGCTACTGATAATTTCCTGAATTACAACATTGCATAAGCTCACACTTGGGACTGTCACATTAATGGTACAGAAAAGGAGAGGAAAAATAGCAATATTGGCAGACTTGTAGGGATTAGAGTTCCCAATGCAGAGAGCTAGTAACCTTAGCTGTTGGTGTTTTTCATATTCAATTTCCACTAGGCCGTGTTGTTGTAGAATACTTTTATTTCACCTTTCTTCCATGGTTCCTGATTGCTGTTTTTCTGGCATGAACATTACAACCTTCCCTGTCCTATTTGGCTCAAGTGTGAATACTTGACTCCCAGCAGGTGGCAATGATTTACAGGTTGCAGACATTTAGTTTGTAGAGCTTCACTAAAGTTTGTGAGTCACTTGGGGGAGTGCCTAGAGACTTTATAGCCCAATTCTACTTCTTGCTCACTTTCTGCTTTTGGAACAGGAATATAATGTGACCAACCAACCCCTTGCTCCTGCCTGCATGTCTCCAAACTTGTTACAATGTCTTATTTACAATGATTGAATGGCACCTTAAACTGTAAGCCAGATGAAATTGTTACTTCCATGTTTTGGTTATAGAAACAAGAAAAGGGGCTACATGGCAGTTGAATAACTTGTGCTTGCATTGTTTTAAAAATTTTGTAGAGCAAAAGTTGGTTTTGAACATGTTTCATCATGAAATTTTATGAATATTGATTTTGAAGATGACTGTGAGATTGGTTAGTAGATTTGTTGGTACATGGTATGCATTAAAGTTTTACCTTAATTTTTTTAATATTTTACCTTAATATCAGTGAATTTATCACATATTTAATATTGAAGCAAAGTACACATGAAGATTAAATCTAGAGAGAAAAATGATAAAAAACTTTTCCAACAATTAAGTGGTTTGTGAATTAATTATAGGACCTTTATTTATCACATATTCATAATTACATGTTATTTAAAATATTTTTGTTCAAGATGTGATGTAGGTGGGTCTTCTTCCTATGTGTTGCTTTCATTGGTTAGTTAATAAAGAAACTGCTTGGCCTGATAGGTCAGAACATAGGTGGGTGGAGTAGACAGAACAGAATGCTGGGAAGAAGGGAAGTGAGTCAGATGCCATGGAGCCAGCCGCCAGGTCAGACATGCTGAATCTTTCCCAGTAAGCCACCACCTCGTGGTGATACACAGATTATTAGAAATGGGTTAATTAAGATGTGAGAGTTAGCCAATAAAAGGCTGGAACTAATGGGCCAGGCAGTGTTTAAATGAATACTGTTTGTGTGTTGTTATTCTGGGGCTAAGCTAGCCAGGTGGCTGGGAGCTGGGCGGCAGGAATGCAGCCTGCTGCTCCTATCACTACAAAGATGAAAGAGTTAATTAGATGATTAGCCTATTAATGGTGGAAGTATTCAAGGATGCCTCTGATAACTGGTTTCATTTTGTTTATTGATTGAGACATAATCAGAATATTTTGCACCCTTATGTTTATATTAAAATATCTTAATTAGCATACAAGTAATAAGTTTCTTTTTCATATTTTCATCATACATAGTCATAATTTGTAATGATGCATTCCCTTAATTCTATGCTTACTTAAACATCATTCCAACTGGTTTCACTCAGTCAGTAATAGTAACTTTTGCTTTTATGTCACATATATTTTGTTAAGCTTACCAAACTTAAGCTCTTTTCTTCCCCCTGTAGTTTCATGACCTGTATAGGACACACATACACACATATGCATATATGCCCTTTCTTTACTTAGATTCTTGGGTTTATCTCTTTGCATATCTGAGTTATTGACTGTATGTGGTCATGTTCATTTTATTCGTTATTGTTGGTTGACAATATGCAATATTTGTCAACCTTGTCCTCAATCCCTTATATCCTTCCTTCTGTTTGAAAAAAATTTATGATTATGTCTATACTTTTTTTTAATTAATTGAATTTATGGCTTTTAGAACTCCTTTATGTTCTTTCAAGTATCAATATTTTTATGAATTTTTCTAAGTTGCTGAGTAAATTTTATCTATATTGCTTTTTTCATTCTTAGTGATGATTTTTCCTTTCATGGTTCTGACTTTCTTCCCTAGGCCCAAAATTAAATTCAAATTCTTATTTCTAACTCATAAAATACATTAATCGTATTTTACCAGTAAGCATTTATAGTCTTCTGACATTTGAGAGTTTGAGTTCAATAGTCGAGGATTTATGATCTTTTGGTTTGTATTTTCTAAGTTTTGATGTCTGTGTAGAGGATTTTGTATGTACTGGTTTGGTGATCTTTTCTGAATTTGTTTGGAGATCTTCTCATTGAATAGACAACTGTATACTCAGTCCTCAGTGTCACACAGAGTGGAGAAGTTTGCTGTAATAACAACAGTAGAAAGCTCATACAACAAATGGAAATATATTTAAATTTAATTAGAAGTCACTGTATTAATAATGGTCATAAAAAGGCAAATGGTAAAAATATCAAACAACATGTGATGGAGTTAAAAATTCTGTAGAAAATGGATATGATATTACATATCTCTAATTCCTACAAAGGCAGGTAATATCAGTGAGCTTGAGGCCAGCCTGTTCTACATTGTGAGTCTCATGCTAGCCAGGGTTATGCAGTGAGACTCAGTCTCAAAATAAAGACAAAAGCTCTTTAAGGCAAATATGGAATTACTATATCAATAAAGCAAAGGAACGGTGCAGGGTTCCTTTGTGAGAACATGGTTACACAAAGTAAAACGGAAGACTCGAAGGAAGGGCCGAAGTTTAAAACAAAAGAATAAAGATTTACCAAACTTCAAGATTAATTTGGTTGTTATCTCTGAACTTGGTAAACAAAAGCGGGTGATCTTATCTTTTCAATACCTTCCTGAACTAAGGCTTGATATTCTGTCAATGTCTCCCTTTCCTGCTATTTGCAGCCGCCACCCTAGGTTTGTCCTATCTCTGGGCAATAGTGATCCCATAAAAACAGGTTTCCCAGCCTTGATGTGCTGGTTTGTGGCTGGTCTTATCGTATCTTACATTTTACTCCAGGCTGTCCAGCAACTCACTATCTAGTTCAGCCTGCCTTGAACTCATAGAAAATCCTTGCCTTGGTCTCCTTGAGTCATCATGCTATCAGTGTTAGCCTCTAGACTCAGCTCGGGCTTACTAATGAGGGTGTTGCCCACCATTCTCTACACGTTTTGGTCATTCTTTTACTTGCTTTGTGGATTACTGAAGCCTACTCTCTTCTGTCTTCAGAGAAGACCTCCTCTGTCTTTAAAAACATCGATTGTCAGCTTCAACACAGTTCACAGAGGCAGTTGTCAGTCCTGCGACAGACTCAGAATACATTTTTTTAATACCTTCCACATGTGTTAAGTCTGAACAGTAAAAGGTAGTTGGCCATCCTGGAGTGCTTTTATGTTCTACAATCTAGACATTCCCAAATGCTTACATGCATACTTTCCTTTAACTTCCATGTACAACACATTCTACTCTGTTTGTAGTATAATTATAAATAACTTCTTTTATCTCTCCCACAGTCAAATGTTTGAAAGAAAAATTGCATGTCTCCTCTTTGGTTCACCTGCCCTTATCTTAGAAGCATGGAATGCTTAAAACGATAGGATTTTAATGCTCTGTCATGGAAGAAGCTCTTCTAAGAATAGGCCAGAAATTATGTTAACTTTTGATTATAAATATGTGTACTATGACAATTAGACTGAATAATTATGCTCCAATTCTGTGGTATGATGTGCTTTTCTGTGACATGAATCAATAAATCAATTTAATTATTAAAGAAAATACAATTTTGTTTTTTATTTTCACACATTAATGAAGGATGAATTAGTTGACTTTTTATTATTTTTAAAATAATTTCTAATAATATTATTATGTATCTATTTTTTCTATAGCATTGGACCCAGTGACCAAGGAACTGATGATTCAAACAGCAAAACCAACTTTTGGCCATCTTACGGAAGTAAGATATGTGTTCATGCTACAGTAAATATCGTTAGTTGCAGGAACTACATGTTGATAATTATTTTTGGTGTCCCAATGCCTTGTGCCTTCCCCACTAAAGTGATTATAATGTGGCGTATTCTTTAGGAAATGCATGATTGGAAACTTTAAATGCAAATGTCAGATGATATTCCTCTGTTGGTAGGAGTCATTTCTGTAGTAGTCTAATTCAACTCAGTTACTCAACAGTGTTGTCAATAACATTAGAGAATACAGTTTAGACCCCTTCCTTGAACAGTCATTTTGTACCTTTAGCTAGTAGTGCAGAATTATTCCTTTACCTCTCATAGTTTTGTCTTCCTTTTAGCCTCTGTGTTACAATGAAATCATATGTGGAAAACTGACTATGATTTCAATATTTTCCAAAATTTCTAATTTCAACATTCTAGACTCATCACGATAAGCTCAGTTGCCCTTTGTCCTCAGTAACAGTTCTCTCTCCCAGAAAAATCCTTTTAGCAGGCTAGGCAAATGACCCTGAAGTCATCAAATCAGCACCACAATGGCAGCTCTTCCCCAGGTCATCCATCCTTATGACCTTGTGACTTTAGCAGAGCATAGAACATTTTATAGAAGTGATTCTTCCTCATTCAGCATCTCCAACAATGATCATCAAAGTAATATTCTTCTACACACTAATCCACTCAGCCCAACAGAAGTTCTGAATCTGTTTTCTCAAAAGGACAGAACAAAATGTATTGTCCAACTTGATTTGATCTTCATACATTGCTTGCAATGACCTCTATATTGTCACTTTTTAATCGGAGACAAGACCATTTTATAGAATATTTTGGAAGGAACTGGTTAGCTTCATTTTTTCCCAATGAATGTTTCAATATTTCTTATAATCTTCAAATTGTAGAAACTTTGAAATAGTCTTCTCTGTACATATCCATTTTCACATCACAGACTTTTGTGCAATTAATATGCATGTGCTAATATTGCTCATGTGTGCAAAGAAATATTCTTGTACTTCACTTCTTTCTTGGTGGGAAGACTAAATTCTAGAAAGGTATTTAGTAACTGTGCTAGTTAGCAGAGAGAGAGAGAGAGAGAGAGAGAGAGAGAGAGAGAGAATTTTGGTACTTTGTATATGGTTTTCTATTTGCTGTACTAGTTTACATTTATACTGCAGAGTTTAGAAGCCCCCTTTCTCTGAATTCTGATTGACAATGCCGATTTTCTTTTTAAGTGATTGAATTTGTATAGAGTCTCACCATTTTGATTTTCATTTTCCTGGTAATTAGCATTGTTGAGAACTTTTTCTTAAACTTGTTTGCTTTTTGTATAACTTCTTTAATTGAAGTCTATTTTAGATAATTTTTAGCTTATTTAGTTGCATCAAGGTTTTTGTTGCTGTGTCTTTTTTAGATTGTAACTATGTCTGGATATGAATTCCTTGGTAAATATTAATTCACTTGTATTTTCTCTTACTGAATAGATTATCTTCTTACTCTGTGGATTGTCTCCTGGGTAGAGATTTCCAGTTTTACATTTTCTTTCTTTTCTATCCCTTTTTCTTTCTTTGAGGACTTATATCCCCAATCATTGCTCATTCAATAACTGATACTGTTCCCCCAATGTTTTCTCATAATCATTTCAGATTTTACTTTTAGATTTTTCATCTCTTTTGAGTTGATGGTTTGAAAGAAGTAAGAGATAGTAATCATTAATCTGCTTATGAATATATAGTTTACCCTGCCAGCACTAGTTAGTTATAAGTGGCTTATACTTCCTTCAATGCACACAGACACATACAAACACCACACACACACACAAACTTTGCTGAGGAGCTATTGGCTGCCAACATAGGACTGATTTCTTTCTGCCTGCCTGTCTGCACGTCAAGGTGGCTTTGCTTACTTGGGGTCCTTTGAGTTTTCAGATGAATTTAGGTTGTAGCTTATGTATTTATTAAAAATTTCCTGTGTATTTTGATGAGTCCAGTATTAAATCAGTAAAATACTTTGATACTGTAGGTATTTTAACAGTGTTAAATCATACTGTTCCCAAATACTAAGTATTTCCTTTTGTCATTTTTTCTCCAAAGATTTTATACTTGGACTCTAATTTTCATTGTTTCTATGACTAAATTTATTTCAATGTATATTATTTATATATATTGTTATTATTATTAGTGTGTGTATATAACACATGTAGAACTTGTTGTGTAGCTGATACTCAAGCCATTAGGCTCTTGCTGTGCTCAATTATTTCCACTGGAACTATTCATGGGCACTTAATAAACATTTATTTATTGGTTTTTAAAATTTTGTGTGAATAAGATTTTTTTCTTGATTCATTTCTTAGCAAATTCAGTTTGGCATACAAAAACAAGATTATTTATATATTCCTATATTTGAATTACTTCTTTAGCCATTTTTAATATGCTATTGGTATAAATCTTTCAGATGTTCCATATATACACATATATAGAAATGAGATACTTTTTGACAATCTGTAACAAAACAAAAGGACCATAAAGAATAAGGAAAAATATTTTGAAAACATTGTGAGTTGATTTCTATAAAACTGATAATATATTTTGTTTTCAGCATAGACTTTTTTATATTTATTAAAATGTACCAGAAAAAAATGACATTTTTTGAAGTGTTAAAAATTCACTCAGGATACTTTTACACTTATGAAAGTTATCTGCTTATTACTGAACGAAAATCAAGCCTGCAACAGAACATAATAATTACACTCAGCTTTTAAAGAGAAATATAAAAAATTCAGTATAAAAATATGAGAAGAATCGTGAAGGTGTTGGGGGAATTCAGGAATTCCTTTTCAGTTGGTCTTTTCAATTTTCATGTTCATCTGTTAATGAATAGGATATTTCAGGAATTTCTCTGGAAAGCTGTATAAAAAACCCCACAGGATTCTGTGCCAATTAATGGTAAAGTCCTGTCTGAAGAAGCCTGTTATTGCTTTCGCTGTCTTCCTGTCTCCCTCAGTACTAACTCTGTAGTTCATGTCTGGCATCCACTTTATTATTGTTTGACAGCTACAAAGCATAGCAGCCGGGAAAAGGAGAGCAAATGCCAAGGCGATAGGTTTAGTCTGAAACTGTGATCTTGGCTGCCCTCACTTTCCCAGCTGTTGACTTTCAAAGACAGAAAGAGCAGTGGTCAACACAGAGAAAGCTACCAGGTGAACCGGCTCAGTCACTTCACAGTGAATGAGATAGATGCAGCTTCTCCAGTTTCTAGTTGACATTTGATTGGTTAGTCATTCTTTAGCTGTTAAACTACTAAAAAGAATTTAATTTCCAATTTTTATTACTTAAAAACAAATAACCAATGCTTCACATAGAGAAACTAACACAGTAATCTAAGTTATACTGACTTTCCTATTTCCCTTTCCCATGTCCAAATCAGGATATTTGACATGGATATCACACACACAATTTCTAAAATTTCCTAAAAGTTTGTTCAAGTTTTCTACAAATATAGAAGGATTTTTTTCTGGACCCATTCTTACATTATCAAAAAAAATTGTTATTGCCCAGAAATAAAATTTAAAGTAGCTTATAGAATCCTTGGTTAAATTAGGATGGTCTCTCCACGTAGAGCTTATAGTTTTTCAGAAAACATTTTATCCAAAGGTGAAGACAGTTTTGTATTATTACTATTTTAATAAGTTAAGTAAACAGTACTTAGAAGTAATAACTAGAAAAAATTGTCATTTGTTTTCAGTAAATATCATCAATTGAGATTTATAAGGTTTTCTGTTTAGACAACAATTCACATATTCACACCTGAAACGTCTTAAAATCTCCTTAAAAGTAAACCTTCAAATGTTATATATTATACACACTAAATAAGAAAAAATAAAGACAATAGCATATGAATTTTGAATGCAAGTTGGCTTTTGCTTGCCTCTATGTGCTCGAGTAGCAAGGTGAAGATATGACTTTACTGTTTCAGGCCCTTTGAAGTCCCTGCTTGCTATGTCATGACATATGACAGCTATGTCCATTCAAACCACATAGCTGTGAGCCTGGTCGAACTGTGTTTGGTGTGATAGCAAATCTTAAAATATCAGAGCTCATGTGACTTCCCTTTATAAAGGATATAGGTATGGATTTTAAGGCTGAAATCCTTTGGATTATGACCAATTAAATGTTATTTCTGATGATGATGATGATGATGATGATGATAGGAATAGGCCTTTTGAAAAGTCCGTGTTTTATTAACATGATGGAGGAGGTTCATCTGTCTATGTGTTACTTTTATTGGTTAATAAAGAAACTGCCTTGGCCCTTTGATAGGACAGAAAATTAAGTAGGCGGAGTAAACAGAACAGGATGCTGGGTAGAAGGCAGTGAGGCAAATGTGATGAAGCTCTGGCCCAAGAAGGAGGCAGGTTAGAATCTTCCTGGTAAGCCACCACTTTGTGGTGCTACATAGATTATTAGAAATGGGTTAAGCAAGATGTGAGAATTAGCCAATAAGAGGCTGAAACTATTGGGTCAGGCAGTGTTTAAATGAGGACAGTTTGTGTGTTGTTATTTCGGGTGCAAAGCTAGCCTTACGGAAGCTGGGCGGGATGAAAAGCAGGCCTGCTCGCCTCTCCACTACATTAACATGGATCAACAATTGGCTTCACTACTTGGGGATATTATGGTTTTTCTAAATTTTAGTTATCGAAAGTGATGCTCTGAATATTAGTGCAATAGACACTGGTTTTATTTTTCTCACATAGTCAGAATCTCTCCAACCTGGAGGAAATGCATAGGGAAGGTACATAAGTACTAAAAATCAATAGATTGGCTGCAGAGAACTTAGATTTAAAGTAATACAGGGTGTCCATTTTTTTTTCTTAGTTTTCATCTTTTATGCCAGTTGATGGACACAGCTCAAAAATGCAAGGACAATGTAGTAATTGATGCCTCCACTTCTTTTAAAGAAAGGCATTACAGATTAAAATAAAATAAAAGACTGAAAGAAAGAACAAAACAAAGGAAGAAAGAGAACAAGAAAAGATAGAAAGATAGAGTTGAGACTATTTCTCTTCCACATTGAGCAAAGAAGCCATGAGTTTCCACTTGAACAAACTAAAGCTCAAATATGAGTTGAAAACAAAATAGAGGAACATAAATCCATTAAAAAATGAGAATAGCTATGAAAAATTAAAGAAAAGATGTTTGTTTTTATAAGTAAAGAAATAGAGTAAAGAGAAGAAAGAAAAGATTAGTTCATCCTGGAAACATTTGAATCATGATTTTGGAAATAAGTTATTGTATTCCTAGATAAGAGAATTATATTTATTCTATAAACAAATTATTTGAAAGAACTCCAAACTATTTTGAAAGCTCATTATAATAAAATACTATCCAAATATTCATTGATCTATTTTATCAGGAATACTGTCTTTTATTAGCAACAAAAAATGCATCTGGTTTTAAGGGTTTCAAAATGAAAGTAAGTGGAATAAAGTTAAAATTCCCATACTTTCACTCCTTCTGGGATAGTTTCTGATTTCCTTGTATTCACTGTCAGAACTTAAAAAGAACAATGTACAAACCATAAGTTTGATAACAAAAATATACTTGTGAAAAGATATTCTGTCAACTAAGTTTGTATATGAGCAGCAAAAAATTTGGGTAAAAAAATAATTTTATTTTAATATTTTAAGACAAGAAATCAAATAAAGTAAAGATAATTCTTATAGCAATGCAAATTATCAGATGATGACAATTTCTGCATTTATACTTAAATATAGAACATATAAATGAATTAGTTAAACTTAGATATTTGGCTAAAAAAATTGATTTTACTTTGACAATTACCAATAAAACATCGATAGAATCTTATGAAAGAAATTCTAAAATTTAAGGCCTTGATACCAGGTTGACTGTTGTATTCACATCATTTTAATGCCTGAAAAAAAATCTGCAAGACAATGAGGAATATATTGCTTCTGTATTTAAACAAATTATACTTTAGGTTAAGTGCTTGGTAATAATAAAGACTTGTTGAAAGCTTGGAATTACATGCAAAAGTTGAACCATTATAGCAGGTGAGTTCCATGAAAGGACAGTGATCTAAACATTGGAAAAGGCTTTAGAGAGGAAGCTCTCCTGGTTGAAGTTCACCATAATTTATGAAAGAAGATGGTGGGAAATCTGAGGAAATCTGTCATTAATACCCTGTAAATAGCAGTCACAGGAGTGTAGGATGAAACACTCACCAGTTAAGTAACTTGAATTTTAAACTTTAACACAAATCGATAAATATACAGGGTCTACAACTGGTATTTAGCTATAAAGTTGTGTTTCCAAAACCTGTATCAGACATTGGAAGTCGTCTCAAATAGCCAGTTGTTTCGACGCATACTCATAGACATGTTTAAGATGATGAGGCAAGAGGCTCGTAAATTTGATTCTCCCTCAGTTTGAAACAATCTTTCAATCATTATAAATTTAAAAAATTTAAGTGTACAGGGAAGAGGAAGAATAAATGGTAGGTACCTTTCTATTTGCAGGCCATATTACTAAATATTTTTTATGTAAGCAAAAGTCAGATGTTGAAAAACTGAGATATATATTAGGTGTCACAATCAGACCTTATTTACATAGATCATTTACGAGTGTGACAGAAATGAGTGCATAGAGGTGGTGACACACATGGCTTTGGATTAGCACCTGTAACTTCTAGGTCTACTTCTTCGTCCATACGGAAATAATGATTCGGGTTTTCCTATGGTCCACTACTTTGAGCTTTATATAAATTAAGAAATGCAAAACACCGTAATCTGCAGTTTTCTGATAAATCAAGGAAATTGCCTTATTTTAGTAAGACTCAAAATATAATGTCTCATTTCATTAAGATATCATGTAATTTTATCCTGAAATTTATTGTTAAACCTACTTACCAAATTAAATTTCTTTTTACTTTTATTATCTCATTCCCAGAACTTTAGACAAACCTTTCTCAAGTAACCTATAAAAACTCATTCAAGATTAAAAATTAAATATTTAGTCACATTATGTTAGGACTTAGTATATTTTAATAAGTGGTTTTCATCGTAGTAACACTGTGGGAATAAATCCAATAATCATAGAAAGAGCTTGATTGGGAAGTGTTCCCTATAACATGTAGATAATGAAGCTTGGCTATAGAAATATCACCTGACATTTGAGTAAAGAGTTGAGGGAACTGACAAAATAATTTAGAGGAGAATGCTCTGGATATAGCTTATAGCCAAAGGCTCACCTTCCAATGAGTAGACAATGGTAAACAATTTAAAAACTAGAAATAAAAGTGTGTGTGTGTGTGGGGGGGAGCTAGTTAACAAAAGACCAATTACCAGTAGGTGAATTCAGAAAGTTATTGGTAGGAAATCGCACCAATCTCTACAAAGGCTCTAATTTCTGTGGCCTCCTGCTGTACACATGAAATAAATCTTGAAAAACTCTAAATCAGTTTCACCTGTCTAATATCCTCGTACTTTTCATTTTGTTTTATTTTCATCTCTTAATATGTTGACTATATTGAAATAAAATCTTGATTCTGACTCATAACCTACCAAGGTAGATCAATAACAATAGCTCTGATAGCATGACTGAGGACCATTAGTTTGGAGAGAGAGAGAAAGAGAATAACGCATTACGGAAAAGAAAAGAGAAAAGACAAAAGGATGTACAAAAGCAGGAACATTTGAGGATTAAGCTTTCTACAAATACATTCACTGTATTAATTTAATATGTGCACATATATGAATAAATATATTCAGTGTTGAATTCCAAATGTAGGGGAAATGAAAAACAATTATATTTACTCCAAATATGTTCCTAACAGAATAGATTGACATGTTATTTAGATATGAAAAAAACTTTCCATTTTTAAGAGGGTGTAGTGTTTGGAAAATAAACTTTCCTCATGTTTTGAGAGGTAAATTCTGTTATTTTTTTCCACTGTTTTTTCTAACAACTATTTTATGGGTCTCCTGGGTACTTCTCAAGTTTTGAGTACTGATTAAGGAGCCTTTCCTAGCATCTTTAACATTTGTTGTATTCTTTATTTATAAAACAGAGCCAATTCTCTACTGGAAGCAACTATAAGAAATGATGAAACAGGTTGCTCAAAAATTCAAGGAAATGAACAAGGTTTATAAACGGAAAAGAAAGCCTGGGAAAGGAAGACTATGGCTTTCCTTGATTTTAAGAATTATAAAGCTTAAACGAGTACAAAAATGTCATGCTAGCATATACATAGGCAAATAGACCAGTGGGACACATCAGTTTTAGCAGTAAACTTGTACTAAACTTAATCTGTAAACTCACATTTGTAAAACTCAGTAAAGTTTGTGTAATATTGCAGACAATTAAATGTAAAAATAACACTCTTGACTATTTCTGTGAAAATAATGAACTTCCAACCCCATCTTGACAAACAGAAAAATATTAATGTGAATCAAGTACACAGAAATAAATGTGGTGGTTAGTTTTTAGCCTCTAGAAGAGAGAGGGAGTCACAATGAAGAACTGTTTTGATTAGGTTGGTCTTTTGCTAGTTAGGGATTGTATTAATTGGGTTAGCTGATGGAACGAGACCATTCTGCATGTTGGCAGCATCATTTTGCAGCCTGGACCCTAGACTGAGTGAGAAGGTAGCTATGGGCAGTGGTGTGCATATATTAATTCATTGCTCTCTGCTCTTGATGAAGATGTGATATGACTAGATGCTTCAATGTCCTGCCACCTTGACATTCCTGAAAAATGGTTCGTATACACAGTGTGACTTACCTGGAGAAAAACATTTTTTTTTCTTTGATGGTGGTTATCAATTAGAGATAGCTTTTCCGTTAGGGATGGAAGCTCATGTCTACTTCTTCTCCCAGCACTGGAACTCAACCTGGCTTAGACCTGTTCAGGCCATGTGCATTTTGCCATTCTGGTGACTTCATATCTATGTCAGTCTTATTGTGTCTAGAAGGTCTTGTTTCCTTTGTGTCTCCCATGTGGGAGAAGGGGAAATGGCAATCATAATATCCTTCATGAAAAAAAAAAATCTCTTTTCAAAACAAATTTCCTGAAATGATGAGCTAATCTGGAATTACAAGACAAATGAATACTTCTTCCCTCTAGTTGTTTTTGTCTTCCTTTTTTTCTATTATCTTATTTTAAGATTTAGAATAGTATAAGCATAACAGCATTTTATTTGTGTGTTTTTAATTTCTTGTTTACTGGAGAAAAGATTGTATGTATTGTTTTTAAATTATTTCTCCTCCCTTCCATTCCTTTAACTTCTCCCAATCTGTCTCAAATTCATGGTTTCTTTTATTTTAATTATTATACAAATATATACACATAATAAAAACATACATAAAACCAGATAAATAACTCCCAGCCTTTAATCCCATCACTCAGGAGGCAGAGGCAGGCAGATCTCTGTGAGTTCGAGGCCAGCCTGGTCTATAAGAGCAAGTCCAGGACAGGAACCAAAAAGCTACGGAGAAATCCTGTCTCAAAAATTCAAAAAAAAAAAAAAAAGAATTTATTTAAAAACTGCAGACAATTTTTAAAATTATAGTCCTTTGGTTGTTTTGCTTTTCCTGGATTTAATGGTTGTGTTGATGCTGTTGTTACCATTGCTGTTACAGTTCTAAGGATTGAACCAGGGATTTTTTGAATTCTAGGCAATGATCTTAACTAAGTTAAATTCCTAGCCCTAAATTGTTAATTTCTGTAGAAATAATATGGAAAATGAAAAACTAGAGATTATAAATTTGTGTTTATCATTACTCCTCTTGTCTTGGAAGAAAGTGATCTTGGCATGGTGTAGGAATTACAATGTGGGAGGATTGCATTATCTAATACATGAATGAAATCCTACTCTGACTAAACCAGACACTGCTTAGTGGAGACCCTGGGTATGCAGCCAGTACTCCTCACACAGGCCAGGGCATCTAGGATTTCCAGTGCTGCATATGTTTAGTGTGTCACCTTGGACATCTGCTCATATCGCACATCTGTTTTTTGTTTTCACTGGCCTGCCAAAAAAGAATGGGGTCACTAGTTATTCTACAATGTGAAGTTATGCAGAACACAATTCAGGCAGGAAAGTCATATCCACTGTAATTAATTCAGAGTTTGCTTCGTGCTGAGAGTCATTACAGGCATCATTTCAGAAGAGGCTGCCAAACCATCACATCCTCAAATAAAAACCAAGTATTTTTACTCAAAAATCTCTGTGACATTTTTATTTTCTGAACAGCAAATTAAAACATGTAATGAATAAAATAAGGTACTTAGGTGTTTATTAATTAATATCTAAATTCGTATTTACCTAAAATGAGTATGTGTGAGTATATGTGACTTACCTCCTATTAATGGATTAAATTTGTATTAACAACCACCACAGTAATTAGCCAGTCATATTGGACAACTGAAAACATACTATACACAAGACTGTGTTCCAGAGAATAATAAGCTGCTATATATTTTATACATTTTATGTTCTTCTTATATATGATAATATATGAAGTAAAATTCTCTATCATTTGAATAATGTTAATTGTCCATTGACCAGAAGGTATGTCACAGACTGTGGCATAAATAGTTGAACAAACTGGAATATGATTTTCTCTTAAGAAATCTGTTTTTATGCTCATGTGTTCAATCAAACACTTCTAGAATATAACAGGTACAATTATTATAAAGCATAAAATTCTGGCACTCATTTGATAACTAAACGTTCTGTTGTAGATTATGAACAATATAGTTATTCTAAATATTATATGAAATTATGATAACATTAAATCATCATATATTGAGACATATTCCCCTATTGTGCTTGAAATTTTAGTTTTAAGGACATTATAAGCCAAGAGAAAAACTAACAGAAGAAATAGGACATTATTAGTATTACATAACAAGACTGAAATCATGTTGATTAAATTTCAACATAAGTGAATAGCAGGTTTTATTTCTACTTGCCTTATAATTTATTAGGTGGTCATGCTTTTAAATGTCACACTTGCTTAAAGAGACTTCATGGTTTGTTTTATAGATTTATTGTTTGTGACTAAGCACCACACTGTTACTTTTCTTTGGATTTTGGTCAGTTGTGGTTTTCTGTCTATTGTAAGATGTTTATTCGACAATAGGTGAGACCTATTCTTATCTGTGGGTACAGGATAGATATTTAGAATATAGTTAGGAATTATAGAGTTTCAGTAAAGTGGCAGTTCTAAGATCTCGTCTAGTATCCATGACCTCACTAGACCTAGGTAGCTGGATAGGTTTCCAGTGTCAGGCATGATTTTACTCTTGTTGAGCAGGGATAAGTCTAATTAAAGACTATTGCAACGTGAGGAATATTGCACCCTGCTGTTTGTAGTTCATAGGCATCATGTCTGGGTAGGACTATTGGTTGCTATTTATAATGCGATACCTGTATCTATGTCTCAGACATCTTAGCTTAAGCTAGGGATTGTAGCAGAAGATGGGTTAGAAAGATTGTAAAAGCCAGAGGACCAGGAAGTTTTCTGTGAGTTTGCAACTGCTAGAAATGTTAAAGAAGTTATAGCCCTGAAGTCTCATCAATATTGCTGCCTAAACAAGGCTTGGACAAGAATGAAACCAAAAGACATACTTCCATAGAGTGGGAGAAGACCATGGGGCTTCTACCCTAGACAAAGAACTACAGGAAACTAACTAATGCTGATAGCAGAGAAATACTATTCCCCAGGCAAGACCTCACCAGTTGGCTTTTCAACACCAATCTTCTTTTGTGCGTTCTTTGTGTCTTTTTTCTACTGTTCATGGTTATGTATAGCTAAGGTTTTCTCTAACTGTAAGTTGATTGGCTGTAAAAATCTCCAGCCCTGATCACATTACATGGGCTGAGAAAATTGCATTTATAATTTTAAGGATGTATATGAATGCTATACCGCTCATAATTTCCCCATACTCCACAAAATAACCTTCTAGAATGCATCTACAAATAACCCTCATTAGAGTCATTAGGTCACAGATATACACAATACATATACATCCCCCCAACACACTAACAAAAATATACACACAAAAACAAATACACAAATACACACACATACACAATTGTGCATATACATATATATATCTACATACATACATACATAAATATATACTCACATATACCCATATACACACAAGCACACACACACAAACAAAGTATCTTGATAATATTAGGAAAACTAGTATTTGTGAAGAAGAAAAGCATGAAGAATTGTGGGAGGGGTTAAAAGAAGACCCTGGGAATTGAATATGACCACAGTACATTGTACACATGTCTGAAAGTGTCAAATATATAAAATAGGCTACTGGTACATGTAGTCTCATTTTTTTTTTTTTGGTTTTTTCGAGACAGGGTTTCTCTGTGGTTTTGGAGCCTGTCCTGGAACTAGCTCTTGTAGACCAGGCTGGTCTTGAAAACCACAAATATAATAAAATCATTTTCACAATTATTTATGGCAAGTGTCAATAAATTAAACTTCTAGAAAGTGTGTGCCTTTTAAGGTATAATTCTATTTTTTGTGATGGAATAATCAAAAGGCTGACTGACTTGCTTTTATTTTATGCTTGTTAAGCTGCTTTGAGGTTTTTCTAGCTGTTTATGTGTTTCAAAGTTTTCATTAATTGTAACTTTATTAAACAGGCATACAATGTATACTAGTCAAAACTATTACTCATTACTTAGACATTATTTTTTTCTTCTAGGAGGATGTAAAAAATGAATATATCCAAAAGGTACGAGAAAGAGAATGGAAACATTTTAAGGTAAGATACTATAACTACCCGCAGAATGTGTAGCATAATAATCATTGATTCCTTCCTGAATACAGGCTAATTTCAGAAACTTTAAGTATCAGGTATGTCACAGAACATAAAACCATTATAATAAATGTATTCAGAAATATTTCTAAAGACACTATATTTACTTCTTTATGCTTAAGGCAAAATAACTCTAATTAACAGGGCCAAATTGGCCTTCCATATCTCCCATGTGCTAACTGATTTCAATGTCTTATCTCTCCTTTAAGTGTTTTAGCTGATTGTGCATTTTATAGAAGACAGTGAGGAACAGAGAGATAAAGGAACCAGATACAGTAGGCAATTCAGTTGTAAATTCATATTGTTCTCTTCCTTAATTTATTGGTCACAATAATGTAGTAACAATAAGAACAAATCATAATTCTAGAAGGAGGCTGCTTGTTCATTCTGGCTGCCCAGAACCAAAATAATCACACAAAAACTATATAATTTAAACCACTTTTTGGCCTATTAGTTCTAGCTTCTTATTGGCAAACTCCTATATATTAATTTAACCCATTCCTATTAATCTGTGTATTGTAACTGTAATTCTTGCTTGATAACTGTTTTGTTATATGTAATTTTACTATGTTAAAGTTAAAGCCTTTTTTTTTGTTTAAACAGAAAAAGGGGAAATGATGTAGGAGGATCATATGTCTATGTTACTCTCATTGGTTAATAAAGAAACTGCCTTGGTCTTTTGATAGGCCAGCCATTTGGTAGGTGGAGTAGACAGAACAGAATTCTGGGAGGAAGAAAGCAGAGTCAGGCAGACACCATGACTCTCCTCTCCAAGACTGACGCTAGTTAGACTCAAGTCAGTAAGCCACAGTCAAGTGGCAATACAGATATTAGAAATGGGTTGGATCAATATGTGATAGCTAGCCAATAAGTGACTGGAAATAATGGGCCAGGCAGTGTTTAAATGAATACAGTTTCTGTGTTGTATTTTCTGGGGCTAAGCTAGCCGTGCGGGAACTGGGCAGGTGGAAAAGCAGACCTGCTCGCCTTGTCACTATAATCACTTACCCTGTAATCTTTGTGAGCCACAGAGGAAAAAAAAACCTTTGAATGCCTTATTTGTATATATCCTTAATTGTGTATGTGTGTTTGTGGTGTGTGTGTGTGTGTGTGTGTGTGTGTGGCCATTGTGTGTTTGGGGAGGGGTGTGTGTTAGAACCATACTCTCATTGGTTTCTTGGCTAATTTGAAGAAAGGGTTTTAAAAATGGTCCCATCCTCAGCTCTGTGTCTGGAACTTCTAGATAAGTAGCAGAATGTCTCTTCTAGACCTGTATTTATTTTGCTCCTTTATGTTTTAAATGTGTAGCCATTGGCCCACTGCTTAATAAATTTGTCAGAAAAAAATTTCCAAAATGTTGTCCCCATTGTGAGAAAACAGTGACATGAAGGACAAGTGCCCATGTGAAAAATCCCAATGATCAGGCAATGCTCAGTCTTTGGCAGAACTCTGCTCTAAGGCTCCAATTCTCCATCATTTACAATAATTCTCATCAATCAGTGGGCTCTCTGTTTTTCACAGACACTATTGTATTAAAATACAAAGGCTTAGGCTACCGTTAAGAAATATATTTCCTTTTCTGTTCTAGCTGTTTTTAAAATAAAATTTGTTCACCTTTTACACCTATGTATAAAGTAAAAATAAATAAAACAAATATTTAATGCTTTTCCATTTTACTAAAAAGTCCAAATCTCATTGATATAATTCCACAAAGTTTTGTGATCAGTTCATTCCTCTGAAACTCCCCCGTTCTACCTTATTTGGTGTTTCAACACCAAGGAAGGCTCATTTTCTCACTTTAGGGACGTTTACCTGAACTGTTTTGTAAACTGTGTGAATATATTCTCAGGCTTTCTAGTCTTGTAGCCTTAAGCACTATCATTTCTCTAAAGATTGTTTGACCTGTTCAATTCACAAAACAGGAGCAAAATATTTAGTTGGGAAGAATATGAAGATATATAAATATATATAATAGCAAGTAATGTTTAAGAAACCACTCACCTACCTTAAAAAGAATCATTATTTATAGCACTTGACATTTTTTATTTGCGCATAATGACCATCACAGCAAATTCAAGTTACCAGTATTGTCTCACGTGGAAGGGTGTACAATGTCTGCTGTCTTGGCACTATGGACTCCAGCATCACTCTGATTTTCATATCTTATACCATGGTTAACTTAAGGTGCCTACAAAAGAGAGTAAATTGTATGATCATGGAAAGTCATCCAAACAGGACTGGGGAAGGGTCAGGCTTGCTGAGGAGAAACAGAGTGATCACTTAATATTGAAAGTCAGGTCTTAATACATCTTAGTATCATTATCAAGGGCCAAGCAAGCATTCTTTGCACTTCCTTTTAGTACTCCTAGGTAGTCTCACTGGTTCTCTTCATGCAAATTTCGAAGGTGTAATGTTTGATTTTAATGGTTCTTGACTATTTTATTTACACAGATAATACATACAGTCAGGTATGGTACTGACTGTCCCAACCACTGTATCTATTCAAACTCTTTGCTGTTCTAATCAATTCTGAACTTCACAAACAGGATACTGTGTTTCCTTTTATTTATCACAATGTTGTCTGTATTGAGCATCTCTTTGGATCCCCATCCCCTAATACAGCTGGAGACTTAACTCATGGTCTCAGATAGGCTACATATGCTCTCTCTCTCTCTCTCTCTCTCTCTCTCTCTCTCTCTCTCTCTTTCTCTCTCTCTCTTTCTCTCTCTCTTTCTCTCTCTCTCTCTCTCTCTCTCTCTCTCTCTCTCTCTCTCTCTCTCTCTTTCTCTCTGCTGAATTATTTCTCCATCCTTTATCCTCAAAGTTCAATTGTGGCTCTGTCTTTGATTTTTCCATTGACTTATCTATTGATTATAGATCTTAATATGTCTTTGAAACATGTTCCCTAATTACCTATATGTCCTGTTGAAAATCCTGTGTTAAGGACGTGTAGTGTATAAGCATTTGTATAATTTATGAGTTAGTGGTGGATTACTATTCACTTTTTATTTGCTTGTTTGATCTGTTTTTCGAGACAAGATTTCTCTGTGTAGCCTTGGCTGTTCTGGGCCTCACTATGTAGACCAGGCTGGCCTCAAACTTATTACAGAGACCCACTTTGCCTCTGCCTCTCAAGTGCCAGAGTTAAAGGTGTGTGCCATCACTGCCCGGCTTCTCTAACATTTTATAGATACATGCGTCCCTTTCTTCTTGTAAGTATTAAAGAGTTTCTGCACTCAAAAAGCCTCTCCACTGACACAGCAATCCAAAAGAGACCAAATCAAACTGAATTAGGAAAAGCCCAGGATTAATAGCTAGAAATGCTCCGGGATGACTTCAGAATTCCAGACTCTTCGTATATGAATGCCAGGGGCTGGGGTAAAGTTTCCAGCAGAACAATAAACCTGAAGGTACTAGTGAATGTTGACTGTGTGAAATA
This sequence comes from Chionomys nivalis, assembly GCF_950005125.1. Taxonomy (NCBI): domain Eukaryota; kingdom Metazoa; phylum Chordata; class Mammalia; order Rodentia; family Cricetidae; genus Chionomys; species Chionomys nivalis. Next base: position 1,267,560 of record NC_080101.1, read on the forward strand.
GAATAGCATTGGCCACAGGAAAACCTGATGTGAACTTGAGTAAAAGAATTAGAAAAGCGACTTGGAAGCATAGTTTCTAATGCTTTCATAAAATTTTAGCTTCATAACCTTAAAATAGAAAAATGCTTTTGATAGTGTGTCCCATAAAAAGAATTCCTAAAAATCTAATCATTTGTAATGAAAAAAGTAACAGGAATCAAAGTAAAGCTGTGCAAAAGAATATGTATTTAGCATAAAAACAGTGAAATAAAACCATAAGAAAAGTAAATTTCTTTTCAAAATATGTTATACAATCTTTTTATATCTGTTTTGAATTTGTAATACATTTTAGTATCAATAGGCAATATATCACAGAAGAAAAGAATATATAATGATCTCAGCTATGTTCTAAAGCTATGAGCATGAATTAAGTGATCTTATGAATTAGAAAAAGAGTCTGGTGATCAGAATGGCAGCTTAATTTTGTATATTAAATGATGAATGGTGTCTGCTTAGCTTGTTAAGTTTATTTTAATTGAACTTTGCACTTAATAAGGATCTCAAATTAATCTAAGAATATTGATAGTCTTATTACATTCAGGAAAAGATAGGCTCACCAATATGTATCCCATATCTCCAGTTGTGCTACAAAGGTACAACTCAACACCTTAAAACACATCACAGGAAGCAAATCAAAGCAAAAAATTCTCACCTATTGCTATTGTAAGTTACTACTTCTCTGTGAGTCCTGAGGCCAAAACACAGAAAATGTAATTCTACATAAAATGTAAAATAAATGCTAATTAAATATTAAATATTTATTAAATAAGTGTTAACTACTGAAATGCCTTAATTTAAATGTATTTTGGTTACTGTTATATGTATGCTAGGATTCTTACCAGTTCTTTGGCTCTGATATCATTTCTCTACTGTTTCCCTATAGGGATTAGGAAAATGAAATTATCTTTTAGCTGTCTTTTCTTGAGGCAGTATTTCACTAGCTTCTTCTGTTTCCCCATAAATTCTACTCTCCTTCCCTTTAATTATGTTGTTGCTCTCTTCTGGAGTCTTAGTAATTAACATGAGATGACTAAATTAAATTTTAGTTGTTATGCCTAATTTGTATGTCTCACAGTATTGTATTAATTGACCCCATACCTAAGGCTGTCTCCTTAAGTGAAACAGAATATCTTATTAAGAAGGCAATATGGCATTCAGACAGATTGGCAGGCGAGGGATTAGAATGGATAAAATGAGATTAACAGTAATTCCATTTTGACACTATATTCTCATTAACTGGCAGGTACCCACATCCTACCACATGTTTTCCATGGTATATTTTCAAGCATGCTTCCTGTGAGTTCTGACTTCAGGAAAATCAAAGAGACAGCAAAATGTTGCATCTAAATTCACTGTCTGAATTCCCAAGTGACAATAAAAGTTTGGATGATATGGGACTGATTTTCATCCTATAGGTGAGCCTTCTGGAGTTATTATAAATTCCACATATAATACTCACATTGCTAGAAGCGTTTTCTGAATCATGACTATAAATAGGACTTTTTTTTCTAGTGAATGCTATCTTTAGTGATCAGACTGCCTCAAACTTTGTTTTGAAGACAATAACTTTACTAGACTAAATATGTTTAATAATCCCCAAAATGAACTACATTTCCCATTATAAACAACTCTTAATTTAATAATATTGACTTATTCTCTTCTGAAATTATTGTAAAATAAAGTGTAAATTATTAATCCATTAAATTCTAATACCTTTCATCTGCAGGGAAGGTTTTATTTTAAATTATCTCTTAAGATTTATTTTTTATTTTTTAAAATGAAAACAAACTATCTTTTTTACATTATACATACCAATAACAATCCTAGTTCCCACTCTCTCTCCTCCTCCCATTCTCTCCACTTCCCCCATCCACTCCACAGAGAGGGTAAGGCACATTGCTTTTGGGAAGGTCCATGGCCCTCCCTACTATATCTAGGCTGAGTAAAGTATCCACCCAAAGAGAATAGGCTCCCACAAAGCCTGTACAAGCAATAGCGATAAATCCTGGTGCTACTGCCAGTGGCCCCTCAGTCTGCCCCAGCCACTCAGAGGGATTAGTTTGGTACTATGCTTGTTCCTTCCCAGTCCAGCTGGAGTTGATTATCTCCCATTAGCTCAGATAGACTGTCTTAGTGGATGAATCCATCATGGGCTTGCCTAATGTTATGCCTAAGTTTTTATGTCTCACAGTATTGTATTAATTGACCCCATACCTAAGGCTATCTCCTTAAGTGAAACAGAATATCTTATTACAAAGACAATATGGCATTCAGACAGATTGACATATTCAATCTCTTTGCTCATATTCTCACTCCTCCCACTCTTCATATCAACTTTGGAAGCTCAGTCCATGCTCCGTTGCTGGTCTCTGCCTCTGTTTCCATCAGTTTCTGGATATTAAATATCCAGATAGTTAATATAATCATCTGACAGCTGGTTGGTTGGGCTTTGCTTTTATGAGAGCGAGTCCTATATAGTATGGGCATTCTTCAAACTTTCTGATCAGCTGCGAATGATCTTGAGTTCTTTTTTCACCTGCCTCCACCTCTGAGGGCTGAGATTATAGGTATGCAGCACTGCACCTGGCTTTCAGTGTTCTGTAAGAGCACTGTACCAGATTTAAAATAATTGTCAAGAGGCAGGAAGGGGAGCAGAGAAAAATGTAGAGCTCAATAAATATTAATAAAAAATTTATAAAATAAAACAATTGTCATTTGTTTGGTTCCTCTGAGTTGTAGAAATTTTGGCTTCCTGAATGTAATCAATTTTCAGATACTTTTCTCAATACAAAACACAAAAATAATTCATAAGCAGACCTTAATAAGAGCAAATTTTATGCTGAAAGTAGACTCATATCTGATAATGCAAATTGCTTATCATTTTGATGAAAAAAGAAACTTCTCACAATAACTTATTTTTTTATTTATAATTGTTATTATTGTAGCAATATTTTGAGGCTTTCTAAGTGTTACAGATATGGAGCTCCCTAGTGAGAAATAAAAATTATAAAAGTTATATTTATATTGTGTAGATTAATTTCTGTTGCTGTGAGAAAATACTTTGACAAAACCAAATACAAGAAAATAGTTGACTTAACTCACAATTCTAAGTTACAGTTCATCACTGAAGTAATTTCAAGGTGTTTGGAGACTGAATAAATGGGACACACAATATCTCCAGTCAGCAGAAAGCAGTAGGTGTATGCATGCTTGCCAGCACTCAGCTGCTCTCTCCATAGGGTCCAGGCCCCAGTAAATGGACCGATGCTGCCTACACTCAGGATATTTCTTTCACCTCAATTAAAATAATCAAGGCAACTCTCACAAAAGGTCTGTAAGACAACCTGATTAAGAAATCCTGAACGAGCATGGGATCAAACTGGACCCTCAAAATGTGGCTGACAATTGAGGCAGACTGAGAAGCCAATGATAATGGCACTAGGATTTGTCTGTACTGCATGTACTGGCTTTTTGGGATCCTATTCTATTTAGATGCATACCTTTTTAAGGGGGTAGGGCCTTGAACTTCCCACAGGGCAGGGTACCCTCTCTTAGGAATGGAAAGGGAAGGAGCGGAAGGGAGTGGGAGGAGGAGAGGAAGTGGAAATTTTGATTGGTATTACTTATAAAGTAATAAAAAATAAAAATTAAAAAAAAGAAAAAAATATCTGACTTCTTCCTGGGTTCTTCCTGGGTAAGTCTTGAGAACTCCAGTGAGGCAGCATGGAGACAGCAGTCTAATTTGTTTGGTGGGAGGTTTCAAAATAGTATATCATTCAGGCTGTGTTGTGATTACTACAAGCTAATCGTGGAGTGAGAAATTGGAAAATTGTAATTTTTGGTGAGGAAAGGAACATGACTACATATAAAGTTTCAGACAAAGCCAACATGGAAAACAAGCAATACTAATTCCTGAAGAGATTTGTGCAATGATAAAGAAGCCTCACACAAGTCACTGGGACTATATAAAAAAGTTTTGAAGGTCATCTTTAATTGGGAAAAACACAATTTAAAAAAGGGAGAGAGCCCGAATCCAGAAGGCTTCTAAAGAGGTTCCTTTCAAAACCAACAACCTAGAGAAGGATTTTTCCAGGTTTGTACACCAAGGCACACAGAGCCTATTACAGTTGTTCTAGAGGTTTAGATAGTTTTTAAGTTGACTGCAGAATTTGGAAGTATTACACAGTGCTGACTTTTAGAGATGCAAAATCAAAGACTTATGGGTTCATTTGGGCTCACACTGAAGTTCCAGAAAGCCTCTAAAGCCAAGCAAGTTAGTATAGGGTGAACTTCCCTGCAAGGAATGTCTGAAAAACATCGATAAAGTTATAATGGTGAAATTTAAGTTGCAATGGAGAACCTAAGATATTGGAAGTTTCATAATCTTGAAATGTTGGTAGGCTAGGGAAAGCTGAAGTCACAGAAACCAGTATTAGCTCAAGAAAGACTATGTGTTCTTCTGTTAGCGCAGGGAGGTGATACAGTCCAAATCCATTAGAACCCAGAAGATGCCACTGTTCCTCCCAGATGGTGGTAATGGAGCTGTAGTATTCGGTGGTTTAACTGTTGCGTTTTAGCCTCATCTTCCCTTGCCATTACCTATTCTTTCTGTCTAGAGTGAACATGTTTCTTTTGTCACACTATATTTCAGACATGTTTAACTTATATTTTTATTTTACAGCATCTGTGAATTAAAAGATTCCCCTAAGACTCAGAACCAGTCCAAATTGTTCATTGATGAATCATTTAGTAAATACAGAGGAGAAATATCTAGATATCTACAGTAGGGGGATAAAACATTCAGGGATAAGAGTCAAGACAACAGGACACAGCAGTTCCAATTAGTAATAGGATTACTTTCATTGAATTCTCATGAGTTTTGAGGTGAAATTCCAGGAAACTAAGCCCCAATTAGAGATTTAAACACTATGTTTTGAAGAGACAGTATCTTAGGAGTTGGTGTTTTCTGTTTATTTTATATTTAGGAATCAAAGGCTGGCATGCAATTATATAGTGCGTGCAATGTGGAGAATGTCAAGCCAGCTTACAAGTGGAATCTCTTTACAGACACACCTTGCAGTTTAGAGATCAAGAGGAACACCAAAGAAAAAGAGTGATCAAGGACTTTAGAATCTGAAACTTTAATTCCAGAATAGGCACATAGGTTCACAATACAGCAGCAATTGTTTATGTATTATCCAGCATAAACTCTTTCTGATCTTATCCTCATTATGTACGGAGACCTCCAGTTTCACGATAAAAGTCTCAAGGTTGCTTTGATGGTTCATAGGGTTGTGCATTCTGTGGAACTTGCTGGAGTACGTTGGGCTATCTTTAAATTTCAAGTATGTTTTAATAATCATGTTTATCTATATGCATGTGTGGAATGTGTATGAAAGATCCATAAATATTCATGAAAAATGTATATTTATGCCCTATTAGGAGATGTGTTCCTATAACTATAAAAAATTGCTCTTGTATCTGTAGCAAGCTTTTCATTGAGTATTTTGTATCCCTTTATGCTTTTGCTTCTTATACTTCAACGACAGAAAACATAAACATTTTGTAAAGAAACAAAAAATCATCCATCATCTGGTGATCACATTTTTTTCCATCTTTGATTTCGTGAACTAGTGCTATTTAAAGAATCAAAATGCAGTTACGATGTAGTTTTCCTGATGATGAAATTAGCCCTCATCACTGGAATGATTTGCTGTTTTGGGCAAGTAGGAAATGTGAGTGTAGATTCTAGAGTGAGTTAATCCCTTCTGTTAGGTGGGCCAGGTTCTGTCATCAGAAACCAACAGGCTATTAACACAGCGATTCCCTTCTAACATTCTATATTCCAAACCTAATGTAGCACCAACAACAATTCAGCAAATTTGACTTTTGATTATCCTTAATCCTTAATCTTTTTTTTAACTTGTTTTATTTTTTTTTAAATTTCATATATGGATAAAATGTATATTGGTTATATCCCTCTCTAAAACTCCTATTTTCTCAACACCTCACTTCAAACTTTGTGTTCTTGCTTTGATGGCCATTTGTGTACATGTGTGAGGTCCTCTACAAGGGCAAGGCTAACTTATCAATGATCCCCTGGCCATTAAGTGATTCTCTCTCCTTTAGTATCTATCCATTGCCATAGGTTGATAACTAGAGGTAGAGCTTCAGAAAGCCCTCTGCTTATGTTGGAAGTTTTAATTCTTTTGATCTTTTGCAGTTACCAATGGTTGCTATGAGTATTATGAGTATATGTATGATAGCTATGTCACACCCAGAGTTCAGTCGATCTTGGCATCCCACTCTATTCTTTGGCTCTTACATTCTTTCCACTCACTCTTCCATTATGCCTCCTGAAACAGATGTCCCATGTGGAACTCACAGTCACTTACTTTCACCATTATGAAAGATTATGAGTCTTTACATTAAGGTCTACTCTTTGTGAGGAAGAGCTTCTCTGAGCATGGTTGAGAACACCTCAAATCTGTGAACAGGAATATAAACATTCAGAAGAGAGTTTGGCAACATAATTATTTATCAAAATCACATCAGTAAGTTCTTTCCTAGTGTCTATGGCCTCTCTAGCTATAGATTTTTAGTGCTAGTAGGTTTATGCTGCATTGACCATCAGTAGTGCCTGCCTCTATTCACTAGGTGATGAGAGCAGTGGAAGTTGTAAAGTAGCGGAGATGGCTCTCTTTGGGTGGCCAGTTTGAGTATATTTAGAACCATCTAGGACATATAATTCTGAAGGTATCTTTAGAGGTATTTCCAGAGAGGATTAACTATATAGGGAGGATTCATCCTGACGATACTGTTGGTGGCACCATCCCATGGAATGCAGTTCTGGGCTAAATACAATAAAGGAGAAATGATGCTAAAAGGAGCCTCACCATCCATAACTCCATTTCAGTTAATATATTGAATTGACAATATGCCTAAAGCTTGAATGCATTACTTTCTTGCCAGGATGAACTGTGCCTTTTCTTAAACTGGGGACCAAAGTTCTTTTTTTTCCCCTCAAAGTTGTTTTCTGTCACATGTTCTGTCACAGTGACGGGTAGTATTAATGTCACATGTTCTGTCACAGTGATGGGTAGTATTAAACAAAGACCTTAGAACTTAATTGCCTTTGGAGTCAGATTGATATGTGGTGCTGAAGTGATAGAACTTCTCCCAAAGCAGTATCCCTGTTCTGCTATCTTCTTTCTTTACATTGGATCTTTTATTAAAAATCACCACTAATAATTTGTCAAAGAAAGAATTGTGAATAAAAATATAGAAATATAATTCAGTTTGATATTACTTCTAAAAAAGCCTGATAATTTCTATTGGTATCTGCTTCTGAATCAATGCCATTTTTTTTTTTTAAGTTTTTCGAAACAGGGTTTCTCTGTGGTTTTGGAGCCTGTCCTGGAACTAGCTCTTGTAGACCAGGCTGGTCTCGAACTCACAGAGATCCGCCTGCCTCTGCCTCCCAAGTGCTGGGATTAAAGGCGTGCGCCACCACCGCCCGGCTCAATGCCAATTTTTTAAAATAAATTTCCACTGATAACATTTATTTGACATTCTATGATTCTATTGGACAACATATTTCCTCTTCATTTAGACATGACTTCATATTTTATGGTCTCAGAAGAAAAGAGTGTATTTGTTAAAAATCTGAGCTTCATTTCCATGCCTTTGAAGGACTCAGCTGTTCACAGAAATTCTGAACCTTAATTGATGTTTCAGACTGCTGGATACTTGTTCTAAGTCTTCTGTATGATCCAGTTCCACTGGGATATCTCTGATTGTCACAGTACCATAGATATCCTTATCATCATCCATATATGTGATGTTTAATACTTTGGGTTTGGAAAATAGTATGAAAATCCCCTGACATATTTGGATTGGTAATTTTGAGATACTACAGAAACTCTGCTAATCAGTTTTAATTAAAGCATGAAATTATATCAGTTCTGTGGGAACAGAGTTGATAATTTAATATGTAGTAGTTTGAATCACTTAGATAGCTAATAGCTTCCTGGTAAGAGGAAGACAAAAAATATTAATATTTCAAATAAAGTGTTGTGATATGAGGATTAAATTACCATACTGACCACAAAAGTTTTAGCTTGCTGAACTAATGAGAAAAAAATTGAACAAAATTGTGCTATAACAGAATGAACCATTTAGTTTTTTTGAGGTCAGATATAGTATCAAAATAATTATATTATCTCTTAAATTAAATTAATGCTAACTTGGGTATTATTGATTTCATAATTGTTATATAGACATTTGTTTTAATAGTTGGAAACTATTTCTTTTTCAAGAATTAAAATCTAATTATTATAATTATTTAAGTCTAACTGTAATGCAATTATTACAGTTATAGGAGTCAGAATTTTTTAATAAAAAATACCTTAGTATTCTCACTTGTATGTCAAAAATTTCCCATATTTCTCTGTTGTTGTAAGAGTTAAATAAAACATTTATGAACCTATTCTTTTTTATTACATTTAAACTCATTTTCCATTGTTTTGAATTACTTGAGTCTTAAAAACCAACATAAAAATAAAATCTGACCTAAAATGAAATATGCTTTTTAAATATGAATAGTATTTTCCAGATTAAGCTGTTTCTTCAATTGGACAAATAATGCCTAGTCCCTGCCATACTTCACCACAAAAGTGCAAACCTCAGTCAATTGCCCAGAGAGATGGCTGCCTCTTGCTCTTACTATAGACCTTTAATCAAAGCCAGGCAGTGTGGGCATTTTCCCAGCCTTGGAAGATGTTGCCTGAACTCACATTCATATGTCTCAACTCAATGCACTGACCAAACACAGTTCAGAGACTATGGACTGCTTCTCAGTAGGCGTCAAGTAGAGAGTCCATGAGGAAGGCATAGAGTATTTAATCATTACATTAGGTCTGAACCTAAAGCTCAGGGAACACTGATGAAGAGGAGACAGAAGGATTGTGTGAGCTACAGAATCAAGGAGTGTGCTGTGAGATTATGCCTCTTAGTAATACCAGAACCTATACCCATCAGTTCTCACCAGCGTGGCTGCCAAAACAAAAACTGAACAAGAACAACAATAGACATGCTAAAGCAGACAAGGTGGAGACTACAAGGTCTCACCCCTTCACAAGTAACTACAGGCATTTAGGAATACTGAGAGTGGGAGAAATAATTTTTCATAGAGAAGAACATAGTAATTGGTTATCCAACAGAAAATGGCCATCCCTGAAAACACACATACAAATATCAATATACAGGCTAAAATTCTTACATTTAAGATCTCTCTCTCTCTCTCTCTCTCACACACACACACACACATATACTTTTAATAACAGAAAATGAGGTCATGAATTTGAAAGAAAGCAAAATGGTGTAAATAGAAGGGTTTGTGGGGAGGAAAAGAAAAGGAAAATGATGTAATTATATTAACCTCAAAGATAAAAGGAACAAAAGTTAATGCCAATTGATTCTAGGAACTGTAAAAGTTAATGGTCTTGAGAACTTACAGGGCTTAAGCAATGATCCGCAGGTAATGGTGTTTGTCACCAAGTCTAATCATCTGTCTTCAGTATCTTTAATCAGTATGATAGAAGGAGAGAACTGGCTACCAAAGACTGTCTTCGAAACACACAGACACATACACATGCACATGAGTGCATATGAACACACACTTCTATACACATATATACATATGCGATAAATGTCATTTCTAGAAATTGCAAAAATTAAAAAAGTAAGGCAAATAATTATTTCTTATCTGCTTCCTACCAAGGACAGGAAGACAAAAATCACACTTTGTAAATTCAAAGTCATTTTTATTTCTTCTGTAGTTTTTTAATATTAAAAGCAGTTTCATGAAAAACTGGTTTTAGACATGAATATTAAAATAATTTTATTTCACAAAATTTCATGCAATTAATCATTTTATGTATTTTAGTCATGAAAAATTCCTTCAAAAGACCTAAAATTTTCATGTTTTTTGTATGTAATTTATGCTATTAATTTTACAACTTTAATGTTAGAGGATAAGATTAGTTATTCTTAACAATATTCTTTTCTTTTTATAGAAGAAGACAATTAAAAGAACCTTGCATTGTAATGGAGTTCTACCTGGCTTTGGAAAATGGGATCACTACTGGCCAAGTATTCCCAGGAATCTCAAGGACACTCTTGTTAGTTATTAAAGATACTGGCTTATAAGAGCTGACACATCCATCCTTTTTCCCTTTCGGTTTTATTTATTTTAAAATTTTCACTTTGGTTTTAAGCATACAAACACAAGTTAAAACTGTTATCTGTCTATTTTACCCCCACAACTGATACTGATAATCTTTCTAGTTATTTGGTTGTATGTTATATCTAAATATGTTTTTTGTGGTAACCAAATTATTTTGAATTTTCATAGATTTTTCTGTGTGAGATACAATGCTATAAAGGAATATAAATGTTATCTTCCACAGTGATGATTTTAAAGGGTTCCATATTTAAAAAAATAGTTTCCTACATATAAATCCTAAGTAGAGATATTTCAATAAAACACTGTTTTATTCCATTATATCACATAAAAAGTAAAAATAAAATGCCTAGGAAACACTGCAGTTTTACCCACAAAGCACAGAATATTTGCTTTGTGTGTGTGTAATGAAAATTTCTACATAATATAGTTGCATGAAATATTTTTATTGAGTCATACAATTCTAAAATAGCCTAGAGAGAGTATATATTCTTCTCCAAGGACTGATGCTCTGAAGTCCTGAGCCCTTGTACAAAAGATTCTACATTGAGAAAAGCTATGAGATGTCCCATTCCTTATTAAATCCTGTCACCCTGAATAAAAACTGAATTAAATTGTTGGTGGGAAAATGACAAAATCTCTTTTCATTACTGGTTCACTTTGTATGAAAGGGAAAATATTTCTTTGATCTCTGAATAATAGACCCTTAATGTCTTGACAATTCATTAGAAACACCTAGATTATGAGAACATGTTTTAAGAATTTAGACTTTTCTCAACAGTGAGATATTTCTGCTTCTGGTGGCATCAATTACTTCAAAGGGGTGGATGGTCATCAAAGAAACTTGGTAGGGAATTTGCCTTCCATTTGACAAGGCCAGTCATTTGGGCAAGAAGTTGCTCTTGCCTGAACTTCTTAATGGTATGCTGTATTATCTAGACATTAAGAACCACAAAAAAGTGACTGCTGAATTTTTCAAAAGATGGGATGGTCTTTCAGGGTTCCTGTTTCATGGACAAAACAGCAAGACAAAGCAACTGACAAACTTTGCCAGTACAAGGTAAAACAGATCTTCAAATTTTCTAATTCACCAAGAAGTCTGCCAGATACAATGGACCTATAGACTGGTGACAGGTGCCCCAACATTACAAAAGAACTTTGGATGACTGTCTAGACAACAAGGTGTCTCTGTCATTTCCAGAATTTTGGAATTTGCTTACAGTGCACTTCCTATTTATTTAGGTAATATTATATATTTATGAGATCTTTGATAGGGTTGATGACTAGATAGTTATAATCATAGTTTTCCTTAGTTGTGATAAAAGATAAATTAGATATAAAACTGTAGACTCATGAAGCTAGAAAAGATGATAGAAATTTTCCTCAATTCGCCAAATATAAATGAACTAAATATTGAAATTATAACTCTTGCTTGACAACTATTTTGTATATGTAATTTTACTATTTTAAAGTTAAAACCTTCTTTTCTAATTAGACAGAAAATGGGAGGTGATGTGGGATGTTGCTTTTATTAGTTGATGAATATAGCTGTCTTGGCCAATGGCTTAGTGGAGTAAAGCCAGGCAGAAAATCCAAACAGAGATATAGACAGGAAATAGACAGAATCAAAGAAGTGTATGTAGCTGACAAAAGAAAAAGATGCTAGAATATTACCTATAAGCAACATCCTTGTGGCGATACATAGATTAATAGAAATATGTTAATTTAAGATGTAAGAGCTAGCTAGGAATATGTTTGAACCATTGGCTAAACAGTGATATAATTAATATAGTTTCTGTGTGATTATTCAGATCTGTGAGGCCAGGAAAAAAAAACTGCAGGGTGCATCTACAACCTTCAACAAAATATGTATGAGTTTTCCTAAAAATGCCAATATTAAATTCATCATTAACTGATTATTTCTCTGTGAAATAATAATTCGACCACATTATATTTTTAATTTACAAAATTATAATTAAGTTATTATCAAGTTGGAAAATATTAATAGGCTTTAAATACATGGAAATTTTATAAACAAGAAGACATCTGTAGCAGGAAATAACAATTAAAAACTTGGAGAACATATTAACACAAACAAGTTTAAGTTAGAAAATATCAAAATGATGCCTTATATCCCAAATACTTAAAATGAATATTTCAGATTAGCAGATAGGATACTATTAGAGAGTTAATGCATACTCTGTCAAAAATCTGGACCTACGACACTGTATATTAGAACTACCATAAATTATATAATAAAGCAGACTAAAAATAATAAAATTTAGAGAGAAACAAGTAATAGTCTTTAATAAGACTTCTTAACATTTTCAAATTCCAAGAACACGTTCTAACTGATCATGATACATTTTTAGTTTGTTGCAAAATAATTCCATAAAATTTTTTGTTTTTATTGATTTTTGTTGAGCTCTACATTTCTCTCTGCTCCCCTCCCTGCCTCCCCCCTCCACCTTCAGTCCTCCCCCAAAGTCCCCAAGCTCCCAATTTACTCAGGAGCTCTTGTCTTTTTCTACTTTCCATGTAGATTAGATTTATACAAGTCTCTCTTAGTATCCTCATTGTTATCTTAGTGCTCTGGGATTGTAGTTTTTAGGCTGGTTTTCTTTGCTTTATGTTTAAAAACCACTCATGAGTGAGTACATGTTATAATTGTCTTTCTGTGTCTGGGTTACCTCACTCAAAATAATGTTTTCTAGCTCCATCCATTTTCCTGAAAAATTCAAAATGTCATTTTTTTTCTTCTGCTGTGTAGTACTCTGTTGTGTAAATGTACCACATCTTCCTTATCCATTCTTTAGTCGAGGGGCATTTAGGTTGTTTCCAGGTTCTGGCTATGACAAACAATCTGAGCACATCTGTCTTTGTGGCGTAATTGAGCATCCTTTCGATATATAACCAAAAGTAGCATTACTGGGTCTTGAGGAAAGTTGTTTCTTAATTTTCTGAGAAATTGCCACACTGACATCCAAAGGGGCTCTACCAGCTTGCATTCCCACCAGTGTTCTTTTCTCCACAACCTCTCAAGCATAAGTTGTCTTCAGTGTTTTTGATCTTGTCCGTTCTTATAGGTGTAAGATGGAATCTCAGAGTGCATTTCTCTGATGCCTGAGGATGTTGAACATTTCTTAAGTGTCTTTCAGCCATTTTAGATTCCTCTGTTGAGAGTTCTATGTTTAGGTCTGTACTCCATTTTTTTATTGGATTATTTGTTCTTTTGATGACAAATTTCTTGAGTTCTTTGTTTATTTTGGAGATCAGACTTCTGTCTGATGTGGGGTTAGTGAAGATCTTTTCCCATTCTTTAGGCTGTCGTTTTGTCTTGTTGATCATGTCCTTTGCTTTACAGAAGTTTTTCAGCTTTATTGTTTCTCTCAGTGTCTGTGCTGCTGGGGTTATATTTAGGAAGTGGTCTCCTGTCTGATGTGGGGTTAGTGAAGATCTTTTCCCATTCTGTAGGCTGTCGTTTCATCTTGTTGAATGTGTCCTTTGCTTTACAGAAGCTTTTCAGTTTCAGGAGGTCCCATTTATTAATTGTTTCTCTCAGTGTCTGTGCTGCTGGGGTTATATTTAGGAAGTGGTTCTCTGTGCCAATGCATTCAAGTGTACTTCCCACTTTCTCTTCTATAAGGTTCAGTGTGGCTAGCTTTATGTTGAGGTCTTATGCTAATACCAGGCAGTTTTCAGTACTGTAGCTCTGCAATATGAGTTTGGAGTTAGAGACTGTGATGCCTCCAGAAATTCTTTTATTGTACAGGATTGTTTTGGCTATCCTGGGTTATTTGCTTTTCCATATGAAGTTGAGTACCATTCTTTTGAGGTCTGTGAAAAATTTTGCTGGGATTTTGATGGGCATTGCTTTTAATTTGTAGATTGGTTTTGGTAAAACCTGTGTGACAAGAGCTTTAAATATTTGAAGAAAGAAATTGAAGAAGACACCAGAAAGGGGAAAGATCTCCCATGGTCTTATGTAGGTAGGATTAACATAGTAAAAATGACAATTTTCCCATATGAATTCTTAAGTTATCAAAAAGTAAAGATTTCTGCTAACATTCTCTCTTAAATAGACAAATTTTATGTGTGTTGGTACTTTAATATGTTTTAATGTTATCTATAGCAGGGTATTTTAATAAAGCTATTTATTGAAATGTCTTCATCCACTAAGATAAAATTATTAAAGTAAAATCTGTGTGCTTATAATGAGAAAACATTGAGAAAATCAGCTGCCAAATAATCTTTTGTATGGTTTTATTTTCATGCATAGTGTAACTTATGTCTTTGTATAGTGAATTATAGAAAAGTACAACTGTATATATAGACTGTTATAAAAGGGGAGATATGGACAGTTAGAGTTAAGCTTTTATTTCAGACTGTGTCACTTTTCTAGTGAGCATCAAAGAAAACAAATGATTCAGATACTTTTTGCTTGATCAAACTTGACCTTTGTACTCAAAATACTAGAGGATGGAGATGAGAAGTTGAATCCATAGTCTTTGATACATTCAATTTTGTCTTAACAGCTCTGTGTATGGGTTGTAGGATAAAGAGGATTCATGGGGACTATTGCTGTTGGAGATTCTCATACCTTTAGTTTACATATGAGAATTCAAAGCACCACTAACACAGACCATCTGTGCCATTTTAGGGAACAGCCTATGGTCATGTCTTTCACATACCAGAAAGGGCATGCTATGAACTTATTATGTTTCCTAAATTTTCTACAACATAGTACAGCCACATTTAATTGATCTTTGTTTCCCTAAATCTCTCCAGGAAAAATAAGCCAAAACCCTTTCCTTTTCAAATAATGTTGGTGCATAAACCTTGCCTCTGACTTCTCATTTTCATTTAATTTCCCAAAGAATCAGGCGAGGGCTCCGAGGAGATGTTGTCCAACAATTCCATTATCTAATCACAAAGAGCAGATAATCCTTAGGGCATTTTTTCCTTCTAACACCTGTAATTCACTTTCTGTTTTTTAGCTTGCTTTCAATGCCTTGCCCCTCTCTAAATCAAGAGGAATTGGTAGTTAATCTGGTCCAAAGATGTCAGTATTTCATATGAAGTTTTAAGTACTATCCTTCTATAATCTTAGTAACAGAATATTCTTTTTCAGAAAACAAACAATTTATTGAAAAAGGATTTATTTTAAAACTTTTATAACTGGTTTTTAATAGTTAGCAGACAAAGAAGTAACAATTTGGAGCAATCACTTTGAGTAACTGGAAACACATGCTGCAAACTGACATGATTTGCTTTCTGGTGCTCTCAAAACAAATCTGCTTTCCTTGGGACATCTGAGCCAACAGAACAAATGCTTTTCTTGGTCAAAAGCCTCATGCAATATTTTAAACTTCTCCTGTTATGGCCCACCCATGTTACTACACAATGATATTTCTTTGTTTAAAGATAATCCCAGCATTCTATATTGGAGTCAAGCCTTGAAATAACCTCTAACAGCTCTGAAGGTTTTGAAGCCATTGAGATTTAGGGTCTTCAATTTGGGAAACTGAGAGATCTGTTTGTGAGGGTGGATGAAGAGGGAGAATGCTGAAAGAAATTATTGGAAAGTTCTGGACAAGTATGGGTCAGGTAGCAAGCTGATTCAAGGGAAACTCCCAATACTCTACAAGGATTATCTTAGCTAAGACTCCTGGCAGTAGTTGAACCATAGCCTTAACTGGCCATTGCCTGTGAACAGATAGGTGACTACCCCAATTGTCATTGCAGAATCTTCAACCAGTAGCTGAGAGAAACAGATGCCGAGACCCATAGGCAAACACTAGGCTGAGCTTGGGGAATCCTGCAGAAGAGGGAAAGGAAGGGATATAGGAGCCAGAGGGATCAAGGATATCACAAGAAAAACCACAGAAACAACTAACTTGGCCTCATAGAAACTTGCAGAGTCTGAACCAACAACTAGGGAGCCCGCATGGGACCAATCTAGGTTCTCAACTTGTATGTGACAGTTGTGTAGCTTGGTCTTCTTGTCAGATCCCCAGCAGTAAAAGTGGGGGGCTGTCCCTAATGCTTGGGAAACTATTCCTCAAACTGCGTTGGTTTGCCCATCCTTAATACAATGGGAGGTGCTTAGTCTTACTGCAACTTGTTATGCCATATTTTGTGGATACCCAAGGGAGACCTGCCCCCTTTCTAAATAGAAATAGAAGAGGAGTAGATTGGTGGAAGAGGGCAGAGAGGTAGGGAGAGGAGAGAGGAGAGGAGAGAAGGTTGGGGAAAGTGAGGTCGGGTTGTAAAATAATAATGCTATGCATATCTCAAATTTGAGCTTATTCTCACAAACTTACTCTTTATAAGTTATGAACTAAGCAAACTCTTTTATAACCACATGTAGAGGAACACTTCACATATCACACATCTGCCTTCTGACCCTGACCCTCTCTCCCAGGCTTTCCATATGTTGTAAAACAGCATGAGTTAAATCTTTGCAGGCCAAGGGGCCATGCAGTGTGTGAAAGCCAGAGGCCACATGACAGGCAGGGGACAAATGCACCATGCAGGCAGAGCTTAAGTGAGGAGTTTATTGAAAGAAGGGTAAAGGAGGAGGAAGAGAAAGAAGAGGCAAGTGCCAGCCTGCTTCTTCATAAGAGAAGACATAAAAGATCAGAAGTGGGAAGAACTTGTCTCTTAAAGGGATCTTTGGACCTGCATAGTGATGGGGTAGCTAGCCATAGGACCTTCCACTGG
This sequence comes from Chionomys nivalis, assembly GCF_950005125.1. Lineage (NCBI taxonomy): Eukaryota > Metazoa > Chordata > Mammalia > Rodentia > Cricetidae > Chionomys > Chionomys nivalis. The sequence continues at coordinate 1,284,565 of NC_080101.1, forward strand.
CTAGGCTAGAGTACTGCCTGGTTCATCCTGCCATGTGACAGGGGCCAGCAAAATGCCTGAATCTTAACATTATTGATATTTTCTTCTTATAAAAGATGGGGGAATTAAGGGGATAGCAGGTGGGATAGGGATGGAGTTCTGGGTTCTCAAGACTGCTTTCTGCTGATTTGTGGGCATTTGAATCTTAGGGGGCCTGAGAAATATTGGCCACATCCTGATGTATTGGGTTGTTTCACTGCTGTCCAAGTTCTGTGGAACTGTCTGGTGTTTGTAAACCTGGCAAGGTGCTGGAAGAGCAGAGGACAAAGTCAAATTCAAGAAAATTATTTTTCCTTGGGTCCTGGTGATTGGGGCTGGGGGGGTGTTAGGACCAGGGAGAGTTTTAAGGCTTGGTAATTGAGGCAGGTTTGAATCTGTCCAGTTTGAGGTGAATCCTCCAAGTTGACTTCATAGAATTTACAAGAATTCTTTGAGTTTGTGAAAACATAAGTTTTAGACACACTAACATTTCCATTATTTATAATTTGTACTGAAATTTGAATTGTAGAAACAGCAATATACTCATGTCAGAAGATTTTGGTTGAAAACATACACACTCTTCCATCTGGAAAACTGTGACAGGCATTTTTAGCACAATAAAAAGTATCTTTGAGGTCTATAGTTAGGAAACCACCATAGGGAATTTAAAATTTTAAGCTTGTAGCTATGATGACAATGGTAGTTACTCTGTCAGGGTTAGAGTAGTAGCTTATTAGAACTTTATTGATTAATTCTGAGACTATGGACAGTAGCATGATAGAGAAATCTAGTGACTTGCATTTGTACACCTTAAAACCTTTTCTACCCTAAAACATTCTTAGATCCCCAGATCTTAAGCTTTCTTATCTTCACATGAGTGACCCTTAATGTACTTGTTTCTTTCCCGTCATTATGATATCACCTTAGCATTTAGGAGAAATCTGCTTTGTGAGCATAGGAGAGTGAGGCCTGTGACCTGCATTTTACAGAGAGCTGAGAAGACAGTTGGCAAAGGTACTACTTATCAAACTGCACCAGATATCTCGAGAAGGATAAATTTTACTTGAATTATTGATTAAAAAATTACAGAGACTTACCAGATTGACTCCCTAGACAGCCACCCTGGGGTCCTCCATAGTCGCTGAGTACAGGGACTTCAGAGCAATGTCCGTCTTACGGTTGGAGGCTGGGGCCTGACAAGTTTCAGAAGATCCTGTGGGTTAGGAGCTTGTTGGAAGACCAACATATCTTGTCCTGGATAATGAGGCATCTGATTCCAGAGTCTCATTATCCTCATCTGAAGAGGTTCTTAACAGCTATTGAGGTGAAAGGCAGTTTTTGTTCAGTGGCTAGTGCTACCACTGGGCAGCAAGCTACAGGAACTTCTTCTGCTTCCAACCATCTTCTTTGGAGGAAATGGGGATGGTGCCAGGTGCTAACTTGTCTTTTGGTTACAAAACACCTTTGTAATTGAAAATTTTAATACTGTATTTCTCAGCTCTCTGAGCATTTGAGGGCTGTCAAAATTGGGTATATATGAGTTATGACTACAGTATAGGACTTGCTGAGAGGTTGTGGAGGAATGTTTTACCCAGAGTCCTCCAGCTTGGGTGTAACTGGTTTTAATATAACAGGTCAGATTTATACTTGTGGAGGACAAAGAAAGAAAAAAAAATTGCAATAGAAGCTTATCAGTAAAATCTGAAAATACTTAAGAACAGCTTACAGGAAATCTATAGGTTAGCTTTTGTTAATCTGAAATAGATCTTTACAGTGTTAAAATTTTATCACTATGTTGAATATATTTTAAAACAGGGTTGAATCACATAGACAGTATATTATAACAGATCTAACCATATTTTTATATTATCATTTAAAAGTACATACCAACTTAAAATATTTGAGACTTGGTTTCTTCTTTGTCTAGAAGAGGATACAATGGACAGAGTTTATTAAGACTGTTTAAAACATTTTAAAATAATAATTATATGAACATATATGCACAGATTTGTCACAGGTAGAAGAGAGCAGCTCTGTTACACATTGGTAGGTTGGGGTCCCTGCAAGCTAGTAGGGCAAATGAGAGAGCTAGCAGGCAGCAGTCGCATGGTCATCTTTATCAAAGATGGTGGTTAGGTCATCTGACCTGCCCTTAGCCAAGATGGCACCTACCCATGTGTTGCAAGGTACCATATAGACTTTAAACTACGGACTTTTAGTAAGACACACATAGAGGGCACAGACATTCAGAATCATGCACCTTCACACATACATCCCAAGCATATGCTGCCAGCCCACAGCCAGGTGGGAAAGAAGAAAGACTTGCCTGCCCGATCTGAGGTAGAAAAGGTGGGGACGGAGACAGAGCAACAGCACAATCAGAGAAGAAAGAGGGACCTACCACACCGAGCTGTTGTAGTGGCATCAGAGACAGGACAAGCCGAAGAGCAAAACATTTTGAACAGGAGTGAAACAGAACTTTTAGAATGGGGGTGGAGGTATATGCTCCCAGGGGTCCCATTCCATGACATTTTAAGCCGTAGTGGGATGGGGAAGGTGGGAAAGAGTGTTTTAGCATGACTAGATCACATGACAGAAACAAGAGGCAGACAGAGAAGGAAACGGAGGACAAAGAAAGGGCTTGGGGTGCTGAGTACACACGTCAACTATCGGATCACTGACTGAGAAGTCCCATGGAGTGATGGGATATCGAAGTGGCTGTTTGAATTGTTATCTATTGGGGCAGGCATAGTCTCCATGAGTGAGGTAGAGAGATACGGTCTAGAGGTTGAACTGGAGTAAGTGGGTGGGCACAAGCTGCATCCCAGTGCCATAGCGTGGGTACAGGGTTCCAAAAGCTATTAGCCAGAGAGACTCATGGTTGCCCAGTACTGGGACTTTCCACTGGAGCCAGAAGGTGAAAAATCATTTTCGAGAGGTGAATCCTCAATCATAGAAAACATGGTGAGAGGAGGGGAAGGGAAGGGGCCTCCCATTGCTGTTGGATATAGAATTCCAATGAGCTTTAGTTGGAAAAGCAACCTGATTGAAAGTTACAAGGGTCTGGCAATTCTCAAGATGGTCAAGTTTCACAATATCAAATGTTGTAAAACAGCACAAGGTAAGGCCACACGTTGCGTGATAGCCAGGAGTCTCACAGCCCATAGTGGACAAATAGGCCATGTGGGCAGAGCTTAAGTGAGGAATTCATTGAAAGAAGGGCACAGGGGAGGGAAGAGGGAAAGAGGCACTCTCTGTCTCTCTCTCTGTCTGTCTCTCTCTGTATCTCTCTGTCTCTCTCTGTCTCTGTCTCTCTCTCTCTCTGTCTCTCTGTCTCTCTGTATCTCTCTGTCTCTCTCTCTCTCTCACACACACACACACACACGCACACACACACAAGTGAAAATGTGTTTCGAATGATTCTGGTGTGCATTCGAGGCTGTAAAACTCAAATGTAATAATGACTTTTAAAGAAATACTAATATTCTAAAGATTAATTGAAAACTTACTTTAAAAGTTATGCCATAGTGTTACAAGGTCACAAAACTGAACTTTCGGCTGTTGATAAAGTGTTCTATCATCACCACTGAAGTTGCTCAGAATGGGGGACTGCCTATTATTGAAGATACCCTATTTATAACTCCTGTGCTGATTCATTGAAATGGAAACTGAAGCTTTGAGGCTTTTATACTCTAGATAAGACGACTTTAATGACAAATGATAGTCTTGCAGTTTTCAGATATTTTAAATGCAGATTGCATTTTGCATGCTCACAGTCCATCAATTTTTCCCACAGCTATAGAGAGGTTAAAAATACATTACCAGCTTCAGGCATCCTGATAAATTTTCAAACTGGAATTTATTAACTATGAAATGTTTGTTCTCAAAATATATTTCATTTCACAGTGGACTTTGGAGTGAAGTCCCTTACCTGTCATTTTTCAGAAATATGTTCCTTCCTTTTTCTATCTGTATTTTCTGCATTCTATGATATATATTTATAGGAAATGATTCAATTATTTTCAAATCTTGTATCTTTGGGGGGAAAATGGGCTATTAAAAGCAGATTTTCAATGTATTAATGTAAGTCCTTTTGGATCTTTAATCTATTTAGGATATGAACTGTCACATTGAACTGAGTTTATCCCCGAATCTTCATTTTCTTCCTCAGGAACAGATATAGAAAATCTTTTATGTAAATGCAAATACTAACATAGTCATAACAGGGTAATATTGCTTTTCTTAAAATATAAGAACTAGTTTTGGGTAGATAAGTAGTAATACAAGTTAGTTTGTAGCATATTCACATTCAAAACAGTAACTGTTAGGTAAAAATGGTTTTGATCATTCTTTTTGTCATTTTTGTCTTTTGTGTTTATGCTTCAGAAACAGCAACTTTTAAAAAAGATTTTCTTCACTTAAAAACAGTAGAATAGATTAAAATAATGTCACGATTTATTGGACAAAAAGCACTATAAATTTTGACTATAGATAGGACACACTCTGCCAAGCTTTTTGTGCAGATTTATGGAGAACACAGCATTTAAAGAATATGAGTTATAAATGCATTAATGACCAGCTTGAAGAAATCACATAATTCTCAAAATGTAAAATATTGATGAATGATAGCATGTGAATGTATAAAAAATACTCCAAGCAAACTGGTAAGCCAATAACTGTGTGATACTTGAGAAAAATAGTTTTCCTATAATAATAACATTGCATGTAATAAGAGGAGCTCAGTGAAGCCTGGGGCAAAAAACAAAAACCAAAAGAAAAACCAAAACCAGAGTAACTACAAGAAATAGAAGCAGATATGGTAAATATTATAGGTGTGAGTTAGTAAATGGTTAATCAATACTGATAGATTATTTTAAAATAACTGATAAATGAAAAGCAAGGTTAATAAGAGGTGAGTATTGATAAATTTGGTCTCATTGATAATTAAAATAATCATAAAGGAATTCAAATGTTTATTACTTAAGGACAAAACTTTCCCAGCTCTCAGCTATGTTTGTGAAGATGTTTCCAAAATAGATTGTCAGCTTTTGTTATGTTGAGTCTATTACCATTAATGTAATATGCATTGAATTCTGAGTTTAGCTTTAAACCTAACTGAAGCATTACAAGTTATTTTTATTTTTAAGGAAGTGAACCATTTATTTTTAAATTCAACTGTTTAATTTTTAAATAAGTTACTGAATAAGATAAAATATGGTTATATTCATAAATAGTTCTAATAGTGCTAATGCTTTGCACTCTTTGGCTTTTAATGAATAAAAACTCTGATTATGCTTGTGACACAGTGTCCCTTATATCATTAATGGAAACATAGCAACACTATATGAGATACATGGGGATGTGTGAAAATAATAAATATTATTAAACGAAGTTTAAAATATAAATAGAACTTAAAATGAATGTTCCTATGAAAGGTGTCAACAATTCAGTAGTAAAAATGTAGTTACAAGCTTTTACTCTTAAGTCAGAAAATAACTTCATGGCAAATCTTCTAAATATGCTTTTAAAAGGAAATATGAAAATGGAGTCATTTCTGAAAGAAAGAAGTTACAGTGAATCACCAAAGTAAATGATCTCCCAGAGAGTAAAGCATCTATTTCCTATTTCGACATTCAAAGATGAATGTTTAACTTTTAAAAGAACACAAAACAAGTAAAGTCATTGCACTTAGGCGGAGATGATGGTGCAGGTAAAGACATCCTTGCAATGTCTGACAACCTGAGTTTGATCCCCAGAGTCTTTATGGTAGAGGAGAAGACAAAACCCCACAAGGTTAACTTTGACCTCCACATGCGTACTATAGTGTGATTTTCTTGTATGAATTATTAATTATATAAGATTTCATGCTTAGTGCTTTTATTGTCAATCATTTAAAATATTTTCTAATTTTATATCTCTGACCATTGTTATATTAAATGTATATTTGACAATTCCTCAGTAAATTTAGCAGCCATTATTTGTAATTCAGTTATATAGCTTTTGCTATTATACTCCAGACAACTACAGTTACATCCTTATGCAGAAACTGTCCTCATCTATAGGGAACTTCATGCTCAGTTACCATCTCTTCCATAAAAGTGGCCTGAATTAAGTTATTTCATTTCTTCCTATTGGTATATGATTTATTTTTTCCTTTTCGCATATGACTGCTGACATGTGATATATCTTTCAGTTAAACAAGAAATGCTACACAATTTAATTTTATATCCATTCTGAATTTAGTGCTATTGATCTAAGGAAATTTAGTTCTATTATTTCCCCCATGTTGTTTAACTTTTTTATGGAAATGCTAATTTTTGTTTCATGTGTATATTTATGCATTTATTGCATATATCCATTTTGTACCCCAACATTTAATCCTGAGTGATTTTTAGCCAAATAACAGGATATTTTTCAAATGTGATCCTTTATAAAATTTAAAAACATGCTTAGTTTAATTGCTTTATTTTTTAGATGTTTACATATTATGTTTAATTACATAAGCAAATGCAGCATAAACAAAAGTAACACACCTTTACATAGTTAAAGAAATATTCTGCATCATAAACAAATGTAGCACATCTTTGCCCAGTTAAAATAATTATTCACAGCATCTAATCTTATGAGATTATACCACAGCGACAATGAAATTTTAATGTGAAGTCTGAACTTTAGGTAATATTCAGTAGCCATTGTACAGTAATTAATTGTAATTAACACAACTCAGATGGAGCATTTTGTTGATGAAAGAGTGTATGCATGTGGGATTGGGAATGTGTGAACTTTCAACTTTGTTTGATAACTTAGCTGCTTTAAGAACAGTTTATTGAAACAAAAATTTTATCAAATTTGGTGCATAAACTGGAATATTTGAGAAGTTGTGGTGAGTTATTAACAAAATATGTTATATGGCAATATAAAAGTAAAAATTAATATGTAAAATAGATAAACAATATAATCATAATAAATGCAGAAAAGACTGTGACATCATTGTCACTGAATATTTTACATGTTCTTAGCTATATAATAACAGGAAATAGCTATGATGATCTACCCTGCAGTGTAGCACTGGCTGAGCTCCCAAAGTCCAGTTGAAGAGTGGGAGGAGTGAGAATATGAGCAAAGAGTTCAAGACCATGATGGGGACACCCACTGAAACAGTCTACCTGAGCTAATGGGAGCTCAACAACTCCAGCCAGACAGGGAAGCAACCAGCATAGGATCAAATTAGTCCCTCTGAACATGATTGACAGTTGTATGGCTGGGGCAGTAGCATCAGGATTTATCCCTACTGCTTGTACTGGCCTTTTGAGAACCCATTCTCTTAGGATGGAAAACTTGTTCAACCTAGACATAGTAGGGAGGGCCTTGGACCTTCCCCAAAGCTATGTGCCTTACCCTCTCTGAGGAGTGGATGGTGGTGGGTTAGGGGGAAATGTGGTGGGAAAGGGAGGAGGGGAGGGAGTGGAAACTTGGATTGGTATGTAAAATGAAAAAAGTTAGTTTGTTTTCTTTCTCTAAAAAATAAAATAAATGTGCTGAAGAAAAGCAGTCACACAAACACACTAAAGTAAAGGAATTCAGAAAGAGACCTAAAACAAAGCTCTTCTCGACATGCACTTCAGCAGCTGGAAATGTGAGGCCAGGGAAGCTGAAATCACACATGGTTTTACAGAAACAATATAAATGATTTAATATTTAGATCAAAACTGGAAATGTGCCAATTGTTATTTACCTTTTACTGTGGAAAAGTGTAGTTTCATAATTAAGAAATTTTGCATTTTGTCATCCATATGAAGACCTTCAAAATATCAAATGTAATGTAATAATTGATATCCTGCAGATCGCATCATTTTTTTTTTGTTTCCCTTGCCTCTGAAATAAGAACAGTGTGAAGCAGCCAAGAAGGTGTGTGTTGTCCATGGTACATCTCACCCAGAGAAACTCAGGTAAATGGGCTATTAATGTTGTATGTCACACCAGGGAGATGAATTTACAAAGCATCAACCTACTCAAAGGCCTGCTGCCAAGGTGATGATGGATCTTTGTCCTGAAGGAACTATATTATATTGCTCTCATAAACAAACACATTTGTCCCTTCTTCCAAGGAAGAAACTGTCTTTTGAAGCCATAACTCATAAGCAGCTCATAAGATGGTTCAAAAAATTATGAAAGATCTCATAAGTATTTTTCAAATGCACCATATATATATACATATATATATATACATATATATATATGCAATATGTCATAATCTCACTTTTGAAAAATCTCATATGTGGACATTGTATATTTGCATGTTGACTTTTTAATATAATGATTAACTTTACACATCATAAAAATAAACCCACAATTCTAAATGTGCATAACCATACTCATAAAATCATTGCTGTGTAGGTTTTATACACAATCTATATATTTCTTTAATTTAAAAAGTTTAAAATGTTATATAACAATATTTAGCAGTATTTTTTATGAAATTTTAAAATAAGTGATCTGCTATATATTATTAATGAATAGCTATTTAAAATTGATTATTTGGGCCCACTGACAGACAGGAAGATAGGTTGTTTTGTTCAACACTTTTTAGATGTGCATGTTATCCTTTTCCTTTCTTCCCAATATAGCTTACTATGAACAAATCAATAAACATTACGGCTTTACTTTACCGGGTTGTAAGCAGACATTATAGAATATAAAATGACTCCAGGCTCAGTGCCAATCAGTGGAAATAGTGTGGCAAAACACAAAAACAGAGAATTGCTCTTAGAAAGTTTGCTTAATTGTTCAGAGACTTCAAAGAAATTTCTGTAAATAGAAATTTTGGGATTGTTTATGAGCATTTTTCTTATTCTTTACCACTTAATTTCTCACTGTAATGTAGCTCCATGAGACTACCAGTCCTTCTCTCCACCACTAATACTTCTACCCACAGATTACCAAACCATTCTTCTCCAAGGTATAACCCACAATAAAATAGATCTTCTTTCTGATTGAAAATGCTTTATATTGTTTAATCAGATAAAACATATTATTGCCTCATTTTTTACAAGATAGTGTTAAGAATTCATTTAGTTTTCTAAAATTTATTTCTATATGTGTTTATTTTATTTGAGGGGCATGTACAAGTGCCTGCCTGTACTTATGTCTGTGTACCGCATTCGTGTCTTTGTCCTTGGTGGCTAGAAGAGGGCACTGGATACCCTAAAACTGGACTTATAGGCATTTTTAAGTGATGTGATATAGGTGTTAGTAATCAAACCCAGAAATAAAACAACACCAAGTGCTGTTAATTAAGCCATATTACCACCCACTACACTTCCCATTTGTTTGATAAGATTTTCTCCTCTTTTTCTAAAAGCTTTTGAGTTGCTGTTGTGGCTTGAATAAAAATACCCCTGCCATAGAACCAGACGGAGTGGTACTATTAGGAGATGTGGTCTTGTTGAAGTGGGAGTGACCTTGTTGGAGGAAGTATATCACTTGGGGGTGGGCTTTGAGGTCCAGATACTCCAGGCATGCCCAGTGTGACTCTCTTTTCCTGCTGCCTGTGGATTAAGTTGTGGCCTTTCAGCTCCTTCCCCAGTACCATATCTGTTTGCTTGTCACCATACTTCTTGCTGATGATAATGGACTAGACCTCTAATCTGTAAGCCAGCTCCAATTAAAGATTTTCCTTTATAAGACTTGCCACGGTGATGGTGGCTCTAAACACAGCAACAGAAATCCTAAGACCTATACTTTTTTTTTCTAATTTCTTTGCAACTCAATCTGACAACAAAAATTTTATATTTATGCAAGTGTTATAATAAGCTACAGGTAAAGAAAGTGAGATGAACGTGTATAACAAGAGTGCTTAGTGAAACGCTAAACTGAGTGGCATACAAAGGAAAAAAAAAAGACATTCTTTGTACATAAAGAATAAAACCAAAATGGACGTTTAAGTTTACAAAAGAAGAGGGTCCTCACAATGCTGGGTTCACTGAAATGTACATAAACTAAAGAACTGAAGCAAGCTAGGAAGTCTGAAACAATCAAAGTAAGAAAAATAAGAGTTAAAGTGATGTCCTATCAATGGGGCAAATGACAGCTTGAAATTGCAAACAAAACTGTGACTCTGGAAGAAGCAGTCCTCGGGTAATTCACTGAAAAATTTACAGGATTGTTACTATATAAGTTACACACTAGAGAAAGTGGAAAACTGACAGACGTGGAGAGTTGGTAGCTATCAATTATGACTCAGAGAATGTTAATGCAAACCAAAGTTTGAGGTCATATTGTGATGAGATCACACTAGTTTGAAGCTTTTTTAGCCACTATATTTCTCATCTATAATATACTAAAGAAGTAGAGGTAGAAGGCTGGGACATAGCCTTAACTTTCTGTTCAAGCATGAGGACCTGTGTTAGATTCTCAGGACCAAAGGAAAACAGACAGGCTTGGAGAGGGGATGAATTTGTAATCCCAGCAATGGAAATGAAGAAACTGGTGGATTCCTAGCGTCAACATATCTTGTGAGTACCAGACAATTAGAAGATTTTCCAAAATGGAGGCTATCACCTGAGGAAAAACATCTGGAAAGTTTATGTGACCTCCACATGCACAAGCTGACCTATGCATACGCACCTGTGCATAAGCACACACACAGAGGAAGTAATAAAGGTAGGGAAGTAAAGATTACATATTTTTCAGTTAGATTATCTTACAAAATATTCCAAATGTATTAACTCTTTCAATAATAGTGAAACTTATATTCATCCTTTCTACAATAAATTAGATGCTAGTGAAGATATTCATTAGACAATAGGAAAAGAAAATAATTAATTGGAAGGTGGATGCTATTAAAATTTATGGCATGCTTTGGGGAACAATGAATAAAAATTGTATGTTATTAAGTGAGTGCATCTCTATTTTGTTGTAAGTTCATAAGTAATCAATGATACTTTGATCACAGAAACTGATATAGAAATTTGCCTCAAATATTAAAAATCACAAGGTATTTGGAATACGTATATTAAGCATGTTATCTATATTTGTAGAATAAATTATTTCACGGCTGGTAAAAAGTGATCTTCTTATGTTCAAGCCTTTTGTTCCAGTTCACTAGAAAGGACACATAATTATTTGTAAAAGGATCTTTAGAAATACTTACAAAAGGAAGCCTTCATTATTGCTTACCTTAATGCAATACACACCCCTCCCTTTGATGTTACATTAAAGGCAATTACTTAAGACTGTTTGTTACTAGAATATGTAGACTGAATTTAACACAGTGAGTTTTAGCCTCTTTGTATCAATTGATTATTAATATATACATAATTAAAGAACCCATTTGCTATCAACTTTTTAAAACAGTAAATTGATTTTTATTTAAGAATTCAAACAGTGTGGCAACATCTTTAAAACAAATTCCTCTTCCAAGAATTACTGAAATGGGGATTTTTAAATAAATTTGTGTATTAAATTTCTTTGATGACAGAGAAAACATTGCACAAAAGAACTTACATTATATTAGAATCTTATTCTTTGCAGACTCTCCAGTAGTTCTGTTTAAACAGATGTGCCACAGATGTGGAAACATCTGGTGGGTCAATGAAATTTTGCCATTGCTGTATTCTGGCCAGAATTGTTCACTTATGGACATCTAATTGTTAAGTAAGGACCCTTCCCTGGAAGAAGTTAATGCATTGCTTCAAATGATGTATTACTGTTTGCTTTTCCCTTATTTCTAATAAGTACATTCACATGTGCTCACTAGAAATAGCTCGGTACCCTTGGTTACTCTCTATTTGTTTTGGAAATGGTCATACAGTTCTTATTGGTCTGTATGTAATCAACTGCTCAAGTGTAAGCTGATTCCCATCGTCTTTTTTCTATTACCAGGAGATCTGCAAGTCCATTCAAGTCACAAGAATTTTATCTCAATTGTTCTTCCTAAAAGTACTAATTTGCTAAGTTTTAAGAATTTCTTTTTCTTTGCATAGCTATCGGATGTCTCAGAAACTACTGAAATTTCTTTTTCTTTTGTGACAAATATAGGCCAGTCTTCATGTGCCTCTTTTCTTTTAGTGGGATAAACATGTAAGACAAAGTATACATCACCTACGTGTTATACGCATTTGTGACTGTAAGTGCTTGGGGGCATTCCGGTAATATAAAATTTGGAATTTTAAAGATTATAGCTTCAAAATTTTAAATTTTATTTTAGTGTGTATTTCAAGTTCTTCACTGTAAAAATCTACAATTTTCATATGTTCTATATCTCTATTTTTATGAGCCAGGAGACATTTGTGAGATTTAAGGGAACAGTTTATAAAGCTAAGAGTCAGAATGTCTATTACATTTGCCTGAATCAGAGCAAATTAATAAGGTTTGCAGAACTTTACAAAGTGTTCAAATCCTGAGGGAAAAGTAGATTGTATGGTTGGATTTAGTACTGGGAATTCAGGTGATATGTGGCCACAGTAACAGACTTCTCAATACTGAATGGGCAGAAGTTGCATGAATCCAGGGATAAACGTGCACCACGGGAAACTGTAAAACCCATATAATATTTATCAAGATGTGTACTGTAATGAAAATAGCTTAGAATCATTACACTACACAGACAGCCTCAGCTGGGAATGGAAAAGCAAGACAAAAAAGCGTAATGGAAGTAAAATCCTTATCCTGCAGGTTTATCCCTCTCCTTCAGGCTTGTCAACTATTTGTTTATGTTTCTGTCTATGCTCACATTTCTATTGAAGTAGGTTTGTTTTCAATACATCATGAAATACTCGGATCATCTGGTTTTTGTTTACTTGCTTATTTGTTCTTTTTAAAACAGGTCATTTCTCCCCCAAAGAGTGTATTTTTCTTTGAATTTAAACTCAGCCCAAACATCTATATTTTAATCAGGTCATACTAATCCGAAATATTAACTCTGGGCCAGAAAGTCATGAGCACTCCTTCTCCTGCTTGTGAATAAGTAAACATGGGCTGTTAGTTTATACTGTATCACCACAGTTCAAAAGCATTGTGAAGGAAAGATCTCAGCTCGAAATATTCTATTCTCCAAATATTTTCCATTACACACATTTGCTGAAAACAGACTTCCACCACACAAAACATGAAGATTCTTTCAACGTTTCACTATAAAGGTCTAGAAACTCTCAAAGCAGTTTGCATGGTAATCAGTCCACAGTGGGCTTCTAACTCCTTCACCACAGAGGCCAAGGCTTCTTCCAAGTTTCCAACCAGGATATTTGCCTTGGCCTCCTCTTTTAGCAGCTGTTAAATGCTGCAATGGCTGCAATGACATATGCTAAACCTTCCTCAGATGTCTTAGCACAGTGGTAGATCCCTTCCTACTAACAGACAATGAAAGAGAAAGGCTGACATAACATCTATAAGAACTTTTTAATCTCTGGTGTGGTATAGATTTTTACGATCCCAGATGGTAAATCTACAACTCACCAAATGTGTTTTCACCTCTGCACAAGCACCAGATTTAATTAACTATCTCTTTTAATTATGCCTTTGTTTTAGTTTTGGATTTGAGACTCTCTCTTTCACTTTCTCTTCTTCTATCCCTCCCAACAATTATTTAATGGACTGATTGCTCCAGGTACTCATTTCTGATAACATGGCATTTCTAACCCTTCAATCAGTGTAAATACCAACATTGCACTAGAATGGCTCACTCCAACAAAGAAGGGCAATTTTGATAGTATTAAACCATATGGAAATTTTTTTTTTACTAAAATCGCAAGCAATTTATTTCTGAAAGGATTTTGAGCATAATTTCCATGTACAGAAATGCACCTTAAGTGGTCAGTCCTCAGTTGATAAAATCTGGGATGACTTTTGAGTGGACAATTTTCATCTCTTTGTTGAATTAAAAAAGAGAAGTAAAGTGTAAAATTGGTATAACATGCTAAAGAAAATGTTATAATGTGTAATGGTCTTCTACACTTTAATGAAAGCTGTGATGGTGGAGATTCTAATAATTATTTTTTTCATCACATAGACCAGACCATGTTTAAGGGAGATGTTTCTTTAGTCTCATAGCCTGAGGGAATACATGTTCCAAGGTTTGCTAGGTAAATACCATAGTCTTTTTCACTAAAAAGAAACTCTTAGCTTCTTACAGCAGGAGCAAAGTATCGATCTTATTTTATGCTACTATAAATAGTTTTTATTTTCATAGTTTACCCAAATACAGGCTAGTAACAAAAGTTTTGACTGGTATCTTTCATCAACCACATTGCATAAACTATTAGTTTGATAAAATGGAAAATCTGATTCCTTGATTCTTAAATAAAATGGCATGTAACTTGTGTCCATTATATATTTTAGGATATATATAAATCCTACTGAAAATATAGGATAATATATTTTCTACTGAAAAATCTAATAATTGTGCTTATGCTAAACAGGCATTGAAAGAACAAATGATAAAGCCATAATGATGAAAAATTATTGTAAATTAAAGATCAATTTATGGTAGTAATGGAGGGATTATTATTTGGTGACAGTGTTAGTCAATCAAAATACTACATTAAAATTTTAGGCCTATGCTGTTCATTTTAATTAATTAAAATTTATTGTATTAGCTCTTTGGGACTTTTTAAAAATGATTCATCTTTTTAAAAAATATATTTATTATGTATACAATATTTTGTCTGCTTGTATGCCTGAAAGCCAGAAGAGGGCACCAGACCTCATTACAGATGGTTGTGAGACACCATGTGGTTGCTGGGAATTGAACTCAGGACCTTTGGAAGAGCAAGCAATACTCTTAATCTCTGAGCCATCGCCAGCCCTCTTTGGGACTTTTGTTGAATGTATTTGATCATATACATTCTGTGTAACATGAAGGGCCTGCTTGTTGAGGTTTTCTGTCCTGCCTGGTTCCCACAGCTATTTAGCCCCAAAGAAAATCACACAGAGGTCTCCATAGGTTATAAACTGATTGGCCCATTAGTTCAGGCTTCTTATTAGCTCTTATGACTTATATTAACCCATTATTCTAATCTATTTTTGCCATATGGCTTGGTACCTTTTGTAACTGACAGGTCACATCCTGCTTCCTTTGTGGTCTGTGCAAGACTGGCGAGGAATCAACTTTCTCTTTCCCTGAATTCTCCTGTTCTCATTGCATCATTTCTACTTCCTGGTTTTCCCACCTATACTTCCTGCCTGGCCAATCAGCATTTATTTAAAACATGATTGACAGAATACAATTATCCTGCACTAGTTCTGTCTCCAACACCCCTTCCATTCTCACTCAACTTTATTTCATCTTTTATTATAATTGCTGAAACACATCAAGTGCATATGGCATATATGGATTAATCTTGATTGTGTGGCCTCTCACTTGAAGATGATCAACTTATCAGGGATCACATTGTATAGTAAAGTAATCTTTCTTCCTTCAATAGTTACCATTGCATGCCCACATCCCCTCTTCATTCTGATGTCTGACTTATGTCTGCACAGGACTTATATATGTTGTCTCACCTGTGGTGAACTCATACATTCAACTGCCTTTCATTATATCCTCTTAGTTATCTACCACTGCTATCTGTTCCAATCTTCTGTTCTTTCTTCCACAATGAAAACCAGTCTGGATGTTCCTCAAATTGGAAATAAATCTACTACATAATGTACATATATTATTATTGGGCATATATTAAAAATCTATATCATATGATCTTTATCATGTTGCTGGCTGCTCTGTTAATTAACAATGGCCAGGAAACAGAAACTGATTAGCTATGCATCAATCAATGAATGTACACTAAAACATGGAACATTTACATATTAGGGTAGTATTTGGCAGTTAAGAAAAGCAAAATTTGGAAACTAACAGATGATACTGGAAGTAATCATTCTGATTGAAGTAACCTAAACCCATAATAGACAAACTTGCATGCTTTCTTCCATTTGTGGATGTTAATTTTGAAACTTCAGATATGTGTATTTCATTTTGATTACTCACAGAGGTCAGGAAATTACTAAGTTGCATTAGAAAGGGGGTGTTTAAAGACAGATAAAGCACAGTAATATAAAGGGCTATAAAGGAATAAAGCAAAATGAATACATTTATGTTTTAAACTATTCTTGCTTTCAATGCATAGCACGATCTAATTCAACATTTTTATTTGATATATTTTTATATAAATTTACTTTTAGTAGTTTGAAGTAAACTTTACATATAATATTAGTGAGTTATTAAAAACAAGATTCTAGTACATTTCTTGTAAAATTAAAAATAAATAATATTTGATTGAATATAAATTTGATTTGTTTCACCTAATCTGCTGCATGCAAAATATTCCTTCCTTTTATTCATTATTGTCTTTGTCCACTTCTTTCATGTCTTTGGAGATCTCACTACTAGATAAATTAAATAGATATTGCTAGAATGTTGACTTCTTCTTCAAACCTAAGTCTTATTTATAAATAGTATAAGTATCATAATTATATCACATATAAGTACTTAAATTTTTATTTAGTTTTTATTTTATTTTCATATTTAGTCTCCATAAGACTACATATTTTAAAGAATGAAACACATTTGGTACTACGAAGTTGTTCTACAATAAAATTTTATTAAAGAAACATACATCTATCTACACATTTTATATAAGCTGGTATGGACTCCACAGTAAACACTCAAGACTGTCTGCAGCTGATTTACTTTGGCTCAAGTACTATATCTAAAGCAATCTCCAAGTATCTGTAGTGTATTTCAGAGATCAAAGTATTTTCTGGCATTCTTGGAGCCTTGAGTTCTATTCTAACACCACAGGAAAATAAAGCAATTTTCCGGTTTACTAAACATTTTAATTTTAACCTACCCTCCTATGCTCAAAAAAAAAAAGCCAAAAATCACATGTGTATAATGGGTGGATGATACACTTCACTGGGGAGACATGGTAGTATCACAAGATATGGTATTGGGCTAAAGCAAAATTAAATTGGGATATTCAAGTTCACTGTTTGATTGCTTAGTATGCATGTGCATATAGTCATTAAATTATTTAAAATCTTTGTTAAATATTTTGACTGATATATTACATATTGCATTATTTCTCCAACTCAGACTGAATCTACCATGCAAATCCATAAGGTAGTGCACAGAAAGCAAAGGCAGTCTCACATTTCTACTGTCTTATTTTGTTCTGCTGTGAACTGTTCATTCTTGAGCAGTTCCAGATATTGCTTCCCATAAATCAAACAACTGGTGGTCTAAAACATAAATAAAAATAGTGTAAAAATAGAATTTAAAAACAGAAGCAGTAGAAAGGAAAAGAAATCCAGAAATATGCATGAAATCTGTCCATGAATGAGAAGAGCTAACAATGATTAACAACAAAAAAGCATTGTGTGTGTGTTAATTAGATAAGAAAATAACTGACAAACAGTGTTATAATAAGTACGCAGCAATTAAGTGCATTAACCATAGGGTAAACTGTGCCTGAATTTGTCCGTTGTTCATCCCATTTTTGTCATGTTTCTCTAGTGTAACTGTTTCTGAAGTGACATTGTTGAGAAGCTCTTTGTGGGTTTTTCCACTTCTTCAGCAATCTACTTTCCTTGTTATGTTTGCACGAGCACTAACAGTTATAGATCCTATTGTGAATATATGATTTTATTTGTTAAAGCATTTGGTAACATTTGAATGGGATGATTTTCAGTTTCATTTGTGGAATGGTTTTGCCTAATTCAGTAACAAGTTTTCTAACTCTAAACTAGGGGTTACCCTTTCAGTTAATATTTCTTTTGTACTAGTGACATTTATCACAGGGATAAAATAAAAGTTAGTGAAGGTCAACCTGAAAAAACTTTGTACTACAATATGCCTATTTTGTGTTCACTAAGAATACTAAATGTGTACCCTACCACAGAACAATACCCTCCTTAAATACATTCACAACTCCAGCCCTCATACCTTCATATAGTTGTCATGGCAGATATCACTTTAAAATAGAAATTGATTTCAGAAGGATTTTCTCTGTAATGTGTTTCCTTATTTTCAGGATTCTATTATTTGTTTCTTACTCATTAATTTTAGGATTTAATGCCAGATCTAGCTCTGTGGTTGAATAATGGAAAGAATCTGTTACCACAGTCTCTCACCACTTTCTTTGGAGAGCTATATCTGCAAAAGTTACCATGATATCTCTTCTTTTAAGCTAGTTAATCTAAACTTGAATTTATTTAATTGATACAAATGTCTATCAAAGGCATTTAGAGGTGTGGCTCAGTTCTCCTTCCTTTTTAGTAACCATGAATGCTATCCCTTAAACTCCCTTGCACTAACTCTGAAAAACACCATCTCCCACCATGGAATATATGAGCAAACATAGTTTTGTTCTTTGGGATGGAATTATATACTCCATCTGTCAAATTTAGTTAGATTGCTCTAGGATTCATTCACTATTCATGTTGACCATGAGAATGAGCAGCTAGAATGTCTTCAAACACAACCTCATTTCAACATTCAAATCAAAGATCAGTAATTAACAGAATGATATAATAGCCATTCTGTAACCATTTCATTAGCTGGGTGCCTACAGCCGAATGTCATTGAGAAGAAAGGCAAAATTCTTCTTCCTGCCTCAAGGGTATATTTCCACTTTAGAAATATATATGTAGCATAGGTTGGCACATAAATCAGTATCTTCCAGCCTCAGACTTTGAAATGCTAGGATAAATGTTTCTGCTATCACAATGGGCTTAAAATGAATTTAATTGTGGTTTCTGTTAACTATTCTTAATATACTTCCAAAAGATATTTTCTTTAAGTATCAGCAAACTTTGGTGATTAATATGAAGTCAGTTTAAAGGATCAAAGTACTCACAAAGAAGGTGTTTACTCCATGTGATCCATTCAATAATCCAGCATTCATATACATATCAACTATCTACAAAACCTTTAAGTAAGAGGTTTTGAACTTAGAACCGCTCCTTACATGATAAAGTGATGGAAAATAATCAGTTGCTTCAAACTATTTGACTATACATTTGTGTGGATGATTTCCTATGATGAAGAGAATCAGCTATTTAGCTGATGTTCTAGAAGAAATGTTTTTATCGTGGAGGCTGATCTGAGGACGATAATTCGTTTTCTGTTGTGTGACAAAATCAAAGAGGTGGTTAAAGCAGGTTAGGATTCTAATGTACACACAAGTTTTAGGATGTTTCTTTCATTATAAGAAGGAGAAAATTGACAAAAATCTCATTCATCTGCTTCACGTAAAATTTCTGTGGGCAGAGTAAGAAAATACAAACATTTTTGTGAATTTTTTTAGTGGTAGTCAGTGTATAGGTACTGTGAATGATCTGATTCACAGAAAGCTAATTTTGTGTCTAATATAATAAACAAGAAAGTTGAATTTTATCACTTCTTTGAATAAAATCCCTACTTTAGAAAAGATCATATTTTGGTGTTATCCTCAAACATACGATAATCCATTTTGGCTCACACAGTTTCAGCATATTCAAATAGTGTACCCCAGTATGCTGCAGTTATATTGTTATTCTATTTGTTGTTGTGCTGTGCTGAAATTTGAAAGAGACAGCTGATAGAGACATAATTAAAATCTTTCCCGTCAAGGAGACTTATGAATTATTAAAATTCAGATCCCATTATTCATTCTTAAATTGTTCTTTTTAGCTTCTTGTTGCCTCATGTGTAGGCCCTATTAAAATGTTAAGCAATTGCCCTTCATAGGCAAAAGTGGCACCTAACGGGCCTATATGGAAGGCTGAGATAAGGACTGTGGCTCAACTTAAAGACTGTTGAACCGAGACATTAAGAGCAGGAGAGGTAGAAAGCCATTATCGTGAGTCTCTCTCAGCAGCTAAAGGAGACTTATTCTAGTTCAGTTTACTTTAATTTCTAGGTGCTTTGTTTGTTTTATGACGTTCACCTTCATTTATCATCAAATATTGGCATGTCTTTTTGTTCATGTATATACACGTTTGCATATGTGTATGTGTGTGTTTAATATTGCTTTAAAAGTTCTGTTTTCATACTAATGTGCACATACATACATATGGAGAAGATATTTATGTATTTTATGAAAAATTGCTTAACTACTTGCTAATTTCATTAAAATATGTTAAGCAAAAATAATTCTTATTCAAGATGACTTACCCGAGGGTTATTTTAAAGAATAGTTTCTTTCATGTGCTTATTTTTTTTCTGAGGCAATTTATTTCCAGAGGAAAGAAAGATTTGTTTAGTTAATGCTTCAGTTTACAAACATTTCTACCTCCCAATCTGCTTAACTTTGACCTATATGCTATTTACACGGAAGCGTTTAGACAAACACTATCACTATCACCAATGCTTATTTCTTAGATATCAATACTGTCCTTTGACAGGCTGAAGTTAAGGTTGGGCAATATGACTTAAACACACAAAAGAAGGTTGTGTGAAATTAAAATTTTGTTCAAAGTCACTATTGTATCTAAGACATTGTGAACTCATTGGTAACAGTTTTGAGTCTCTTCATGCATGGATGGAGACAGAAGAACTCATTTGTGACAGTTGTGCGTCTCTTCCTATGCGGATGGCGACAGAAAGACCGATCATTAATACAGAGTTACAACAGATGGAAGCGGATCCACGGCGCCTACAGTTGGAAACACTAACAGAGGAGGGAAAATACATAATTATTTACAAAAATGGGAAATCTTTATATACTTATCTGAGAATATAGAGATGTAAAGATGTACTGTGACAGTAAATGTGTAAAAATGTAAATATAAATACAATAATTCATTTTAAAGCCAAAGTCTTCAATTTGGATGTTCATCAACATCACTGTGCCAGAATATTACTAATTGTAGGGGTGTGTTCATGCATTTCAAATGACGTATACCATCCAGAATATTACTAATTGTAGGGGTGTGTTCATGCATTTCAAATGATGTATACCATCCAGAATATTACTAATTGTAAGGGTATGCTACTGCATTTCAAATGACATATACCATTTATTTTGTTTATTTAATACCCAAAATGTTTCTTCAATCAACAGAGAGTGAATCAAAACCAAACTAAACCAAAATGTTTGTTTATATTTAAAGGGTGATATGATACAAAGATGAATACTTCACATCAGTATGGATCTTTGTCTACTCATATAAATTTTAGGTCAATCTTGTTACGTATATTTTTGCTCTAGGTTAAGGTACTGTGATTGTGCAGCTTATTTAAAAATGTAATGTGTAATTAAGAGATATAGGTTAGTAGATAGTCATCTATAATAGTTGAACATGTAGTGAGTTTAGTTAGGTTTTCTAGGTATATAAAGATATATTTCAGATAGTCATCAAATCTTTCAGAGACTTTCAGAATATGGCATTTAAAATATTTCATGAGGCTGGGCAGCTGGGAGACAAACAAGCAGCATCCTGCTACACAGCTGCTGAGACCTGAATAATCACACAAAAATTATATTAATTACAACATTGTTTGGCCAATGACTCAGGCATATTCCTAGCTAACTCTTACATCTTAAATTGACCCATTTCTATTATTTTATATGCTACCATGAAATGTATGGTTTATGTTACCTCGTATCTTGATTCTTGAGTGGCTACATAGCATGTGCCTGATTCTGGCTTCTTTCTCCCTGCCATCATTTTAGTTTTTCCATCCAGCTATATTTTGTCCTGCCGTAGGCCAAAGCAGCTTCTTTATTAACTAGTGGTAATAAAGCTATTCATAGAATAATGAGGGGAATTCCACAGAGAATGAAAATTAGGGTAATAACCTGATTACAGGAAAAGGCCAGCTCAGTAACCCTCTCCACTTAGGAGTCTTAGCTGGAATCATCCTTGTGAATTTCTGGGAATTTTACTAGTATCAGGTTTCTCCCTAACTCTATAAAGTTTCCCTGTATCAAGATATCCCTTTCATTTATCTCCATCTTCATCCCTCCCCAAATTTTACCCGCAGCCCCAGAGAAGTTAGGTAACAAGGCAGACCTCAGGATGGATGCCATGGATTGCCCTGGGAAGGGGGAATAGAAGAGATATCCCGGGCAAACTGCAGATGGGAGGAGGGGTAGTAGAGTGGAGAGGATGTGGGATGAGAACAAATATTTGTAATGTGCTTTATATAGTAGATGATACTTATCGTTTAATTGGTTGTTGGTAGATAGATGCAGTTCCTTCATGATCTAAGTATAAAACATAGTAGTCATTTTTTTAAAAAAGCAAATACAACGTTTAAAAACCATGAGCATAACCACACCAATAGATCTTCACATAAGATATCAATGTAGAATTCTCACAACACAGGTAGTATGGCATTTCTAAATCAAGGGCCTTATCATGTTCAAAAACTTTTAGAGACACTTATCTCTCACCACAGAATAGACTCCATGCTGAATTGAAATTATTCTTTAAGCAAATTAAGAAAGAAACCGGGGCTGTAAAAAGCTTAGGTAGCTTATCATGTTTGGGGGACTCCAGGATGGAAACTCCAGCTCTTCAGTCTTCACAGAAAAATGTTTATCACTCTCCCACTGTAGACCCTATTATTATTGTTTTTTTTTTCATTTAGAACACACATATTTATCAAAGGAAAAGGAAAATAAACAAATCTCAATGAATAATTTGAAATAATTCTTGAAAAGTCACTGAAATTAAAGCCAGGTTTCTTGGTCGGCCATTCTCTAGCCAAGTGGGGATACGGTTGGAAACACTGCTGTATTTAATGCTCTAGATAACTGAGCTGAGAGACATTCACTCTCTTCTGAAATGTCATCCATAACAAAGATTTATATAAAAAAGTCTCTCCTGAAAGAAAAGGCAGAAAAACTGCCGTGACTAATGGAATATTTGGTACAATTCCCAAAACATTGTACATTAAATGTGCAGTAGGGTAACAAGAGTCTCCTACTGCACTTAGTGTAAAACCTACAAACAATTTAGGCCGTTTAAAATTTCTGTCATTTATGACTCAATGGTCTTTTCTTTATGTTTTTGACATTAGTATATTTACAGAAACACTACAAATACAGAATTTAAATAAAATGTCATCTAATTGTATCAGAACTATTTTTGAATCTTGAAGATCACATTTTTTTTTTACTTTTAGTCTTTTCTTTAAGGATAAGACAATAGTAGTTCTCACATGACACAATTACAACCCCTTGTACCCTTGTATCATGAAATGAGAGGGGAATGATAAAATTTATTACTATACAAAAACTATTGACTATCTGATGTTAGAGAAATTTTTGCACTGAGGAAAAACTAAAATGCCAGTATTTATCATTGTTCATTTCATAATATAAAAAATTTGAACTATAAAGGAAGTCACAAATAATTTGACTATTTCAAGTATATAGATTTGATATTCAATTATTGGTCTAATTACAGATAAGATATGAAACAAGAATTGATCAATATTTCAGAGAGAGGACTTAAAATGAGGAAAGCATATCACCCCAGCCAGAATCTTTGAAGTAGCGGGAGGTACAGTAATGCAATGGGTCATCCTTAGAAAGAAATTTCAGATTGTTTGTCTTGAAGCTTTAGGAATTTACAGACATTCCTAGACAATAACTTTCCACTGCTAACATATCCCCACCTATACCATATGCTATACACACAAGACTTTGGAACAGCATAAGCAATAAATGTAGATTCTGTTTACAGAGGAACCCCAGGAAGCATTTCCTACAGGTATGAGGAAGAAAACTAATAGTGTGCTGCCTTTGGGGGTTTATTTACACAAATGGAACTAACTAAAATCAAATCAACAGAAGTTTTTCTTACACAAATACTTTCCTCAATTGGTATGTGTATAATGGATTCATGGTGTTTTGGGGACATCTTTCTCCAGATCAATCAGAATAAATGATAGTTCATGATACCAGAAACCCCATGTCAACACACATGTTTTATGTTAAGAATTAGAGCAACTGGAGACTTTTCAAAACTTGTTATTTATTTCTAATATTTTGTCAAGTTTAAAAGATATATTCCAAAACTCAGAGTTTTTCATCAATTGCAACACATCAAGTGAATATCATACTATTCTTTAAAAGTTTTTTTCTGGTGAAATAAGAGGAATAAAAATGATATTTTCTTGCAAGTTTCCTCTTATTATCAGAAGAGCTGGTCAAGAAACAACAACAAAATATGATTGATAATCTGTGGAAGTACAATAAATACTCACCATTTTTACCGAATGAAAGAAATAATTAATTGATTGAATTTTATAACCTCCAATAGAAATGAGTATTATGACTTCATTGAACTTAACTGAGAACTACGCCATACATTTCTTCTTACACACTAATTTTTGTATTATGTAAATTCATTTTTGTTCATTTCAAATATAATTAGAATATAAAAGAATTCCTACATTGCATTTCAAGCAAACTTTTTCTTTGTTGGTCATCTTCCAACATTCATCTGCACAACATTAATGCCCTTAAAAACTAAGCCACAGTTCTCCCTTCAAGAGGAATAGAAGACTATATTCTGAACACAAAGACTACTGACGTGACGATCCCAAATACCAAGTTTCAAATTGGTAACAGCTTCATAAACATGTTCATAATTGTTGGGAAAAGCGTTATTAAGAAAGGCACCTTTCAAATATATTGGTGAGAATGTCAGTTGGGTTACAACACAGCACTGGAATCATTGCTGTAGGTTTTGGATGCTATTTGATGATCTTCATTTTTGGTTTAGTGGAGCTAGTAGTCTTTCAATACATTCCAAAATAATTGATCTGCGATCAATTAGTCAATATTAAGATTGACTTAATATTGACTCAATGATAGCTCAAGATAACTTGACTCCAGATTCATAAAATTCTAGCTTTTCAAAAGGCAGAAACTATAATCAATCAATCAACTTTGTAGAATTTTAATATAGATGTGACTTTCTATCTGGAATGCCAGTTGATACCCCATTTTTATTTCACATCATAACAGAGCTTTTATTATTGTTTCTTTACTGTTTATTTTTGGTATCTCAACTTGGCTACATTTCAATATATTCTTTGCTATCATGTGTATCTGAGGACCTAAATGCTTATTAATTCTAGATGTATATGTCATTTTTTAGCATGTAAGAGATTTTCCATCTTTATCTTTCACCTGGAATATCCTTAAATTTGTCCTCTTGAATATCTCATAGATTTCCTGGAAATTTTGGTCATATAGTTTCATTATTTTTTCTTTATATATGCCTAAATATTCTATTGTCTTTGTGTTGCCCCTCTTCCATAACATTCATTTTCTGCTTCATCCTGTCTGTTGTAAATGCTTTCTGCTTTGGTTATTTTTTTTTAAATTTCCAGTACTTCTTTTTCTCAGTGTCTCAATAGTTGACAAATTTTATTGTTTTTGAATCTTGTCCAAGTTACCAAAACATTTATATATGTTAGCAATTTTCCTTTCTTTGAAATTGAAAATATTCTTCTTTCATGCACTGCAGCCCATCCTCAATTTCCCCTCCCTCAACTACTCCTAGTGTCACCTATTTCCCCTCTTCCCCAGAACTTCCCTCGGACCATTTCTTCTTCAGAAAATGACATTTTTTTTCTATATTGATTTTCTTAACTTGATCATTTGAATCTTTATTTGAGACATTTTATTCTAAAATTAAGACTCTGAAATCATTTTTCATTTTCGGACATTTCCATTAGACTTATAGTGGAGCATTCACAGTGTGATGATTTGTAATTTATTTCTTTACTGCTTTCTGGTTCTGTTGGGGAGACAACTTCCATTATATTGTGTATTTCATTATTTTCCCACTGGTTTGGTTCATTAGTTTTACTTTACATGACTCCTCCAAGTGAGGTATCTTTCCCACAGTTACTTAAGGAATAAAGTGATAAAGTCAATAATAATTTAACAGCAGCCACAGTGTTGACTTTCAACAAAAGTTCAGAAAAAGAGGCCGTATGGGTTCGGCAGGGAAAATGTAGTTTAGAATTTTTAATCAATACTTAAGTAGAAAAAGAGGAAGGAAAGCTAAAGGAAAAGAAGAAGATGTAAAGTGAGGATGAAAAGGGAAGTGCATAGAGTTATGGAAATAAGGAGAGTTTACTATAGCTATGAAAATTATTTATAGGGTACAAAATGGAAGGACCTTTATAAAAGTCTTACCCAGGAAGATTCAGGTTAAAACACAATAACATGATAACTAAAGTATGAAATTGTAGATAACAAAAAAATTTGAAAGAGAGAATAAGGTATTAGGTCTTATTAATTCTCTTTTGAGATGGTATAACTTTTATTACGTTTGGGATTGTCTTTTGTATCCATCCTCACATTAGGAGGAATGTGCTGGTGTCCATAATTCAAACACATTAAATAGTGTGTATTTTTCCTGGTAAAATACTGTGTTGGTATCTCAACATACTCACAGTGATGTTATGTGGTGCACAGAGGAAACGGTATCAGGGAAGGTTCATTTTTTTGTTGTTGTTGCAAATATATCCTGGTCTAAATTTCAGGTTTCCAACCGTACTTCTGCTCTTCTTCTTAGCTTCTGCCATGCTACAGCCCATCATCTCTACTTTTGGTTATTCTTCTGAGATACAGGCCTATTGTTTCCAGGTCTACCTGAAAAGGTACTATACTTGCAGCTACAATAGGTGCTGACTGGAGGGAATAGCTTGCTGGGGATGGATATCTACTATATCGGACTCCTTTTGCTCTTGTCCTTCCACTGTGAAAGAAAAGAACCATTGATGGGGTCCTTTACAAACAATGAAGGTGATTGATTTTAGAACATGCATTCTATTGTACATCTCCTGGTAATTCATTACGGAGGAAGAGTCTCATGGATTGGTAAACTCATGGTGACAGATTTAAGGGTAATATCTTTCTATCGGGAACTTTGAACTGTGGCTTCAGTATAGTGTAAAGATTTTTCAAGACAGATGAGGGTCCTGCAATATTTTCAAAGTTCTTTCATTTATAATTTCTTTGTTACTCTAAATAAAATCTCAGTATAAAATACTGATAATGGTTAAAAAGTAATAAAGGAGAGAAGAGAAAGATGGGCTTTTAGGTATTAACAAAATTGTCTAAGATGAGAGAATGACTCCCATAATTCTTTGTGTTTTTAAAAAACATGAAAACAAATTGAATATTGAATATTATATAAATCTTAACAACCCATATGATGTATCCATGACAAAAGCCCTGACTTAGATATTGGCATGGTGATAAAAACCCACTAATTCTGACTCAAAGAATGATCCAGTAACATTTTTCTTCCTGTGACTTGTTGATTATTATGGTTAGATAATTTACATGATTTTCTAAATTTAAAATTTGTTTATATATATTTTATATTTATATGTGTAAATATATTATATTTATATACATATTAAAATTTGTTTATATCTATGAAGAGGTTAATAAGTTCCTATTGGCTCTAAAATCATGTATACAACTCCTGAGCCACATTAAGATCTATAGCTTTATTGTACAGAGGTATAATATTATCAAGCACCATCTAACATTTATAACAATAAAGAATATTGAGAAAAGAAAATAAATGTCCTCTTCTACAAACAAGACCTGTGCTTCCTCCTTCATATGATGAGCATTAGATGAATCATTTTTCCTGTTCATAAACTAATATTTGAAAAATAATTGTCATCAATAGCACAGTTTATCCTAATATTCAAATATTATGCCGTTAAATAGGTTTTACAGTTGCTTGTAATCTTTACTGTCAAATTAAAGGCAAATGTTTAAGAGTTTACCAAATGTTTTGTAGTAGCTAATATTAATATCACCCCAAAAGCTCTGTTTCTTTCTAACAGATACCTGCAGTCATGTCTGCAGACAATGACTACAGCAATTGTGCCTGTAAAAATGTGCCATAAAAATGAATGATAGGATGTAACTTCTTTTCTGTAAGACGTGATTCCTTTATGTCCTTGCTCATATCATCTTATTCTCACCTGTTTCTAATTTTGTCCAAGAAGTTTTACATCGCAACAATAAGCCAAAGCTAGAATTTTATCTTGCTTTCTTTGATGAATGTTTGGGCTGATATGTATTAGAGTTAAACTGCCAAAACTGCCTTGAATATTCTTTTCTAGTGTCTCTGGTTGTCAAAATATGTTTCCATTCTCATGACCCCAGATGTAGGAACTGAAGATCCCAAGTGCTTAGAGCTTAGTTTTATGAGAATCTACCATGTCTATTTCTAAAGCCATACTGAGAGCTCTCTTGAACTCAGCACCCATCTCACATGCGAAACGTCAGCTATTCTTTGATGCAGACTATCTTCCCACGAGACCCTTGAAGAGATGGTGCCTTCCTCAAAAACAAAGTACAGACTGAATGTCAGTTATAAAACATACAGGTTCCTTAGAATCATTTCCTGTTACATGGGACAACCTCTTGTCTATAAACTGAACACTAGCCTTGTCCACAGCACTTACAAAAAATCACCAGGAAAACATTGATGCTTCAGCCATTGATATTGCTGTAAGTAAAACAAAGTTGCGTTCTTTTATTCAACAAACATTTATTTATTTCTTCCTTATGTATAAGAGTATTTTTCTAAATGTATGTATGTGCACTGTACATAAATGTAGCCCACAAAGGCAGAGAAGGAGTTATATCCTCTGAAACAGGAACTTCCAGATGATAGCTGTGAGCCATCATGTGGGTACTGCAAAATGAACCTAGACATTACACAAGAGGAGCAAATGCTTCAATCTCAGAGCCATTTGTCCAGTCCCAAAAGTTTTTTTTCTATGACCCAGGGTATTCAGACCTCACAAGCCACGAGCTAATGCCAAATTTTTCTTATCTTTCAAGTGGGATAACATGGCAAAGTTTTCAAAGATTTTGATGAGGCATAGCCATTTTCATTCCCTGCATTAACGAGGCTGAGTTGTAGATCTCCACAGCTAGTTAGCATCCTATAGTTCATCAAATGGATGATTAGGGCTTGGTGATTGTGATTTTTTGTTTTTACTTACATATTTAGTAACAATTCCCAAGACATTCACAATTTTTTATGCATTTGATCTCTAGACATATTCATCTGACATAACCACAACCCTGTATCCTTTGACCTACATTTCTGCATTTAACCACCTCTTCTTGTATTTGACAACTATAATTCTTCTCTTTACTTCTATTTTTCTTTTCTCTATGGTCTGTGGCATCTGCTTAAGAACATGTCACAGTCTATAATTTTAGCCTGGTATGGGACACTTCAAATTTCAAGAAGAACTTGAAAGGGATGGTAAAATCTATCATGAAATATAAACTTTCAAAGTGCAGTCCATTTTTATTTTGCAGGAATTTTTTCTTGTAATTATGTGTTGTGTGATTGCATGACACTAACATTAATTTCCTCTTGCTTATTTCAATTATTGGAGAGCAGATATCCTCCGTGATGTCTCATTCCTCAAAGTATGAATTATGCCATTATTTTGAATACTTACCATAAATTATAGTAAGGGTTAAAATATGTCTCTTTTGTATGCAATATCCAAGAGATTATATAAACCAGTGCCTACAGAAGTAATGGTTTAAGATGAGTGCTATTTAGCATTATATAATATTGTATTTTAAATAGTATAGTGTCTTAACTTGCTTTTATCAAATGTACAAAAATTATAAAGCTTATTAAAAGTATAAGAGAAAATTCTGATCTTATTTTAATGAAGATTTCTTTAAAAACATTAGCAACAAAAATATTTTTATTAGACAATGTTTTTATAAAATATCCAGTTTATGTTTTCCCCTCTCACAACTCCTACCAGACACTCTTACTTTCCCAACAAGCTACTCCACTTCCTTTGTTTCTTTCTTTTTAAAAATGAACAAGCAATAAAACCCCAAGTAATACAAACAAAAGAACAGGCACCATTCTCTCTCTCTCTCTCTCTTTCTCTCTCTCTCTCTCTCTCTCTCTCTCTCTCTTTCTCTCTCTCTCTCTCTCTTTCTCTCTCTCTCTCTTTCTCTCTCTCTCTCTCTCACACACACACACACAGAAGTAAAAGCACAAAAAATAGCAACCAAATTACACAAGCAAAAGACCAATAAGAATACACACACACAGAGAGAGAGAGAGAGGGAGAAAGAGTGCATGCCCAGCCTCTTTTCTTTTCTCAGTCCATATTATACAAGCAAAAGACCAATAAGAATGTGTGTGTGTGTGTGTATGCATACCCTAACAAAACAATTTGAAGCAAGAAGCCTATATATTTGTATCAGCTGCTGTGCACTTTGCAACAGCCTACATTGGTGCTGTCTCATATAAGATGTGTGCTCGTATGATCAGGTGCATATGCAGAGAGTGATAGAGTGATGAGCCAACAGCAACGCTGGCAGATATAATTTCCCTTCTTGGGCTGGGAAGAGAAAGCCGGCACCTGGAGTTATAGCCAAGAACTGTGTTGGGAAGAGGAGACGGTAGGCATCAGAGCACTGTGTGAGTACAAGACTGCATTAAAAGCTGGTAGAAAGGCTTCTGATATTACTTTCTTGTAGCTTTCTATGACTTGGGCTTATATGGATGTCAGGTGTTGAAGTAATGTTCAGGTCACATATTAAGTGACAATTAAGGCTCCCTATTTGGTTCTTCTCAGACAGCTTAACAAATGCCAAGCAGATGAGACTAATTTGGTATCATACGTAATTAACATTGATTGACAATTCTAAAAGTAATATTCATCGCTTTTGCTTGCCTGCATAGCTATTGACTCCCAGAGTACATTGTTTACGGTTGATCCACATCACAGTATAAGAGAAAAGATACTTTATTTACTTTGTGTTATTTTGGGTAAGAATGTGTATTCATTTTTCCACTTTCTGTCATATAAATTAGTACCCCCCACATAAGACACATACAGACACACTCACACACATACAGACAGGCACACATACACACACATGTATGCACAATCAAGTGAGCTCTCTCTCTCACACACACACACACAGAAACAAACACACACAACAGTTTTATACTATCTAGAGTTGGAAGGTCTTATCAGTGAAGGTTCCAATTGCTGGCCATAGCCTTGTGGGTGCTTTTCTAGAGATGCTGAAGCAGAAAAACTGTCTCCTGAGTTTCTGAGACTGCCTTTGCTTCTTTGCTCAGATGCCCCCATGTTTCTTTTATCTTCAAAAACAACTTTATATCTTCTGTCTGAACTAGTCATCTTCTCTTTTCTTACTTCCCATTTGAGGACGAGGATCAGATGGTGCCCATCAGGTTAAAACAGGCACTCCACTCATCTTAATGTTATAAAACTGAAAACCTGAGTTTTGCCTGCAATGTTTTTTTTTTCCACCTCGTAAGACTTGGATGTGATTAATAAGAGATCAGCAGAATTATAAAGGTAGGTCTAACCATGCTTTTAGTAATTCAGAAGATCATAATTAACTCACAAACATTAGGTACCGAGTTATTTATATACTAAAAGAGTGGTTTATGTTTCTATTTTTGCTTTGATCTGATTGTTACTATGTCCCAGTTCTTCTTTCTTTATATAAGAAGTATGTTGTTGATTTAAAAATAAAATCCACAGTTGAGAGACTGGATTTTTAGAAAAGTTAGATATTTTAGAGAGACTGAACTTTTAAAGTGTTTGAATTTTTAAAGACTGCGTCAGTTTCAAACTATATCATGTCTTTTTTGTGATATTAACAAAAGCTCTTGGGGATATGCAATGAAGGATACCTAATATTTTAATAGGAATGTACTCACTGTGCTAAGTTGACAGAAAACTGATTGCATGGTTACATTATTTTTTTCGGCTTTACCATCTGCTGCTTCAAGGATTATCTCAAATATCAGATCCCTGAAAAACCTGATCCTAGCAGCCATCAGTTTTTCAAAGCTCCTCCATGAGGGTTGTGACTTCATAAGCTACTCCTTCATTTGTACTGAGGTTAACTGGCTTAATCTTGTACAGGTCTTGTGTATGCAGTAATGGATTCTTTGAATTCTTGTGTACAAGGCCCATGCACATCCAACAAATACAGTGTCATTGTTGATATCCACTACTACTGGCCATTATGATTTTTCTGCCTTATGTGCCACAATTATGCATAAGCGTGGAAACCATGCAGAGGTGTAAAGTGATGCCTTAGCCTTACCTAGAGCTAAACACTCTGCAGTCTCCTATTCTCTAGACTTTTGTATTGACTGCTATCTACTGCAAAAGGAAGTTTCTCTGATAAAAGTTGAGACAAACACTAATGAATAGTTATGAAGATAATAACTTATAGGCTAGTTTAATTCTATGTCCTTTTAGCTTTATAATTTGAGGGGGGTTTACTACAGTGTCACACAGGGAAGCAAACCACAAGAAGAGATAAGATTTAATACCTCGTGCAGATTGCCTTCACCAACCTGGATCAGACTTCAGGGAGTCAATGGCTGCAGGTCCATTGTCAGCATATTTAAAACATCGTACAAGTTGGGAAAAGGCTTCAGGCAACCATCTGCCCAATAATTTCAGTTCGATATGCACAATAAAGTTTAAGGTATGACTACAAAGTAACTCTTTTACAAAGTACCTGTGACCATGGGGGTGGCTTTTATAGCTAACAATTCCAGATTCTAGTGTTGTTTCTGATTGATAACACAGAGGATAGCAGGTCACAACAAAAATAAAAACATAAAGCACTGTGACAAATCCACTAAGGATGGGTAATGGATAAAATATGGAGGGAATAGTCTGGAATAACTATTCTGGGGAATAAGGGTGAGATCTGTCCCAACAGATGTCAAAAAGGTCACCAGGTCATTAACAACCTACACTCTCAACTTTCTGGATGGAATGCAGGTATTGAATTTGTATCTCTTCTTTTGCAAAGACACCCCTGTGTGGTTCACATTCCTGGATCTTTTAGTGTTTCTCTATGAATACAAACACATTTGTGCCCACAACAATAGTAGTCATAGGTTCTCCCCAAAGACATATTGCATAGTTAATCACAAGGGTTTGGCCCACTAAATGGTACCAGGTGTGAGTTCTGTTTTGTGGAATAGACATTAGGTCCAATCATGAAGTAATTGTTTATTTCTATAATATTCTTGCCACTGTTACACCATTGATTATATCTTGCCAGGACATACATGATGTTTACTTGGAAAGTTTAATGCTAGGTAAAATAGCTGATTACCTTTACTATGGGATATATATTCTAAGAGGGAAAAAAAGGAAATTTTTTATAGTAAATAAGATTAACACTTGCACAGTTCTTTCATGTACACAAAACAGTTCTTTTTAATATTCAAAGGAACTATTTTCAGCTTACCTGAAAATACTTTATTTGATTTTCTGAATCCCCGTTGAGTTCTATCGTGTTATTTGCAATGCCTATCAATTTGAACTCTGTGAAAGACTGTGCAAAATTGTAGTTTATCCTACATGTTGATAAAGATCTTTATTAAACTATCTGAGATCTGAATAGCAAGCACTAGTAATTTTTGAACAGCTTACAGCCAGTTTTGAGGCAAAATATTTACCTATTATACCACAAAATAAATCTTATTAAGTAAGTGTATATGTCAGTGAGATAAAGTTATTGTTCTGTAGAGACTACATTATTCTTTCTTCTTACTTATATGACATTTTCTTATAAAATAAGTTTCCAAATGTCTTTTGGGTGACATTCCAAGTAAAGCTCTTTAAAAGTAGGCCATTTATAAGGTATTAAAACAGAGATTAGAAGAAAACACACCAAAACAAGCAAATATAACTTTTCTCAGTTTTGGCAATGTATTTTTTGGAATAATGTCAATTACTTTAAGTATTTTTGGCTTTGTGGACAATCCATGTTTGATTTTTGTTGTTTGCTGCTTTGTTCTTGTCATAATAATCCAAGAAACCTGTAGCTCTAGCATGTTTTTATTTGTTTGTTTATTTATTTATTTATTTATTTATTTATTTATTTATTTAAAGTGGGGCATAGTT
Source organism: Chionomys nivalis (assembly GCF_950005125.1). Lineage (NCBI taxonomy): Eukaryota > Metazoa > Chordata > Mammalia > Rodentia > Cricetidae > Chionomys > Chionomys nivalis. The sequence goes on from NC_080101.1 coordinate 1,318,529, forward strand.
TTCTCTAAACTGTTTCCTGCTGTTTGTTGGGAAAATATTTTTAGGGTTTGTGGAGACTTTTCAGGGTTTTGTGTTCTGTCAAACCACATTAGCCTCGAAGGAATCTATACGTTCTCATCTTCTGTGGAAAGAAAAGCAGAACCTCTTTTTCAAAGTAACATATCCTTAGGCTCAAATTTTGAAGTCAAGATGTCTTTAAAATATATCTGTTGGTTTAGCTTAGCAGTCCTCAGAATCAAATGTCTCTCTGCAGTCAAAAAAATCAAAAACACAATAACATGCATAATCAAGAGGGCATGTTTTCTGTCTTTATGTGGATTTTTATAACTTGATTACTTTTAATATTTAATTATCTTTACTCCTTTAATCTATGACTCTGTATTCTTTCTTCTCTATCATAAGCCCATGTACATTTTTCAACACTGTGACCCATTCAGAGGACTTTTTTTGTCTGAATGTATCTTACTGTGTATCTGAAATTCCTTTCTGACCAAGAGCATCTTTTATTTTTAATACAAAGTGGGCTTGACTTGAACCAATTCTGTGACCATGCGAGTGTTGTCTCTGCCCCATCTAACATGGTGGAGATGTGATCACCACTTCTCCTAGCCATGCCTACCACCACAACCCCAGGGACACATTAAATTTGTGTTGCAACTAGTAGTATGCTGCTCATAACCCCATTTAAGTGCAAGACCACCCAAAAGTTGCAGAGACCTTTGTGTTACCAGTATGAACCAAGAAGCAATCTCTTAAAGAAGCTGAGCAGATTTTGCTGCTAATGCTGAGTCAGGAAGCTTTCTCTTAAAGGAGCTGTGCCTCTGCTCACCTCCAACAAACAGAGGCTATCTGAAAGAAAGCGGCTACCAAGAAGCTGCAGTTGGCACCTGATTTTGTGGGTCTAGAAACCCTCCTTTTTTCCTTAACCTTTTTTTCGATCATATGTGGAGTCATGCTCCTGACGGTAGGCATTATTATGTAATCAGAGATTACTAGTTTGTTTCCCAGCTGCCCAGATCCAAGTAATCACACAGAAACTACATTAATTACAACACTGCCTCTCCAATAGCTTAGTTGTATTCCTAGCTAGCTCTAATATCTAAAATTAACCCATTACTATTAATCTCTGTATCACCGTGAGGTTGTGGCCTACCAGTATTGTTCCTGTGTCTTTCTCCAACATGGCATCTCTTTGACTCTGCCTATTCTCTCTATAGATCTCTGTTTGGTTTTCCTGCCTGGCTTTACTCTGCTAAGCCATTGGCTGAAACAGCTTTATATTTATCTACAACTAAAAACAACACATATACAGAACTACATCCCACACTTCCCCCCGATCTTTATGTGGATGCTTGGAATTTTGAACTCAGGAACTTATGGCCATGACAAAGATCTATTACTGATTAAATAATGTCCCCAGCACCAAGTAATTTTTTTGATGAATATCCATTCTAATAAAATTATTTCTATGGGGATAATCTCTGTTTTACCCCATTTCTCTCCCATAGATGTCTTTAATAGTATATGAGGTAACTATAAAGACACTTGCTGAATAAAAAGCTGGGAAAGGAGATTAAATAATCTAATAATGAGCAAAATTACAAAGGGCAAAATATATATATATATATATATAGGAAGAGAAGATAGCTATATAGATGCAGTTGTGTGGAAAACCAAGTTAGAGGTATATTCTACCAAAGCACATGCTCAATCATTTGATTAAATGGAATTAATTACACCTTGAGTTTCCTTAGCAATATTCCACTAAAATGTGATAATAAACTAATTCACAAAGAGGCTATGCTAAGTAACTGATGCTACCAAACTATTAGCTGGATCAGCCCATTTCTGATTCTGTAAGGGAAAGAATATTTCCTGAGTCCTCTTTTTGCAATTAGTCCTTTGTGCCTGTCAAATAAGCTGTTATTGGGTATGTGAGTGAGGAGTGCAGGAAGAGAGGACAGGAAGGATGAAAAATGTACCATCTATTGTTAGTGTTTAGAGATTAGACTACAGCAATAGAATGTGTAGTTCACAACAAACAACAAAAACAAAAATCAAACATGATGGTCTACAAAGCAAAAACTACTTAAAACAATTGGCATCTTAAAAACAGAGAAGATGTATATATTTTTGCTTTATACAGTCATTCACTAATCTCTGTGTTCATACCTTATAAATGACTTATTTTTGAAGAGCTTTAACTTAGATGTTCACTCAAAAGACATTTTTTGTCAGTAAATGTCATATAAATAAGAAGAAAACTAATAAATTCTCTAAAGTGTAATCATTTTTCTGACTAAATGCTACCTGCAACTTAACTCTCCTGGAATTTTGGTTTTCCCATCTGTCAAAGGAACATATTAGTGTACAGATTATTTCCTGTAATCCATTGGGAATATTTATTATAGCCTCATATGCAGAGAGCACATAGCTGTTTCATGTGCATTTGTGTATTGACTGTTCAATTCTCAATCTTGTTGCAAACAGTGGCTACTTAGGTCAAGAGTCATCTTTCCTTTGTGGAACCACATCAGTTTAGAATTTTATGATTTTATGAAATAATAGAATGTTGTGGTCCAAAATTTATAAAATACTATAGAACATTTGTACATATACTGATAACTTAATTAAACCATTAGAATTTTTATGGTCAATATTAAAATGAATTTACATGAAAGGAAAATGTAGATTGAAAATCACATATTTGAGGCATTAATTACTACAACTTATATGCCTATGCTCTAAAACTCTATAATAAAATGCAGATGACAAACTTTCTTAACACATACACAAAAGTAAAATTGGATTGTTATCAAGCAGTCATGCCTCTATTGATACCCATGGGGCCAGAATGGCCACCAGATGGCACTCAGATTTCAAATGATAATTCAAATTGGACTGTTTACCACTCATGTTTATTTTCACTTTAACTTTGTAAAACTGCATGATTTCTTTCTTTTTCATTTCATTTCTCTAAATATTTGGAGGTTCAAAAGACAGAATTGAATTTTAACTCTACAATACACTTAATAATTGTCACTAACTCAATTACAGGTTTAATAATACATACATGTTGGATACACTGTGATAAAAACAAATATTTTTTTTACCATTCTATAGCTAAATGGTTTATACAAAGAGCTTTGAACCCAAACAAAGATATCTCTCATAATATCAATCTTTTTATACCAAAGTCACAGTAAACATCAAGTAAAAAATACATTTTGGAAAGACACTTTTAGACTGTACTCAGGCTCTTCCCTCCACATAAATGGGTTTTGAATACCAATTGTATTTTTGAAATATTAAGAAATATTTACTTTGTTTTCCTAAATTATTGTCATTTCTCTAAAATGTTCTTATTCCGAATGTAAAATATAAGAGGAATATGGAGCAATGAATAAGAAAGAAATGGGAAGATATGCAGCAAATGGAGGTTTTAGAAAAAGAGTATCTTAACAGCCAGGTTGTGGTGGCACACACTTTTAATCCCAAAACTTGGGAGAAAAAGGCAGGTGGAGCTCTGTGAGTTTTGGGCTAGCCTAATCTAAAAGAGCTAGTTCAAGGACAGGCTTCAAATCTACAAAGAACCCTGTCTCTAAAAACAAAAACAAATAAAAGTAATCTCCAAACAGTAGGAAATACTGAAGTAGTAGTGAACAATTTAGGCATGAACTTTAAAATGTTAGTGCAATGCTACTATCTAAGTTAAATTGTTGATCTCTAGATGAATACCTATGGTTATATTTTATTCCTTCCATCCTCAAATGCTAATTAAATACTTGCAGCTTACCAGTCACTATTCTACATGTTGGTAAAAAAAAAGTAAAAACCATGTATCAACATAAAGGTACCATGTTTTACTGACACTAGTCAAGGAAATAAATAAAATGATTCCGGAGAATAACAGGATTTATAAAGAAAACAGGACAAGGTGATGAAGTCAAAGCTGTTGACAACTTTTTATTTGCTTAAGTTCTTAAGGCATAGGAAGTAAAAGCAGAACAAATTTTATGAGTAACAACTCCCACTAGGAAAATAACTTACTCAACAGATCTTAGTGAAGTAATAAGAAGGTATGGTTGTTTGTAGATGATCCGAGTACCCATAAATCAATGTTTATTTCTTGCAGGGCCAAATAAGTTAACTAGGCAAAACGATGTGTTCAATTTCCTTGAACTTCCTTGGTCTGCATTTCACTGTTATATATATTAACATTTACTAATTATGCACAGTAGGCTTTAGTACTATGCTTCTTGGTCTAAATACTATGTACTTTGAGCACATTCTCCATTGTTAAAAATAATACTCTGTCTTGTACACCTCATACTCCAGATAGTCTCTTTATTCCTCCATTTTACTCCCTTCAATGCTTTCCTCTATCTCTCTTTCTAAATATAGTGACTTATATTAAGTTTCTGATAGAGGGATAGGTGGCATAGTGTTTACAGGAATGTGAGTATGTTACCAGTGACTACACAACTAAGAAAAAATGCTCCTCGAGATTCATTATCTGGGTATAAATCTTCAGGAAGGAGGTAAGATCTGGTAAGCTCCTCATGTCCCCATGCCAGGCTGCTGATAAATCCACTATCATGCATATCTTATTAAGTAGTTAGAACTGCTTTGTGTTTAAGAATGTAATAGTCATGCCATTTAGGGATTACTGTTCCATATGCCTTCTGCACTTCCTACAGCTCTTTTAAATCTTAGATATCTAACATGTTATGTCACATATACCATCGATAAGTACAGTGTTTAAAATTAAGCTACAAACAAATGTAGCAATTTTCATGAATTATCCATGGATACTGCACCTGTAGCTCTGGCTTCAACTTTCACTCTCAGTGCATAACACTGCTTGGAAGTCTTTTGTATACTTTGCCTTAAATGAATGTGGATATTGCCAAATAAAAATGTAAGATATTTTAATTCTCTTTATAAAGTTTGACTTTTGTGTTTAATACTCATAAAGTTTAAATCATGATTTGTGATTCATTAAGTTATAAAAATTCATATTAGATACTGAATGTATCAAAGAATTGATGAAAAATTAGATCATGAGTTTGAAAGGGTGCAAGAAGCAGGTATGTGGGAGGCCTTGGAGGGAGTAAAGGGAAAGGGAAATATAACCATTTTTTCTTTTGATCACCAGCTCCCAAATAATGACATGATGACTTCTTATTAATTAGGAAAACTTATTCTTACCATAGGCATGTTGTCAAATAGCACTTAAAACTGAAATTTTGGCCGGAGAGATGGCTCAGTGGTTATGAGCATTGCCTGCTCTTCCAAAGGTCCTGAGTTCAATTCCCAGCAACCACAGGGTGGCTCACACCATCTGTAAAGAGGTCTGGTGCCCTCTTCTGGCCTGCAGACATACGCACAGACAGAATATTGTATAAATAATAAAAACTGAAATTTTGTTAATCTATGTTCTGCCACATGGTTCATTACTCCTCCTCCATACTGTACATCCAAATTACTTCGTGTCCCACCGGCAAATCTCCACTCTTGTGATTCCTTCCTAGATTTCCTATTTCTGCCTGGATGTCCTGACAATCTTCTCTGGCCCATCTATTGGCTACTCAGCTCTTATTAAACCAAGCAGAAGGCACCTTGGCAGAGACACATCATCACAGCATACAAAAAGTTTAACTCACAAAACTTCCTTTCTTTTTTCTAAATAAAAATTAAAGGTTTCAATGCTAACAGAAAAACTGTATACAATAAGAACAATTATCAAATAAGAATTATATACACAATTGTACCAAGCTTTCTTTTAGGCCACAAGTCATCTCCTAAAGCATGACGTGGTGACTTATTACTACCAGCTATGAATGTTCAGCCTTAGCTTACGCTCGGTTCTTGCTAGCTCTTATGACTTACCTTGTTTCTCTTCATCATGATTTACCTCAGGCTTATTGTTTCTCTCTCTCTCTCTCTCTCTCTCTCTCTCTCTCTCTCTCTCTCTCTCTCTTCTCTTCTCTTCTCTTCTCTTCTTCCCTCTCTTTCTTTCTTCTCCCTTCCTTCCTTTCCCCTTCCTTCCTTCCTTCCTTCCTTCCTTCCTTCCTTCCTTCCTTCCTTTCTTTCTTTCTTTCTTTCTTTCTTTCTTTCTTTTTCTTTCTGTATATCTTCCATCCCTTCTTCCCTTCTGTCTCCATGTCTGCTAGTGGCTGCCTGGCTTATGGCCCAAGGTGTGCCCTTCCCTTTCTCCCTAGTTCTCTTGTTCCTTCTTTGCCTAGATTTTCTTTCTACTTACTCTCTCTGCTTGCTAGCCCTACCCATCACTCTACTGCCTAAATATGGGCCATTCAGCTTTTTATTAGATAAATCAGGTGCCTTGGGCAGACAAGGTGAACCATATGCAACACATCATTACACAATTTAGCACACATCCTTACATAATTAAACAAAAGGAGCATAAACAAATGTAACACACCTTTACATGGTTAAAATAATAATCTGCAGGATAAACAAATGTAATATATCATTGCCTTCTTAAAGTAATAACCATAGCACACAATACCTAGTCCTTTAGTATTTCACTAATTTTGAGAGAGTACTCTATTATCTATTTAATCTTGGTGAGTCCATTTTCTATCATAACTTGTATTATCTAAAAATATCATTTTAGACCTTAAAATATTTTCTTAGATAAACAACTTAAGCTTTTATGTATCTCTACCTTTATAAACTTTACATCTCTTATATGTGTTTCTTTTCTGAATTTGGTAGCAAAATACCTGTAAAAACCATAACTATCTTGTCTTCAACCTCATCAGAGACATGAGAAGGATAAAATATTACCTGAGTAAACAAGAAGTGGAGGGCAAGCAAGTTCCAAAACTATAGAAATGACAGAGACAAATGACTATCACCTAAGATTCCTCTGCAATATTGAAGCATCCATCACTGGCCTACAGGCCCAGAATATGTGACAGACCTTTCCATGAAGCAGGAATTTTGAAGTGCTGGCCTACTTTGTCTTAACAAAATTTGGCAGTTGACTTCATTTGAGTCCTGCACTTCTAATTTAGACACCATGCTCTCAGAAGTAAAGGCAAGGACAGTTTCTTGCTCAGTGGAAAGCTCTGGCATATTTAAATAAAATTCCATTTAGAGGTTATTGAATGCCTATCATCTTCTCTGAAGTAGATGGGGCTGCCAGGAGAACATCTCACTGTAATAAAAACCTTTATGTTATTAAAATATTTGAATGGCATATTCTATAGATCTATGTTGTATTTGAAGATTACATATCCAAAATCTATCTTTTTTAACCTCGAAAACATACCTTACATGATGACAATTTTGATTTCTTTAGGTTATGAAGTACTAATCTGCATTTCTTAGCTATCCTCAACAGTTTGTAATACAGTAGTTTTTAAGCACTAGAACTCTACATTTCATTTTTACAGCCTATTGTAATAAAAATAACCTTCAATTTGTATCAATATACAAAAATCCATCCATACAAATGTAAAATATTTGAAACTAACAGTTGCTTTCAAGTTTAAAAGTAGATTCAATAATCTACCTTTTTATTATATTATTCCTGTATCTTTTCTTTTCTCTGACTAAAAAGAGACTCCCTAATCTAACCTCCATTGTTTAGTTTTCTCCCTGACCATATCTAATAATGACTTGTAACCAACCCGATTAAATGATGAAAAACATCCAGACCCATTGAATGACCAAAAACCACCCACCTCATCTCTCACAAATGAGGATGTTGTGTTCTACAAATTGCTTCTTTAAGAATATGGTATCTTTAGGGGACCAAGAGAAAATTAAGATAATGTTTAAGTCCTGAGATAATTAGTTCATCATTTTTTGTTTTGTGGTGGAAAAGTGCTGGGCTTAATTAAAGTTCTGAGGGAAGCTGTTTGTGAGCTGAGATCATCTTAGTTAACCACTTTGAAAGTCCTGGGTTCAGGTTTTTGAGGAAATGGTAACAGAGGCATTCTGTGAGGCTAGATCACCTGAGCTTCTTGTACTATCTTCATCAGTGCCTGGTCTTTTTGCTCCCTGAAAAGCTACAAGCTTTTAAAGGTAACATACATATGGTATTTTTGTTCTGAAAATCTACAAACTTCTAAAGGCAACATACATATCTGCATTAACACAAGTACGGAATGTGTGGTTTGCATAAGTCATCCAAAGATGATTCTCTTCTCTATGTATACTGAACAGGTAAAAAACATCTGCCAACTTTATAAGTCCATTTGGACTGTATTGTTGGAGGAGGGCCTGCTTTTTCATCTTGGCCACCCAGCTAACTTAGGACTAAAATAACCACACAGAAACTATATTAATTTAATCACTGCTTGGTCCATTAGCTCTAGTTTTTTATTGGCTAATTCTTACATCTTAATTTGACACATTTCTATTAATCTCTGTATTGCCATGTGGCAGTGGCTTACCAGGTAAAATTTACAGTGTCTGTCTCCAGTGGATCCATGGCATCTCTCTCTGACTCTGCTTTCTTTTCTAATTCAGTTTCCTCTACCTTGCCTACCTAAGTTCTGTCCTATCAACAGACCAGGGCAGTTTCTTTATTCATCAACCAATGAAAACTGCACATACACAGAAGGACCTCCCACACCACTATATAATCAAACTGTCATGAAGACTCTATAGTCAACAAGATTTATCATGTCTCATCCAGTCTCAGAGTTGTTCCTATGTACTGGGATCAGCACATATGTCACTTGCCTATAGCCTTTCTTGGTTTCTTTTTTTCATGTTTATAGCCAAGATTTTCAGGAGCTCTTCCCTGGTAACAGATCCTTATTAATTTTAAAGGAATCCATAGCATTTTTTTAATCTGTAGAAAGGAAAGCTTAACATCTATATCAATGCAACAAATTTATTGATTTCTATTTTAAAGTTAAGAATCCTTAAAATATATTGGCTGGTTTAATAAAACAGCTTTTTTCATAATCTAATGTCTCTCAGTAACTATTGGTTTGTGTTCATTAGCATTTAAAAATTTAATAAAGAATTTTATAGTGTCCAGACTCACTGTGTTATAATATTCCCCATGCTTATATGGCATATTCTTCTTTCTCTTTAAAGATTTTACTTTATTATTTTTAAACTATTTTCTCTGACTTCCTTTACTCATTTTTTTTTCTTTCTTCAGCATTTAAGCACATTTACAAGCATATTGTACCTGTTAAAAGATTTTCCTCTGCCTAGACAGGTTTCTTTTGTGCACCTCTCTGACCAAGTGAACCAAGCCTTAAAAGACCAGAGACAGACTTCTAGATTTCTTAGTATGAACTCCTATCATAAAGACACACATGAAGTCCATAAGGATATTCTTTAGAAACTAGTAGCGTATCCAAATTTCATGAACTCAAAAAATGTAAAATACTCAGAAGTGAATCTTCAGTTTAATTCCTCATCTTAGTAACTTTCTTTATCATCATCTAATTGACCAGAGCATAGAAAATAGTGGATAAATTCATAATTTTCATTACTATTTGAGAACCAAATAGCTTGCTAAATACTTATATGTATATTCAGAAAATTTTGTTTACTTGAATCATAACAAAATTGTCTTTCTGATTAAAAATATCAAAGACATAATTTTAAAATGATCAGTAAGTACCAAAGAAATTAAAGAGATAAGAATCATTTTCGATTATAATCCTACTTCATAGCTTGAATGAAAACTCACACAGGTAAGCTTTTCTAAGCAATGCCTAGACATAAATTTATTTCTTGCTGGGGGTTTGCTCGTTGTCACTCTTCATGTTCTGTAGATGCTTCTTTGATAAGTAACACCATAATAATTTTTAAACCACTTTCATGGTTTTGCTTGTTTCTTTAAATTTTTCAGTTGCTTGAATTATGGAGACAAAAATATGATCCTATTTTCCTATTAAACAGCAAGTTATGGGAAGAAATTAACCCATTATCAAGGACTAAAATAGGAAAAGTAGAGAATAGTAGTTTACCCTAGTCACCCCATCTTGGAAGAATGTCGAAAATCTAACACTTTCTTCTTCTTCTTCTTCTTCTTCTTCTTCTTCTTCTTCTTCTTCTTCTTCTTCTTCTTCTTCTTCTTCTTCTTCTTCTTCTTCTTCTTCTTTTTGTTTTTTGCTGCAGATCTGGCAGGCATGTAATTCACTTAATCAAGGAAATTTCCAAAGCAGTCAATACAAAGAATATGTTCTTTTCTAATAGTATTATGCACAGTAGGCACAAAGAATACTGTGTGGAGTCATTAAGTTTAAATTAAAATTACACCTCAGAGCGAAATTCTGCACTAATGGACATTACACTCCTTTAGGGTGGTTTAGCTTCCTTTCTGCATTGCATTAAGCATTCACTTGGCACCGTTTGGAAATCAACTGAGGGAGAAAAAAATCACCACATCACCATTTTTTCTGCTTTGTACCAGATAGCCTTAAAATATGAGCACTTGGGGAAGGTACACCCTGGGACACTACTCTACCCTAATACTGAGACTCTGAAAGGTAGAGGAAGGGCTCAATATCTAGATGCCAGTTTTTTTTTCCCTTAAAGGGAAATTATCCCTTACATTGCTTATTAGGACTTTCATTCTATATTTATGGTAATGGTACATATTTGGAAAAAGTTTTTTACCCATGATGCGTAATTGTAATGAAGGCAACATTGCTAAAATAAAATTGCAGAAATCTTTGTAAGTGTTGTCACTAACATTTCTAAATAATTTAATTTTTTTCTCTCTTTGTATTTTAATCTGGATTTCTCCATGAAAATTCACTTTAAGCCCTATTTTACAAATCAGTGTATAAAAGTGAGAACACATGCAAATGTGCCTGCCATGTGAACATCATCTCTGTGTAAATAGTGTGAGTAACACAATTACAAACATTATGGTGTACTCAAATCTTAGAGTTACTTGAACATTTTTTACTTGTGTCTTTTTTCCTGTGTCTGCGAGGTCCCTGGCCAGCAAGGGGCCTTAGGTTTTTTCAGACTAGTTTTATCAGACTAGTTTTATCAGACTATTTTAGCACAGTACTATAAAAACACCTGTCTAAGTCTTAAAAGTTTATATAAATAATTTAAAGGATTTAAAAATCAATGAAAACAAAGTCATAATAAAAATGATATCAATTTAAAAAAATCCCAGTGTAGATTTAATCATTGTTAAATTGTGTCAGGCTTTTAAAATGTTAACACATTTCTCAAATTTTTCCATTAAGTAAAAAATGAATGAATGTCATAAAGTTTTTCTAAGAAGCAAGTTTTACCCTGGAACAAAAAATGACAAAAACACAGGTCAATATCCCTGAAAAAATAGATTTTAAAAACCTCAGAAAAATACTTGCAAACCACATTTAACAACACACCAAAAAGATTATTGATATAGATATAAATAATTTACATTGGTATAGATTTTAAGGTCAATTTTGTTATATGTATATGTATTTCTGCTCTTGATTAAGGTATTGTGATTATGTAGTTCATTTAAAAATGTAATGTATAATTAGGAAATAGAGGTTGCTAATGGATAATCATCAATAATAGTCAAATTTGTAGTCATGTTAGTTAGATTTTCTAGATATATATTTCAGTTAGATAGGCATTCTTCATATCTTTCAAAGACTACAAAATATGCATTTAAATGTTTTAATAACTTAGGGCTTTTCATGACAATGAGACACGTCTGCTCCTGGCAGCACCAATCTACTTCAAGAGGATGATGGGCATCAAAGAGGCTCCTTATGGAGTTTGATAGCCATTTGGGCAAGAAAGTGTTCTTGCCTGGACTGTTGCATAAACTGGACACAAAGAACCCGCAGAAAGAGGACTGCTAAACTTGCCTAAAGGTGAGATGGTCTTTCGGGGTTCCTGATTCATAAAAGAGTCTGCAAGACATTCTGTAAGACACAGCAGAAAGTGACTAAACTGTCTTTAAAATTTCCTGCTTCATGAAAATGTCTGCTGGATACTATGGGCCTGAAGGCTGAAGATGGATGCCCCAACGGTACAAAAGAACTTTGGGTGACTGTCTAGGCAGTGAGATGTCTCTGTCATTTCTAGAGTTTTGGATCTCTTGTTTTCTTAGATAATATTATATCCTTCTGGAGTCTTTGATGGAGTTAAAGAATGGTTAGTTGTAGTTATAGTTTTCCTTAGTAATGATAAAAGATAAAATAGATATAAATATTGTAACTGTAATTCTTGCTTGATAACTGTTTTGTTATATGTAATTTTACTATCTTAAAGTTAAAGTTGTGTGGGTAAAAGGACTTGCTCCCAAGCATTATGACCTGAATTTTATCCCTGAAGACCACATGGTGAAATGAAAGAACAATGCGAGTTGACCTCTGATTACCAAACATGCAGTGTAGCATGTGCACAGTGTGTATGCGCATACACAAATGAATAAAGAAACAAATAACTACTGTGAGTAGTAGAGATTATAAAGCTGGTTTTATAATCAAATTAAATATTGTAATAAAAGTCATAATTGTGGCTTTATTAAGGGGCAGAGATAGATCAATATATATATTTATAAATCACTAAGTATCACTCATTGCATAAATGACTAAGATACAAAAATTACAAGAAAATATCCATTTGGAAGGAACTTTTAAAACAGTTTAACATCACTTTATATAAAAGGTTTGAATAACATAAAAACAAAAGGAACATATCTCAGCATAATATTAACTGCATGTTAAGTCTGTAGCCCACATTATTCGAAACGGAGAAAATTTAAACTAACAGCAGTTACCAGACAAGTATGGCCCTTTTTTTACGCATATTCAATACAGTGCTTGAATCCTTAGCTAGAACAGTAAGACAAGGAAGGATATGAAAAAGTAAACAAATGTAAATAGTAAAGAATGAAGTAAAAGTATACTCATTTGCAGATATGTTCAAAAATTTATTTGAGTGAATACTTTCCATAAGGTACAAAATTAATTCACAAAAGTTGGTAACCTTACTATATTCAAATGACAAACATGCTGAATAAGACATCATTCACAATGTCAATAACAAACAAAAAGAGCAACAACAACAACCAAAGAAAACCCCATAACCTGGAAGAGGCCCAACAATGAAAGTGAAACACCACTATACTACATTGAGAATTAAAAAAAAAAAAAAAAAAAAAAAAAAACTGGGAGCACTCATGCTTATCAAGAACACAGGATCCAGTTTAATAATGTCAAAGGTGAATACCGCTCATATGGAAACTCAGAAACAAAAAAAGGAGAAATTCTCTATCCTAGAATAGCTGAGATTCCTCAAAGATGTACTTAACAAGCTCCCTACCAAAAGTCGTTGTGAAGCTAGGTTTAACAACATGCTAATCATCACAAAGGAATTAGCATGAAACGGTTTCCTCCCAAGGCCAAATCAAAGGCCATGCCCACAGGTCTCTAAGAGCTCCTAAGCCTGACAGGGTCCAGCGGCAAGAATGTAGTAGTGCTGAGGACAGGAGGAGAGCTCTGCCCAGCTTGTTTGGTCTTGTTCACTCTCCATTAATCCCTAATTCAACACGAGAAGTCCTGTTGTTTGGTCTGATGCTTGCTGAACCTCTGTTATTGCCCTATAACAGTAAGGTAACTTTCAGGAGGTGCGAATGAAAGAAACTGCCACTGCCAGGGAGTGTCGGTTACTTGAAGGAGTCATTGCAGAGGGGTGGTGGTACTAAAATGAGCGAGTTGTGTAATTGCTCTGTCTGCTGAGCCAAAACCTCAGTCAGTGGCTGATAAACATGGAAGAGAATTATTAAAGCATTTGATTTCGGACACTGGAATGTTCCCTAAGTTAGAACAGATCCATATGGCTGGAGTTTGGAAGGCAGGACAGGTTGTCTATGGATACAATTCTTCATGATATAAATGCAGAGGTGACTTCATCAAAAGACCCAAATCATTATCTGTAGAAATCCAATACAAACCTATATCACAGAGCATTGATTGCTCACGTCCAAAGCCATAATCTCAAAAATTCATGAGTATTTCTATCTTTGGGGTGAAAGATATGTTCTCAAATCCTGACTAAAGCAGTAATGTTTGACAAGCTAGCCATGAACTAAACTCACTTGGCCTAATTGCCTTAGAAGTACTGTCAAGCCGGGCGATGGTGGCGCACGCCTTTAATCCCAGCACTCGGGAGGCAGAGGCAGGCGGATCTCTGTGAGTTCGAGACCAGCCTGGTCTACAGAGCTAGTTCCAGGACAGGCTCCAAAGCCACAGAGAAACCCTGTCTCGAAAAACCAAAAAAAAAAAAAAAAAAAAAAAAAAAAAGAAGTACTGTCAAATCATTGAGGAAACTGGCCCTTTGACTTTCTTTCATTTGACTCCAGTATGCCCAGGAGCCAAAGAGAAGTAAGCATTATTCCTGTGAGAACACTGATCTGGTGAAGCAATAGATTTATTGTGTTTTTTCTCTTCCTCCATTTTTTTTGGAAAAATTATATACTGAAGAAATGCATAGCAATTGTAAGAAACATCTAACACATCTAGCCTTCCCAATTCCCAAGAACCTGCAGTGCTGTGACATATACAGGAGATTCCATAGAGCACTATCCAATATTCATATAAAGAAAAAATCTGTACTGCTGTTTCATGGAATACCTCAATCTGTGTAAAAACCACAAGAGGGTGATGACTATTTCCATCTTGCAGATAGGAAGACTGAAGTTTGGAAAACTAAACACTTGATCACTCTTATTAAATTAGTGAGTGATAAAATCCTTTCTATTCCCAATATTATTTATATGCCATTAATAATTCTCCCATAATTTTTTATGTGAATATGTAAAAAATGAATGCAAATTTCACTATTATTAAAATTTTATGAGTTAAGGTTCTTCAAAAAAAAAAAAAAAAGAACACAGGAAGCAAGGTTTGGGTTTCAATCCCAGCTATGACTTTGGATGGTGGCTAAAATGCCTCAGGCAAATGACAATGAAAGCAAAATATGGAAAGATCTCTTATGGTTATGGACTGGGAAAATGATGTTCAAAAATTGCCATTATAATAAAAGCAATCGATAGGATTAATACAATTCCCATAAAAATTCTAGTGCTGTTCTTTATGGAAATAGGGAAAATTCTTAAAATTTCTGTGTATGTACAAAAAAAATCTAAAAAGCTAAATGAACTTAGAGTATAAAAATACAATGCTGAAGGTATAACCATTCTGATTTCAAGTTATATATACTAAGGATTCATAGTACAAAAAGAGCCCAGAATTATCCACTATAGCTAAGTTATGAAACCAATTTAGATGTCCACAAATGGAATAATAGATGAGGAAAATGTGGTAATTCATATATACAATTACACTTTTTCCACCATAGATAATCAAATTTAGTGTCAAAAGACTAACTTTATACCTTTTCTCATTTGTGTTCTCTAAAGTTTATGCATATAAATATTTAATTGATGTCTTCTAACACTAAGTTCAAATGTCAGATGTGATATTGGAGGGTAGAAAATTCATATATTATCTACTAAATTTCCCTTAATAATTATGCAATAATAATTCAAGATTATTTCATGAAAAGTAAAATATGGTAAGTCATAATAACAGATGATTCCTGATGTGATAAACACTGTATTGGATGACTTAATTTAAATAGTAAAGATTTAGCTTGCTGTTGTCATGTTGGCAATAAAACTAATCTTTTGACACTGATCTTAATTTTAAAACTGGTAGAATCAGTTCTGTAACGAAAATCAGAGACTAGCTGTGCATAGGAATGTTGTTCCATGTCTGTGAAGTCTTGCCCTATCTGGAGAGCTTAGAATGAGTCTTTTCATAGGAGCCACACTTAGCAAGAAAAATCCCTATATTAAAAAATAGATCAGTAAACATCAGCTTGGAATGCAGTAACAGCCTTCTGAGGCTATATAATGATCTGTAAGTTAATAATTTACTGTTTTCTCTTATATAGTGATCTATGTAATTTTGTCCCAGTAATACTTACAAAGCAGGTCTTGTTATAGAATTTTAAAGATAAATAATTACCCTAATTTAAATATCTTAACATTTATCCTCTGAGTGTCATGGAAAAAATAGTACTACTTTTCTGAATTTCTATATACTAAATATCCAAATTTATATATTAGTTATGTAAGCAATAAGAAAAATTCTGTAAAAATATCTTACTGTATTTATATTATACAAATGGCCTTTGATTTCTGTGCGGACATTTCCTATTATGCAGACCCTCATATTAACCTTAGTGTCCAGACTCTTGTATTTTGGGTTGTGAGCTTAGCCTTTAACAACTGAGCCATCACTATGGTCCGCAGCAATCAGACTCTTTAGGATATCACAGGAACAAAATTTAGCTTCAATGGTCATGGAATTGATAATACCTAAATGATTGAATGAACGAAGTAATGAATGCTTCCCAAATATTATGTAATATTAGTTTGAAATTAGCTAAATGTACAATCTATGTAGTAATTTTGGGAATAGTTCTCTATCTCTTTTGTGTCCAAATTTTTCAAAAGTTTCCTGTATTATCCTCTATACACAAACGTGTACACACATGAAAGTAAATGCACAGTAAAGAAAGTAGAAAAAGTAGAAAGGTTGACTTCATATATATCTCTAACATATCTTAAGTTTTTAGATATTTTGAGGATAAACTTTTAAATAATGTATAATTGGGAATAAAAGCCCAAATCTAGAAGATATAATAATATAAATGTATAATAATAAATAATATAATAATCATAAATGTATTGGTGCATTTTCCCCTATTCATAACAATTTCTAGAGGGATTGTAATGAGGAGATAATAATGAGTTCATAGCATAGACAGACGTGTCCTATAATTGCTTTGCAATTGGGAAAAACCACCTTATGGAGGATAAAAATGACCACAGTGGTAATACTTTTTAGACTATGATAAATTAATATTTGTTTTACTTGTGACCTCAAGTCAATTGTTAATTATTATTATGCCCTACAAACAGCCTTTTTGTGTGACCCAGGACAGACTAGTGAATCCAGCAAAAGCAGGCTTTCACATTGAAAGGTTCCCCAACAACATATCTATACAATGATGTCCTGACCCTGATGGAGCTGTATCTATTGCTGAACTCTCAGTAAATGCTGATCAGGGCACATAATTATAAAAGGTATGTTTCAAAGCTTTTCAGGGGTTCTTTTGGGCAGACAGCCATCACTCAGTCAATTAAATTGAACCATGTCCTGGTAAATAACACCTATGAGAAGCTAAAATTGACAGTCTAAAAGCTGGCATAATCCTATTTATCTTGGGCAAAATAGAGCTTATGTCCCCATGAAACATGAGAGCATGAGTAATTTTTTATCATAACCCTTTACACTCTACCAGAAAATGAAATTAAAGGAATTGTATCATAATTTCCCAAATTTAAAGAATACCATTGTGAGAGGTCACCTCATACTAAATAACCTTGATTAGACACTTTTGACTCTGACCTTGTGCATAATTATAAAGTTTTTAAAGTAAGATCCATTTACAAAAATCTTTAGTCTAGTTTGAACTTGCTCTGAGGTATAAATGACCTAATTGTGTGCAGTTTGCCTTAGACTGAGGAAAAATTGTTATTTTCTTGTATAAGTCTGAGTTATAAGTGTTAGTTTCTTGTATAAGCAGGCTTTAAGTGTCTTACAGCCTCGTGGAACAATATATCTCGTGATGAAACATATCCCAGTATATTTTTTATATGTCAAAATTATACAAATTAATGAGAAGTCATATTCCTGACCATCCACAGATATATGTGTGCCCAGTAGATAGAATATTTTCACAAGATAAACCATGCAAGCAGTGGGAAAACACCCAAAACTATTGTTAGAGAAGACATGAAGTGGCTCATGAGATAAATTATAGACAGAGACAAACAGTTAGGTACAGCCAGTGACCACATAGTCATACCACGTGGGACTCCTCATCAGAGAATCACTCATCTGGTCGGTCAGCCTGTTGAACACTTGATGTCACCTCTTGTATACTACCACGACTCCTGACAAAAGGACATAACCAGTTGATTTCAACACTGGGTGATTGTACGTCTTCAGTAGTAGGGCATAGTTGGTGTACATAAGGTTATTAGACTTATGCCTTTAAAGGATAATTTGTAACATGGTTCTTTCATTTTTTGTTCCATCATGAGATTAGATAGTTTTTTTTTCTGCCAGGCTATAAATCTATAAATCTGAGTGACAACTCTGAAATCTATGAAAACACATGCAAAAGAAAACCTTCTTCTTTTCAGTTGGTTGTATTACAAGATTCATCATAGTGATGAAAATCTAACTCAAATATATGACAAGAAAATATATGATTGAAGAAAGCCATTGTACTGAACAAATACTTTAATAAACTAATAAAAATGACTGTGTAACACAGAAACAGTTGTTTCAAAATGTAATGTGTGACTGCTAAAAATATTAATTTGAATTTGTCCTTGATTACTAAGCTGTAATACCTTTTCAACCATCTCTAACTTGTTTGTATACCTGATAATTAATTGTGGTTATCAACTTGATTGGGTTTTAATAAGTTACATCTTAGGGTGTGCCTGTGCTTATCCTGGGATGATAAATTAAGGCCAATGAAAGGTTTGTCTTGAATTAGGGTGGCACCATTCCCACCAGTTGGGGTCCTGAACTAAGTAAAAGCAGACAAAGAAGAAAGGCAGTTAGGCTAACCCTGTACTTTCTTTATATCCACTGCCTCTGAGAGATAAAGAGCCACACATTTCTGCCATCATGGAGATGCCTCACATCATGCCTTCTTGCCATGGTGGACTGCATATCCTCAAACTCTGAATCAAAGCAAAACCTTCCTCCTGTAGGCTGCCTTTGTCAGGCATTTGGTTATAGCTGTAAGAAAAGAACCAATGCACATATGGAGTCATAGTGTTCAATGTGAATGGTCTGGATCTTTCTTTGGGCTAAACTAAAATTTATGCCAAATGTACTATCTACAAGCTAAAACAGACTTTTATTAACTATAGCTTACTAGGAAGTAATCCCTATTTGTAACTTGTCCCACAACATTTTCTTTCTTTTCAAAAATCAGCCATTCACTGTATTAGTTATGTACATAAATAAATTAATTCTTGGTATGTTTATGTGCATTTTTATATCCTAATTATATGATGAAGACAATAGGAAATGAAAATCTAAGTTTGGGAAAAATAATAATGTACAAAAAATAATATGGAAATTTCTGTGTTGTTTTAAAGAGAAGTGGGCAAATATAGTGTTGATTCCACTTCAAAATTACCTGTGACAAAAATGACCTTTAAATAATCTACCAGTGTACAATTGATCTCTCTCTTTGATAAGGTCTCAAAGACTTTTCTTGAGAGGGTTCATTTTAAAGTCTATAGCCAAATTGCTAGCAAAGGAAATTATAATCCTTCACCCTTCTGCAAGTTGATTTTAAAACATGCTAATCTCTGTTAAGTTACACTGAATTTCACTTCTCAACTATGACTCTATCCAGCACAGCAAACAACACAGAACGATTCACAAAAGAACCAGTCACCAAATTTTAATCCTAAAAACTTTGCAATGAGTCGACTTAGAATAACAATAAATTACCATGACTACCCATCGAATAATCATACATAGTGTATCAAGGGTTATATTGCTTAAACACAACTGATTTTTTTTAGTTGAACTTGGGGAAAATGAAAAAAGTCAACCTTGCTATTGGTCAGAGAACAATGTTATCAGGGAGGAAACATGAACTGAAAGGTTTGCTAAAATTAGACATGTGCAATCATTTAAGAGGCACCAAAGGTCCCCACCTGTTCTCATCCTGAGTGAGATTGCTTTGTATTTCATTGATCTTGATTTTCACTAAAAGATATTGATTGCCTTTAAAAATTGCATTTAGGATGTTATGCTTGGGGGAGAAAAATTAAGGCTTTCCTTTCATTATTAGAAGCAAGATTATCTATGGTTTAGGAAAACATCTTGATTTCAACTGTGTATTTGTCAGTTCTAAAGCCAACCGTAGTAAAATACTTTCAATCACAGATAATCACAACACAGATAAATAAAAAATATTTTTTTAACAACCAATTTCAACTACAAGGCACCTTAACTATTCTGAAGTTATACATGAAAGTAACAAAATAGTCGAATTATTTTAGACAAATTAATGAATGAAATGTTGAAATCTAACTGGTACTCAAGCCATAATTCCTGCAGCAGTCACTGCCCTCTCACTGACAACAGGAGGGACCCAACTGAGGCAATGTCTGCAAATTTCTAACTAACAGACTCTATTTACCAGGGTTTATCATCTAGTACAGTGAGTTATTGTGGGTCAGACATTCTGTTCCCTACCATTCCTTCCCTCCTATCATCATTCCTTTTTCCTACCATCATTTCTTCCTCCTACAATCCATTCCTTCCTTCTACCACCCATCCCTTCATCCCACCACCTATTCCTTCATTCTTCCACCTATTCCTTCTTGCCACCACCCATTCCTTCCCTCTACCTGGCAATCAGAGTGTCTGACTGCAGATTGTGCTATAAAACATCTCCCAACCTCAGCAAGTTATAAGAAGAGTTCACACTGTGCCGCTTGGGCCCTAATTTCCTCTACTCAGTGGCCTACTTCTTCCTGTTTCCATACTCTTTGTCTCTAGTATTAGGGTCTAAACTCTCCTCAGTGACCATGTGATGTTGTCTATCTGTCCATCTGTCTACTTCTCTAATAAATTCATTATCCCCCATCTCTTCTAATGGCTCTCCTTAACCACAAAAATGCATCTGTGTTTTGTTGAACCCACATCTGAATCTTTTCTCTCATTCATTAGGAAAGAAGACACACACACACACACACACACACACACACACAAATCTCCTTTATTAAATTATTTGTGTATACACTTTATAGAATTCCTATGGCATAAGTAAGCACGTATTTATTTGTTCCTATTGATAGTATCTGATATGTAATATTGTGGAGAGGGTCGAAGCATTAGTTACACTTACAGTTCCAAAATTTTGAAAAGAATTAAAAGCTATCATATATGTAACTGTTAAGGCATATTTTCAGCATGTGAGCAATGAAGAGAGTACAAAAACACCAGCTGGTACCAAGTCAATGATCCTGTGAAGTGCTACTTCACACTGACTTGTGATGGAATAAGACAATTATACTTTCTTGTTGTTGTTTCCAGAATGCATATAAGCTGCAAACTTCAAAATTTCAATACAGACTAAAAATTTCTGAAATAAAACCTAATCCTTGATCCCTTCTTACATTTGAATATTAACAAGATGAAAAGTATAAAAAATTTCATGCAAAAATAAATGAAAAGATTGTATGCCTCATGCTGGTTTTATGCTAGATTAATTTTTTAATTTCTAAAAATGTCCATATTCTTTATTCATTTCTGTAATAAAATAGCTGATGAAAGAAACTTAGGTAAAGGAGCGTTTGCTTTTCTCTGCAGTAGCAGAATGGAGATCATCACAGGAGGGCAAGCATGGGAGAAAAAATGGTAGGAACGTGAGAAATATCTGCTTATTTGTGTCCTCATTAAGGACAAAGAAAAGTACTCAGTTCATTTTATTCTCTTTTATTTAATTTGTCTGTTACTCTAGTACAGAGGGAAGTGCCATACATTCTGGAAATATCTTCCCTACTCAACTAAATCTCTCTGGAGTTCCCTCTAAACACCCAAGAGGGTATTTCCATGGAGATTCCAAATTCAGCCAAAGAAACAGTAAATAATTAAGCAACACAACACCTTTTGTCAACTTGACATCCATAACAAATCACTTTTAAACTGGATCAGGGTATGTTTCCCAATAGTTGTGGACCAATCAAGCTTCACCCTTGTTCCTCAGTGGCTTCCGGACATCTCAGAATGCAAAATGCATTTACAACATGTGCATAATTCCCAAAATCTTAACAGTTCTAAAATAGCCTAAAATCCCTAAGTAGAAAGCTAACACATAGACAATCTCCTAACTGTGAACCTCTAAAAAATTAAAAAGAATCACACATTTCTAATATATAATGCCACCAAGTAAAGATTCCCATTCCAAACTGATATATGGGACCTACCAAAAAAAAAAAAAAAAAAAAAAAAAGATCAGACAAAAATTCCAGAGTGAAACAGAACATGCCAAACAGCAAATCTCCCACCCTTTATCTAGTATTAGTGTGCATGATGGCATCATGTATGCTCTAATGAGTTGGCATTGAGCCTCCTTTCCAGTCATGCTACATGAAGCACATGCAGCCTCTCTTGTGTGACTCCACATTGTACTTTTAGTTTTGCTTGGGAGATGTCCCACAGTTTTTATGTGAGACAAGAGTTAGATTTATTCCCTGGTAGGTAGACAGATGCATAGAGGTGTGCTCTTATTTTTCTTGTGCTCTAACAAAGTTTGCCTGCTGATCAGAGGGTGGAGCAAGGCATGCAGTGCACACCTTTAATCCCAGCACTAGGGAGGAAGAGACAGGAAGTGATAAGGCTGGGCAGAAAGAGGAATATAGGGCAGGAGGAAATAGGAGCTCAGCCCCTTCCCTTCAGGCTGAAGAACTGGCACGTTAAGAAGCACTGTAGCTTGCTCCTTTGTCTCTGTGATCTTTCAGCATTTACCCTTATATCTGACTCCAGATTTTTATTAAGACCAGTTAGAATTTATGCTACGTAGAGGAACTATGACTAGGTAATAAAAGTAGTGAAATGTTAGGAAGGTCTATTTCTTTCTTACCACCCCCCCCCCTTACAAAAGTCTTCCATCTTAAAATAAAGGCTTTGTAGGCATCTTCCTCCTGTCAGCTGGTCCTTGTTGATGGACTGGCTCAACAAGTTCAAAGGCATATCGGGACATGTTGCACAACACGTGTGAGCCAATCAATAACCCTATCTCTCTTCAAACTGACCAAGCTTAAGTCAGACAGGAAGATTCTAAAGAATCTCTAAAAATCTCTGGAGAAGAGACTGGACTTTTTCAGGTTCCTGAATCCTTTCTATGTTTTGCAGACAGTTTTTTTCTCTATGTGTCTGCTGCTTGTGTGTGTTTCCTCATTTCTAATAAACACCTTTCTTCAACTGCTGATTCTGGCTGTTGCTGTCTGCTTCTGTCTGCAGTGTGTGAGGTTTCTCTGCTGCTACCTCTGGTGCTCCAGTTTTCCTGTCTTTTAATTCTTTAACTTACAGAGAAAGTGAACCTTATCAAAACACCTAGACTGTACTTATACTACTCTATACTGGCTTCTCTATAACCTGGAATATGTTAGGTTTCACCATCACAACTTCATACAATGGCTTGTAAGGGTTTACTTACAGGGAGTCTGACCTTGCAACTCATCGTCTGATTAAGTAGGTTTCTGTATCCTTGTTAGGATCCTCTGAAACTCTATCATTCTTTTACCTTCTGTGTCTATAAAGCTAGAGCACAGATATTACACTGGCAACTTCTACTGAACTCTCAAGATATAGCTCCCCCACCCCTGAGATGAGGATGAAGCTTCTGTTTTTCTTGGAAACATTTTCTAGACACTCCTTTGAAGCAGGAAACCCATCAATGGACATGTTTGGTATAAACTCTCTTCTTTTAAATGAAAGGCACAGTACAAGGTAAAGCCTTTAATAGATAGAGATTTACTCTTCTCTTGCCTATGCTATCATGAAGGCTCAGAGTCTGAGATTTCTCTGTAATGTTTATCAATTAAGTTTATTTCCTATGCATTCACCCTTTCTCTAATTTTAGGCATATTTACACTCCTTTTCTCTTTTTATATCTTTCTGTACTCTGTCACTGTAAGCCTCATTGGTGCAGTGAAGAGTAACTAATACACTGCTCTCTTGAAGTATCTTTATCCATACTATTCTATCCATTGCCTTGACTCCACTCATGTTTCCAGTACACAGGCAGAATGCTGTGCAATAAGGTTTGTGCACACTGTAAATATTTGTCACCGGTATTGGTTTAATAAAACAGTAGCCAGGCAGGAAGCAAATGTGGGGCAACCAGACTAGGGGAATTCTGGGAAAAGGAAAGGCAGAGAGACAGTAACCAGACATACACAGAGGAAGCAAGAGGAGAATGTCATAATGAGAAAAGGTATCAAGCCACATGGCTAAACATAGATAAGAATTATGGGTTTAGTTTTAAGAGGCAGTGAATAATAAGCCTGAAAAATAGGCCAGTCAGTTTATAATTAATATAAACCACTGTGTGTTTATTTGGGACTGTATGGTTGTGGGACCAGGAAGGACAGAAACTCCCATCTATAGCAGAAATCAGTTAGAAATTTATCCCGAAGCTCACATGATGTATTATAGCCAGATTTCCAAGCGTCTTCCTTAGCTTCTGAATTCTCGTTGACCAGAACTTCACTGTGCAGTTCTCTCACAATTCTGGTCATCCTCACTCCCACCAGAATAGGCCA
Source organism: Chionomys nivalis (assembly GCF_950005125.1). Lineage (NCBI taxonomy): Eukaryota > Metazoa > Chordata > Mammalia > Rodentia > Cricetidae > Chionomys > Chionomys nivalis. The sequence continues at coordinate 1,342,944 of NC_080101.1, forward strand.
TAAAATTCTGCTTACAGTGTGTTAGTGCTTTTTGTTCCATAGCTATAAACTCTCCCACATTTAATCCACAATACAGTTCCACAATCCTTTGAAAAATATGTTTCAGAAAGCAGAATGATGACCACACTTTGAAGTATCAATTTTTTTATATTGGTTAATTTTCTTAATGTGTGACAAAAGCAGTTTATGTACATAAGAATTTCTTTTTACTCAATTATGAAAATAATTACAGGGAGGAATGTTTTGTGGCAACAGTGGTTCTAGTCACAGGTAAGATTATGAAACAACTGCTCACACTGTGTTCACAACCAGGAAGCATGAAACAATGATGCCAGTTCTCAGATTACTTCTCCCTTTCTTATTAATCTTGGAGACACAGTCCATAGGATAATGCCACTTATGTTCAGAGTGTGTCTTCCCTCTTCCCTTAAAGTTGTTTGGAAACTCATTCAAAGAAACAATTTAGAATTACTTGCATGAATCCAAGTCTAGTCCAGTTGACCTTGAAGATTATTTTAAGATTCTTCTTGAAAATGGCCTTTTCAGTCATTATTCTGGAGTTATTTTGGCTTTGGTGTAGTAGGTGTAAGTCTTTTTAGAACACTTGTGTTAGATCAGGATTAATGGAGGCAACCTAAAATAAGTTAAACAGACCCACTTCTCCAAAAGCAGAATTGTTCCTTTAATCAGAACAACTGAAGGACAACAGTATTTCCGTGCAAGTAGAGATTAAGCACATGTGCCACAGGGGGCTTGGAGGTCTAATAAGCCAGGAAAGGGGAACTTTGGGGAGGAAGATTCTATCAGCAGGTCAGTTCTCCTGCATTCACAAAGTCCTAGATACCAGCAGGAGTTGGTATGTTGACCCTCCTCTCAGAATCTCCCTGATCCCAACAGCCCACAGGTATAATCACTCAACTCACCTTCTTATCTGGATCTTCTCAGTCAACCTTAGGCTTTAAGTCAATAAACATTCACCAGGCAATAGCAATTAACTATTATTAAAATCCTGCCTAGGATCCCTTTTAATGTATAGTGATCTGATTTTGTTTTTTAGGCTTGATCTTCCATTGTAACCATAAACTGGCATTTGTCTTTAGCCGTGCTTTCTGCTCTATGCATGACTGAAAATTGTAAGTGGAGACTATTTGTTCAGTTCCCAGCCTCACAGACCCAAATAATAACACAGAAACTATATTGATTACAACACTGTTTGGCCAATAGTTTAGGCATAATTTTAGTTAACTCTTATATCTTAAATTCACTCATAATTCTTATGTTAGTCACGTGACTTGGGACCTTTTATCAGTGAGGCATTCTCATCTTGAATCCTCTGCATCTGGGTTACGACTGCAGACTGAGCCTTTCCTCTTCCCAGAATTCTCCTATTCTGGTCATCCCACTTATATTCCTGCCTGGCTACTGGCCAGTCAGCATTTTATTAAATCAATATAAGTGACAAATCTTTACAGGGACAAGACCATTGTCCCATAGTAGAGAATGAAACCCAAGATCAATATTATTTAAAGAGACAATAATCCCTACAAATTGCATAGTCTTAAGCATGAATGAAGAAAAGAATGAAAAGAATGCTTTTACTAGAGAGAAATAATCATTCCATCAGGTATTCATATGGTTCCTGTGTTGAATTAGAGTTTCCCATGAATAAAATTCAGATTCCTTCTAGTCTTTCAACATTTTTTCCTAGTTTATAGTACACAAACTTTAATATTTCCTTTAAATATAGCTTTCTCTGGGGGAGAGCTGGGCAGTGCCATCCCTTAAGAATAATTATCCTCCACCAACCTGGTCATTAGATGTCACTTCTATTCCACAAGGCAAGAGCTAAAGTGAGGTTTATATTTTCCTTGGCAGCACAATGAAACTGCATCTGACAAGGACAACAAAAGTTTTAAATGGAAACTACAGATGTGTGAACCATTTGGAGAAGTAACTTGTTTTAAGTTAAGGGAGATTTATGAAAGTCTTTTGAACTAGTCTGGACCAATTCTGAAAGTTTATAGCACATTTAGCTTTTACCATGTAGTTGTATATTGCTTTGAGTGGTTTTCACCTTTTGTTTTTCTTGAGCAAATTTAACCTCATGAAAGTGCTGGGAAACTGTTCCTGAAGATGAAATTTTACTACAATGGCAAGCAGAAATATAAAATAACTCTTTTATTGTGTATTGCACTTCTTATACCACCCCCATTTTAAGTGTAGAGAAAATTGTTTTTAAAAATAAAAAATGGGGGAAAAAGACAAGCAAACATAGTAATAAATCTTTGTTCACCTGGAATTGTGAGTAAAATCGACAATTATATTAGGAAAGACATAAAAAGATTTGTAGTTAGTCACGTCTGCTCTCTGAATTTTTTCTATTGGCTCTAGTGTTCCCTCTATATAATCCCAATATGAGTGTCAATTCGGCTGTTGGCTAAAGTGGAACACTTGACACCTAGCAGCTGGTTGAACTACATTCATGTAGCTTACACTTGTAGTAGTTTTGAGAGGCATGTTAAAAGAAGCACAAGACAGTTGTGCATTGTAGTAATCAGACTGTGTTGGGACAATCAGTAGAGGATGGGCAAACTTGAACTACTCTATAACAATGAGTGTGGTGTTAAAATCATTAACATCAGCTTATCACATCAGGAAGTAAAGGACATCCTTGTTCCATCTTTTGTTTGCTTAAAATATGGATTTAGATTTAGAGGACAGATTATTCTTTACTCTGAACTTTCTTTTCATTGACAAGACCAGATATATTAAGTTAATACAAGTTTATAATTACATCTAAAGAAATTAATATTAAATAATATACTTGTAAAATTTCATTGTTAAGATAGGAATTTCTTATTAATTTCTAGTTTGTACCAATTACTGTCAGAAAACTCCCAAAGGAAATTCTCATGCATTCATCATGCAAATAATAATAAGTACCCTAGTTAAAAATTAGGGATGCTGCATTACTTCACTTTGGATATGTTTCTGAAGTTCACACACTTTTCTAGATGCAAATATGTATGGAAATAAATTTGGAGCCTCACACATTTTAAAATATTTATTTAACATTCATGTTAAGATATAATTTTTTGAGAAAGATTGCTAATAAAACCCCCTGGAAGGCAAAATATAATTTGTCATGTTATTTTTGCTTGGAATGAGGATAAAACATAAAATTCAATAGAAGGGATTCTGTCTTCCAGACATTTTAGTTATTTATTACCCAGTGTTTTCCATGGCAGCCTTGGTGCTTAGCGTCTACTTTATAGTATAAGGAAGCATTTTTAACTTTCCTTGGGGAAGCAGAAAGGGCTTTTGGAGATTTAAGCTGACAGTTTGGTAAAGGCCATGAGGGATGAGGTGCACTTTTCTGCTCTCTGCATGATTTGTTAAGTTTTCTTTCACCCACAGCTCTGTTTCTCTACTTTTCAAGAAAAAAAAGTCTTTGATGCTTTTTTTCTTAATGTTCAGTTTCTGTTTTTTTGACGATTTAGTAAAGCATTAAATTTTTTACTTTTAAATGAAACTAGACAATGCATGATTACTAGCTATTTATAAGAAGTATTTTAAAGTTCATAAAATAGAGATTTTTATAGTCAATCTGAAGAGGCAATGATAATAATAAAACACCATTAGTAGTAAATGCAAGTAAAATGTCTTAGATAATAGGCTAGTCATGAGTGTACTGTTTTGGTTTCTTCAACAAAAACAGGACAGTTTCTCTGAAACACAGTCAGTAAGTACTGCTCACATATTAACTCACCTAGTATAAAAGATTATCAAGGCAATATTGACAGTATTACAGTTAGCTTAAATTGATGTTATATAAGGCATATAAAGCATTGTCTTAATCATCTTAAAATTTTTTATATTGTAAGAGATTTAGCCAGGTGGTCATGATACATGCCTTTAATTCCAGCATTCATTAGGAAGAGACAAATAGATGTATGTGTGTTTGGGGTCAGCCTGAACTATAGAGCAATTTCTAGGATTTCAGTGCTATGCAGAGAAACCTAATCATTAAAAACAAATGAACAAACTGAAAAGAAAATAAAAAACAAAAAGAGAAATTTTATCTAGTAAAGAACCAACAATTATAATGAAAAGTCAGAAGCTAAATATAAAATTTAAGAATATCATCTTTAAGTATTAGTGAGAACACTATATATACCATTAAAACTACAAGCAAATTTCTTACAGTTAAGAAGAAAAAGCAGCACAAAAATTAATCATTACTTCTCACTTGAAAAAAATTGCAAAAATCTCTATTGGGAAGGTAACTATTTAGAGGAACCTTGATACCTAGAGTCTAATCTCTCTCTCTCTTCCTATCTCTTCTCTCTTTCTTTATATATGTATATAATATGATATATAATGTATATATTATTTATATTTATATTTTATCAGAGTTTTAAAAAACAATTGATAAAAATATTTCTCAAATTATTCCACTAAATAGAAACAGAAGGAACATTGCAAAATTATTTTTATGAGGCCACAATTACTCTAATACAAAACCCTCATATGTCCCCAGTGACATCAGGTAATTAGAAGGCAAATGGACGGAGGTAGAAAAAAATCACTCTCAGTGAGGTAACCCAGATCCAGGATGACAGACACGGTACATTTTCTCTCATAAGTTGATATTAGCTGTAAAGTAAAGGATAGCCGTGCTACAACCCACAGACCCAGAGAAGTTAGGTAATAAAAAGGGCCCAAGAGGGGATGCTTGGATTTCCCTAGAAAGGGGGAAATAGAAGAGAACCCCTGGGTGGACTAGGGGCAAGTGGGGATAAAAACTTGAGGGAGAGGGTTTAGGGTGAATGGAGGCTGAGAGTACTGAAAGAGATGACTGGAAATGGAAGGCATTCCAGAGTCTGGTAGAAACCCGATGCAAGATTCTTAGCAATAGTGAAAACATAGCCTTAACTGACCGTCTCCTGTTATCAAAGTGCTGACTTTGCCAATCGTCATCAGATAGCCTTCATCTAGTAACCCATGGGAACTGATGCAGACAACCACAGTCAAACATTAGGCTTAGTTGGGGGAATCCTTCTCAAGAGAGTGAGAAAAACTATAGGAGTCAGAGGGATCAAGACATTACAAGAAAACCCACAGAAACAGCTAACCTGGCTCATAGGATTTTTGGCATGGGTAGGATGGTAGTAGCTCATGACAATGATATCAGAAAAAAACTCATTAGCACAAACTCAGGAAAAAAATGATACTAAAATATATTTAACTCATTATTTCCTTATAGTATATGAAGTAAAGGAAAATAACATAATATTTCAATACCTAAGATTTACATTTTATTAAATGTAGCCTGCCCTTGCAGGGCTTGGTCTTAGAAACTGCTCCTTGGTGAAATAAGTTTATTAAAATGCAAGTTAAAAACCAGTAATCTAACCCTAGTGAGGCACTCATTGAAAATAACCTAGGTTGCCTGTGATATCAAGAAGTATAGTATACAATTGTGTGGATACAACTGTTCAGATAGTCATGGGTATACTGTCAAAACAAGCAGAGATGTAGTTCAAATTCATGAAGTCTTAGGTTTCCTTATCGAACTTGATGATTTTTTGTTATATACTTGATCACATAATAAAATTGATAGGGCAAAGTCATACTGTGTAACCTCTTATTGCTTTACATTGCTTGTCTTTTATGAAACTGTCGGGATGGACTGAGGATTGTAGCAGTAGCCTCTGACACAGCTTCAAAATGAAAGTTTATTCATTTTGAAGCAGGTTGTTCAGGCAAGAAAACACAACTGTTTCTTTTCAACGTTGGGTCAAAAAAGGTCAATTTTCGACAGTAGCTGTTGATTATAGGTTAACATTCACAGGAAGCAGACTGGTTATTTTAGGATCAAGATGACAGCTAAAAGAAATGATAATTTCACTACATTTGGAAGTGTAATTAAATTGTCTTTGTGCATGGAATGATAACCGTGGGGAGACTGCTCACTAAAGGTTTGATGAAACTAGAAGGGACTTGAAGGCTTCCTGACTCCATTTTATTTAGAAATACAAAATTCAACACCCCCATCAGAAAAGCATTTGAGTCTATAAAAATGAAGTTGAACAGGCATCGTAAACTTGTTTTTAACTTTTGTGTTATCAAAATACCATTGCCCTTCCACAAACTTTAGAAAGAACTTAGAATTCTGAGGAGAAAATACTTTACACTTCTATCCCACACACCTTGTACTGTAATTTTTTATATGGCAACCTTTTTTTTTTCCATTTTATTTTACTGAAGACACAAAAACACACACTTAAAGTATCATTTCCTTTTAGTAGAAGGATTTTCCATATGTATAACTTCTTCAACATCCTAAAGTCAGTAATTGATTCTTTATTGTGTTTGTTACCTAAATTATTTTTCTCTACTTTCTTCATCCTTGAAATTTACATGGGAAAAATATAACAGATAGATGATTTCTGAAAGCTTACTTGGAAAGTTACTCATCTCCAAAGCGCTGTAAAGGTTATGATTGGATATTAAAGCATGAATGGTACTTTTTCTATGAAAACATCTTATGAAATTATCTTCAATAATTGAAAAAGAACAGCTGAGTTGCAGGCAGTCCAGAGTAAAATAAAGTCATAAGAAGTAAAATGAAGTTTTCTTATAAATACCATATGTGTGGACTGTTTTGACAGTGGATTGCTGTAGAGACAGTTTGAGAGTAATAAGAAAAACAGCCTGTCTCGTCTTGGGCAATCTGTAATGTCTATTTTCAGAATCAGACATTTCTTTTTAATATTTGTCCTTACTAATAAAGTGTAGTTCATATTACTTTTTGTTTGTTGGTTTTATGTATAGAAATGTTTGGCCTACATGTGCAACACATATGTATATTGTCCAATGAGTTCAGAATAAAGTGTTGAAACCCTATGAACAGGATTTACAGACAATTTTGAGACGCTGTGTGGGTACTGGGAATTGAATTCACATCCTCTGCAAGAGCAGTAAACACTTTTAACTGCTGAGCCATCTCTTTAGTACCTCAAGTCATATTTTAAAATGGTCACTTGGCTTAAATAAAAAAGAGATGTGGTCAAGTTTGCTGTTGTTGTTGAATTAAAAACAAATGACTCTTCTTTTATTGATCTGCCAAGCTTAGAGTTTACGCTCTTGTTTATGCCTAATCCATTGAATAGTGGAATGTAAGACCTTAAAGTGTTTACTCTTTTATTGACACGTAAGTCACTGAAGCTCAGTATTTTGACTCTGAAGGTAAATTCTAATCTATGTTCCGAACAGTTTTAATATCTACACTGACAATCTTTTAACATGGTCTTTGGACATTTAGCAAAAAAATAAATTGTCTCTGAAATTCTTTGTTGACCTTTTTATTTTTTGAAGTTTTTGAAATTTCAAGATGTTCACTTATCAAACTTTCTTTTCAAAAGAAATACATAACAATAAAGAGAATGTTTCCATCATATTGTAAATGCTTTATTGATCAGTTTCCACAATCACCCTAACATTCCCCAGGGATGCTGATGAGAGAGCTTTGACTCTCTTGGAGTAAGCAGATCTGATCTGCAGTCTGAACGTCTTCAGTTTCTCAAACTAACAGTTCTTATATGCCTTGTAAATTAAATGATAAAGCCATGAAGGGTAACAAACTGTTCATAGATAGGTAGTTAAAATATTTAATTTCAAATGAGTATTCATTTTAGAATTGAGTGTTGATAGAGTGACATTAGAAGCAAATAGTCAATTATACAACCTGCTTACTTCTTGGAGTAGATACAAGTTTTAAAAGTGACTGTTAACCACATGGAGAGGGACTAATGTGGACCTACGCTTGTTCCTTCCCTGTCCAGCTGGAGTTGGTGAGCTTCCATTAGCTCCGGTAAACTGTTCCAGTGGGTGTTCCCATCATTATCTCGACCTCTTTACTTATATTCCCACTCCTCCCACTCTTCATCTGGACTTTGGGAGCTCAGTCCAATGCTCTGATGCAGGTCTCTGCCTCTGTTTCCATCAGTTGCTGGGTGAAGGTTCTATGGTAATATTTAAGATATTCATCATTTTGATTACAGAACAAGGCCAGTTCGGGAACCTCTCCACTGTTGCTTAAGGTCTGATCTGGGGTCATCCTGGTGGATTCCTTGGAATTTCAGTGGTATGGTTGGGGCAGTCTCAGGGGCCACTGGCAGTGGCACCAGGATTTATCCCTACTGCTTGTACTGGCTTTTTGGAATCCCATTCTTCTTGGATGGATACCTTGTTCAGCCTGGATATAATAGGGAGGACCTTGGACTTTTTAATTTTTGAAAATTTCTTACATGTATATGGTGAATTTTAGTCCCTTATACTTTCTATTACCTAATTCCTAACGCTTCTACTGAAACCCTTTTCACAAAAGCTCTCTTCCTGTTTCATGTCTTGTGTATGTGTGTATAACAAAAAATGTATATTGAGTTTGAATGGATCGGCTTGAATGAGCATGAATATGAGCTTATGGACAATACCATGGGCCACATATCAGTGTTTACAACACTGTAAAGCAGTGACATTCCTTTATCCTTCTACCACTATTGACCGACGGTTGTTCAAGGAAGACTAAGGCTTCCAGAATCCTTCCCTCTTTCATGATGAACTAGGAAAGGAACCCACTCTTGGATCCTGTACAGATAACCACAGCTGCAATGATTTTGAAAGTGCATTACTTATGTCAAATCCAGAAGAGTCCTCCATACCCTTGACTTTTAAAATCTTTTGAGCCTTTTTCAACAATATCCCTTGAGCCTTGAGTGTGCTTATGAACATAGATGTCTTTTGTAAGGTCCAGTTGTTCACAGTCACATATTCTCTCCACTTTAAACTATTACGAATCTCAGCAGCTGTCCAGTGTAAAAAGTTTATTTGATATGAGCTTAGAGCTATGGTAATGTATGCTTATAAAGATCAATATTTATAAAGTAGTTTTATGTTACTTTCCTAAAGCAAAATATTTGCTAGATTCACATCTAGGGATTATAAACTTCAATCACAAGTTCTTGGTCAGGTTTACAGCATTTGGTATAAATTCCTTCTTGTGGAGTGGACTTATGTTCAAACAGAAAGTGAGTGGTTAACCCCATAACATTCATGTCACTATTGCACCAATGAGCCTTACTTTTCAAGTTTGTTATTGCTGTAGTTCATAGGGTTTATACATGGGTAGAACTATTAGAAACTCTCTCTTTGAGAAGACTGTCCAGCAACTAGCAAGGAACACTTTTCCAATTGAGAATGGGGCTTTGACCAAGTGTGAGCTATTACATCTCATCTTCAAGTTCTGGTGGGAAAACAAGAGATCTAGCCATAAACCTGAATGCTTGGGGAGTTTCTACATACCTTGTCATAGAATTATTGTTTGATTACCTATGATTTTTTTCTGGGAGAAGCATTGTTTACAATCTATATCCAAATTCTTTCTAAATTTTTGTTTTGAGGAATTATAAAAGTAAGTTTTTATTGGACTGAGACAACTTCAGTAATTATCTTTTCTCTCACTCCTCTTCTGATCTTCCCTCCCATCACTCTTTTCACTTAAACCTCTCATTCATTATTCCTAATTTCTCAAATCCTCCACTTAATATTTCTACCTCTCATGACCTTTTTAAATTAATCACTATTATAGAATATATTTTCTACTTAGATTTTCTTAGTAATGTAGTTCATTATTATTACTATCAGTTCTTTTTCACTCTTGTTACTTCTGCCGAAGGCACTTTTTTGAATTATTCAATCACTACCCTCTTATCAATTTTCTATCTAACAAAATAAGTAATCAATAGCAAGTAAAGTGAAGAAAACCTATAAAGGTCACTTAAATCAATACTTTAACTTGTTCTTACTTATGTATGTGTGCAGAAAGAGAATGCTTTGTATCTGAAGTTCCTTTTGATGTCAGCAGACAGTGTGCACGAGGATGCTAATTTGCATTTTACTTGAAACATTTAAAGTGAAAACAGAAATCATTTTTGTATGTTCGATGAATAATTTATTCTACTTTCAGCTGTAAATGCATAAAAATACATCTTGGAACATTATGGCAAAAATATTTATATACTAATGAATTCTGAATTTGGAATCATTAAGATAAATTACAGTCTCCATGATGGTAATAGAAAAATTTCGAATCTTTATTTCTATTTTCTAATTTGGAAATGACTAAATATTATCACTCATATAAACTATAGGTGACTTTTCCCCAACATTTGAAAGAAAGTAACATGAAAGAGGATTGGTTACACTGTCAAAAATATCATGTCAATGCCATCTTTATAAAATAAATCTTAAATCAGGTAAAAACAAGGAGAACTTTGGACAACTTTTATGTTGTTTCTGAAGCCAACGCCAGATGAGGTCCTTTCATTCCTGTCAACCTACACTGCATTTGCACAGCATTTTAGATATGGAATGGTTTTGTATGATTATCCATGAAACAAGTATACGAATCTGAATCACTTTAGAGAAGTTTAGTAAGATTCTGAAGCTGGGCAAAGTTTAAGCGGCAGTTTGCCACTTACAGTTCTTGCCTGGCGACTACAGATTTTTCTATTTACCCATTCATCCAATAAATTTAGGAAAATAAACATGATTTTACTCTGAGAAAAGACTGTGAGAAATTTTATTTTAAATCTGTCATTGAGAAAATGTAGTCAAAACTACTAAAAATATAAATGAAAATTTATTTTAAGTGTCTGTCTTGAAAAAAAATTGAATGCTACAATTTAGTATAGGTGGGCTGATACATTAGCAAGATCTTACAAAATCCATTATCTTAGGAAGATGCTAGGCCAATCATGAAATCATAATTAATCCTAGATCAATTTAGACACCAAAGCTTCCTGCTATCGCTACTAAGTTAAAAATGTGCAGGAAATAGAGAGCTAGTCTCTAGGCAAATTTAGGCAGTTTACCACTCCTGATAATACAGTTATCTGCACAGACACTTCAGAGCTCAGCCAGATGTCCCTCCTGCAGAGTTCTTTTCCTGACAATAATGACTTCTCTGGAGTGGACTTGGTGATACATGCATTTTAATATAATTCTTCCCATTATGAATAAATTGTTATTAAATGATTATTAAATTAATCACTAAGGCATCAGCCATTTGGTACAAGGAAATATTTCTTTATCTGGCTTATTATTTTCTTCCTGAGATTTGTTCATATATAATTGCTTAAGAGACTATAATTTTCATTTTCATGAGGATAACAGAATAATCTACTAAACATAATGAAGTTGAGTGCATGAATTTTATGGTACATTAAGCAAAACATTATACAATCTACTATATATTCAAAAGTTCTGATTTCCAGTGCATTGTTCTTCAGTATATCCATTAAAAAGAATTACTGATGGAATTGATATTGTTGAAATGTGAGTTCACATGTCTCATTTTTTAGATTTTTGTATACCATCTCTCCACTCTCTTCACTGTGTTCCATAAACCTCTTATGTAATAAATCTGAGCAATAGATACTGTTTTTCTGCTTAGCTTTGGTATACTTGCTACATGTTTAAATTTTAAATGTACATAGCACTCTGAGGCATACTATGCCATGACTTGTTGAACATATCTTTGTGTAATGATCAAATCCAGTGGTTATTGTTATCAGCAGATAATAAAGTGCAACTATTAAACATGTTTCCAAAATAACCAAATTAAAAGTTCAGCTTCCTCAAATTCACTTATCATAATGCTAACTATATTTTGCTTGCAACATTTGATTATGAATATTTTCATTTGCTTGGCATACACCTTAATTTTTCTCTTTCCTTGCACTTTCCTTGATTATGCTGTCCTTATTATCTGTAGCTTTTATTTAGTAACCACAAAAGTAGCTAATAGAATATGTCTCCATTGTAAAAAACAAACAAAAAACTTTTACTAATTGAAGTTTAAATTGAAAAGGATGTGCAGTGCTTACCTGTATAGAAGTTTTATATGAAAAGAATGACTATGTACTAAGGAGTACACATTTTCCCTGGCCTTAAAATGGTAAGACCTTTGCTGTTACTTGTACAGCGTTTACAATAGTATTATATGCACAGAACAATAAAGTGTTTATAATTTTCCTTTATATGAGAGCTAATTAGTAGATGATTACTGAAAACTTAAGACATTTATTCAAGAGAAAAGTACTTATTTCACATACTAATAGAAGTGGGGATGTGTGACAGCATCTTCTTATACTCCCCACAGAATTGCAGAAATAATGAAATAAAGCTCTGTCGCAGAAGAGATATGGTAAGTTTAGGGGGCATTTTACAGCAGGTAGGGAACAAGTCATGCTTTTGTCCAGAAGAGACTAATAGTATCTTCCAGGGGTCTGAGCAAACTAGCTCTTTACTCTAGATGAAACTTTATAAACATGCTTGAAAAAAAGCAAGGTGCATCAACAACCCTGCCCATGATAAGAAAAGAATAAGCCTTATGAGGAATTCCATGTCACACAGCCATGTTCACTTCTCAGTTTATACTATGCTTTTCCTAGTTCTTTTCCTTCTTCTGAGATTTTGTGATGCCTTGGTGTTTATATTTCTCTTTTGAGAGCATGCAGGTTACTAGAACATAGGACTCTATGTATGCTCTATTGTGACATCTCCATTTTTAATGATTTGTGTAGGTTTTACCTGCAACAATGAGGTCTTGATGTCAGTTTGTGGAGTACAGCCTATCGTATGGACAACAGCCTAGGATTTAGGAGGATTCCCATAGAACCCCTTTGGTCAGCCAGCATTATTTGGTTTTACCCTTGATCTGTGAGCTAATTAGTCTCAGGTGATCATCCAGGTAGTGTCGAGTATGAATTTCATCTCACGGAGTGAGTGCCATCTTCATGAACAGAACTTCTATGTTAACATTTTCTTCACCAGGAACTCCACATCAGCTAACAGACATTATAATTTTACTTTTTAAAATTATAACTATATATTACTAGAGCTAGAACTTCTTGATGTTAACCACTCTGCTTTTTATACTTGTTAATGTTTCTGGCCAGAAAATAACTGGTTAGACAGGAGTAAACAAGTATGTTATAGGAAGAGACTCCAGGAAAATATCTGATAAAACTAAGAACTATCTTTTTCATAAAAGATGCAAGAAATAAAGCAATATTCTACAACTTTAATGGTCTTTAAAGAAAGATAAATCTTGTTCAAACCCATGATCACGGTGACCAGAAGGAATTACAGCCGTCAGCTGTGATGCATTAGACAGTACTTTGTTTACTCTGCATTAATGCTTTTCTTTATAAGAGAGTATTCAAGTGCTTCTGGAAGTGAGAACTCATTGGTATCTTTCCCTTCATAATACTTTCTCGGTCATAAGTTCCTTTCTCCAGGTAATACTATGATTGTTTTATCTATCCCTCTCAGAAACTGTTCTAAAAACCAGATTTTAAAAATTGTAACTTATCTTTTCCTTCAGTCCTCTCTTATTAAACCTATCAATTTGTTCGGAAGAGTCAGGTAAAAGGGGACGATTTTTGTATAAAATGTACAAAGAAATACTTTTATCTCTTTAGCTCATGTATATTACTGTGAGTCTTGACATTCAGCCCATTTAACCACTGTCTGGGACCATGTCCCTTCAAAAAGACAATTCAGGATGTTGAAGCAGAATTAATTGGAGTTCCTTAGACCCCATTTCCTCTACCTCCACTGTACTAACTAGGCTGACCTTCAGTTGCTGCCGAGAGACTAAAAGAAATATTGTGCCCAGGAATGTTCAGGAAGGAATCTTAATAAAATGTTTGACAGTGCAATATTTAAACCCAGGATTTTAAAGCTGCTAAGCACAGGCTTTACTACTGGACTCTTCCCACAGGGGCTAGAATATCTAATTTTAAAACACATCCATGTCATTTTTTATCTTTAGTGACACATGTCGATGTGGCCTAGTGGAGAAGATTCCTTTCTGAGAAAAATCTGATTCATTTAAAATTTCATAGTAAAGTTTGTGAAGAAGAAAAAAACAAAGAAAAAACAAGGAAATTAGAATTTAAAATACCTTAAAAGTAAACATTATAGCCGGGCAATGGTGGCACACGCCTTTAATCCCAGCACTCGGGAGGCAGAGGCAGGTGGATCTCTGTGAGTTCGAGACCAGCCTGGTCTACAGAGCTAGTTCCAGGACAGGCTCCAAAGCCACAGAGAAACCCTGTCTCGAAAAACCAAAAACCAAAAAAAAAAAAAAGTAAACATTATAGAGTGGACAAAAACATATGCTCTTTCATGAAAAAAGAGGTTTTAATACTATCTGATAGTACTATCAGATGTTAGAAATACTAAAACATTACTTCAGTGGTGGTGTGTTTTCAATATCATTGAGACTATGCCAAATATCTGATATGTTAGTTTGCTAAGAGAAGGCAAAGATCATTACCCAAGCAATATGTTTTATTTTGTTTTATGGTGAGACAAAGTAGTCGACATTTGTCAGGAGATACAAGAATGGGCTATTATAGTATTTTTGGCAACAAAATCAAGTCCTGCACTATTTTCAGGATAGATACAAATTGTATTTTCAAGTCTGTGGTGATGATAAAATAAAGAAACATGGGGACACACTTAAGGCTAGAGGGTCATTGTTAAATTTCATATTATTAGAACTCATAGAATAAACCATTCTTGTTGGATTAAAATAAATGTCACAAATATTCTGATTAGTACATATTGTTTGTGTTCATTCTGCACACACCATAAAAATGTCTATAATTTACTAGTGTTCAATTTCTAGATGGCATACCAAAAGTGGAAACAGTTCGAAGGTCATTAAAATGCAATCGATTTAATCAAGAACAACTGTTAGAACAGTTGAGTTCTACCCATGGAGTGGAACCACCATGCTCAATTTTGTTTCTTCATGGTTCACTTTGCTAATAGAGGGAGCTTAATGAAGTAAAAAGAACACACACTTCAGAGCTTAAAGTTCAAGTGAAATAGGCACAAATTAGAAACTCTGCATTCTCAAGAATTTTATCCAACTTGCTAATTATCTTGGCTAAGGAACTACATCAGTACCTATTTAATTGAAGTAGTTATGTGCACTGCATATATATATATATATATATATAGTCACTTAGCATATTAGCACAAAGACTTTAGAAAAGTATTAATGTGGTTCTCCACCATGACGATGACACTCTAAAAATATCCCTTAGCTACTGTCACATAGAAGGTATTATTCCATACTTTTTAAGTGATTGTAGGAGCCTGTCTACTTTTATAATACTTCAACATCTATGAAGAATTTATGGACTGAGGTATAGCTCTTAGAACACTAACCAAAGGAATCAAAATAGACACTTCTACACTGCACTGTTAGAAAGGAATCAAAATAGACACTTCTACACTGCACTGTTAGAGGAATAATGCCACTTTCCTTGAGTTGTACTTGGGTTTAGGTTTCACTCTCCTAAACAATGATAATGCTTTAAATACACTGCTCTCTTACATATCTCCTTTATTAACATTTCATGTTTGATGTCGACATGAATCTGAGCATAATGGTGAGAGAATCTTTTTCCTAAAAATGGTCTCAACTTTCAAATTTATGAGTAAAGAAAAAAGTAAATTATATGTTTATTATAATTTTATGCTGATTTAGTTCTATGTCTTTTAGCTCTATAAGAATGAATTTCAGTATTATAAGTTAACTAAATAACTATTCATGCCTAATGCAAAATGTTATAGTAGTTTTGGGAAAAGTCCGTTTATTTTCTGCTTTATAATACACATTAAGTTTTGGTATAAGCACCAAAGGAGAAATAAAATGTCCTCTCCTGTCTAGAGCGTGATTAAAATATCTATTTGCATACATGTACATTTATATACAAATAGATACATGGAAATATTTATAATATTTATAAGTAATGTATATGAAAATATTTCAGAATTATACATGCTTCTTTGAAATAGACTGTCATGAAAGATCAAAAATTAATGGTTATACAGAAATATAATGAAATTGAGAATTGATTGACCAAATATGTGGGAAGCAAAGTCACATTTTATATTTGACTTAGATACAGTTTAAGCATGTTTATTTTGATAGTTTTTTCATACAATGCTTGGCTAGATTTTTTAATAATATGCTTGCTTACATGGCCCAACAGGATGGTTCAATTTAATTCGAGCGATACAAGACACTTTCCTCTTTCCTTAAATTGACTTGCTTTCCTTTATGTAAATCTGAGCACCAGAATATTGCTGCTGAATTATCTTTATCACTAACTCTTGGCTAGCCATGCGGATAATTTTAGCAGAGATTTGAAATTAGGCAATAGAATAAAATAGAATGATTATCTTGTCTAGACCCTAATTTATACTCTTCTTTAAAGTTAAGGTTAGCCTTTTCCTTGGCTCTAAGACCAAAGAAGACAAAAGATTGAAACCTATGATTAAGTCAGCCAAAAAATGTAGCTAAATTAAGCAATATCTGTCTTTGCATATTTGTTTTCTCTCCATCTTTTAACCAGTTCTGCCTTTGTGTTTCTGACTACTGCAGGAACATAAAAAACCATGTAATATATATAACATGATATATCAACCATGCTAACTCTGCCTAATCTTGATCTGCCCTATATTTCTATTCCACCTAACTCTCACTGAAAGAATTCATTCAAAGAAAAATTGCGTTGAAACTTTTTCTAAAAGAATTTTTTCTGTGCAACTATTTAGTTCTCAAGGAAGAGATACTCAGAAGGCATTTTGGGTATAATGTGTGGCTATCAGTTGAAAAAAGGAGAAGGAAATAGGCCAAAGCAGACAAGAATTTTTTCTGTGCAACTATTTAGTTCTCAAGGAAGAGATACTCAGAAGGCATTTTGGGTATAATGTGTGGCTATCAGTTGAAAAAAGGAGAAGGAAATAGGCCAAAGCAGACAAAGAGGTTGAGTTGTAATGAAAGCCTGAAAGGGCTATGGCCAAGACACCAGGAAGCTGTGGCACAAATGCAGTTACAGCCCTAAATGATCAGACCCATGTGCCCATGACTTGCTCTGTCAGCTCATGGGTCTCCCAGGGGAGCTGTGAACTTAGGGACAGCTGCTCCCAAACAGACAGTTGGAGACAGTGTTGACAAAACTCCCCACAGCTGAGCAGAAAGTTGTCTTTGAAGAACAGTCTAGATGAAATCTTTCTGCGTCATCTGACTCATATGGTCAAGTAATTCATACCAAAGTCTTGTGTGCTTATGATGTAATTCAGTGATTGCTTAAATATAATTCTTCAAATAAGTGTTAGGAACTACCCTCAGGAAAAAAAAATGCATTCAAGTTCTTTCCTTCCTTCTTTCTTTTCCTTCCTTTCTTCCTTCCTCCCTCTCTCTCTCCCTCCCTCCCTTCCTTCCTTCCTTTCTTTCTTTTTTCCTTTTTTGAGTGTTTTTACACATTGTATCTATATAGCCCTGATTGTCCTGAAACTCACTTTGTAGACAGACCAAGTTGTTCTGGAACTCACAGAGATCTCCCTGCCTTTGCCTCCCCAGTGCTGAGATTAAAGACATGAGCCACCACCAAATGGCTTTTCTGCAAGTTCTGTAATTATATGAAACATAGTGTATTACACAATTAAAGAATTTCCTTTGCTGTAGGATTTATGCTTATTCACATTAGCCCTTTTAATATTTACTACATAATGACATACCAAGAATAAGCACATAGGTATTTTCCAAATTAATACAGCTATTTTAAATAAAAATATGTTCAATATATTTTAAATACATGGGTTGTTTAAGAATAATAACTCATAAGTGTAGGGGAGACCCAGCCAATCACCTTGCTTGTAGGGCGGGGTCCCCCGAGGATATTTTTTACTTATAAAGATTGCGGGTGTGCTTCCGCCCTTCCCTTCTGCTTTCCTGTTCTCCGCTGGAACTTCGGTTCTGTGAGTCTTTCCCTAATTAAAGCTGAATATTTTATTATAATTTCCGTCTGCCATTCATTTACGCCGCTACACATAAGACACGATTTAGGAAATTTACTTACACAGTTCAATTAATAAAATATGCATGTTTAGAAGTCTTCTAAAAACAGAAATCGTAATGCAAAAAATTGATGCAGATACCATTAAAGTACATGTCACAAAGAAAAATGCTTCTTTGATTATTGTAGACAAGGTCTCCTTAGAACCCAAGAACATTGCCTGCTGTGTCAAGAAAAAATGACCGAGAGTGAACTAGAATTCTTGTTCATAGAAAGCAAAGGAAAAGTAAGTAGCACATCAAATAAACCTAGGCAGCAACTACCGTGCTTTAGAATTTTCCTTCAAGGAGTCAGGTCTCAGATTTTCAAAATGGTGATAAAAATATTCACTGTAGAGTCAATAAATTTATTAAAAATAAGACTTCTAAATGAAAATTATTATATATTTGTTTTATAAACACTTGGTGAACACTTAAACAATTTTTTTTCCACCAAATAATTCTGCTAAAATAACTTGATCCTATTTTTAATTGCAAATTTTAAGGACTAATTAATGTAATAATAAAAATATTCTTAAATTTTTAAGTAATACAAGATATGCCAGACAATTTATGAGCATCTGATAGGTTATGTAACAAAATGTTAGCTGACATTGATGTTGTTTTGTTTAGTCTTCCTTGAACAGATAGCTTCCTAAAAACCTTGGTGAAGTTCTCTTAGAGGAAACACTGCGAGCCACCAAAAAGGCTATTTTGACCACATTATAAAGAATTTTATCCTAGCTTCCTTGGCATTTCTATCAGAGTCTTAAATGAAACCGTTCATTCTCCCATTTCTCCCAGCCCCATCCCTCATCCATTCCTCAGAGAGGGTAAGGCCTCCCATGGGAGGCCCTCAACATTAAGTTGAGGCAGGACCAAGCCCCTTCCCCCTGCATCAAGGCTGAGTAAGGTATCCCACCATAGGAAATGGGCTCCAAAAAGCCTGTTCAGGCACCAGTGATAGATCATGGTCCCACCGCCAGGGGCCCCGCAAATAGACCAAGATATAAAACTGTCTCCCACATGCAGAGGACCTAGTTCGGTTCCAAGTAGTCTCCACAGCTGTCGGTCACATGAGTTTTGTTCAGTTGTCTCTGTAGATTTCCTCGTCATGATCTTGACATTCCTTGTTCATATACTCCCTCCTCCCCGTCTTCGACTGGTTTCCTGGAGCTAGGCGTGGTGCTTGTTGATGGGTCTCTGGTTTTCTGCATATGTGTGACAATGGTGTAGCTTGGTCTTCTTGTGGTGCTCTTAACGGTGAGGACAGTGGCTGGCTTTTGGAACGCTGTTCCTCATACTGGGTTTCCCTGATCAGCCTTAATATTTGCCGAGGTGTTTAGTCTTACTGTAACTCTATATGCCATGTTTTGTAGATATCCATGGGAGGTCAGACTTTTTCTAATTAAAAACATAGGAGCAGTGGATTTGGGGGCAAGGGCAGAGGAGAAGTGGGGGACTGAGGGACTGGAAGGAGAGAAGGGAGGGGAAACTGTGGACAGGATGTAAAACAGATAAATACTTTAAAAATGTAAAAAGGAAATGCAAAATATTAAGAGTTTAAATATACCCATTTGAAACTCATTGATTAGAAAGAAGATGATCTGGCATATTGTAAGAACCTTCTTTTGCTTACAGGTACATCCCTGGCATCTAGGAAAGCTACTGACACGTTATAAGTCATAGATACTTTTTCAAAAAGTAAATAAAGGCTTAAGGCTTTATTTTCATATTAACCTGACAGTTCTTTAATGAGTATGTTAAAAGTGAGAAGTGTGCTTTTCGGTGCTAGAAAAGTTAAATATCAGAATATCCAGATATTCACTAATAGACATTTAAGCAAATAACAGGTAGTCATTATTATTAAGATAATTTCAAGCAATTGTTGTGATCTGTGATTTAAAAATGCTTATTCTGTCACTGACTATGACAATATAGCAGGCATTTACAGCACAGAAACAAGAGGCAGTAGGAAGTAATTAACCTATGTAGAGAATACTTGAGAGGAAAGAAACAGCCATCTTTATGTGTAAGAGTTAAAAAGTTTAGGAGGGAGGTACGGAATACACCCAAAGGGGTATACAGAGAATGGTGTACACATTTTGACTTACACTTTTCTGAGGTTTTCTGACATTTTCAGTTTTTGAGGGAGCCTCATTTCTGCCAGATTTGGTATATGATAGGAGGAATGAAAGTGCCTGCATCAAAAGAAAATGATCTTAAAATTAGATGGTTTACAATGAGTAAAGCAAAACCCTAATCATAGAGTAAGTGTCCTGGAAATAATGATATACAACATCAATGCTATATCAAGCTGCATTTTCTTGATAAGACTATATACACTTATTTTCATTTTTTTTAAATTGTAATATAATTATATCATTTCTCCTTTGTTTCCTTTCCCTAAACACTTTCATATACCCATCTTTGCTATTTATCAAATTCATAGCATCTTTTCAATTAATTTTTACACATGCACACATACACATATACAGACATTTATATGCATGCATATACACATATTCCTAAATACATAAATTCAATCTATACAGTTTGCATGTTGTTAATCAATTGCATGCTTTCAGGATTTTTGGCAGAATAACAAATTAGGGAAGACTGAATCATCCCTATGATCACCTCTGAATACTAGGCTCTCTTGGTCTGGGAAAAGCCTAGACTTCATGGATGTATGGAAAAAACAAATATCTTTTAAATTCTATGTGCTATTAATTTTAATACTTTAGCCACAATTGCTGTCTAAATTTGTCTAAATAACTTGTTTGGTTAGGGCAATAATGATGACATCATGGAATATATTAAGGCAAACAATCTGATGTTTTCAGTCAGAGGTAGAATCTTAGCAACTCTACTGACCTGTGTTTTTCACTAAATGCTCTCTTAAATTTTTTTCTCTTCTGTGCCACTGTGCACATTAAGAGATAAGCAAGCCTTTGTATGAGTCACGTAATGTGATCATCTGAAACCTTTCCTTTTATTCCAAATGCTTGACATTCTATAAAACTCACACTGGTATTTTATAAAGCATCTTTTTATTTATTCAAAACCCCAGGTATGTTCGTTCGACTTCCTGTTACTGTGGAGAGACACAATGACCATGACAACTCTTATAAAGGAAAACATTTAGTTAGGGCTGGCTCACAGTTCAGAAGTTTAGTTCATTGCTGTCATGGCAGGAAACATAGAGGCATGCAGGCAGATACAGTGCTGGAATAGGAGCTGAGAGTTCTGCTTTCATATTGGCAGGCAGCAGGACGTGAATATCATACTAGACCTGGCTTGGGAATCTGAGACCTTAAGGCCCAACCCTTTGTGAAACCCTTCCTTCAATAAAGCCACTACCACACCAAGTATATTTCATTTATGACTAACTCATTCAACATACTTGCCATTTGGAGACAGTTCTATGTAGATAAATATGTCAGATTCCAGTAAAATGCGAGCCTCATTCTGAACAGTACCATGTAAACAGATGTCACAGTGTTTGCAGGGCAACTAAGAGGGGGATTCTGTCCCAGACACTAGATCTCATTAGGGATCTGTTCTAGTATCCTAGATGTAAGTTGAGAACTGCCCAAGGGTCCTTCCACGGTCTTTTATTCAAATGCTTCAAATCAACAGATATTTATGTGGTTTTTGATAATAGTTTAGATTATTGTATTTCCCAGTAAGGCTTATAAATCTAAGGCTTTACTCCTATGAAAATTTATAAGTAATTGTGAAAATTTGACATCCCAGGGTTCCAGAAGTTCTAGTTTGCTGTTCCCAGATCCCTTAATACTGTACCAGAATGCACCTCCATGTCAGATTCTTAGTCTCTAAATAAAATATGAAGAAATATATCTTACTGGAAAAGTGCTGTTTTGACAGGAAACATCTTCATTCACCCTTACATAATTACATGTCTTCTTGACATTTCTCGGGGAGCCGTGTCTTATAGATTCAGTTTCCAGGTTTCTTTGCCACAAAGACTCAGATAGATGGGACACATTCTGCCAAAAGCATTCCAAAGATAAGAACTCTCCAGTGAAAGCCATAATTTGTGTGCCAGTAATACACTATTACCATGTTTACAAGGAATCTTGGCAAGGTTGTCCTCTTTCTTTTGTGGGGTTGGCTTCTCCCCACTTGGGGGAAATATAGACTTCTGACCAGGATGTGAACCATGTGCCTCCCAGATGTTTGTGATGTTCCCCGTCTTCTTATACATGCTTTCTAAAGGATTTAACCAGTAGCTTGTAAGATGCATTTGCAGGAAGAGTGCCCCAGTTTATTGAAAGTTAAAGTGGAAATCCTATAAGGGAACTCCCTCTTTTTGGCTTTGTTTTCTATTGTGAGCCCAGTTTATACCTTTCTTGTGAGGTGATCTGCATAGTGCCTTTTGACCAACAAAGCCAGAAAAATCTCTGAAATCTCTATTTCCAATTAAAGTAGAAATGAGTTTATAAAACCTATATATGTTTATTATGAATCCACAGTACCCAAATTGAGGAAATACATACAAAATGAAGGTGGTTCTGATTACAGAAACAAAAATTAAAACTGAATGTATATTCTGTAGTAAATTTTCCCAGTTGCTCCTTGTCAGTCAGAGAACAGGCACATGAGAGAGAGCCTTTGAGGAGTTACTTTGTTAGAAAAATTGACTATGAGACATTAAAATCTTAATTTTAATATGTTCAAAATAATTTTGAAGCTTACAAGTTTCTACAAAGAGTTTGTGGAAAAAGCAACTTTAAATTTATAAAAACAAACTTTCAGAAAATATATTTTTAAAAAGACAAAATATTTAAATTTATCAATAAAACTAGGGTGGAGTCTGAGGATGTTAGCATTTAGAGTGTTTGCATAGCTGGCTCCCACCTCTAGCACTACAGTAAAAGCCAGGAGTGGTCAAGAACTGATGTGGGATTCCTCTCTGAATGTTGTGAATATTATTGGTTAATAAAGGAACTTCCTTGGGCCTATAGGAGAACAGAGCTAAGTGGAGAAAACTAAACTGGATGCTGGGACGAACAAGGTGGGGTCAGAGAGAAGCCATGGAGCTGCTGGCTGAGACAGATGTGCTGAAACTTTGCTGGTAGGCCACAACC
Organism: Chionomys nivalis; assembly: GCF_950005125.1. Classification (NCBI taxonomy): domain Eukaryota; kingdom Metazoa; phylum Chordata; class Mammalia; order Rodentia; family Cricetidae; genus Chionomys; species Chionomys nivalis. Next base: position 1,366,047 of record NC_080101.1, read on the forward strand.
TCGTGGTTATGCACAGATTAATGGAGATGGGTTAAATTAAGATGTAAGAGTTAGCCAATAAGAAGCTAGAGCTAATGGGCAAAGCAGTGATTTAAATAATATAGTTTATGTGTGATTATTTGGGGCTAAGCAGGAGGGAATGAAACAAGTGGCCTTCCCCAACAGAGAACACCTGTGATTCCAACACCAGAGAGGTGGAAACAGGAAAATCAGCAATTCAAGACCGTCTTTCACTGCTTATCAAGTTGAAGGTAGCATGGGCTATGTGAGATCTGGTCTCATTTTCCATTATAAAGAAAGTCCAATGCAGCCAGGGTACATGAGAGCTTGTTTCAAAACAAACACGCAAGTAAGCAAGCAAAAAATAAGGGCTTGGAGAAATTAAAAGGATTTTGAAATAGTCTGTTTACATTTAATCCTCGATTTCTCCATACTTGTCTAGAAATACTTTGATTTTGAGGAAGAAATTATGTGGTGTGTTTAAGTGTAATCTGAATATATGTCTGCTTTTAGGGCTCCTATTGTTGAAACTGACCATTACAATAAGTTATGAGGAAAAGAAAATAGTCAGATTCATTCATATACATGTCAAAATACTAAAAAATATTTTTAAAATAGTTCCTAGACAAATATATATTCTGTGTTATTTAAACTGAAATTATATCTGTAACAGATTACATTTGTCAAGAATTCCCCTGAGTTTAAAGTTAGCTATAAAGAGATATTTTCTCAGTTAGAAATGAACCTTTTTAGAGATGGATAAACTGATATTCCACAATTTTACATATTTTTATTATATACATGATAAAAACTATTGACAATTTCCAATTATATTCAGTTACAAAAATAGAATTTGGAGGCAGGTACATTTACCTGCTAAGCCATCTCCTAGGTGCCGTACCTGATCTTTTTAGAAATGCCTTCTTATGCCATTAGCTCATTTACTTATTGGTCAGTTTAATGAACGTTGTATTATTTTTTGGTTTGTTTGTTTGTTTTTTGAGACAGGGTATCACTGTGTAACCTTGATTGGCCTGGAACTGGTAATAAAGACTAGCCTTGCTTTGAATTCCCAGAAAGCAGCCTTACTCTGCCTCTGAGTGTTGGGATTAAGGCCACCATGTCCAACCAAATCCTTATTCTTCAGGACAAATTTTGGAAATGCTAGAAGGGTACAGACTTATTCATTTTTTGCTGTTTGTTCCATTGTTATATTTCATTTACACCTGCAAATAGACTCAAAAATCTATCCCTCAACTCCATTCAGATAGTAAATACCGTTAATGTCCCCGGGAATGATTACGAAGTAGTGGTAAATCTGTTGTGCGGTTGAAAGGATACCTGCCTGGAATAGGAAGTAAGAAGAGGATGCTTAGGTCTCAATAAAACCAAATTTTACTTAAATCAGAGAATTATAAATAAATAATTCTAATACTCGGTGAAATATGATTATCTTGTTATCTGTTATAGTGGAAATACTAATTTAATAATAAGCTGAGTACAGACTTTTCCAATAGGGGGTCAAAAACAAAGTGTAAGCCTTCTCCACTTCTTCTTCCTCTTGCTCTCCTCCTCCTCATTTTCATCCTCATCCTACTCCTCCTCATTTTCCTTCTTGTAATCTTCTTTGTCCTTCTTGTTGTTTTTCCACAGCTTTTCCTGTTATATACTTATACAGTATTTAGGTTTTGGCATATTTTTTATAGGAACTTGTAGCACAAATTATTGGTAAGAAAAATTAAATATCCCACAACTGTAAGTTGTCTATGACGTTTACAGATGCAGTTATCTATATGCTAGAGTTAACATATGAGTCCTCCTGAAAACATACCTGGGAATAATGTGAGTTCTTTCTGTTGGCAAGCTAGTAAAAACCAAGTAACGTTTTCTGTCTCATTTCCTCACAGACAGTTCTACTCTCTGGAAGTACAAGTTGCCTGTAGTTTCATTACTTCCCACATGGAATGGGTTTTCTTCATTTCCATTTCTCTTTTTAAATATAATGCCCCAAACTTCATAAAATATTAATTACTATTTATTATTCATTTTTAATCTTATTTTGCAGTTAAATCAAAACAAATATAATGGAATGATGTTCTAAAGTAGAATTTGTAAGAGAGACAACTACTTCTACAATTAAATATTGTAGTCTCTACCATATCTGAAATTGGTAGAAAGTTCATTGATTTGACATAGGGAGTAAGAACCATAAGTAAAAGAGTATATTTTTATTATAAGTGATTATTAAATTTGCATTTTAGTAAAAGGCTACAGTTCAAAGAAAGTGATAGTAAGAACATGAGTGGCTGATATACCTGAGACGGTTTGCCTCCACCATTCTAGAGTGAATTGCAGTAGCTTAAGAGAAAAGTGATTTTCAAAACTTTTTATCGCTTCAATTCCTTTATATTTTAAAGTATTTTTTCCCCATAGCATTTTTCTTTTACCTTGGAGACTGTCATTGTGTGTCATTGCACAATTGGCTATATTGTGCAAGAAGATCTCAAAAGAGATAATTATTTATGACTGTTGTAAACTGTGGGATTAAGCTATTTAGAAAAGTAATTAGAACAGAAATAAAGAAATGGAAAATCTATTGGACATTGTTTTTTTCTTTGTTAGATATACATTTTCTGTTCTCCATGAATCCTTTATTTTTAATATTTTCTTTTGTTCTGCCATGTGTATTAAGTCACATTGTATTCAAAATGGAGCTACTCATGCATTTCAAGTAAGAAAGATAGAGAGTGATGATCTTCACTGATTTTATTTAAACTCTCTTATTCTGATATTTTTTATTTAACTTCATTTCTATTCTTATATTTTGAAGTATTAATCAAAGTGTGTCATGTAGTGTCAGTGTCAATGAAATGTAGACTGAACTCTACACTGCCCACAGCAGTCTGACAACTTCTCAAAGTATTCTACCCAGGTGTAGATCAGATTATTGATTTAATTTTGGAAAAGAATTTTTGGACAATAAAATATGATTGAAAGCTGCAATTTATTAAGAAGAGATTTTTAACATAATATTAAACATGGGAGTTAACAGAAAGAGAGACAACAGGAACAGGCAGAGTCACACTGAGATGTTTTAGTAGTAGTCATATATAGAGTTTCGTTGGCTCCTAAGTTATATCCTTTCAGGGTAGCTGAGAATCATTTCCTCTTTTTGGTAAATGTAATTCTATGGATATTATAGGCAAAGCCATGAGACACAAAGATCACACAATAGTGTTAAGGAACTTTTAACTGTAAATGGATTTCATGAGATTTCTAGGAATGGTAGGTTTACAACTGTGAAAGAAGAAATTCCATGTATGCTCAGAACTTAAGCATGAGTCATTGCTGTTCATGTTCTTGTCTGAAGCCTCTCCATGAAAGAAAAGCTATCTCTGTGCATACAAATTTCACAGCACATCATAGTGATTGTGCTGGAAAGCTTGACACTCAACTTGGCTCAGAGTTGAGGGGCTTATTTCTCATGTCTCATTAACTTTCCTCATCTGAACTCAACGAGAGCCTTACCCTTTTGCAAGATGTAAAAGGCTCTTAGTGCTTATTACTTCAAGGGACACATGATCAGGGAAAGATGGCTCTGTGGTCACCATGGAGAGCTTCAAAAGGTTGTCCCTCAGTAGGATGCAGGAATTGTAGCAAGAAGAATTGAAGACCTTTTATTTTCACTGTAAAAACTTCAAAAAATAATCTTTTTTTATTTTTCTGAGGAATAAAATCTGGATGGAAAAAGAGGATTTAAATAAAGTCTTAGTAGTCTTTGAAAAGTAGATACCTGCTCATATCTCATAATTGATTGAGATCAATATAAAAACCCTATAGAGCAGTGGTTCTCAACTGGTGTGTCTCAACTCCCTTGGGGATCGAACAACCGTTTCATGGGGCCATGTATCAGATATTCCACATATAATATATTCACATCATTATTAGTAATAATAGTTAAAATATTACAGTTATGTAGTAGCAATGAAAACAATTTTATGGTTGAGGTCACCACAACATTAAAGACTGTACTTATTAAAGAGTTGCAACATTAGGAAGGTTGAAAGTCACTACTATAGAAAATCTTAGGTGTCTGCTGAAGACACGCGAATAGAAAGAGAAATGCAGCTCTCCCCTCCAATCTTCTTGTGAGAGGTGGCTGTCGAGTAAAATGACAAATAAGAGTAACATGGAAAACGTAGGAAGTGTTGGAAATAGCATCTAGTTTCTTCATGGTTAGTGTTCACCAGACTAACAGAAACCTCTCTGAACTGCCTTTAGACACGAACTAAACACAAAGCAGCAGTGACAATCAATTCATGTAGGTTCTAAATTGTTAACCATGGCAGGGGAGTCACACAGAAGCCATGTTTATCAAGTTAGAAAATAATCATAAGGAATGAATGACTATATTGGTTCCATTGAGACCTTAGGTTTCACCTGCTTAGCACTTACCAATGGAAAGATGGTTTTATACTATCCAGTAGTTCCTCCATGACTGAATTTATGCGTTAAGTTTTATACATATATGGAGGTTTCTATTGTGTTAGGTTTTCATAGTATTCCTCAAATGCCCCTTAATTTTAGATGTCTCTCCATATATTTCCTCCCACTATGAGCTTCCCCCTTCTAATACCTCCTTATCCTCCCAATCCAGACCCTCATCTATAAATATCTGTTCTCTTTCCCTTCTGTAATGAGTACTATCTGTCCCTTATAGTTCCTTAGTCTACATCTACCCTCTGTTGTTCTATGGATTGTAGATTGGTTACCATTGACTTAACAACTAATATACATATATAAGTGAATACATACCATAGTTTGTCTTTCTGGGTTTGGGATACCTCACCAAGAATTTCTTTTTTGTGCTAAGGAGGTGAAACCTAAGGTCTCAATGGAACCAATATAGTCATTCATTCCTCATAATTATTTTCTAATCTGATAAACATGGCCTCTGTGTGACTCTCTTGCCATGGTTAACAGTTTAGAACATAGATGTTCCTTTTTTTCCATTTAATGATTTAATGATGCCTCCTTTTTTAACAGCTTGGAAATGCTCCATTGTGAAATGTACCACATTTTTTTAAGCCATTCATATGTTGAGGAGGATCTAGGTTGTTTCCAGTTTCTGAATTTTATGAATAAAGCAGAATTGAACAAGTTTCTCCGTGATAGGATGAAGCGTTCTTTGGGTTTATGCCCAAAAGAAAAATACATTTATCTTGAGATAGGCCAACTCCCCTCTTTCTGAAAAACCACCACTCTGATTTCCATATTAGCCGAACAAGCTTACACTCCCACTAACAATGTATGGGTGCCCTTTTATCCCCTTGCTTATCTTACATGAAATGAGACAATCAACATTAAGAATGGATTTAAAACCTACTTCCACAGAAATTGTTGAATTTAAAATACATCACAACCTAATATAATCAATCTGAATTAAACTGAAAACATTTCAAAGGTAAGCACAAGAGCGGCTTTAATGTACTGTCTTGAAAGAGCACTTGTACTACGGCATGAAGGACTCTTTTGTAATCCTCATGATTGCTTGCAGATTGCATTTCCTTATGCACAGGTTCATTATCCAGAGTAGATAAGGAGTTTCCAAAGCTGCCTTATAGAGATTATCATCATTCATTATACTTACTTTCATTCATTATACCTTACAAATTTAATTACCATGCTCAAGGATGTTAGATGAAATGGTTATTTTGAAATGATCATAGATGAAATTTCCCTCAATATTAAAATCAAGAAATGACTTTCTCATACTTAGAAATATCTCAAGGTGGATGAGAGTATCACAAAAGGAATTTCAATGAAAAAAAAATGATACTTTCAAGAACTTTAAATTTTCATTAAATGACAAAGCACACAGTTAATTATATTACTGTCTTTGTCTTCATAAACCTAATAATTTTTAATTTTGTGATTTAAAATGTAAAAAATTTTGTTCAGAATACCTGCTGTTTATTGAACAACATGTATGATTACACGCATGCTCTTATATAGTGTCTAAAGACTTCGAGGTTAGAATTTCTCAATGATGATGAAGAAAAAAATACATACTCTATATGTGTGTGTGTGTGTGTGTGTGAGAGAGAGAGAGAGAGAGAGAGAGAGAGAGAGAGAGAGAGAGAGAGAGAGAGAGAGAGAGATGAGCACTTCCCACACAGATAAAGGAAGTATATATTCTGTGTGTCATGAAGTGCTATGATTCAGCACAAGCCTCGCTGTGGTTGGACTTCTCTTTGTATATAATTTTTGCTTTTTCTTTCTCTATTTTTTTCTTGTAATTACATGCTTCAATGATTTATGATGGTAACAGTAAGCCATAGATTCCAAGGCAATAAAATTATTATATTGGAGACTTCTACTTGTCTGCAATGTCTTCTGACAAAGGAAAAGTGATTTGGGGAAGGTAGGAAGAGGAATCATTTCAGTATCATTCTCAAAGCAATTACTGGACCTTATAATTTGGAATCATTTACCAATTAATGCTACAATGATTTTTTTATCATATTGAAAGGAGTGAAGTCCCCTTTTTCCTGACATATGTATTTTTAAATTAACTTTACCACATTAGAGAAAATCAAATAGTTGTCACATGAAATGTGGTACATTTACCTGTGGTATGAGAACAAATGTCCTCATCTCTGCCTTTACCATTAGAGCTTCACTTATATTTAAGATTTGCTGTTTATTGGTTAATAAATAGACTTCAACTTAACAGTATCAGGTATAAAGTATAAACACCTGGTTAAGGAAGAGCTGGCCATATGTTGAAGAGGTTATTTAGCATAAGAAGTTGATAACTCACAGTTTTCAGTTACTACGCTGCACTGGAATTGTAAAGATTGTTTAGAAAATACCAATTCCCAGACCACCCATCTACACTTACTTATAGTTTGTTGACCATGACACACAAACATGGACAGTTTCTTTGCACTGTTGAAGTGCAACCATGACTAAGATCAAGTATTAGTGTGTAATGAGAAGAAAATTGGGCAGGTCCCTTTATCAGCAGCCTGAGACCTGTAGTCATTCAGACTTCCTTTACTTATGCCTTCAATGAAACTCACTCATAAAAACTAAATCTCATAAAAATTAGTTTCACAATTTTTCCCTGAGATTTCTAACAATTACAATGATCTCGTTACTTTAGGAAAGATTAGTCAAACACCTTCAGGTGTTTTTGAGTCAACAGAATTTTATGTGGCTAAATGCTTATCAGTATATTTGAAACTTCAAATGTGTATTTCTCAGGGTACCCTAGAGTAATATGGAGAGTTATTAGAGGTACTTAAAGGTTATCATCCAACTAAATCATCAATAACTGGTTATGGATGGAAAGTCTAAGAATCCAGAAGTTGTTCAGTCCATGATGCTTGATGTCTTACCTGGTCTTCAGTAGGCCCTGCAAACCCAGAAGTAGACTTTAATGCCAGTAAAGAAATAAAGTTGCTAGCAAGACAAAGAGCAAAGGGGTCCTTCTTCAATATCCATATATAGGCTTCCAACAGAAGGTATGGTCCTTATTAAAGTTGTGTCTTCCTGCCTTAATAGTGCCAGGTTTCTTGCTAGACCCATAATGGCTCTCTCAATCAAGATAACTCTTTCCTTGCTCACCATCTCTGTCCTTCCTCCATCTCGACTCTCCTGTTCCCTCAAGTTCTCCTTCACCCTTCTCTTCTCCCCTCCCACCCTCCCTTATCTCCCCATCCCCGTGCTCCCAATTTTCTTAGGAGATCTTCTCTATTTCCCCTTCCCAGGGGGGAGCTATATATGTTTCTCTTAGGGTTCTCCTTGTTTCTTAGTTTCTCTGGGGTCATGAACTGTAGGTTCTTTATTCTTTGCTTTATAGCTGGTATCTACTTATGAGTGAGTAGATACCATGTTCATCTTTCTGGGTCTGGGTTACATCACTCAGTATGGTTTTTTTCTAGTTAAATTTATTCAATTCTTATATAATTAGATTGTTTAACACACTAGCAAATACTATTTAAAATGAACAATAACTGGCAATAGAAAATTTGCTCCACTCTCAAGGATTTGAACCACATGAATTCATGAATTACTTTTTTTTTTTTTTTTTTTTTTTTTTTTTTTTTTTTTTTTTGAGACAGGGTCTCTCTGTAGCCTTGGTGCCTGTCCCGGAACTAACCATGAATTACTTTCTAAGAAAACTTTTAAAAATTAATTGACTAAAATGATTGATTACTGCCTTAACAGAATGGTGGCTAATGGCTTTTCCTGAAAATGTAAGAAAAGAGTGGACTTTCACACATGCATTGGTAGTTATCACAGTACTTCATATGGAGACCTCAAAAACTAAAGGAAAAAACAAGGAAAATATAATTCCATTGCCTCTCATTGACCTCATACTAACTGCCTTTCCTTTGGCCCATTATGAAAACATGAAGTGAAGTTTATCCAATGTCTGAAAATAAAATGACAGTTACTAAATAATAACTATTGAATGTTTGTATTAATTTGGAAATTCAGCTATAATCAATTGTCTTTCCAAATGTCAGTTTTACTGCTGAAATGAAGACACTATTGATCTATCAAAAGTGTATGAGCTGGATGTAAATGACAAGACATTCAATATTATCATTCACTTGGAGTATGCTTTCAATCAATAACTTTAAGTAGATCTCCTGTGGCGATCTTTGATTTCTTCCTTAGAGACTGGTAACATTTATCAATGAATGATTCTTAGCTTGCAAGCAAATATGCAGAGTAGGGTTCTTCCTCTTTTAGGCAGATGCTCCTTTTCACAGAGTTTGCCCAGGGCTGTTAGTTTTTCTTTGAATGTTTGAAGCCTTACACATTAACCACTATAACTGGAAATCATTGGAACATGACAGACACTTAAACAATTGAAGAAATTGCATCCCCTTCCAACAACAACTGCTTTCCAAGTCACACAGATATGTAAGCTACATCCATCAAGTGTGTAACAGTAACTTTACCAACACCAAGATATTTCACTCCAAACTACTTTCTTTTACCTTTATTCCTATAACATTAGTCTGTAGTGCCAATCGTTTCTCTTAAATTAAAATATATCCAAGTACAAAATGTACATTTCACTGCTAGAAAATTTCAAATTTGGAGAAGACATGGTGTAATAAGTGTACTATAGACCAATGTAGGTAGTTGAAAGTATGATTTAGTAAGTATAATTCCTTTTGATAAAACTATATGAACATGATAAAATTATTCTCAAGTGGGAAGTGACATAACAAAAAAGATTAGAAGTTAACCAACCTGAGTTAAGATTAATTTTTTTTTTAAATATTAAGATATATGTGAAAAGGAAGACTATAAACTTTTAGGAAGTTGTTTATCTTGCATAACAAAAATCAAGAGATAGAATTTATTTTTATTTTTAACTTTGATGAGAATTACAAGGGCATATTTGAAAAGATAAATGCTCTCATTAGCTTCAAGTAAATCAGGAAGCCCCTGCTTGCAAAGTGCAGAAGGCTTGTAAACACACTGGTTTTCGACAGAGGTATAAGAAAAAAATTACAGCATTCAAATTAGAAATGTAGAAAAAAAGGACATTCAATGACAATTCAATTAAAAATGAATAGTGTAAATCATTCTTATGTAAAATGATGATGTGTATATGTTATATTAAGTACATGTATATATTAAAACAAAAGCTGTATTCCTGAAGAGAAGCAAGACTGCAATATTTTGCTATTAAGACTGCACATGTAAATGATTTGTTTACTGTTAATATAAATACATGTTGGAGACATTAAAGAAATATTGTAGTTCATGTTGTATTGCAAATTGTGTGAAACAACTAATACACGAACAGGTTTATGTAGATGCTTGTTTACTTCCAACACGTAGGTGCAAAAATAAATATCAAGAGAAAGATAGCACAGAATAGTTCCATCAACATCACTTAGGCATGAAATGCAGAAATAATGCTACATTGGATCAAGATCTTATTTAAATAATTCTAACAATCAGATGATATATTGGAATGAACTACTTAATGAAGAAACTATTTAAGAATAGTGAGATGGAAAAACAAAGCCAAGCCAAAAAGCTACTTAAGCTTAAAACGGCCACAGAAGAAGGAACACCACTTCTGTTCCTGATGGAAGGAACTTGATAATATAGAACACTTGAGAGGCCGGAGAGTAGTTGATTCAGCCATTGCCAAAACCTGGGTTGGGCAGAAAGGTACGGGAAGAATGTTTATTTGCCCCGTTCACCTCCTGCCTTGGACTTCTTGCCTTTAATTGGAGAGAAGCCATTTCAGGTTTTGAATCCTAGAGTACAGAGGTCAGATAAACGTGAGCAGGAGCAAGTAGAGATATAGTCCCTGCGTGTGTGCATGCATGCCTTCATTTGTCCATACGTGTTTTGTGGAGAACAATGCAGATTAATAGCCTCATTGCAGTCAGAAACCATTTTGTGAATTCATACATGTGCATATGAGTTTAAAGAAATTCTTAATCCAACTTGAGAAAAATATAAAGAGCCGTGACACAACAGTTCTTCAACTGTGGCAAAACACAAAATGCCGTCACAGGCTTTGTTGTAGAGTTATCTCAAGTCAGTTATTTCATTCAAGGTTGTTTTCTGTTTTTTTCTATGGAAGGAATAAAATAACCTTTCCAGCAAAGTCATCCAAGACTTATCTTTCTCTTCTTCATCCGATTGCTTCGATACTAACTTACTATTAATATCGATTTTTTTTTTTTGAGAGAAAATTTCTCTGTGTAACAGTTCTGGCTGTCCTGGAACTTGTTTTGTAGACCATACTGGCCTTGAACTCACTGAGATCAGACTGCCTCTCCTCCAAAGAACTAGGATTAAAGGCATGTGCCACCACTGCCTGGCTTAATATTAACATTGAAATCAACAATAATCATTTTTGAGCTTTAACAGAAAAAAAAGATGCTAAATTTCCACTTTTATGAAAAATAATCATGTTCCTTGGCAGAGGTGCTCTTCTCTCACATACACAAAGATGTGCATATTTATTTATTTGTAGATACATTATAAACATATGCATATTTGCATTATAAATTGTATAAAATTATAAATACATGCACATAAATATATACATAGCAATTTATACATAAATAATATATGTACATGTTTATAATGCATAAATAATAATATATATGAAATTGTGGTCATGGGCTATTTTGTATCATGGGCTTTGCAATTCACTCACACCCCCTCTTCTTTATTCTGAATTTCATAGTCTAGTATTCAGTAAACTATCATGTAAGGCCTGTGTAAAAATAACAGTTTCTGACCTCCATATCCTTTAAGAAGAAAATATTTTGGAGCTTGTCATATCCTCTGGTTGTGGCTTGTTTACACTGTGTACTGGGAACCAACTAAAGTGGTGTTTTGAATAGGAAAGGAAACCCTTGGCTCATGTATTTGAATGTTTGGTTATTAGGAAGTGGCACTACTTGACAGGAATTCTGAGGTGTGTCCTATTTGACTAGGTGTGACCTTGTTGGAGGAATTAATGTCACTAAGAGTGGGCATAAAAACACCTGTGCCTTCTTCTCACAATCTACGCTTTTTTTTTTTTTGTAGGTGCTTGACTAAAGTCTCCTGATTTTCCAAATATTGTATCACAATTCAAATTCTTACAAATGAGATTTTTTTTCCTCATGAGGGTGTTATTGGACTTTGAAAATTAATTGAATTTAAGATAAGATGATATGTTTGTCAAAAGCATGGGTAAATTATTTGTGAGTTGATATACTTTTGAAACTTTTAGTTGAAAATAAGGTAAATCCTACTGAGATGTAACAAACTCATCTACATGTGGAAAATTACGTATTTGTATAAGAACATAAACTGAGTTTATGAAAGTTTTAAGTTGGTTTCTCTGAGAAGCATACCCAGGTGAATCTTAGCTTGTGAAAAGTAAGCTAGAACTTACAGGATCTAGCCCTGTGATAATATGGGAAGCAAGTCAGATTTCTATAGGACTGAATCTCTAAAAACCTATAAGCCTAGACTGTCCTTTTAGAATTGTCTACTTTTGGTGAGTCATGGATGAGCTTTTATACTAGGAAGCCACCACTCATTGGCTGAAGCCAGTTCAGAAGGGAACACACCTCTGGATGAGTCTTCTTCTTCTTCTTCTTCTCCTCCTCCTCCTCCTCCTCCTCCTCCTCCTCCTCCTCCTCCTCCTCCTCCTCCTCCTCCTCCTCCTTCTTCTTCTTCTTCTTCTTCTTCTTCTTCTTCTTCTTCTTCTTCTTCTTCTTCTTCTTCGTCTTATCTGCTCCACTATCCAATAAGGATTGACTAAACACTGAGGGCAGAGGTTGAAAATGCTTCATCTAGTGGAGGGATCTAAGAAGCACTGCACATTAATAACTGTCGTCTACCTGTTTTGCTTCTTGGATCCATTTTCCTTTTGTGAGTTTCAGCGCCAGCACAGCATAATGGCGATTTGGGTACGTATTGCCAACTGGGAAATGTGTCTCATACTTCTGTGTATCGTCTCTAGTATTTTTGTCAGGCTGGCAGATTATAGATGCAGTTTTTAGAGTAGATTCTCTAGTTCTATACCCACCACGCTATTCCTTTGCTATACACTGAGTATTTGGGTTCATGATTAATTTATATAGAATACGATGTCAGAGAATCAATCTTAGATGTGTGAATACTGAACAGCTGAATGAATTATTTTAAACTAGTGCTACTTGATATCCTACAAACAACAAGGCAGAGCTACATTAAGTGGTATTCATATCTGTCAGATCACTTCAGGGAGAAAGGAGCCTGAGTCAATCTTCTACCAAGTGGCTTAGTGGGTTTTTGTTTTCGTTTTGTTTTGTTTTTGAGGGATAATGACATGTTGAAGACTATACTTCAGTCTCTGCAGATGCCTTGGAGATTATTAAGAAATTGTAGTGGCTAGATAAATCTTAATAAATGAGACTGTGCCTTTGTTTACATGCACACTATACTATCAGCTCCTGCCACTATATAGAGACTCATTCATCAATTATTTAAATATAGGGAAAACAAAGAACTATTGCTAATATGAACTCCCCATTGATTCTATTATTACTACTCAATTGAAATAATTACGGTTAACCAGCCTATAACATGTGATCTCTATTTGGGAAATTCTATCATCATCATGGCTAATAATGACATGAGACCTAATGCTTAGAAGAAGTTGTGAATAGAGTAGACCCAACATATTTTTGAATAGTACTGATGCTCTTTTCACTTTACAGCTTTGTAAACACAGTATCTTAAGCAATGTTCCACAAATCACAGTCCTTTCCCAATTTGGGCATTGTTGTAGATTTGCTTAATATGGAAATTTCAGTGTGCTAATTTCTCTCAGCCTTGTTTTTCACTTCTCTCTTGTGTGGATGGTGTAGATACTGAACTCCCATTTCGTAAATGGGTCAAGGGTCAAAAAGAGCTAAACTTACATCTACCTCCAGTGAACTTTAGCTTTTAACTTGATACATTTCTTTGTCCATGTTGGACTTGGGCTTCCTGTTTTACACATGGCTTGCCTAACTTTAACTTCTATGGAAGTCATGAGGAAGTTTCTTAATATAGATTGTATGTCCTTTTGCTCTAATCCCACAGCACAAAGCAGGGTTTTTCCCGTACAGCAGGTTTTACAATGTAAACTAAGATTGCAACGAATGTGTGATCATCCTGCCTCTATCAGCAACTGCGTCTACATTCTCCATATAGATGTGCAAGCTTTGAGGAACACTTTCACTGACTATGACCTAGGTGAATATTTATCTACTGATTTTCATCTCTATGATAAGGTGACACATAATTCACGCACATAAGAGTAGTGATGAAATAATTAATCTCTGACAATCAACTAACACATGTCATCAGTGTTGGCAGAGCATCTGGATGTAATACATGCATTTCATGAAATTCATGAATTTCAATTCTATCATCTGTTGCTACTGTAAGAACTGAATATTATTTTCTCTTCAAATTGTTCCAGATTTCATTCTATGATACATTTCATGTGGCAAAACCAGTAGAGAACAAGGTATTGAAAAGCATTTCAAATGTAATGTTTCTTAACTGGTGATTAAAAAAAGTGGTCGTATCCTATTTTATAGCAAAGCCCACTTACGCTCTATAATCACATATTTTGTTCTGTTTTATTCCTTGAAGAGTAGAAACTTAAGTGATTAACTCACCTTTGCTTTTTCAAAATTTTTCTCTCTTGTACTTGCAAATTTTGGCCTGACACTCAATTAAATGCAACATTTTCATAGCACCTGTTTTACTTTAAAACACATTATCTTGGGTTATTTAGGCCTGGAAGCCAAACTTCTGCTTTGTTTTTGGATATGGTCTAAAGTTTACCTACTCGAGTTTTATTTTAACAATATAGTCTATTTGTAAACACATATATAAAATTTGTCTAGAATGTGAAAGAATATTGTAACAGGAGGAGCGGACCTGCTTTTGGTCCCAGCTGCCCTGCTAGCTTACAACAGAAATAATCACACAGAAATTGTATTCATATAAACACTGCCTGCCCATTATCTCTGGCCTCTTATTGGCTAGCTCTTACATCTTGATTTAACCGATTTTTATTAATCTGTATATATCACCATGAGGTCGTGGCTTACTTGGAAAGATTTAGCATGTCTGATTTTGGCCGCTCCATGGCAGTTCTCTCTCTCTGCTTTCTTTCTCCCAGAATTCAGTTCTGTCTTCTCTGCCTACCTAAATTCTGCCCTATCAGGCCAGGCAGTTTTTTTATTGATTAAC